>NC_059179.1:16538494-17163494 GCF_019923935.1 Bubalus bubalis
GTAAAATATAAACATAGTTACCGGGGGATGGGGCCGGAGGTTGGGGGCTAGGGATAAATCATGAGATTGGGATAGACACATACACACTACTATATATAAGGACTACTGTATAATACAGGGAAATCTATTCAATAGTCTATAATGGCCTATATGGGGAAATCATCTTAAAAAGAGTGGATATATGTATATTCACAACTGATTCACCTTGCTGTTCACCTGAAATTAGCATAACATTGTAAATCAATTATACCTCAATAAAATTTAAAAAAAAAAGTATTTGAAAGAGTTGATAGGGTACACATGATCTTGGGACAAGAGGATGTTACCATCAAATGAGGCCTATATATTAAGAATGGGTAAAGAAAAATGGAAGGCATTTAAAACTCATATGTTTCGGGGCTACTATAGTATCCCTATATTGACACATGACAACACTCTGTATATGAGGCAATTAAACCCACTATTTGTTAAAGCCACTGTTAACAACTTTTCTCTTATTTTTAGATGAACACAATCTTAATTATTAGAAATAGCTAACTTAGGGCCATATTATAAAGGATGTTATAAGCCTGAATTAACATTTCATAATTCTTTTCTTTGTTAAAAATGTATACGAACCTCAAATTGTCTATGTATTCACTATGAAATTGAAATTTTGCAAAGGCTAATATTGCAGCACAACTTAAAATGAATGATAGTGAGTGAATGGATTCACAAAGACCATACAGGGCCATCACAATTGTATTCCTCATGCAATGCAATGAGCAGTTTGATCTAGGAAACAAATATAGAATGAATTGAAACATACAATCTGAATTGCCACTACATTCATGAAGATGAAAATTTGGGACATTCACTGTCCTTAAGGCAAAAGGACAGACAGGGGGTAAAGCAAATGCCAAGACTGACAGACTAATGGAATAGAGCTCTTGTCACTTGGAAACTGGGAGAGAAAAAGCACTTGAAGTACAAGGAATATTGGTTTAGGACTGAGGAGATGGATGATGGTACATAGAATAGACAACAACGAGACAGTTTCAAATACTAAATAGAAGGGATTGTTAACATGCAAAAAAGTATATTTTTGCAAAACCATTCCTAGGCCAGTATTAATTTTAGGATGCATTTGCAATCTCCAGGGGTCCAATGCCATGTCTAATATTAAGTAATAAATGCATTCAAGGCAGACTAAACAATCTGAATGTGTGTACTTGTTAGAAAAAGTATCATTGCCCTTGGCTTCACACAAGATATGAGCTTGTCAATTCAAAATTAATCTAAAGAAAAGCAGTACAAATCTAAAGAAAAGCAGTGCACTCATAAAACAATATTAGTATTTCTATTTCTTGAGTTGGATTTGGAGATAAAGTGGTTATGTGTACACAGCCTATCTTTATTAGATTACACAAAACACTGCTGAAAGGAATTGTTAAAACAGTATTGAAAGAAATAAAAGAAAACATATAAATTAAAAAAACCTTTCTTGACATAGATCAAAAGTCAGTATTGTTATGATAGCATTACTGGATTAATGTAACAAAGAAGGCAGAGAGGATGTTTCAGAAACTTCCTCTACTGAAACAGCTATTGTCTAAGGACAAAGCGAGAAACTATGTTAGTACTCTGGAAACTAGTTAGACACTAGTCCAATGTAACCAATGTACTTAAATAAAAATGTCTGATATATGACATTTCACATGCTGCCTAACATTCTTCACAACCCAGTTCCAAGGCCGAGAGTTGTAGGAAGTGTGGACTATGTTTGTGGTGCAGCCAATGGATCTCAGAGTAGGAAACTGGACCACATTCTTCTACATTGGGATTGTGTGTTTGGATCTCGGACAGGCTGGCACACAGAACACTGAAAATACAAAGAGAATCCCTTCTTTTCCTATTTATATTTAGGTTCAGGTATTTAAGAGAATCTCTGTAAGTTCACTATCTAACTATGGAGATAACAGAACAGAGAGGCAAGTGACTACACAGGATAAGAAAGTAGTCTTGGCAAAATTAATCTGGAAAAGTTACTACATGAATGAATACAGTTCAGTTCAGTTCAGTTCAGTCGCTCAGCCGTGTCTGACTTTTTGCAACCCTATGAATCATGTTACCTCCAGGTCCATCACCAACTCCCAGAATTCACCCAAACTCATGTGCATCGAGTCGGTGATGCCATCCAGCCATCTCATCCTCTGTTGTCCCTTTCCCCTCCCGCTCCCAATCCCTCCAGCATCAGGGTCTTTTCCAATGAGTCAACTCTTCTCATGAAGTGGCCAAAGTACTGGAGTTTCAGCCTCAGCATCAGCCCTTCCGAAGAATATCCAGGACTGGTCTCCTTTACGAAGGACTGGTTGGATCTCCTTGCAGTCCAAGGGACTCTCAATAGTCTTCTCCAACCCAACAGTTCAAAAGCATAAATTCTTCGGTGCTCAGTTTTCTTCACAGTCCAACTCTCACATCCATACATGACCACTGGAAAAACCATAGCTTTGACTAGACGGACCTTTGTTGGCAAAGTAATGTCTCTGCTTTTCAATATGCTCTCTAGGTTGGTCATAACTTTCCTTCCAAGGAGTAAGCGTCTTTTAATTTCATGGCTGCAATCACCATCTGCAGTGATTTTGGAGCACCAAAAAATAACGTCTGACACTGTTACCCCATTCATTTCCCATGAAGTGATGGGACCAGATGCCATGATCTTCGTTTTCTGAATGTTGAGCTTTAAGCCAACTTTTTCACTCTCCTCTTTCACTTTCATCAAGAGGCTTTTTAGTTCCTCTTCACTTTCTGCCATAAGGGTGGTGTCATCTGCATATCTGAGGTTATTGATATTTCTCCTGGCAATCTTGAGTCCAGCTTGTGCTTCTTCCAGCCCAGCATTTCTCATGATGTACTCTGCATATAAGTTAAATAAGCAGGGTGACAATATACAGCCTTGATGTACTCCTTTTCTTATTTGGAACCAGTCTGTTGTTCCATGTCCAGTTCTAACTGTTGCTTCCTAACCTGCATATAGGTTTCTCAAGAACCAGGTCAGGTGCTCTAGTATTCCCATCTCTTTTAGAATTTTCCAGTTTCTTGTGATCCCAGTTTCTATTTTCCCATCTCTTTAATAATATTCCTCAATTTGTTGTGATCCACACAGTCAAAGGCGTTGGCATAGTCAATAAAGCAGAAATAGATGTTTTTCTGGAACTCTCTTGCTTTTTTGATGATCCAGTGGATGTTGGCAATTTGATCTCTGGTTCCTCTGCCTTTTCTAAAACCAGCTTGAACATCTGGAAGTTCACGGTTCACATATTGCTGAAGCCTGGCTTGGAGAATTTTGGGCATTACTTTACTAGAGTGTGAGATGAATGCAATTGTGTGATAGTTTGAGCATTCTTTGGGATTGGCATGAAAACTGACCTTTTCCAGTCCTGTGGCCACTGCTGAGTCTTCCAAATGTGCTGGCATATTGAGTGCAGCACTTTCACAGCATCATCTCTCAGGATTTGGAATAGCTCAACTGGAATTCTATCACCTCCACTAGTTTTGTTCATACTGACGCTTTCTAAGGCCCACTTGACTTCACATTCCAGGATGTCTGGCTCTAGGTGAGTGATCACACCATCGTGATTATCTTGGTCATGAAGATCTATTTTGTACAGTTCTTCTGTGTATTCTTACAACCTCTTCTTAATATCTTCTGCTTCCGTTAGGTCCATAGCATTTCTGTCCTTTATCAAGCCCATCTTTGCATGAAATGTTCCCTTGGTATCTCTAATTTTCTTGAAGAGATCTCTAGTCTTTCCCCTTCTGTTGTTTTCCTCTATGTCTTTGCACTGATCGCCAAGGAAGGCTTTCTTATGTCTCCTTGCTATTCTTTGGAACTCTGCATTCAAATGGGAATATCTTTCCATTTCTCCTTTGCTTTTCACTTCTCTTCTTTTCACAGCTATTTGTAAGGCCTCCTCAGACAGCCATTTTGCTTTTTTGCATTTCTTTTCCGTGGGGATGGTCTTGATCCCTGTCTCCTGTACAATGTCATGAACCTCCGTCCATAGTTCATCAGGCACTGTGTCTATCAGATCTAGTCCCTTAAATGTATTTCTCACTTCCACTGTATAATCATAAGGGATTTGATTTAGGTCATACCTGAATTGCCTAGTGGTTTTCCCTACTTTCTTCGATTTCAGTCTGAATTTGGCAATAAGGAGTTCATGATCTGAGCCACAGTCAGCTCCCAGTCTTGTTTTTGCTGACTGTATAGAGCTTCTCCATCTTTGGCTGCAAAGAATATAATCAATCTGATATCGGTGTTGACCATCTGGTGATGTCCTTGTGTAGAGTCTTCTCTTGTGTTGTTGGAAGAGGGTGTTTACTATGACCAGTGCGTTCTCTTGGCAAAACTGTATTAGTCTTTGCCCTGTTTCATTCCATATTCCAAGGCCAAATTTGCCTGTTACTCCAGGTGTTTCTTGACTCATATGCATATATTAAAATGCATCAGTCAAGGAGTTAACAGTAGTCAGAAGGCAGCTGAATCAGGGACACAGGGTCCAAATTAATGGAATTGTTATTAAAGAATTTTATGATAGAAAAAAATGGTATATATTTTATGCATCTTTTTTTTTTTTTTTTTAAGGCAGAAAAAGCCTTAAAAAGCCTTTTTTTTTAAGGCTTCATTCCATATTCCAAGGCCAAATTTGCCTGTTACTCCAGGTGTTTCTTGACTTCCTACTTTGCATTCCAGTCCCCTATAATGAAAAGGACATCTTTTTTGGGTGTTAGTTCTAAAAGGTCTTGTAGGTCTTCATAGAACCGTTCAACTTCAGCTTCTTCAGTGTTACTGGTTGGGGCATAGGCTTGGATCACCGTGATATTGAAAGGTTTGCCTTGGAAATGAACAGAGATCATTCTGTCGTTTTTGAGATTGCATCCAAGTACTGCATTTCGGACTCTTTTTTTTTTTAATTTAAATTTATTTATTTTAATTGGAGGCTAATTACTTTACAATATTGTATTGGTTTTGCCATACATCAACATGAATCCACCACGGGTGTACCCGTGCTCACCATCCTCCCTCCCCGTACCATCCCTCTGAGTCATATGATGGCTACTTCATTTCGGCTAAGGGATTCCTGCCCACAATAGTAGATATAATGGTCATCTGAGTTAAATTCACCCACTCCAGTCCATTTTAGCTCGCTGATTCCTAGAATGTCAATGTTCACTCTTGCCGTCTCCTGTTTGACCACCTCCAATTAGCCTTGATTCATGGACCTGACATTCCAGGTTCCTATGCAATATTGCTCTTTACAGCATCGGACCTTTCTTCTATCACCAGTCACATCCACAACTGGGTTTTGTTTTTGCTTTGGCTCCATCCCTTCATCCTTTCTGGAGTTATTTCTTCACTGATCTCCTATAGTATATTGGGCACCTACTGACCTGGGGAGTTCCTCTTTCAGTATCCTATCATTTTGCCTTTTCATACAGTTCATGGGGTTCTCAAGGCAAGCATACTGAAGTGGTTTGCCATTCCCTTCTCCAGTGGACCACATTCTGTCAGACCTCTCCACCATGACTCTCCTGTCTTGGGTGGCCCCACACGGCATGGCTTAGTTTCATTGAGTCAGACAAGGCTGTGGTCCATGTGATCAGATTGGCTAGTTTTCTGTGTTTATGGTTTCAGTGTGTCTGCCTTCTGATGCCCTCTCTCAACACCTACCATCTTAGTTGGGTTTCTCTTACCTTGGACGTTGGGCATCTCTTCACGGCTGCTCCAGCAAAGTGCAGCCACTGCTCTTTACCTTGGACGAGGTCACACCTCCTGACCTTGAATGTGGAGTAGCTCCTCTCAGCCCTCCTGTGCCCGCAGAGCAGCCAGCTCCTTGGACATGGGGTTGCTCCTCTTGGCCGCTGCCCTGACCTTGGACATACAGTCTTCATCAAATAAAAATAGCAATTGTTAGAAGAGGATAAAATCTTATTTCCAGAGTTACCACATGACAATATATAAAACACTTAAGTATGGTCCATTTACAGCTAAAAAAAAAAAAAAAAAAAAAGACACAAGCCACTGCTGAGGAAGCCCAGACACTGAACTTACTAGGTAAAACCTATAAGATACATATTTTAGATATGCTCAGAGAGATGAAGGAAACCATATAAAGAACTAAAGAATATCAGAGAAGTATGAGAACAATTGGGAATATCAATAATCAGAAGAGCATTATAATAAAGAACCAAATAGAAATTCAGGAACTAGAAAGTACAATACTTGATATTTTAAAAAAATTTCCAGAAAATTTCTGGTATTGTACTTTTTACAATAAAAAGTAGTACACTGAAGTAAATCATACACAACATCTAACCATTTTAAACTGCCATTTTAAACTATGTGTATAAATAACCCATTTATAATGGAATATTATATAGTCATAAAAAGGAAGGAAATTCTGCCATTTGTGATAACACAGATGTGCCTTGAAGGCATTATGCTTTGTATAGTAAATCAGGAAGAGAAAATGAAATACCATATGATCTTACCCATACATGAACTATAAAATGAAATCCTGAAACTCATAAATAAATGCAGAGAAAACATTGATGACTCCCAGACACTGCAAGTGGTCAAAATGAATGAACCTGGTCAAAAGGTACAATTTTCCTGTTATAAAATATAAATAAATCCTGTGTATGCATGTTGAGTTGCTTCAGTTGTTGTTGTTTTTTTTAATTAATGTACTTATTTTAATTGGAGGCTAATTACTTTACAATATTGTAGTGGTTTTTGCCATACATTGACATGAATCAGTCATGGGTGTACATGTGTTCCCCATCTTGAACTCTCCTCCCTCCTCTCTCCCCATCCCATCCCTCAGGGTCATCCCAGTGCACCAGCCCCGAGCACCCTGTCTCATGCCTTGAACCTGGGCTGGCAATCTGTTTCACATATGATAATATACATGTTTAAATCCTATTCTCTCAAATCATCCCACCCTCGCCTTCTCCCACAGAGTCCAAAAGACTCTTCTTTACACTGTGTCTCTCATGCTGTCTTGCATATAGGGTCAACGTTACCATTGTTCTAAATTCCATATATATGTGTTAGTATACTGTACTGGTGTTTTTCTTTCTGACTTACTTCCCTCTGTATAATAGGTGTCAGTTTCATCCACCTCATTAGACCTGATTCAAATGCCTTCTTTTAATAGCTGAGTAATATTCCTTTGTGTATATGTACCACAGCTTTGTTATCCATTCATTTGCCAATGGACATCTAGGCTGCTTCCATGTCCTGGCTATTATAAACAGTGCTGTGATGAACATTGGGGTACACGTGTCTCTTTCAATTCTGGTTTCCTCAGTGTGTATGCCCAGCAGTGGGATTTCTGGGTCATATAGCAGTTCTATTTCCAGTTTTTTGTGGAATCTCCACACTGTTCTCCATAGTGGCTGTACTAGTTTGCATTCCCACCAACAGTGTAAGAAGGTTCCCTTTTCTCCACATCCTCTCCAGCATTTACTGTTTGTAGGCTTTTTGATAGCAGCCATTATGACCAGCATGAGATGGTACCTCATTGTGGTTTTGATTTGCATTTCTCTGATAATGACTGATGTTGAGCATCTTTTCATGTGTTTGTTAGCCATCTGTATGTCTTCTTTGGAGAAATGTCTGTTTAGTTCTTTGGCCCACTGTTTGATTGGGTCGTTTATTTTTCTGGAATTGAGCTGCAGGATTTCCTTGTATATTTTTGAGATTAATCCCTTGTCATTTGCTTTGTTTGCTATTATTTCCTCCCATTCTGAAGGCTGTCTATTCACTTTGCTTATACTTTCCTTCGTTGTGCAAAAGCTTTTAAGTTTAATTAGGTCCCATTTGTTTATTTTTGCTTTTATTTCCAATATTCTGGGAAGTGGGTCATAGAGGATCCTGCTGTGATTTATGTCAGAGAGTGTTTTGCCTATGTTTTCCTCTAGGTGTTTTATAGTTTCTGGTTTTACATTTAGATCTTTAATCCATTTTGAGTTTATTTTTGTGTGTGGTGTTAAAAAGTGTTCTAGTTGCATTCTTTTATAAGTGGTTGATCAGTTTTCCAAGCACCACTTGTTAAAGAGATTTTCTTTTTTCCATTGTATATTCTTGCCTCCTTTGTCAAAGGTAAGGTGTCCATAGGTGCATGGATTTATCGCTTATTATTTTATTTTGTTCCATTGATCTATATTTCTGCCTTTGTGCCAGTACCATGCTGTCTTGATGACTGTATCTTTGTAGTATAGCCTGAAGTCAGGCAGGTTGATTCCTCCAGTTCCATTCTTCTTTCTTAAGATTGCTTTGGCTATTCGAGGTTTTTTTTTTTTTTTTTTTTTGTATTTCCATACAAATTGTGAAATTATTTGTTCTAGTTCTCTGAAAAATACCTTTGGTAGCTTGATAGGGATTGCATCAAATGTATAGATTGCTTGGGGTAGCATACTCATTTTCACTATATTGATTCTTCCACTCCATGAACACAGTATATTTCTCCATCTATTTGCGTCATCTTTGATTTCTTTCATTAGTGTTTTATAGTTTTCTATATATAGGTCTTTAGTTTCTTTAGGTAGATATATTCCTAAGTATTTTATTCTTTTCATTGCAATGGTGAATGGAATTGTTTCCTTAAGTTCTCTTTCTGTTTTCTCATTGTTGGTGTATAGGAATGCAAGGGATTTCTGTGTGTTAAGTTTATATCCTGCAACTTTATTATATTCATTGATTAGCTCTAGTAATTTTAGGTGGCATATTTAAGGTTTTCTATGTAGAGGATCATGTCATCCGCAAACAGTGAGCGTTTTACTTCTTCTTTTCCAATCTAGATTCCTTTTATTTCTTTTTCTGCTCTAATTCCTGTGGCCAAAACTTCCAAAACTATGTTGAATAGTAGTGTTGAGAGTGGGAACCCTTGTCCTTTTCCTGACTTTAGGGGAAGTGCTTTCAATTTTTCACCATTGATGATAATGTTTGCTGTGGGTTTGTCATATATAGCTTTTATTATGTTGAGGTATATTCCTTCTATTCCTGCTTTCTGGAGACTTTCTATCATAAATGGATGTTGAATTTTGTCAAAGGCTTTCTCTGCATCTATTGATATAATCATATGGTTTTTATCTTCCAAATTTTAATGTGGTGTATCACATTGATTGATTTGTGGATATTGAAGAATCCTTGTATTCATGGGATAAATTTCACTTGGTCATGATGTATGATCTTTTCAATATGTTATTCTATTTTGTTTGCTAGAATTTTGCTAAGGATTTTTCCACCTAAGTTCATCAGTGATATTGGCCTGTAGTTTTCTTTTTTTCTGACATCTTTGTCTGGTTTTGTATTAGGGTGATGGCCTCATAGAATGAGTTTGGAAGTTTACCTTCTTCTGCAATTTTCTGAAAGTGTTTGAGTAGGATAGGTGTCAGCTCTTCTCTAAATTATTGGTAGAATTCTTCTGTGAAGCCATATGGTCCTGGGCTTTTGTTTGCTGGAAGATTGTTGATTACAATTTCAATTCCCATGCTTGTGATGGGTCTGTTAAGATTTTCTATTTCTTCCTGGTTCAGTGTCATAAAGTTATACTTTTCTAAGATTTTGTCCATTTCTTCCAAGTTTTCCATTTTATTGGCATATGGTTGCTGATAGTAGTGTTTTATGATCCTTTGTATTTCTGTGTTGTCTGTTGCAATTTCTTCATTTTCATTTCTAATTTTGTTGATCTGATTCTTCTCCCTTTTTTTCTTGATGAGTCTGGCTAATGGATTGTCAATTTTATTTATCTTTTCAAAGAACCAGCTTTTAGCTTTGTTGATTTTTGCTATGGTCTCATTTTTTCATTTGCATTTATTTCTGTCCTAATTTTTATGATTTATTCCTTCTACTAACCCTGGACATCTTCATTTCTTCCTTTTCTAGTTGCTTTAGTTGTAGAATTAGGTTTTTATTTGATTTTTTATTGTTTCTTGAGGTAAGCATGTATTGCGTGAACCTTCGATATAGGACAGAAATTGTATGGACCTAACGGAAGCAGAAGATATTAAGAAGAGATGGCAAGAATACACAGAAGAACTGTATAAAAAAGATCTTCATGACCCAGATAATCACGATGGTGTGATCACTGACCTAGAGCCAGACATCCTGGAATGTGAAGTCAAGTGGGCCTTAGAAAGCATCACTACGAACAAAGCTAGTGGAGGTGATGGAATTCCAGTTGAGCTATTCCAAATCCTGAGAGATGATGCTGTGAAAGTGCTGCACTCAATATGCCAGCAAATTTGGAAAACTCAGCAGTGGCCGCAGGACTGGAAAAGGTCCGTTTTCATTCCAATCCCAAAGAAAGGCAATGCCAAAGAATGCTCAAACTACCGCACAATGGCACTCATCTCACATGCTAGTAAAGTAATGCTCAAAATTCTCCAAGCCAGGCTTCAGCAATATGTGAACCATGAACTTCCTGATGTTCAAGCTGGTTTTAGAAAAGGCAGAGGAACCAGAGATCAAATTGCCAACATCCGCTGGATCATCGAAAAAGCAAGAGAGTTCCAGAAAAACATCTATTTCTGCTTTATTGACTATGCCAAAGCCTTTGACTGTGTGGATCACAATAAACTGTGGAAAATTCTGAAAGAGATGGGAATACCAGAGCACCTGATCTGCCTCTTGAGAAATTTGTATGCAGGTCAGGAAGCAACAGTTAGAACTGGACATGGAACAACAGACTGGTTCCAAATAGGAAAAGGAGTTCGTCAAGGCTGTATATTGTCACCCTGCTTATTTCACTTATATGCAGAGTACATCATGAGAAACGCTGGACTGGAAGAAACACAAGCTGGACTCAAGATTGCCGGGAGAAATATCAATAACCTCAGATATGCAGATGACACCACCTTGTAATAGAAAGTGAAGAGGAACTCAAAAGCCTCTTGATGAAAGTGAAAGTGGAGAGTGAAAAAGTTGGCTTAGAGCTCAACATTCAGAAAACAAAGATCATGGCATCTTGTCCCACCACTTCATGGGAAATAGATGGGGAAACAGTGGAAACAGTGTCAGACTTTATTTTTCTGGGCTCCAAAATCACTGCAGATGGTGACTGCAGCCATGAAATTAAAAGACGCTTACTCCTTGGAAGGAAAGTTATGACCAACCTAGATAGCATATTCAAAAGCAGAGACATTACTTTGCCAACAAAGTTTTGTCTAGTCAAGGCTATGGTTTTTCCTGTGGTCATGTATGGATGTGAGAGTTGGACTGTGAAGAAGGCTGAGCGCCGAAGAATTGATGCTTTTGAACTGTGGTGTTGGAGAAGACTCTTGAGAGTCCCTTGGACTGCAAGGAGATCCAACCAGTCCATTCTGAGGGAGATCAGCCCTGGAATTTCTTTGGAAAGAATGATGCTAAAGCTGAAACTCCAGTACTTTGGCCACCTCATGTGAAGAGTTGACTCATTGGAAAAGACTCTGATGCTGGGAGGGATTGGGGGTGGGAGGAGAAGGGGATGACAGAGGATGAGATGGCTGGATGGCATCACTGACTCGATGGACGTGAGTCTGAGTGAAGTCCGGGAGTTGGTAAGGGACAGGGAGGCCTGGCGTGCTGCAATTCATGGTATTGCAAAGAGCCAGACACGACTGAGCGACTGATCTGATCTGATGCTGCTACTGCTAAGTCACTTCAGTCGTGTCCAACTCTGTGCGACCCCATAGACGGCAGCCCACCAGGCTTCCCCATCCCTGGGATTCTCCAGACAAGAACACTGGAGTGGGTTGCCATTTCCTTCTCCAATGCGTGAAAGTGAAAAGTGAAAGTGAAGTGGCTCAGTCGTGTCTGACTCTTAGCGACCCCATGGACTACAGCCTACCAGGCTCCTCCGCCCATGTGATTTTCCAGACAAGAGTACTGGAGTGGGGTGCCATTGCCTTCTCCGAAAGCAGGTATAAGTATTCAGAAAAGACAGAGGATGAGAGATGTCATCATCATGGTGACTTAAAATGTTCCTCCTTTCTCTCCTCACTTTAACAACAACCATTTAAAGAGCTATCCATGAATAAAATGCATCAGTGGGAACTGTGGAGCCACATGTGCCCCTGAAAATAGACATACCTCAGTAAGGGCTGACAATGCAAAGGAATCAGTGAAACTGCCCCATTACCTCTTTCTGCCATCAGGGTAAAAACATGGAGAGTGCTGACTTTGGCAGATATCCACAGATGAGAGAGAATTTCTAGAAGTCTAGTGTGTCTGAGGGACAATTCCAGCATAGCATCAGAGCAAGGAGGATTTGAGTTTAGATACAGTGAAGAGAGAACAACTCCATCAAAGACACCTCCCTTTGCCCCACTGCCAGAGATTGAGCTGTGTGGTGGCAACATCCTCTCCTGTGGAAAAGGTGGAAAGCAGTGAGTGAGTGCCTGGCCACCTTAGTTATGTGGGATGCAACTGGAGAAACTCATTTCTTTCCAGCAGCAACGAGAGTACTAGAGCAGGACTCCCATGACCAGGGGCAGAAAAGCAGATAAGAATTTCAGAGGATGTTATGGGGGACAGAGTCCTTCAGCAGAGAGTCTGCCCACAAGCCTCTGGCAATGCCTCACATTGAGGGTCTCCCACAAGGTCTGCAGGCACTACCACTGCCTGGAGTGCTAAATCCAGTACTTACACATTATAGTTGGATACTAATGTCTGTTGTCTATTGTAGTGGTGTGGGCAGAACTAGCAATCAGAGTACTCTCAGAAAATCAGACCAGGGTGTGTCGGAGAAGTTAGAAACTATAAAATGAAGCTTTAGCCCTATCTTCTGGAAAACAGAAAGGAGGTTTCCACCAGCAGTCTGATTAGTTTTAAGAACAAGAGAAAACAGAAGATTAAGAATTCTGCCATAAGAGAGAGCAAAGAAAGAATGTGAGTTTTCAGTACAAAACCTAGGACATAGAGAAACACCAATAAATAATACCACCATCTGTAGGCAACCAGTTAAGATTTAAGAAGGTGTCTGCTACTTCAAATATGAAAGCAACAAAACAAAACTATAAGAACATGAAAAATGAAGGCAACAAGCCATTGCCAAAAGAAATCAGTGATTCTCTAACAACTACGGAGAAGGCACTGGCGACCCATTCCAGTACTCTTGCCTGGAAAATCCCATGGATGGAGGAGCCTGGTAGGCTGCAGTCCATGGGGTCGCTAAGAGTCAGACACGACTGAGCGACTTCACTTTCACTTTTCACTTTCATTCATTGGAGAACGAAATGGTAACCCACTCCAGTGCTCTTGCCTGGAGAATCCCAGGGACGGGGGAGTCTGGTGGGCTGCCCTCCATGGGGTCGGACTTGACTGATGCGACGTAGCAGCAGCAGCAGCTAACAACTAAGAACAAATCCATGGACTATTATGATCTAGTCACTAAAGAATTCAGTATAGCTTTTAGGAAAACAGCAAATAGAATTCAGGAATATATAAAAAGATTTATAGCCTATGACCAAGTGGGATTTACTTTATGTATGCAAGATTGATCCATCATTTGGATCAATTAAGGTTCAATAGCAGCAGGTTAAAGAAGAGAAATCAACATGATCATACTAATAGATGTAGAAAACAATTTGGCAAAATCAAAGTCATTCAGGATAAAAATTCTCTGGAAAGCAGGAATAAGGAGGGAACTTCCTTGACTTGATAAACAGCAGGACACTTACATGCAAAAAAAAAAAAAAAAAAAAGGTCTACACACAGATGTTATACACTTTACAAAAATTAACTCAACAATGGATCATAGAACTCAATGCAGAATGCAAAACTTTTAAAAGACACCATAAGGAGAAAATCTGATTACTTTGAGTTTGATGATTACCTTTTAAATACATCATTAAAAATCATCATCCATTAAAGAATTGATAACTTGGATTTCATTAAAGTTAAAAACTTCTGCTTTGTGAAACACACAGCCAAGGGAATAATAAGCAACAGACTGGGATAGAATGTTTGCCTAATGCACATGTGATTTGTGGTTGTTCTGGGACATGCCAGGCTTTCCTGTCCTTCACTATCTCCCAGAGTTTGCTCAAACTCATGTCCACTGAGTCAACGATGCGATCCAACCATCGCATCCTCTGTTTCACCCTTCTCCTGCCCTCAGTCTTTCCGAGCATCATGGTCTTTTGCAGTGAGTTGGCTCTTCACATCAGGTGGCCAAAGTACTGAAGCTTCAGCTTCAGCATCAGTCCTTCCAATGAGCATTCAGGGTTGATTTCCTTTAGGATTGACTGGTTTGATCTCCTTGCATTCCAAGGGACTCTCAAGAGTTTTCTACAGCACTACAGTTCAAAAGCATCAATTCTTTGGCCCTCAGCCTTCTTTATGATTCACTTCTCACATCCATACATGACTACTGGAAAAACCATAGCTTTGACTAGATGAACCTTTGTCAGCAAAGTGATGTCTTTGCTTTTTAATATGATATCTAGGTTTTTTACAGCTTTTCTTCCAAGGAGCAAGCATCTTTGACTTTCATGGCTGAAGTCACCATTTGCAGTAATTTTGGAGACCAAGAAAACAAAGTCTGTCAGTTTCCATTTGGCATGGCATCCGCTGATGCCATGATCTTCATTTTTTGAATGTTGAGTTTTAAGCCAACTTTTTCACTCTCCTCTTTCACCTTCATCAAGAGGCCCTTTAGTTCTTCTTCACTTTCTGCCATTAGGGTAGCAACATCTGCATATCTGAGATTGTTGGTTTTTCTCCAGGCAATCTTGATTCCAGCTTGTGATTAATCCAGCCCAGCATTTCCCATGATGTATTCTGCATATAAGTTAAATAAGCAGGGTAACAATCTACAGCCTTGTCATACTCCCTTCCCAGTTTTGAACCAATCAGTTGTTTCAAGACTAGCTCTAACTGTTGCTTCTTGACTTGCATACAGGTTCCTTTGGAGATAGGTAAGCTGCTCTGGTATTCCCATTTCTTTAAGAATTTTCCAATTTGTTGTGATCCACACAGTCAAAGGCTTTACAGAAATAGATGTTTTTCTGGAATTCCCTTGCTTACTTGCACATGAACATTTATAGTTGCTTTATTCATAAATGTATGTGTATGAGCAAAATGATATTTATGTTTACTCACTAACCAAGTGGTTATAGTTACCTTATTTATAAGTTTATATCAAAACTTGGAAACACCCAAGAAATACTTCAATTGGTGAATGTATAAACAAATTGTGATACATCAGTGCAATGGAATACTGTTCACTTATAGAAAGAAATGTAGTATCAAGCCAGGAAAAGACATGCTGAATGTTACTATGTGAAAGAAATGTATGTAAAGACTTCATACCATTATTGTCCAACTCTATAATGTTATAGAAAAGGGAAAACTTTGGAGAAAATTAAAAAATCAGTGGTTATCAGGGTCTTGGGTAGATGGATGGATGAATAGATGAAGTACAGACAGTTTTTAAAGCAGTGAAACTATTCTGTATTATTTTAGTGGTGAATACATGTCATCATGCAGTGGTCAAAATCCATAGAAGTCTCAAAATTATGAGTGAACCCTAATGTTATTTATGGACTTTTGGTTTATAATGTATCGATGTTGTTTCACCAATAGTGACAAATATACAACCCTGGTGAGGGTTGTTGGTGGTAGCAGAGACTGTATTGGGTGGGGGAAGTGTGGTGTGAGAACTATGTACATTCTGGTTAGTTTTGTTGTGAACCTAAACTGTTCTAAAAAATAAATTATATTAATAAAAAAAAATCCCTAATCCACAACTCTAGTCAAACTAGTCGAACTGGTTTTCATTAGTCTATGACAATGGAGGGCTTTATGTTGATGACCTCCTGATCATTTGAAAAGTAATGGGAATGCTATTTGATGTGCAGTGCCGATGAACTGAAAGTTGGGAAACTGGAGTTTGTAAGACAAGGTCTTGTACTAACACAGTGATGACACTTTATCTCACTGTCACCAATTGCTCTTCAGGAAAAATAAAGATTAGACTAATTGATCTCAGAGATTCCTTATATTTCTAAGTTACATTTGACTCTTTCATTCTGTAAAAGGAAATGAGCTTCAACAGAGGGGAAGTGGGACAGAACAAGGACAATATTTCCCCAAAGAATAAAACGATTGCTCTAGAGAAAGTGACCAAATTTGTTTGATCCAAAATAAACTGGTGTACCTCTCTTACAGTATAGAGCTGTGTGAGTTAGGCAGCAAATTACTGATTCTCTTTGTCCTAAATAAATATTACACAGAGTCTTGGAGTCAGTAAAGTTTAAAGTTCATATACAAAGCTAAACTTTTCTGACCCTCATTTTATTCAACTGATGCTGTAATTATTAACCAAATTGATATATTTGGAAAATCATTACTCGAATGAATGACAAAATATTGAGTCATGGTACATAATCAGTAAATGCAGTGCACCTGGAGAATTGAATGTTTGCTTAGAGAGAAGCATGAGTGTCTCAGGAAGAGGTAATTGAAAGAATCCAAAGAGTTATCACGGGTATGCCAATTCTCAGTTACACGAGGAATAAAACATGAATCCATGCAAACATTAGGAACAAAACATTTTGTAATTAGGTCTTGACAAAAACTTATTTTTTTCCTTACTAAAAGTCCTTAGAAATAAAAACACTTATCACCTTAAACTAATATGAAGATATCTTTGTAGAATATATGTTTGTAAAGTACCAGCATTAGTGATCTAGTGATGTTTACCATCCCAGTGATATTTAGATCTTCATGACCACTAACTATCCTCTCCTGTTCAGGTCTGCTTGTCTGGTAGTTCTGTGCTGAGCATCTGTTTAATGAAATCCTTGTCTCCCATCCTCCACTGAATCCACACCTGTTGTTCTATGTAAAATCTCCCTTCCTTGCTCTTGATGACAAATTGATATTATAAAGGAATAATTACAGTCCAGACATACAAAAATGGAGTCAGTGGGCTTTTGGGGATGTGATCTTGGGTGTGTCTTTGTATCACTGAGAACTTGGCATTTCTTTGACCTGATCCAAACCCAAGGACAGGACCAGCCCTATTCAGAACAACACATACCAGCTGCATCTTCATATTCTCAAGGTCTCCCCTTTTAACTGTGCAACCATTTGAGACACCAACCAAGACTTACTCAGTAAGAACACTTACTTCTTTCCACCGTCAATTATACATCTTGATAAACAACTTATGTTACTAACTGTAACCTTGCAATCTTCACACTTTTAAGCTTCCCCTATTTTGTAGTCCAGGGAAGCACAATTCAAGTGTTTCTTGTGTCTTTGTCTCCTAGGGCACAACACTAACAAACCTCCAATAAACACTTTTTTATTTCAATCAGGTCTTCATTTTCTAGATTTTTGTTAACACTGTGCATACTTCATTCTATTATTTCTGACAGAGACTTCAAAAGAACAGAAGCAATTGTGTGTCTGAAGGCAGCTAGGAGGCTTGCGCCATAGTTTTTCAAACTTTCCCCACTAAAATCTTGAGATTGGCTCTTTCCTTAGTACCTGAGCAAGTTTCACCTCTGCAGTGATGGAGAGGGGAGAATTCCTATCTTTTATTTTCTTTCTTGAGAATCTATGACCCTTTAATCCTTGGAGTCAAGAGGCATTTATTTAATATGCAGTCTAGTTTTTGTGAACAGTCAGTGGGGTGTACATTCAGAGTAACATGTTTGGAAATGATTGAAGAAATTATCATGAATTGAGATACAGGGAAGTCATTCTGCTTATACATGATTTAACCTGAACTTTATGATAACTAGAAGAGCCTGTCTTATGGCTTTAAGTTATCATATGTTGTACATCTACTTTAACCATTAATGAAAAGAAGATAAAATTCAGAAGTAAAGAATGTTCACTTTGAAAATAGGGGTAAAATGCCTCCCTTCCTATGGTACTCATACTAGTAGTCCATTGAAGATAAGGTTTCCTTCTCAGATGCCGAGGTCACACTACCTCGTTGTGTAAATGCTAATATGTCTCTTTGCAAAACTTGAAGGTATGTACCCTTGTCATGTTTGATGTATGACCTTTCCTCTGATGAGATACAAAACTGTGATGAAACCATCCTTGTCTGGAGCAGTTTCTCAAGGCTACTGAGAGACTGTCTCCTGGGCTATAGTTCTCAGTCTGACACAGATAATACTCTTTTCTATTCTGTATTATGGGCTTCCCTTGTGGCTCAGCTGTTAAAGAATCTGCCTGCAATGTGGGAGACCTGGCTTCGATCTCTGGGTTGGGAAGATCCCCTGGAGAAAGGAAAGGCTACCCACTCCAGTATTCTGGCCTAGAGAGTTCCAAGGACTGTATAGTCCATGGGGTCACAAAGAGTTGGACATGATTGAATGACTTTCACTTTCACTTTCATTCTTTATCATAGACTGCTTATTGCTTGTTTATTATTATGAATGGCCCAGGTTGGCAGGTGCCCGAAATGCTACTGAGAATTGTGGAGAAATAACTCCTGAAAGAATGAAGGGATGAAGCCAAAGCAAAAACAATTCCCAGTTGTGGATGTGACTGGTGATGAAAGTAAAGTTTGATGTTATAAAGAACAATAATTTATGCATAGGAACTGGGATTGTTAGAACCATGAATCAAGGTAAATTGGAAGTGGTCAAATAGGAAATGGCAAGGGTGAACATCGATATTTTAGAAATCAGTGAACTAAAATGGACTGGAATGGGTGAATTTAATTCAGATTACCATTATATCTACTATTGTCAGCAAGAATCCCTTAGACGAAATGGAGTAGACCTCATAGACAACAAAAGAGTCCGAAATGCAGTTCAGTTCAGTTCAGTTGCTCAGTCGTGCTCAATTCTTTGTGACCCCATGAACTGCAGCATGCCAGGCCTCCCTGTCTATCACCAAATCTTGGAGTTTACCCAAACCCATGTCCATTGAGTTGGTGATGCCATCCAACCATTTCATCCTCTGTTGACCCTTCCCCCTCCCTCAATCTTTCCCATCATCAGGATCTTTTCAAATGAGTGAGCTCTTTGCATCAGGTGGCCAAAGTATTGGAGTTTCAGATTCAACATCAGTCCTTTCAATGAACACCCGGGACTAATCTTTAGGATGGACTGGTTGGATCTCCTTGCAGACCAAGGGACTCTCAAGAGTCTTCTCCAACACCACAGTTCAAAAGCATCAATTCTTCTGCACTCAGTTTTCTTTATAGTCCAACTCTCACATCCATACATAAATATTGAAAAAACCATAGCCTTGGCTAGACAGACCTTTGTTGACAAAGTACTGTCTTTGCTTTTTAATATGCTCTCTAGATTGGTCATAACTTTCCTTCCAAGGAGGAAGCATCTTTTAATTTCGGGTTTCATCAACATCTGCAATAATTTTGGAGCCCAAGAAAATAAAGTCTGCCACTGTTTCCATCGTTTCCCCATCTATTTGCAATGAAATGATGGGACCGGATGCCATGATCTTAGTTTTCTGAATGTTGAGCTTTAAGCAAGCTTTTTCACCTTCCTCTTTCACTTTCATCAAGAGGCTCTTTAATTCTTCTTCACTTTCTGCCATAGGGTGGTGTCATCTGCATATCTGAGGTTGTTGATATTTCTCCCGGCAATCTTGACTCCAGCTTGTGCTTCCTCCAGCCCAGAGTTTCTCATGATGTACTCTGAATATAAGTTAAATAAGCAGGGTGACAATATACAGCCTTGACGTACTCCTTTTCTTATTTGGAACCAGTCTGTTGTTCCATGTCCAGTTCTAACTGTTGCTTCCTGACCTGCATATAGGTTTCTCAAGAGGCAGGTCAGGCTGTCTGGTATTCCCATCTGTTTCTGAATTTTCCACAGTTTACTGTGATCCACACAGTCAAAGGCTTTGGCATAGTCAATAAAGCAGAAATAGATGTTTTTCTGGAACTCTCTTGCTTTTTCGATGATCCAGCAGATGTTGGCAATTTGATCTCTCATTCCTCTGCCTTTTCTAAAACCAGCTTGAACATCTGGAAGTTCAGGATTCACGTATTGCTGAAGCCTGGCTTGGAGAATTTTGAGCATTACTTTACTAGCATGTGAGATGAGTGCAAATGTGCAGTAGTTTGAACATTCTTTGGCACTGCCTTTCTTTAGGATTGGAAGTAAAACTGACCTTTTCCAGTCCTGTGACAACTGCTGAGTTTTCCAAATTTGCTGACATATTGAGTGCAGTACTTTCACAGCATCATCTTTTAGGATTTGAAATAGCTCAACTGGGATTCCATCACCTCCACTAGCTTTGTTTGTAGTGATGCTTTCTAAGGCCCACTTGACTTCACATTCCAGGATGTCTGGCTCCAGGTGAGTGATCACATCATCGTGATTATCTGGGTGCAATCTCAGAAATGAGAGAATGATCTCTGTTCATTTCCAAGGCAACCCATTCAATATTACTGTAATCCAAGTCTATGCCCCATCACTAATTCTGAAGAAGCTGAAGTTGAATGGTTTTATGATGATCTAAAAGACCTTCTCGGAGAAGGCAATGGCACCCCACTCCAGTACTCTTGCCTGGAAAATCCCATGGACAGAGGAGCCTGGTACGCTGCAGTCCATGGGGTCGCTAAGAGTAGGACACGACTGAGGGACTTCACTTTCAATTTTCACTTTCATGCATTGGAGAAGGAAATGGCAACCCACTCCAGTGTTCTTGCCTCGAGAATCCCAGGGATGGGAGCCTGGTAGGCTGCCGTTTATGGGGTGGCACAGAGTCGGACACAACTGAAGTGACTTAGCGGCAGCAGCAGCAGCAGCAAAAGACCTTCTAGAACTAACATCAAAAAATGATGTCCTTTCATCATAGGGGACTGGAATGCAAAAGTAGAAAGTCAAGAGATATCTAAAATAACAAGCAAGTTTGGCAAGGTAGTACAAAATGAAGCAGGACAAAGGCTAATAGAGTTTTGCCAACAGGATGCACTGGTCATACCAAACCCTCTTCCAACAACACAACAGACGACTCTTCACCTGGATATCACCAGATCATCAATACCAAAATTAGACTGATTATAGTCTTTGCAGCCTAAAACGAGAAAGTCTATACAGTCAGCAAAAACAAGACCAGGTGCTGAGTGTGGCTCAGATCATGAACTCCTAGTCACAAAATTCAGACTTAAAGTGAAAAAAGTAGGGTAAACCACTAGACCATTTAGGTATGAACTAAATCAAATCTCTTACGATTATACAGTGGATGTGACAAATAGATTCAAGAGATTAGATCTTCAGAGTGCCTGAAGAACTATGTATGGAGGTTTATGAAATGTACAGGAAGCTGTGATCAAGACGATCCTCAAGAAAAAGAAATTCTAAGAAGCAAAATGGTTGTCTGAGGAGGCCTTACAAAGAGCTGAGAAAAGAAGAGAAGTGACAGGCAAGGGAGGAAAGGAAAGATATACTCATCTGAATGCAAAGTTCTAAAGAATAGTAAGGAGAGACAAGAAAGCCTTCCTCAGTGATAAATGTAAAGAAGTAGAAGAAAGCAATAGAATGGGGAAGACTAGAGATCTCCTCGAGAAAATTAGTGATACCAAGGTAACATTTCATGTGAAGATGGGCACAATAAAGGACAGAAATGGTGTGGACACAACAGAAGCAGAAGATATTAAGAAGAGGTGGCAAGAATACACAGAAGAACTATACAAAAAAGATCTTCATGACCCAGATAACCATGATGGTGTGATCACTCACCTAAAGCCAGACATCCTGGAATGTGAAGTTAAGTGGGCCTTAGGAAGCATCACTACAAACAAAGCTAGTGGAGGTGATGGAATCCTAGTTGAGTTATTTAAAATCTTAAAAGATGACACTGTTAAAGCACTGCACTCAATATACAAATTTGGAAAACTCAGCAGTGGCCACAGGACTGGAAAATGTCAATTTTCATCCAATCCCAAAGAAAGGCAATGCCAAAGAATATGCAAACTACTGCACAATTGCACTTGTCTCACACGCTAGCAAAGTAATGCTCAAAATTCTCCAAGCCAGGCTTCAACAGTACATGAACCAAGAAATTCCAGCTGTTCAAGCTGGATTTAGAAAAGGCAGGGGAACCAGAGATCAAATTACCAACATACATTGGTACATAAAAGAAGCAAGAGAGTTCCAGAAAGTAATCTACTTCTGCTTTATTGACTGTGCCAAAGCCTTTGACTGTGTGGATCACAATAAACTGTGGAAAATTATTTAAGAGATGGGAATACCAGACCATCTGACCAACCTTAAGAAATCTGTATGCAGGTCAAGAAGCAACAGTTAGAACTAGACATGGAACAATGAACTGGTTCAAAATGGAAAGGAGTATGTCAAGGCTGTATATTGTCACCCTGCTTATTTAACTTATATGCAGAGTACATCATGCCAAATGCTGGACTGGATGAAGCACAAGCTGAAATCAAGATTGCTGGGACAAATATCAATAACCTCAGAAAAGCAAATGACACCACTCTTATGGCAGAAAGTGAAGAGAAACTAAAGAGCCTCTTGATGAAAGTGAAAGAGGAGAGTAAAAACCTGGCTGAAAGCTCAACATTCAAAAAACTAAGATCATGGCATCTGGTCCCATCACTTCATGTCAAATAGATGGGGAAACAATGGAAACAGTGACAAACTTTATTTTGGGTTGGGGGGGGCTCCAAAATCATCACTGATGGTGACTGCAGCCATGAAATTCAAAGACACTTTCTCCTTGGATGAAAAGTTATGACCAACCTAGACAGCATATTAAAAAGTAGAGGCATTACTTTGCCAACAAAAGTCTGCCTAATCAAGGCTATGATTTTTTCAGTGGTCATGAATGGATGTGAGAGATGGACCATAAAGAAACTGAGCTTTGAAAAACTGATGCTTTTGAACTGTGGTGTTAGAGAAGATACTTCAGAGTCCTTTGGGCTGCAAGATGATCAAACCAGTCAATCTTAAAGGCAATCAGTCCTGAATATTCACTGGAAGGACTAATACTGAATCTGAAGCTCCAATACTTTGGCTACCTGATGTGAGGAACTGACTCATTGGAAAAGAGCCTGATGCTGGAAAAGATTGTAGGTGGGAGGGGAAGGGGATGGCAATCAGATGGCTGGATGGCATCACCAACTTGATGGACATGAGTTTGAGTAAGCTCCAGGAGTTGGTGATGAACAGAGAAGCCTAGTATGCTGCAGGCTATTTGGTTGTAAATAGTCAGACATGACTGAGAAACTAAACTGAACTAATTGATTGTGTTGGCAGCAGTTTAGTTTGATTTTCACTAAAGTTTTTCTTCTTTGGTAATAACTGAGTGCTAGAAATGGGCACCAGGAGATCTCAGTTTCAATCCTAGTTTTATTAAATATAGCTGTGTGACCCTGGAAAGCTCTCCTGCTCTCCCAGAGGCTTCGTTTCCCTCATTTGAAAAATATGAAAAAATAATCTCTGTTTATTTTATTTTATTATTTTTAAAGGAAAGGGGAAGATTTCATGATAAGAGGCATGTAAATTTAGCTAGTTAATTAATCAATTTGTGTTTGGTCATTTAAGATGCTTGAATTATGTTAGTGTTAACCAAGAATTACAAGAACAGAAACCTGGTTGAAATAAAGATGTGTCTAATTGAGTTTTATTAGGACTGCAGCCCAGGGGACACAGTTTCAAGAAGCACTTGAATTGAGTCCCACCAGATTACCAAATGGGAGAAGCTTATAAAGGCAAAAAACTGCAGAGCTACATAAATTGTTTGTCAGAATTATGATTGGTGGGAATTCCCTGGTGATCCACTTGTTAGGTCTCCATACTTCCACTGCAGGGGGCACAGGTTCCATTCCTAGTCAAGGATCTAAGGTCCTGCATACCTCACAACTTGGCAAAAAAAAAAAAAAAAAAAAAAAAAACACTAAAAATTACAATTGAAGCTCGCAGAAAATAAGGTGATTTTGTTAAGAAAAAAATTGGTTGAGACTTGGAATGATTACTTACTGGTGAGATCAGAGGCATTGGGATCTTTTGCACAGCAAAGCTAACCATAAACAAAACAAAGACAACTCACAAAATAGGAGAAAATATTTGCAAAGGAAGCAACTGACAAGTGATTAATCTCCAAAATATACAAACAGCTCATGCAGCTCAATATAAAAAAAAAAAATTCCAAAAATGGGCACAAGATCTAAATGGACATTTCTCCAAAGAAGACATACAGAAGGTCAAAGAACACACGAAGAGATACTCAACATCACTAGTTATTAGAAAAATGCAAATCAAAACTATCATAAATTGTCACTTCACACTGGTAAGAAGGGCCATTAACAAAAATCTACAAACAGTAAATGCTGGAGAGGATGGAAAGAAAAGAGAACTCTCTTATACTGTTAATGGGAATATAAATTGGCACAGCCACTATGAAGTACAGTATGGAGGTTTCTTAAAAATCTAAAAATAGAGCTATCATATGATCAAGTAATCCCACTCCTGGTCATATACTCATAGAAAATAATTCAAAAAATAACATGCACCCCAATGTTCACTGCAGAACTATTTACAGTTGCCAGGACATGAAATATACCTAAATGTCCATCAACAGAGGAATGGATAAAAAGGATGCGATACATATATACAATGGACTATTACTCAGCCATAGAAAGAACAAAATAATTCTACTTGCAGCAACATAGATCACATCAGATCAGTCGCTCAGTCGTATCCGACTCTTTGCGACCCCATGAATCACAGCACGCCAGGCCTTCCTGTCCATCACCAACTCGCGGAGTTCACTGAGACTCACGTCCATTGAGTCAGTGATGCCATCCAGCCATCTCATCCTCTGTCGTCCCCTTCTCCTCTTGCCCCCAATCCCTCCCAGCATCAGAGTCTTTTCCAATGAGTCAACTCTTCGCATGAGGTGGCCAAAGTGCTGGAGTTTCAGCTTTAGCATCATTCCCTCCAAAGAAATTCCAGGGCTGACCTCCTTTAGAATGGACTGGTTGGATCTCCTTGCAGTCCAAGGGGCTCTCAAGAGTCTTCTCCAACACCACACTTCAAAAGCATCAATTCTTCGGCGCTCAGCCTTCTTCACAGTCCAACTCTCGCATCCATACATGACCACTGGAAAAACCATAGCCTTGACTAGATGAACCTTTGTTGGCAAAGTAATGTCTCTGCTTTTTAATATGCTGTCTAGGTTGGTCATAACTTTCCTTCCAAGGAGTAAGCGTCTTTTAATTTCATGGCTGCAGCCACCATCTGCAGTGATTTTGGAGCCCAGAAAAATAAAGTCTGACACTGTTTCCACTGTTTCCCCATCTATTTCCCATGAAGTGATGGGACCAGATGCCATGATCGTCGTTTTCTGAATGTTGAGCTTTAAGCCAACTTTTTCACTCTCCACTTTCACTTTCATCAAGAGGCTTTTGAGTTCCTCTTCACTTTCTGCCATAAGAGTGGTGTCATCTGCATCTCTGAGGTTATTGATATTTCTTCCAGCAATCTTGAGTCCAGCTTGTGTTTCTTCCAGTCCAGCGTTTCTCATGATGTACTCTGCATATAAGTTAAATAAACAGGGTGACAATATACAGCCTTGACATACTCCTTTTCCTATTTGGAACCGTCTGTTGTTCCATATCCAGTTCTAACTGTTGCTTCCTGACCTGCATACAAATTTCTCAAGAGGCAGATCAGGTGCTCTGGTATTCCCATCTCTTTCAGAATTTTCCACAGTGTATTGTGATCCACACAGTCCAGGGGCAATGGTAGCAGCAGTCCTGGGAGGAGACTCTTGGCAAGTGCCCTCTTGAGAGGTTGCTATTAACCCTATCATTCGGTTCAGTTCAGTTGCTCAGTCATGTCCGACTCTTTGTGACCCCATGGACTGCAAGCACCTGAGCTCCCTGTCCATTACCAATTCCCGGAGTTTACTCAAACTCATGTCCATTGAGTTAGTGTTGCCATTCAACCATCTAATCCTCTGTCGTCCCCTTCTGCTCCTGCCTTCAACCTTTCCCAGCATCAGGATCTTTTCAAATGAGTCATTTCTTCACATGAAGTGGCCAAAGTATTGGAGTTTCAGCTTCAGCATCAGTCCTTCCAATGAATGTTCAGGACTGATTTCTTTTAGGATGGACTTGTTAGATCTCCTTGCTGTCCAAGTGACTCCCAAGAGTCTTCTCTAACACCACAGTTCAACAGCATCAATTCTTCTGTGCTCAGCTTTCTTTATAGTCCAGCTCTACGTCCATACATGACTACTGGAAAAACCATAGCTTTGACTAGATTGACCTTTGTTGGCAAGGTAATGTCTCTGCTTTTTAACATGCTGTCTAGATTCGTCATAACTTTTCTTCCATGGAGCAAGCATCTTTGAATTTCATAGCTGTAGTCACCATCTGCAGTGATTTTGGAGCCCCCCCCCCCCAAAATAAATTTTGTCACTGTTTCCATTGTTTCCCCATCTATTTGCCATGAAGTGATGGGACCAGATGCCATGATCTTAGTTTTCTGAATGTTGAGTTTTAAGACAACTTTTTCACTCTCCTCTTTCACTTTCATCAAGTGGCTCTTTAGGTTTTCTTCACTTTCTGCCATAAGGGTGGTGTCATCTGTATGTCTGAGGTTGTTGATATTTCTCCCGGAAATCTTGATTCCAGCTTGTGGTTCATCGAGTCTGGCATTTCTCATGATGTACTCTGCATGTAGGTTAAATAAGCAGGGTGACAATATACAGCCTTGACGTACTCCTTTCCTGATTAAGAACCAGTCTGTTGCTCCATGTGCAGTTCTAACTGTTGCATCTTGACATGCATACAGATTTCTCAGGAGGCAGGTAAGGTGGTCTGATATTCCTGTCTCTTTCAGAATTTTCCACAGTTTATTGTGATCCATACAGTCAAAGGCTTTGGCATAGTCAATAAAGCAGAAATAGATGTTTTTCTGGAACTCCGTTGCTTTTTCAATGATCCAATGGATTTTGGCAGTTTGATCTCTGGTTCCTCTGCCTTTTCTGAATCAAGCTTGAACAGCTGGAAGTTCACAGTTCACATGCCTTTGAAGCCTGACTTGGAGAATTTTGAGCATTACTTTGCTAGCATGTGAAATGAGTGCAATTGTGTGGTAGTTGGAGCATTCTTTGGCATTGCCCTTCTTTGGTATTGGAATAAAACCTGACCTTTTTCAGTCCTGTGGCCACTGCTGAGTTTTCCAAATTTACTGATATATTGAGTGCAGCACTATCACAGTATCATCTTCAAGGATTCGAAATAGCTCAACAAGGATTCCATCACCTCCACTAGTTTTGTTCATAGTGATGCTTTCTTTCTAAGGCCCACTTGACTTTGCATTCCAGGATGTCTGGGTCTAGGTGAGTGATCACACCATCATGGTTATCTGGGTCATGAAGAGCTGTTTTATATAGTTCTTATGTGCATTCTTGCCACCTCTTCTTAATATCTTCTGCTTCTTTGGGTCTATACCATTTCTGTACTTTATTGTGCCTATCTTTGCATGAAGTGTTTCCCTGGTATCTCTAATTTTCTTGAAGAGATCTTTGGTCTTTCCTATCCTATCGTTTTTCTTTGTTTCATTGCATTGATCACTGAGGAAGGCTTTCTTGCCTCTACTTACTATTCTTTGGAACTTTGCATTAAAAAGGGTGTATCTTTCATTTTATTCTTTGCCTTTTGCTTCTCTTCTTTTCACAGCTATTTGTAAGGCCTTGTCAGACAACCATTTTGCCTTTTTGCATTTCTTTTTCTTGGAGATGGTCTTGATCACTGCCTCCTGTACAGTGTCATGAACCTCCATCTATAGTTTATCATGCACTCTATCAGATCTAGTCCCTTGAATCTATTTGTCACTTTCATTGTATAATCATAAGGGATTTGATTTAGGTCATACCTGAATGGTCTAGTGGTTTTCCCTACTTTCTTCAATATAACTCTGAATTTGGCAATAAGGAGTCCATGATCTGAGCCACAGTCATCTCCCAGTCTTGTTTTTGCTGACTGTATACAGCTTTTCCATCTTTGCCTGCAAAGAATATAATCAGTCTGATTCAGTATTGACCATCTGGTGATGTCCATGTTTAGAGTCTTCTCCAGCGCCTGCATGGTACTGAAGCAACTTTGAGGAGAGGCCCCATGTCCAAGGGCAAGGGCAAAGGAAAAGCCCCAGGAAGACCGTTGGAGGGGAAAAATCAATTTAGAATCAAACCTCATACCTTCCAAAGATGCTCAGAGTGCCCAAACAAACACTGGGTGCACCAGAAGCCAACCCCCCCTCCCCCCAGAGACTGAGAAGAACTGTGTTTTGAGTATCTCCGCGGAGATACATGTCAACAGAGGACTGCTGCAGGGGCAGGAGCTCTGGGTCCAGTAGACCTGGGTATGGCATAAGCTCTCCTGTAGGAGGTCACCATTAACCCCACCATAGAGCCACCAGAACTTTCACAGGCCTGGGGAAACTAACTCTTGGAGGGCACAAACAAAATCTTGTGTGCACCAGGACCCAGGAGAAGGGAGCAGTAACTCCACAAGAGACTGACCCAGACTTGCCTATGAGCATCAAAGAGTCTCTGGCAGAGATTTGGGTCAGCAGCAGCCTGCTGCAGAGTTGGGGGTACTGAGAGCAGCAGTGGGTGCATGGGACCTTTTGAAGGAGGTCACCATTATCTTAATTACCTCCACCGTAGTTTGGCCTCAGGTCAAATAACAGGGAGGGAACACAGCCCGGCCCATTAACAGAAAATTGGATTAAAGATTTACTGAGAACTGGAGAAGGCAATGACACCCCACTCCAGTACTCTTGCCTGGAAAATTCCATGGATGGAGGAGCCTGCTAGGCTGCAGTCCATGGGGTCGCTGAGGGTCGGACACGACTGAGTGACTCAACTTTCACTTTTCACTTTCATGCATTGGAGAAGGAAATGGCAGCCCACTCCAGTGTTCTTGCCTGGAGAATCCCAGGGACGGGGGAGCCTAGTGGGCTGCCGTCTATGGGGTCGCACAGAGTCGGACACGACTGAAGCAACTTAGCAGAGCATGGCCCTGCCCATTAGAACAAGACCCAGTTTCCCCCTCAGTCAGTCTCTCCCATCAGGAAGCTTCCATAAGCCTCTTATCCTTCTCCATCAGAGGGAAGACAGAATGAAAACCCTATCATAGAGCCTGTAAACTCCAAGACTTGATATAATAGTGCAGATGATCCAGGATCTTTAAAAAGGAATGGAGAAGATGCAAGAAATGTTTACCAAAGACCTAGAAGAACTAAAAAACAAGTAAATATAGATGAACAATACACTGGAAGGAATTAATAGCAGAATAACTGAAGCAGAAGAGCAGATAAGTGACCAGATAAGAACAGGTAAGAAAGGTAGAAACACTGCTGTAGAACAGAATATAAAAAAAGAATGAAAAAAAAAAAATGAAGATAGCCTAGGAGTCTTTTGGGACATTAAAAACACAAACAGTTGCATTATAAGGGTTCCAGAAGGAGAAGACAGGAAGACAGGTTCAAGAAGGGAGAGTAGAAGGATGTGCATTCATCTTCTCCTGTGAGAACACCAAAATCACAAATAGCTGTTAAGAACAACCATCTACAGGAGAATGTTGGAACCTACCAAAAAAAAAAAAAAAATACCCTATGTCCAAGGACAAAGGAGAAGTTGAAACAAGATGGTAAGAGGGGTGTGATCATATATAAAATCAAGCCTCATACCCACCAGAGATCCTTGGAGGGAACGTACAAAACCTTGTGCACATTGGGACCCAGCAAAAGGAGCAGTGACTCCAACAAGAAACTGAGCCAGACCTGCCTTTGAGTGTTTGAGGGTCTCCTGCAGAGGCATGGATCAGCAGTGGTCCACTGCAGGGACAGGGTAGCAGCAGTCCTGGGAGGTGTGACATGTGGCATAAGTCCTCTTGGAGGAGGTCACCATTAATAATATAGAGCTGTCAGGTGGGTGATCCACAAACTGGAAAACAATTATACCAAAGAAGTTCTCACAGTGTTACAAAATTTCTAGGCTCCCAACAGACTTCACAACCTGGGGATCCAGCAAAGGGACTGAGAATTCCCCAGGAAACCTGACTTTGAAACTAGCGGGACTTGATTATGGAATTTCCACAGGACTGGGCGAACAGAGAGTCTTGCAGGGCATAAATGAAACCTTGTGCACACTAGAACCCAGGAGAAATGAGCAGTGACCGCACAAGAGACTAAGTCAGACTTGCCTGTGAGTGTCCAGGAGTCTCCAGCGGAGCTGTAGGTTGACAGTGGCCAGCATGGGATCAGGGACACTGATAGCAGAAGCCCTAGGACATACTTTCATAAGTCCTTTTGGGGGAGGTCACCATTTCCCCTACCATAGTTTGGCCTAGGCCAAACACAGCCCCATTGATTAGCAGAAACTGGATTAAAGATTTACTCAGCATGACCCTGCCCATCAAAGCAGACCTAGCTTTCCTCACAGCCAGCCCCTCCCACCAGGAAGCTTGCACAAACCTCTTATCCTCATCCGTCAGTGGGCAGACAGAATGAAAACCACAATCACAGAAAACTAACCAAAATGATCACATGGATCACAGCTTTGTGGAACTTAATGAAACATGTATGGTGACCCAAGATGGATGGGGTCATGGTGGAGAATTCTGACAAAACATGGTCCACTGAAGAAGGGAATGGCAAACCACCTCAGCATTCTTGTCTTGAGAACCACATGAACAGTATGAAAAGGAAAAAAGATATGACATGGAAAGATGAAAACCCAGGTTGGTAGGTGACCAATATACTACTGGAGAAGAGCAGAGAAATAGCTCCAGTAGGAATGAAGAGGCTGAGCCAAAGCAGAAATGACACCCAGTTGTGGATGTGACTGGTGGTGAAAGCAAAGTCCAATGCTGTAAAGAACAGTATTGCATAGGAACCTGGAATGTTAGGACCATGAATCAAGGTAAGTTGGAAGTGGTCAAGCAGGAGATGGCAAGAGTGAACATCGACATTTTAGGAATCAGTGAACTAACATGGACAGGAATGGGCAAATTTAATTCAGATGACCATTATATCTACTACTGCAGGCAAAAATCCCTTAAAAGTAAAGGAGTAACCCTTAGTCAACAAAAGAGTCTGAAATGTAGTAGTTGGGTGCAATCTCAAAAACAACAGAATGATCTCAGTTCATTTCCAAGGCAAACAATTCAATATCTCAGTAATCCAAGTCTATGCTCCAACCACTAATGCTGAAGAAGATGAAGTTGAATGGTTCTGTGAAGACCTACAAGACCTTCCAAAACTAACACCAAAAAATTATGTCCTTTACTTCATAGGGAATTGGAATGCAAAAGTAGGAAGTCAAGAGATACATGAAGTAAGAAGCAAGTTTGGTCTTGGAGTACAAAATGAAGCAAGGCAAAGGTTAACAGAGTTTTGCCAAGATAACACACTGGTCATAGCAAACACTCTTTTCCAACAAAACTCTATACATGGATATGACCAGATGGTCAATACCAAAATCAGATTGATGATATTCTTCACAACCGAAGATGGAAAAATTGTATACAGTCAGCAAAAATCAAGACTGGGAGCTGACTGTGTCTCAGATGATGAACTCCTTATTGCAAACTTCAGACTTACATTGAAGAAAGTAGAGAAAAACCACCAGACCATTCACATGTGATCTAAATCAAATCTCTTACAATTATACAGCAGAAGTGACAAATATATTAAAGGGATTAGATCTGATAGAGTGTCTGAAAAACTATGGACATAGGTTCACAACACTGTACAGGAGGCAGTGAACAAAACCATTCCCAAGGGGGAAAAAATGCAACAAGGCAAAATGGTTGTCTGAAGAGGCCTTACCAATCGGTGAGAAAAGAAGAGAAGTGAAAGGCAGAGGAGAACAGAAAGATATAACCATCTGAGTGAAGAGTTTCAAATAATAGCAAGGAGAAATAAGAAAGCCTTCCTAAATGAATAAAGCAAAGAAATAGAGGAAAACAATAGGATGTGAAAGACTAGAGATCTCTTCAAGAAAATTAGAGATACCAAGGGAACATTTCATGCAAAGATGGGCACAATAAAGGATAGAAATGATATGGATCTAACATAAGCGGAAGATATTAAGAAGTGGCAAGAATACATAGAAGAACTATACAATAAATGTTTTAATGACCCAGACAACAACGATGGTATGCTCACTCACTTAGAGCCAGACATCCTGGAGTGAGAAGTTAAGTGGGCCTTAGGAAGGATTACTATGAACAAAGCTAGTGGAGGTGATGAAATTCCAGTTGAGTTATTTCAAATCCTAAATGATGAAGCTTGTAAAAGTGCTGCACTCACTAGGCCAGCAAATTTGGAAAGTTCTGCAGTGGTCAGGGATGGGGGAGCCTGGTGGGCTGCCGTCTCTGGGGTCGCACAGAGTCGGACACGACTGAAGCGACTTAGCAGCAGTGGTCACAGGACTGAAAAAGGTCAGTTTTCATTCCAATCCCAAAAAAAGGCAATGCCAAAGAATATTCATACTACTGCACAATTGCACTCATTTCACATGCTAGCCAAGTAATACTCAAAATTTTCCAAGCTAAGCTTCAACAGTGTGTGAACAGACAACTTCCAGACGTATACACTGGATTTAGAAAAGGCAGAGGAACCAGAGATCAAATTGCCAATACCCATTGGATCATAGAAAAAGCAAGGGAATTTCAGAAAACCATCTACTTCTGCTTCATTGACTACACTAAAGCCTTTGACCACATGTATCACAACTAACTGTGGAAACTTCTTAAAGAGATGGGAATACCAGAGCAGCTTACCTGCCTCCTGGGAAACCTGTATGCAGGTCGATAACCAACAGTTAGAATTGTACATGGAACAACAGACTGGTTCAAAATTGGGAAAGGAATATGACAAGGCTGTATATTGTCATCCTGCCTATTTAACTTATATGTAAAGTGCACCATTCAAAATGTTGGGCTGGATGAATTACAAGCTGGAATTGAGATTGCAGGGAGAAATGCCAATAACCTCAGATATGCAGATGATACCACCTTAATGAGAGAAATAAAGAGAAACTAAACAGTCTCCTGATAAAGGTGAGTCCTTCATTGGAAGGACTGATTATGAAGGTGAATCTCCAATACTTTGACAACCTGATGCTGACTCATTGGAAAAGATCCTGATGCTCAGAAAGATTGAGGGCAGGAGAAGATGGGGGAGACAGGAGGTGAGATGGTTGGATGGCATCATCAACTCAATGGGCATGAGCTTGAGCAAACTCCAGGAGATAGTGAAGGACAGGAAAGCCTGGAGTGCTGCAGTCCATGGGGTTGCAAAGAGTTGGACATGACTGAGTGATTCAACAATGAACAAGAAAGAGAAGAGAGAGAGAATAGACCTGAGCAAGCATTCGAAAAGATAATAGCTGAAAACTTCCCTAGCATAGGAAAAGAAATACTCAGCCAAGTCTAGGAAGCACAGAGAGTCTCAGGCAGGATAAACCCAAGGATGAACACACCAAGACACATAGTAATCAAACTGACAAAAATTAAAGACAAAGATAAAATATTTAAAAAACAAGGGGAAAAAATGACAAATAGCATACAAGGGAACTCCTGTAAGTTTATCAGCTGATTTCTCAACAGAATCTCTACAAGCCAAAGGGAATGGCACAATATATTCAAAGTGAAGAGAAGGAAGAAGATATAACCAAGAATACTCTACCCATCAAGTCTGTCATTCATATTTAAAGGAGAAATCAAAAGCTTTACAAAGGCAAAAGTTAAGAGAATTCAGCACCACCAAACCAACTTTACAACAAATGAAAAAGGAACTTCTCTAGACAGGAAACACAAGAGAAGGAAGAGACCAACCTACAAAGAATAAACTGAAAACAATTAAGAAAATGGTAATAGGAGCATATATATTGATAATAATCTTACATGTAAATGGATTAAATGCACCAGCCTAAAGACAGTCTGGGTGGATGAAAGATGAAATATACACATGTATGCATTTCCACTTACCACATCACTCTACTTAAGCCCTCAAAATGTAATTATTTTTTACTGTTTTAGGTTAATCATGCTTCCATTATGGCTTGCAACTGCAATTATATATTTTTTTGTCTGGCTATTAATTGTGAAAACTGATAAACATCTCTCATTATTGTGATTAGGTGACTACTGTTCATTTAATACCATTGTGTCATGATTGGTCAACAGAGGAGGGAGGAGGGTTCAGGATGGGGAACACATGTATACCTGTGGCGGATTCATTTTGATATTTGGCAAATCTAATACAGTTATGTAAAGTTTAAAAATAAAATAAAATTAAAAAAAAAAAAAAAAGAATAAAAAAAAAAAAATAGAATTCTATATCACTAAAACTACCATTTAATAGAAAAACCCATAATCACTTTTTCAAATCCAGATGCACATTAGAATTATCTTCGAATTTTTTGAAAAATGTAAATGCTTAGGTATTGTTATTTTCTCCAAAGTTCCAGATGTGATTCTAGTGAGCAGCCATATTTAAAAGTAACTGGATTATATGATAATCTTTTATTTTTATCTAGTTTATTTCACTTTTACTCTTTCATATTCAGTGTTCCCATTTCATTTAGTTTGTTTTCCAATTTCTCTGTTTTTGTTGTTGTTCTTTCTCAAACCTTTATCAGAAAAGGTTTCATTTATATATGTATAATACAATATATATATTTTAGAAAACTTATGAAATTTTGCTTAGGTAAAAAATATATGACATTTTGGTTCCACTTGCTTTACTATATATGAATAGAATGCTAGAATTATAATTTATATTCATGCAAACCTTTGATATAATTCCATTTATTCTGGCATCAAGTATTACTGCTAAAACTCTAGAAAGCTTATTATCTTAGTGATTTTTTAAAAATTTCAAATGAGGCTTGAAACTTCTAATCCAATTCTGAAAAATAGTTAAGAGATACTGTGTTGTAAAAAAACAAACAAACAAAAAAAAAAAGCCAGGAAATTAACATGTGGTACAGTATTAACTGGGCTTCCCTGGTAGCTCAGCTGGCAAAGATTCTGCCTGCAATGCAGGAGACCCCAGTTCATTCCTGAGTTGGGTAGATCCCCTGGAGATAGGCTACCCACTCCAGTATTCTTGGGCTTCCCTGGTGGCTCAGACAGTAGAGAATCTGCCAGCAATGTGGGAGACCTGGGTTTGACAACTGGATTGTGAAGATCCCCTGGAGAAGGACATGGCAACCCACTCCAGTATTCTTACCTAGAGAATCCCCATGGACAGAGAGGAGCCTGGTAGGCTACAGTCCGTGGGATCACAAAGCAACTTGGACATGACTGAGCAACTCAGCAAAACTCAGCACAGCACAGCACAGTATTAACTAAAGCACAGATTTTGTTCAAATTTCACAAAATTTTATGCTAGTGTCCATTGTTCGTTTTCATACCTTATCCAAGATTCCACATTGTATTTAGTTGCCTTGAGCAGCTTCAGCTGCATGCAGCAAATTCTGATAAATGCTCTTTTCATTTTTATTTCATTACAAATATTTTTTAATTTTCCTTGTTATGGCTTCTTAGATATACCCATCATGTAAAAGTGGATATTTAATTTCCAGATACCTAGAGTTTTTAGAGTATCCTTGATATTAATTTCTCATTTAGATGCTTTCTTCTCTTCAATCACCCTCTGTGCTTTTTCTTTTAACCTTTTTAAGGTTTTCAATGGCTAAGTCAAAGATCTGTCTTGATAAATGTCACATTGCACTTGAAAATATGTGAGCTATTTTAAAATTTCTTTTGATATTGATTTCTGACATAATCCACAGTGGTAAGAGAGCACACTCTGTAAGATTTCAATATCTTTAGATCATGAAATTTTTGCACCTTGTTTTATGTCCCTGGATATGTTCCACTGTCTCCTGGTTTATAGTATATGGGAACTTGAATAGAATTTTTATCCTGCTATTGTGTGAAAATTGTATAAATCTAACTATGTTGAATTGATTCATAGTGCTTTTTAGATCTACTGTATACTTCTACTTTTCTTTATATTCATTTTATTAATTTTTGAGAATTTGATATTGAATCTCCAACTAAAAACCTTAATTTATCTACTTAAAAAAATAATTGCAATACACAGTGGAACTATACGCAAATTTGTTCTATATTTTCCAAGTTGCCTCTAAATGTGGTATCATACTTTCATAATTTAAAGGATTAAAAATATTTAAAAATAAAAAAATAGATAACTAACTAGAACTTACTATATAGCACAGGGGGTCTACTCAATATTCTATAATTGTCTATATGGGAAAATAATCTAAAGGATAAAAAAAGTGGATATATGTATATGTACAACCTATTCACTTTGCTGCATACTTGAAACTAACTTTTGTAAATCAAGTATACTCCAATAAACTTGTTTAATTTGGTAATAAGTAAATAAAAATGGCATAGAATATACTGATTGTCTTCAAAGTCATAAATTTGCAACTGATCGTTGACTTGAATCCAGAGTTTTGAGCTGTTTTTTGGTATCAAATTATTTATTTCAGTGGTTCTTAATCCTGACTGCACAGTGGAAATTTTTTTTTTTTTTAATTATCAAATGTGGATCCCAGCCCAGTACAAGTAAATGAAAATCTCCAGTCATTCCTGGACAGAGGAAAAACAAGACTAAAGGACACTTTAATTTTATCTTTATCAGTGGCAAAGTCCACTCAGAATAGAGTATAAAGTGGATGTGATTGATTGATATCTTTAGTCCTCAGAGAGACCCAGGTTGAATCAGCAGGGACTTAGATTTCAGGCTCACAGTCGTCTGAGTAAGAAGAGAAGGCGTCAATGGATCTGGCTGTGGTCCTGGTGCTCTGTCTCTCCTGTCTGCTTCTCCTCTCACTTTGGAAACAAAGCTCTGGGAAAGGGAAGCTCCCGCCGGGCCCCACTCCTCTGCCGATTCTTGGAAACATCCTACAGTTAAATGTTAAGAACATCAGCAAATCTTTAACCAATGTAAGTAGACTTTATGCTCCTCCAGTGGCTTGAAAAGGGTAAGTAAATTAAGCCTAGTTTTAAAAATAATATATATTTCTCTGGGCACATTTTTTTTCCTTTACTTTTTAATTTGTATTTATTTATTTTTTAGTGCATTGGGTCTTCTTTGCTTCGCACAAGCTTTCTCTAGTTGTGGCGAATTGGAGCTACTCTCTAGTCACGGTGCACAGGCTGCTCATTGTGGTGGCTTCTCTTGTTGTGGAGCATGGGTTCTAGGGCACATGGACTCAGGAGTTGTGGAATACAGGCTTAGTTGCCCTTTGGCATAAGGAATCTTTCTGCACCAGGGATTGAACTTTCATCAGCAGGTGAATTCTTAACCACTGAACCACCAGGGAAGTCCTGGGCACATTGTTAACACAGATCAGCAAATTACTCCCTGTAAAATCTGGTATTTCTGTTGCCTTTTCTGGCCTGTCATTATCATAAGTAGAGAAAAGAAGTAATGTGTTTTGTGAGCAGAGAAATATTTGTCTTTGCACATGTAATAGAATCAAAATAATGAAGTGGCAAAAGCTGCAAGTGTTACTTACCTTTTTTATTTCACAGCCATTTTCTGTGATTTGGGACTGAAAGTAAGTGATAAGTCTTTTGTGATTAGAGATTTCCTTGCAGAAGTCTTTTACTATATAAGCTGTATGTATTGTTCAGATGGCTATGAAAATAGAACTTTTCTGAAGAAGCGCGTTGTGCTTGGTATTAAGGAAATAGCTCTACATTCAGCACAAGCATGAGTGAATGAGAGAAAGAAGTCACCAGTCAGGGTTGCAGAAGCACTCATTTGGATTCTGCAAGAAGGTCCTGTCTGTACCGGGTAAATACTTCAGGATGGAAGATGTTGTTCCTCTATGAGATATGCATGTCCTGACACTGCCTCTATGATGCTTCCTCCCTTTCTGTGTTAGTGACACCACTGGATCTCAAACTAAGCTGGGCATTAGAGTTATCTGAATTCATTTTTTAAAATATGGAAATCTAGTATTAATCATAGGGCTAGGGAATATGAATTCCCATTGGAAGAACCCTGCACGTGGTTCTGAAGCAGTCAGCTAGGTGATGGTTTAAAGGTGGGCCTCAAGGATTGATGCCTTGCTCCTTAAGGATCAGAAGGTGAATAAGAGTTTCAAATTTAAATCTTCTATGTAGTAGCCATGGGACACTGGAAAGGAAATGGAATTCCACAACCTGTTTCCTTATTTATTGTTGTTATTGTTCAGTTGTTCAGTCATGTCTGACTCTTTGCGACCCTGTGGACTGTAGCATGCCAAGCTTCCCTGTCCATCACCATCTGCCGGAGCTTGCTCAAACTCATGTCCATTGAGACAGTGATGCCATCCAACCATCTTGTCCTCTGTCATCCCCTTCTCCCCCTGGCTTCAATCTTTTCCAGCATCAGGATCTTTTCAAATGAGTCACCTCTTCTCATCAGATGGCCAAAGCGTTGGAGCTTCAGCATCAATCCTTCTAATGAATATTCAGGGTTGATTTCATTTAGGATTGACTGGTTTGATCACCTTGCAACCCAACGGACTCTGAAGGGTCTTCTCCAGCTCTACAATTCAAAGCATCAGTTCTTTAGCACTCAGCCTTCTTTATGGCCCAACTCTCACATCCATACATAACTACTGAAAAAAACGTAGCTTTGACTAGACAGACTTATGTCATCAGAGTAATGTCTCTGCTTTTTAATATGCTGTCTACGTTGGTCATAGCTTTTCTTCCAAGGAGCAAGCTCCTTTTAACTTCATGGCTGCAGTCACCATCTGTAGTGATTTTGGAGCCCAGGAAAATAAAATCTGTCACTGTTTCCATTGTTTCCCCATCTATTTGCCATGAAGTGATGGAACAAGATGCCATGATCTTTGTTTTCTGAATGTTGAGCTTTAAGCCAATTTTTTCACTCTCCTCTTTCACTTTCATTAAGAGGCTCTTTAGTTCCTCTTTGCTTTCTGCCATAAAGGTGGTGTCATCTGCATATCTGAGGTTATTGATATTTCTCCTCAAAATCTTGATTCCAGCTTGTGCTTCATCAAGTCTGGCATTTCTCATGATATACTCCTTATTTATAAGCCAGGCAAATAAACCTTCTGAAGGTGCTGATATGAGAATTCATTGTAATCTGGGTACCAGTTACTTGGGCCATTGCCTAGCATAACAGATGGAAATGGAAACAGTAACAATTGCCATCATACTTACGCTAATGCAGAATTTAATAATTCAGAAATATTTAGGCTGTATGTGGCAGAATGAAAGCATAATAGTAGGATGATAATACATTATGCCTCAGGCACAATATAGTTTCAAATATTGACTTCTTTTGTTATTATGTGTACCTCCTTTCACAGCTTTCAAAAGTCTATGGCCCTGTGTTCACTGTGTATTTTGGCATGAAGCCCATCGTGGTCTTGCATGGGTATGAAGCAGTGAAAGAAGCCCTGATTGATCTGGGAGAGGAGTTTTCTGGAAGAGGAATATTTCCATTGGCTGAAAGAGCTAATCTAGTAAATGGTATGTGTTAAGCATTGGCAATGGGAGTGGGCAGAATGGAAACAGGCATTTGAAGAGCTCTCCAGCAGAGCTTGGTCCATGTGGGGGCCTGCCAAGTGTCAGCTTACTTCTCCTTCCCTAGGACCTCCCTCCTAGTTTCTGTTTCTCCTCCTGGTAGGAATCCTTTTCAGCAATGGGAGGACATGGAAGGAGATGCGGCGCTTCTCCCTCATGACCCTGAGAAATTTCGGGATGGGGAAGAGGAGCATTGAGGACCGAGTTCAAGAGGAAGCCTGCTGCCTGGTGGAGGAGTTGAGAAAAACCAATGGTGAGCAATTCTATGCTCTTATAGCTCTATCTTTAATAGTCTTCTCTCTCTCCAATGATGCCCCTTGGAAGCATTTCAGGATGGGTCACATCTTTCCTATGGGTCATGACTGTCAGCCCTCATGTGGAGGAGAGAGAGTTTGAAGCAGAGAACCAAGCGGGCTTTTGTGTATCTATGCTTGCTGTGTGGACTTCTATGATTACACATACTGTGTGGTTACAAAAGGTCATTTATTCATAGTGTCTCCTGAGCCCTGTTTTAATATCAGAAATCACTAAGAATAGTTTTGAATCATTTCATGAAAGAGAGAGCAGTGGTTTTCCTGTATCACAAATGTGGTTGTCTGTTTTAGAGCATTTCACCAGGGAATACTTGTTAAGTGGACAGGGTGGGAATGACCTCCTCCTGCCCTTATGGAACATGAAACAAGTGTCATATGTGTTTACTTAATTGAACTATATTCTTATATTCAGTCTCACAGACACATCTGAGAGTTATTCCAGGACCCAGGCCTGAAGTTCTGATCAATAGTTCTGTCATCTATGATTTCAGTCCATTAGGAATATCTATCTCAGTGCAGTTCTCCTCAATCATGAGTTCTCTGTAAAGGCATGAGTGCATGCTAAGTCCCTTTGGTCATGTCCGACACTTTGTGACCTTATGGACTGTAGCCCACTAGGCTCTTCTATCCATAGGATTCTCCTTGCAAGAATACTGGAGTGTGTTGCTGTCCCCTCCTCCAGGGGACCTTCCCAACCCAGGGATTGAACCTGTGTCTCCCTCTTAAGTCTCGTGCGTTGGCAGGCAGGCTCTTTACCACTAGATCCACTTGGGAAGCCCTCTCTGTAAAGGCAGCACTATTTAAAGATATCAGTATCAATGATTTCTTGCTACTCAATACTCACTGTATTTATATTTTGAAAAAATATATGCTACACATCAGCACAATACACCAAACCAAGTGATTAATATGAAATGTTTTATTTAACTAGATTTCAACCTAATTAATACCTTTCTACCCTGTCTTCTTGAACTAGAATTTGACTCTGTTTTTGGTTTACCAAACTTTGCTCCATCATTATTGGATTTTGATAACAAATCTGTGGTAAATATTTACTTCCCACTACCAGGCACAAAGTGTTTGTCATAATGACTCTGATTTTTCAGCTTGTATTACAAATTACACTGTTTTAATTTTTTTCTTCAGAATTAAAGACTGAAAATCAGGTTTCATGTGAATCACATATAGATGAAGAAATTTCCCAAAGTTTTCAAAATTATCCTCTACCTGTAAAGTAAAATAAACTTTATTTTAACCTTACAAGCCTGGAATATAAAGTAGCTTGGCATAGGAACCACTAAGTATACATTTTGCTTTTGTTCCATGCCCTACTATTTCTTTGCAATGCTTAAAAATTTTTTTATAGCAAACAACATATAACATGAGATCTATCCTATTACATATTATTGTGTGCAGGACAGTATTATTAACTATGATCACACAGTAGGTCTCTAGAACTTTCATCCTTCATGACTGATACTCTTTACCCATTGAACTCTCCATTTCCTTTCCCCGAGGCCCTGCTAACCAGCAATCTACTTTCTATTTCTGTGAGTTTGACTTCTTTGGCTACTTCATCTAAGTGGAATCATGCAACATTGATCCTTTCACGACTGACTTTTCTATTTAGCAAAATATGCTCATGGGTCATCCATATTGTAGTATGTGACAAGATTTCTTTCATGTTTATGACTGAATAGTACTCCAGTGTGTGTATTTACATATTTTCTTTTTTGCTAATTATTGAGGGATATTTAGGTTCTTTCACCCCATGGCTATATCTATTTGAGATCCCAAATAAGTTCAGTTCTTTTGAATAAAAACTCATAAATGGGACTTCTGGGTAGTATAGTAATTGTATTGAATATTTCTGTTTTTTGAGGAGCCTCCACAGTCAAAATATGAACACAAGGGTTGGTCCAACCACACCATTGGTTATTGATAAGCTGAGGCCAGCACAAAACTTAATGATTAGTGATGTTAGCATCGTCTTACATACCTACTGACCAATCTTCTTTATTTTTTTAAATGAACACAAGTTAAAAATATTGTATAACTCATTAATGAGGAAATAAGTTACAACAAGTAGTAACAGAGTGTTCCAACCAGGTTATAGGACAAGGGTGGAAAAGTACAAATTTAGAGTGAAAAAATGTTGATATGAATGTGCAAATGAAGACAAAACTAGCTAGGAAAGTCAAATGAATCTCTATAGAACAGAGTTTGTATGTCTAGAGACAAGAATTATTTTGTGTCACTATTGTTGAAAATTGAAAAAGTTGCAAAATATCTCCCATAGAATTACAGAACAGTGAACTATATAGATAGTGCATAGTTTTCTACTGAACCATACATTTTCCCTACTTGGTAGCTGTAACTACACCTACATATCCAGGTTTTTAAAAAATCAACTTCCTGAATGGATGTGGTCTACACTCAATATTTTCCCCCAGGTTCATTGAGATAAATGGATACCGTGTAAGTTTAAAGTATACAATATGTTGATTTTATATACTCATATATTGAAATAGATTACTACCATAGCATTGTCTAGCACCTCCATCAAAGTCCCATAATTACCTTTCTTGAGAAAACATGTAAAATCTAATTTCTCAGCAATTTTTAGATATATAGAATTGATGCTTTTGAACTGTGGTGTTGGATAAGACTCTTGAGAGTCCCTTGGACTGCAAGGAGATCCAACCAGTCCATTCTAAAGGAGGTCAGCCCTGGGTGTTCTTTGGAAGGAATGATGCTAAAGCTGAAACTCCAGTACTTTGGCCACCTCATGTGAAGAGTTGACTCATTGGAAAAGACTCTGATGCTGGGAGGGATTGGGGGCAGGAGGAAAAGGGTATGACAGAGGATGAGATGGCTGGGTGGCATCTCTGACTCGATGGACGTGAGTCTGAGTGAACTCCAAGAGTTGGTGATGGACAGGGAGGCCTGGCATGCTGCAATTCATGGGGTCGCAAAGAGTCGGACACGACTGAGCAACTGAACTGAATTGAACTGAACTGAATATGGCTATGTTAACTCTATTAATATTGTTGTGCATTAGATTCCCCAGAACTGATTCATTTTCTAACTGGAAATCTGTACTCTTTGAGCAACATCTCCTTATTTCCCCAACCTCCTGCCCCCTAGAAATCATCCTTCTACTCTGTTTCTATGCATTAGTTTTTCTTTTTTTTACATTCCACATATAAGTGATTTCATATAGCATTTGTCTTGTCTGTCTTATTTCACTCAGCATAATATGCTCACTATCCATTCAGTGGTAGTATATACAAGGATTTACTTCTTCTCATGGATGAATAGTATTCCATTGTGTGTGTGTGTATGTATATATCACTCAAGTGCTGCATTTAAAGTGATGTATATACAGTAGACACTTGAACAACATGGGTTTGAACTCATTGGTCTACTGATATGTGTATATTTACCAGTAAGTACTTGCTACAGTACCACATGATTCATGCATGGTTGGATCCTGGAACATGTAACTGCAGATATGGAAGGCCAACTGTAAAATTGTGCATGGACTTTGAACTGTGGCCACGTGGGATGTGGGTCAGTGCTCCATCCCCATGTTGTTCAAGGGTCAGCTCTTTGTGTGTATATTTATTTTTACTTTATCCATTCAACAGTTGATGGAGACTTAGTTTGTCTCCATATCTTAGATATTGTAAATAATGCTGCAATAAACATGAAGTATAGAAACCTCTATGATATTCTGTTTTCATTTCATTCAGAAGTAGCAGTGCTGGATCATATGGTAGTTCTATTTTTAATATATAGAAGAACCTCCACACTGCTTTACATAGTGACTATAGAAGTTTACATTCACTCCAATAGTGTTTGCTGCTAAGTCACTTCAGTCGTGTCCAACTCTGTGTGACCCCATAGACGGCAGCCCACCAGGATCCCCTGTCCCTGGGATTCTCCAGGCAAGAACACTGGAGTGGGTTGCCATTTCCTTCTCCAGTGCATGAAAGTGAAAAGTGAAAGTGAAGTTGCTCAGTCGTGTCTGACTCTTAGCGACCCCATGGACTGCATCGTACCAGGCTCCTCTGTCCATGGGATTTTCCAGGCAAGAGTACTGGAGTGGGGTGCCATTGCCAATAGTGTTTAAGTGTTCCCTTTTCTCCATATCCCAGTCAACTCTTGTTATTTCTTGACTTTTGATGGCAGCCATTCTAACGTGTGTTTTGTGGTTTTAATCTCCATTTTCCGGGCAAATGGTAACGTTGAGAGCATTTTATGCACTTGTTGGCCATTTACATGTCTTTTGACAGATGTCTGTTCAGTTCCTCTGCCCACTTTTAACCAGGTTGCTTTTCTTTTTATTGTGTTGTATGAGTTCTCTACATATTTTGGATATTAAACCCTTATAAGAAATATGGTTTGCAAATATTTTCTCACATTTTGTAGGTTTCCTTTCTTGCTTATTTTGCTGTGCAGAAAAGCTTTTTACTTTGATGTAGTCCCATTAGTTTACTTTTGATTTTATTGCTTGTCCTTTTGGTGTCACATTTAAAAAATCACATTGCCAAAACCATTCTCAAGGAGTGTTTTCTCTAAGTTTAATTCTAGAGGTTTTATGCTTTCAGGTCTTCCACTGAAGTCTCTAATCCACTTAAAGTTAACTTTTATGAGTAGTAAAGATGGGGTCCTGTTTCATTCTTTTGCATGTGAATTTGTAGTTTTCCTAACACTATTTATTGAAGAGACTATCCTTCTCCATTGAGTACTCTTGGCTTCCTTGTCAAATATTAGTTGATAATATATGTATGGGTTTATTGCTGGGCTCTGAATTCTGTTGCATTGGTTTATGTGTTTGTTTTTATGCCAGTACAATATTCTCTTGATATCTTAGCTTTGTAATATGGTTTGAAATCAGAAATTTTAATGTGTTCAGCATTTTTCATTCTTCTTGGGACTTCTTTGGGTATTTGGGGTCTTTTTCTAATATTTGGATTTTTTTTTCTAAAATTTCTAATTTTTTTTCTAAAATTTTTAATATTTGGATTTTTTTTCTAAAAATACATGTGGATTTTTAGAATGATTTTTTTGTATTTCTGTAAGAAATGCCATTAGAATTTGATACAATTTGGTAGAATTACAATGAATCTACAGACTGCTTTGGATATTATGGACATAATAATAGTATTAATACTTCTGATTCATGGACAGTAAATAGCTATTCATGCCTTATTTAATTATTTTCATCAGTGTCTTTGAGAGATCAGTATAACACTTTTACTTCATTGGTTAAATTTATTCCTAAGCATTTAATCATTTTATTGTGAGAAAAATGGGATTGTTTTCTTTATTTCTTTTTCAGACTGTTTTTAATGTACAAAAGTGCACATCATTTTTTTATGTTGACTTCATATCCTGCAACTTTACTGAATTCACTGATTAGTTCTAACAGTTTTTAGTAGGGTCTTCAGGGTTTTCCATATATAAGATCATAGCATGTGCAGGAAGACTTTTTTACTTCTTCCTTTTCCTTTGTGTGTGTATGCATGCTCAGTCGTGTCAAACTCTACAACCCTAGGGTCTGTAGCCGATCAGTCTTTTCTTCCATGGAATTTTCCAAGCAAGAATACTGGAGTGGGTTGCCACTGAGAGACTGCTGGGGCTAGGATTCCAGTACTATACTGAATAGGAGTGGTAAGAGTGGCATTCTTATTGTTCCTGATCCTATAGGAAAAGCTTTCGATCTGTCACCTTTGAGTACAATGTTAGCTGGGGGGTTGTCATAGATCACTTTCAGTTGTAATGTCTCATTTTTTATGTTGACTTCATATCCTGCAACTTTACTGAATTCACTGATTAGTTCTAAGCTTTTAGTAGAACTTTAGGGCTTTCCATACATAAGATTGTAAGATGTGCAAGCAGACAGTTTTTACTTCTTCCTTTTCCTTTGGACACATTTTATTTCTTTTTACTGAGAGATAGCTGTGGCCTGGACCCCCAGTACTATGTTGAATAGGAGTGGTAAGAGGGGGCAATCTTATATTTTTCCTGATCCTAGAGGAAAAGCTTTCAGACTGTCACCTTTGAGTATGATGTTAACTGTAGGTTTGTCATATATCACTTTATTATGTTGAGTAATATAGAAGTGTTTTTATCAAGAAAGGATTTCTAATTTTGTCAAATGCTTTTTCTACATCTATTGTGTTGATTTTTGCTTTTCATTTTAATAATGTGGTATATTGCATTAATAAATTTGCATATGTTCAAAAGAGTTTGAGAATGATTGGCAATGTTTCTAATACTTAAATGTTTGTGGAATTCACCAGTGAAATCATCTGGTTCTAGGCTTTTTTTGTTGTTGGGTTTTGATTACTGATTTGACAACCTTATCATTTTTGGTTTGTGAGATTTTCTGTTTCTTCATGATTCAGTCCTAACAGCTTGTCTATCCATTTCTTCTATGCTATACAATTTGTTGATGTCATAGTACTTGCTTCAACATTTTTTGTATTTTTGTGGTATCAATTGTAATGTCTCATCTTCACTTCTGATTGTTTTTCATTTGAATTTTCTTTTTTTTAATTAAAAAATTTTAGATAGCATTTGTTATTTTGATTGAGATTTTCTTGTACACCTTTTCATCCATTTATTTATTTGTTGTGTTTTGGCTGCATGGCATGTGGGATCTTTGTTCCCTGACCAGGGATCAAACACATGCCCCCTGTATTGGAAATGCAGTCTCAACCACTGGACTGCCAGAGAAGTTCCTGCCCCACCCACACCCCCTCTCTTTTTTTTTAGATAATCTAGGTAAAGTTTTGTCAGTTTATCTTTGAATTTCTATACTAGAGGTAGTGGTGGTTTATGCACCACCTCTACATTATGTGGTATTCTGGATTCGTCTATATGTTTACCTATATCAGCAAGCTTTATACTTTTGTGCCTTTGTGTTTCTGTTCAGTGCCCTATTGTTTCAACTTTAATGACACGTTTTAGCCTTTCTTGTAAGACATGTCTAGTGGTGATGAACACCTTCAGCTTTTTTTTTTTTTTTTTTTTTTTTGGCCTTTTTTGGAGAATTGTTTTGCCAGATATGTTAAGAGTTTTCTTGGTTGACAGTTTTTTTTTTTCTTTTTGCTTTATCATCCCACTCATTTCTGGCCTGCAACATCTCTGCTTAGAAGCCTGTTGTTAGTTGTATGATGCTTCTGTTGTAAGAGACAAATCACTATTTCCTTGCTGTTATCACACTTGTCTCTTTATCTTTGACTTTTGACAATTTGATTATAATGTATTTCAATGTGGATTATTTTGTTCATCCTAGTTAGAGTGTGTTGGCCTTCTAGAATCTGAGTGTCAGTTTCCCCCCTGATATGGAAAGTTTTTGCCACTATTTCTTCAAATAAGCTTTTTGTCCCTTTCTATCTCTCTTCCCCACAATATGCATATTGATGTAATTATTGGTATTCTGTAAGTTCCTTAGGATTTCTTCATTCTTTTTCATAGTTTTCCCTTTTGATCTTCTGATTAAATAATATTAGCATGGGCTTAGTTACTCTGCAGAGAAGGCAATGGCACCCCACTACAGTACTCTTGCCTGGAAAATCCCATGGACGGAGGAGCCTTGTAGGCTGCAGTCCATGGGGTCACCAGAGTCGGACACGACTAAGCGACTTCACTTTCACTTTTCACTTTCATGCATTGGAAAAGGAAATGGCAACCCACTCCAGTGTTCTTGCCTGGAGAATCCCAGGGATGGCAGAGCCTGGTGGGCTGCCGTCTATGGGGTGGCACAGAGTCGGACACGACTGAAGTGACTTAGCAGCAGCAGCAGTTACTCTGAGGCATGTGGGATCTTAGTTTCCCAACTGGGAATGGAACCCATGTCTCCTGCATGTGAAGGTGGATTCTTAACCATTGGACTACCAGGGAAGTCCTTGTATGATTCTTTTTTGTGTTTTGTCTCTTTATTGACAATATCATTTTGTTCATGAATCATCCTCTTGAACTGATGAAGCATCTTTACCACATTTTTAAAAATTCTTTGTTCATATAAGTAATATCTCCATTTCTTTAGGATCAGTTTCCAGAGATTTATTTTCTACCTTTGGCCATGTTTCCTGCTTCTTTTTGTTTTTGTGACTTCAGGTTGAAATCCAGGATTTTGAAAAAAAAAATTGCCAACCCCCCCAGTCTTTCTTTATTTTTTTTAAATGGGTAGTTCAGAGCTGATTCTGCCTTCTTTTAAAATTATTTAAATTTAATTAATTCATTTTAAATTGGAGGATAATTGCTTTACATTATTGTAGCCCAGTCTTTATATAAGGCAAAACTCTCGCCAGGTATCCTGGCTAGGGATTCTGGGGGCCTCTGAAATCTTTTTCTTTTGAAAATGAAGATGCAACTTCTCAGGCCTTGAGTGTTCAGTTCAGTTTAGTTCAGTTCAGTCGCTCAGTCGTGTCCGACTCTTTACGACCCCATGAGTCACAGCACATCACCAACTCCCGGAGTTCACTCAGACTCACATCCACATCCATCAGTGATGCCATCCAGCCATCTCACCCTCAATCCCTCCCAGCATCAGAGTCTTTTCCAATGAGTCAACTCTTCACATGAGGTGGCCAAAGGACTGGAGTTTCAGCTTCAGCATCATTCCTTCCAAAGAAATCCCAGGGCTGATCTCCTTCAGAATGGACTTGTTGGATCTCCTTGCAGACCAAGGGACTCTCAAGAGTCTTCTCCAACACCACAGTTCAAAAGCATCAATTCTTCAGCGCTCAGCCTTCTTCACAGTCCAACTCTCACATCCATACATGACCACAGGAAAAACATAGCCTTGACTAGACGAACCTTTGTTGGCAAAGTAATGTCTCTGCTTTTGAATATGCTGTCTAGGTTGGTCATAACTTTCCTTCCAAGGAGTAAGCGTCTTGTAATTTCATGGCTGCAGTCACCATCTGCAGTGATTTTGGAGCCCAGAAAAATAAAGTCTGATACTGTTTCCACTGTTTCCCCATCTATTTCCCATGAAGTGGTGGGACCGGATGCCATGATCTTCGTTTTCTGAATGTTGAGCTTTAAGCCAACTTTTTCACTCTCCACTTTCACTTTCATCAAGAAGCTTTTGAGTTCCTCTTCTGCCATAAGGGTGGTGTCATCTGCATATCTGAGGTTATTGATATTTCTCCCGGCAATCTTGAGTCCAGCTTGTGCTTCTTCCAGTCCAGCGTTTCTCATGATGTACTCTGCATATAAGTGAAATAAGCAGGGTGACAATATACAGCCTTGACAAACTCCTTTTCCTATTTGGAACCAGTCTGTTGTTCCATGTCCAGTTCTAACTGTTGCTTCCTGACCTGCATACAGGTTTCTCAAGAGGCAGGTCAGGTGGTCTGGTATTCCCATCTCTTTCAGAATTTTCCACAGTTTATTGTGATCCACACAGTCAAAGGCTTTGGCATAGTCAATAAAGCAGAAATCGATGTTTTTCTGGAACTCTCTTGCTTTTTCTATGATCCAGCAGATGTTGGCAATTTGATCTCTGGTTCCTCTGCCTTTTCTAAAACCAGCTTGAACATCAGGAAGTTCACGGTTCACGTATTGCTGAAGCCTGGCTTGGAGAATTTTGAACATTACTTTACTAGAGTGTGAGAATGGTGCAATTGTGCAGTAGTTTGAGCATTCTTTGGCATTGCCTTTCTTTGGGATTGAAATGAAAACTGACCTTTTCCAGTCCTGTGGCCACTGCTGAGCTTTCCAAATTTGCTGGCATATTGAGTGCAGCACTTTCACAGCATCATCTCTCAGGATTTGGAATAGCTCAACTGGAATTCCATCACCTCCACTAGCTTTGCTTGTAGTGATGCTTTCTAAGGCCCACTTGACTTCACATTTCAGGATGTCTGGCTCTAGATGAGTGATCACACCATCGTGATTATCTTAGTCATGAAGATCTTTTTTGTACAGTTCTTCTGTGTATTCTTGCTACCTCTTCTTAATATCTTCTTCTTTTAGGTCCATACCACTGTCCTTTATCAAGCCCATCTTTGCATGAAATGTTTCCTTGGTATCTCTAATTTTCTTGAAGAGATCTCTTGTCTTTCCCATTCTGTTGTTTTCCTCTATTTCTTTGCATTGATCGCTGAGGAAGGCTTTCTTATCTCTTTCTGCTATTCTTTGGAACTCTGCATTCAGATTCTTATATCTTTCCTTTTCTCCTTTGCTTTTCACTTCTCTTCTTTTCACAGCTATTTGTAAGGTCTCCCCAGACAGCCATTTTGCTCCTTTGCATTTCTTTTCCATGGGGATGGTCTTGATCCCTGTCTCCTGTACAATGTCACAAGTAAGATGGTAGGTGTTGCAAGGGGGCATCAGAGGGCAGACACACTGAAACCATACTCACAGAAAACTAGTCAATCTAATCACACTAGGACCACAGCCTTGTTTAACTCAATGAAACTAAGCCATGCCCGTGGGGCAACCCAAGATGGGAGGGTCATGGTGGAGAGATCTGACAGAATGTGGTCCACTGGAGAAGGGAATGGCAAACCACTTCAGTATTCTTGCCTTGAGAACCCCATGAACAGTATGAAAAAAGGCCTTGAGTGTAGAATTTCACAATTAGTGAAGCTTGCCAAATTCATTTCAGATAATCTTTTGTTCCCTTTGTTGTCTGTCTGCAGCAAGTTCCCGCTTAATACCCTGAATCAGATGAGACAGATACCATTCCCTTGGGTAGCCCTGCAAAGAGCCAGAGCACCAGATGTAAGCTCTACTCCTCTCCCATCCCCTTCAAGAAAGAGCCTGAGGTAGTTCACTTTCTCTAGATTGTACCAAGCCATGCTGGCCATAGCAAACCACAATCCTCACTTTCCTTTATTCTCAGTGGTCCCAGACATCCATACTATCATAGTTCTGAGAGCACCCCAAGTTATTTAAGACAGAAACCATTTCCTAAGAGGCCCCTGAAAAGTCAGTTCATTGGATGCATGCTTCACCCTTCTCTTTCCTGCAATGGAGTAGTCACCACCTTGGCCGTTCTCTTCCAGCATTGAGTTGTGCCAGGTTGGGGGAGTTGCTAATACAGGAAAAATGAAATTGCACTTTTATAAGTTTTAATATGTCTGTTCTTAGCTGTGTACTCATCTATGTTACTGCAACACTTAACTGGATTCTGAAAACCTCATTAAAATTTTTACTGCATTTATCATTTCTAAATCAGTGTTTCTATGGGAGAACAAGGGCAAGGACACCATCTTCCTGATGTCACTCTGTCAGTATATATATATATATATTTTTTTTTATTTTATTGTCAGTATATTTTTGATTCAAGTAATTATTCATCTATAGATATGAACATTTTATCTCTCCACATAATGAATTTTCATTGATTATTTCATTGCAGCAATTTTGTTTTATAGATGTCCTACCAAAAAAGAAAACTTTTCCTCTAATGTGATTTCTTTATTGGAAATATGATAATTTTGATTTAAATGATGCATTTAAATCTGATTGAAATATACTATTCTGTTGCTAGCTACACAGAACAATATCCCAGATGTTCACATAGGGCAACTCTGCCCAAATAATTAATTTTTGATCTGAAAGGAAATGATTAACATTTAATTCCTAAGGAGATAATTTTTAAAAAATCATCAATTTACCTTTTCTGCTTCACTTACCTCGGATTTATGTTTGAAATAGAAATTTTAAATTTTATTCATATTTTTCTATGATCCAGCATATGTTGGCAATTTGATCTCTGGTTCCTCTGCCTTTTCTGCATCTAGCTTGTTCATCTGGAAGTTCTCGGTTCATGTACTGCTGAAGCCTAGCTTAAAGGATATTTTGGATGATAGAAAAGGCAAGGGAATTCTAAAACATTCATCTGCTTCTGCTTCATTGACTCTGCTAATGCTTTTAACTGTGTATTGTTGTTGTTCAGTCCCTTGGTTGTGTCCGACTCTTTGCGACTCCATGGACCGCAGGATGCCAGGCTTCCTTGTCCTTCACCATCTCCTGGAGCTTGCTCAAACTTATGTCCATTGAGTCAGTGATGCCATCCAACCGTCTCATCCTCTGCTGTGCCCTTCTCCTCCTGCCTTCAATCTTTCCAAGCATCAGCGTCTTTTTATTTTTTTATTTTTTTTTCTGTGCTAATATCCTTTTTTATTATTATTATTTTTAAACTTTACATAATTGTATTAGTTTTGCCAAATATCAAAATGAATCCACCACAGGTATACATGTGTTCCCCATCCTGAACCCTCCTCCCTCCTCCCTCCCCATACCATCCCTCTGGGTCGTCCCAGTGCACCAGCCCCAAGCATCCAGTATCGTACATCGAACCTGGACTGGCAACTCGTTTCATACATGATATTTTACATGTTTCAATGCCATTCTCCCAAATCTTCCCACCCTCTCCCTCTCTCACAGAGTCCATAAGACTGTTGAAAAGATGCTCAACATCACTCATTATCAGAGAAAGGCAAATCAGCGTCTTTTTAAATGGGTCAGCTCTTGGCATCAGGTGGCCAAAGCATTGGAGCTTCAGCTTCAGCATCAGTCCTTCCAAAGAATATTGAGGGTTGATTTCCTTTAGATTGACTTATTTGGTTTCATTGTAGTCTAAGGGACTCCCACACAATCTTCTTCAACATCACAGTTCAAAAGCATCAACTCTTCCACACTCAGACTTCTTTATGGTCCAACTCTCACATCCATACATTACTACTGGAAAAACCATAGCTTAGACAAGATGGAATTTTGTAATATCTCTGTTTTTTACTATGCTGTCTAGGTTTGTCATAGCTTTTCTTCCAGGGAGCAAGCATCTTTTAATTTCATGGCTTCAGGCACCATCTGCAGTGATTTTGGAGCCCCTCAAAGTAAAGTTTGTCACTGTTTCCACTTTTCCCCATTTATTTGCCATGAAGTGATGGGACTAGATGTTATGATCTTTGTTTTTTGAATGTTGAGTTTTAAGCCAACTTTTTCACTCTACTCTTTCACCTTCATCAGGGAACTCTTTAGTTCTTCTTCACTTTCTGCCATAAGGGTTGTGTCATCTGCATATCTGAGGTTATTGATGTTTCTCCCAGCAATCTTGGTTCCAGCTTGTGCTTCATCCAGCCCAGCATTTCCCATGATGTACTCCGCATAGAAGTTAAATAAGCAGGGTGACAATAGACAACCTTGTCATACTTCTTTCCCAATTTTGAAAAGTCTGTTGTTCTATGTCCAGTTCTAACTGTTGCTTCTTGACCTGCGTACAGGTTTCTTAGGAAGCAGGTGAGGTGGTCTGGTATTCCCATCTCTTTAAGAATTTTCCAGTTTGTTGTGATCCACACAGTCAAAGGCTTTTAGTGTAGTCAATGAAGCAGAAGTAGATGTTTTTCTGGAATTCTCTGTTTTTTCTAAGATCCAACAGATGTTGGCAATTTGACCTCTTGTTCCTCTGCCTTTTCTAAATCCACCTTGAACATCTGGAAGTTCTTGGTTCACATACTGTTGAAGTCTCACTTGGAGAATTTTGAGTATTATTTTGCTAGCATATGAAATGAGTGAAATTGTGCAGTAGTTTGAACATTCTTTGACATTGTCTTTCTTTTGGATTGGAATGAAAACTGACCTTTTCCAGTCCTGTGGCCACTGCTGAGTTTTCCAAATTTGCTGGTATATTGAGTGCAGCACTTTAACAGCATCATTTTTTAGGATTTGAAATAGCTCAGCTGGAATTCCATCACCTCCAGTATCTTTTTCACATAATATTTCCTAAGGCCCACTTGAATTCACACTCTAGGATGTCTGGCTATAGGTGAGTGATCACACCATTATAGTTATCTGGGTCATTAAGATCTTTTTTGTATAGTTCTTCTGTGTATTCTTGCCACCTCTCATAATATCTTCTGGCTCTGTTAGGTCCATGCCATTTCTGTCCTTTATTATGACCATCTTTGCATGAAATATTCCCTTGGTATCTCTAATTTTCTTGAAGGGATCTTTAGTCTTTCCCATTCTATTGTTTTCCTCTATTTCTTAGCATTGATCACTTAGGAAGGCTTTCTTATTTCTCCTTGCTATTCTTTGCAATTCTTATTCTGGTGGGTTAAACTTTCCTTTTCTCTATTGACTGTGTGGATCACAACAAACTGTGGAATATTCTTAAGGAAATGGGGATACCAGATCACCTGGTATGGATTGACTGGTTTCATCTCCTTGCTCTCCAAGGGATTCTCAAGAGTCTTCTCCAGCACCACAGTTCCAAAGCATCAGTTCTTCAGCTCTCAGCCTTCTTTATTGTCCAACTCTTACATCTATACATGGCTACTTTAAAAACCATAGCTTTGACCATATGGACATTTGTGGGCAAAGTGATGTCTCTGCTTTTTAAAACACTGTCTGGCTTTGACATAGCTATTCTGCCAAGGAGCTAGCATATTTAAATTTTGTAGCTGTAGTTTGTGCCAGTCTATTTGCCATGAAGAGATAGGATCAGATGCCATGATCTTAATTTTTTGAATGTTGAGTTTTAAGCCAGGTTTTTTCACTCTCCTCTTTCACCTTCATCAAGAAACTCTTTAGTTCTTCACTTTCTGCATTAAAGTGGTATCATCAACACTGGATATGCTTTGGAAGGACTGATGCTGAAGCTGAAGCTTCAATACTTTGGCCAAACCAATGCAAAGAGTTGACTCATTGGAAAAGACCCTGATGCTGGGGGAAATTGAGGGCAAGGTGTGACAGAGGATGAGATGATTGGATGATATCACTGACTCAACGGACATGAGCTTGAGCAAATCCAGGGAGATAATGATGGACAGAGAAGCCTGGTGTGCTGCAATTTGTGAGGTCACAAAGAGACAGACATGACTTAGTGACTGAACAATAACAACAATTCATATTTTAGGCAAGAAACCCATTTTATAAAAAGTTATTTTTCTTGTTCTCATTTATTTTATTTGTTTTTTATTGGAGGATTTTTGCTTTAGAATGTTGTGGTGGCCAACATTGTTCATTTGTATGTTTTTTCTCATATAGCATGGATACTTGCTGCTTTTTAAAATCTGTTCCTTTAAATACATGAATTCACCTACAATCTCTGTTTAACTTCCGTGTTGATTCTAGAGATCATTCTTTCAACTATTCATTATGTAAAGCATTTTGAGGTTCTCAACTATTCTCTTTTTTCTATATCAGTGCTTTATTTTCTACAGGCTTTGCAAACAGATAATATTCAGCGCTGATAAATATGTTATAAAATGATATAAAAAGTCTTTTAAACTGTTTTCTTTTTTCCCCCCGTTCAACTTAACAGGCCCTTTGCGTGAAAAGAGTACATGTTAAAGCAGTGGATTTTAATTGATTTTTTTCTTTTCAAAAATCATTATTTACATAGCTAGGGTGAAATTACCTACTCAGGTTAAGGTAAAAGTGATATGTTGATTTTATGCATGTGGAATACTTTGCTATTAACGCAATTAGCTGGTAAAATATTGCTTTGTGAAAATGATAGTCACTCAGTTGTGTCCGACCCTTTGCAACCCCATGGACTATCTGTGGAATTCTCCAGGCCAGAATACTGGAGTGGGTAGCCTTTTCCTTCTCCAAGGGATCTTCCCAACCCAGGGACTGAACCTAGGTCTCCCGCACTGCAGGCAGATTCTTTACCAGCTGAGCCACAAGGAAGCCGAAAATATTGCTTTCGAGTTTCTAAAATTACCTTTACCTGTTATCTTAAATACAAATGTCTCCTATATGTTTTAATGACGTGTTTAAATTGTTTGTTATTCTTTAGGGTTGCCCTGTGACCCCACTTTCATCCTGGGCTGTGCTCCCTGCAATGTGATCTGCTCCATTATTTTCCAGAACCGTTTTGATTATAAAGATCCAGTTTTTCTAGATCTAATGGAAAGATTGAATGAAATCCTCAGGATTCTGAGCTCTCCATGGGTTCAGGTGAGGCCCAGGTCCTTTCTTCTTCGGGAATCATTTCTGCTCTTTACTCCATGAGGTCCAGATACACCAAGAACTGAGGTGAGTGTGTGAAAAGCACAGTCCTGCCCAGAGCTTAGTTAGCATCATGGAGGGCTCATCTGGGGACGATGGTGGAGCCCTTTAATGATAGACAGGAAAATTCATGCCCAGAATACAGAACTGTAATTCAGTCCTATTGACACTCTTCAGTGGTTTTCCCACCAATTTCCAAAGCCACTTTCCATAAACTATTTTGGTAGCTTCCCCAAAGCATGCCTACAGCAGTAGAAGGACTTCCATGTCCTTCTGGAAAACCTTCTATTACCCACAAACCTTTTCACCCAGTCACCACTTAAGGACTTCTTCAGCACATTAAGTTGGCAGAAATATCTGTGTTTGGAAAGAAAAAGAATGTCTCCTTCAAGGGGGAGAGTACTGCCAGGGGACACTGACTAGGAGAGGAGTGTTTGGTGCTTCAGCTGGCATCTTAACTGACAAGGTAATTGCTTTGGGGATGACAAAGTTGATTGGGGTTGTTTGGTGTAGGAACCACAAACCAACATCACAGGTGTTGTTGGTTTGTGGTTCCTACACCAAACCAACAGCCTCATCACCTTTGCTGAGCTGACATGTTCTGCCCTCTACCTAAAAGACAATGATATGACCTTGCAGAGGTCACTTAATTGCTCTGGGGGCCAGTGACTTTATCACATTGAGTTAAGTTTCATGGTTTTTAGTATTCTTTCAGTCCTGAAATATGATCTTATGTTTGAGTCTATGAGAGAGTAGTAGAAACATCAGGGACCAGCCCTGAGCTGTATATCAGATTGTCCAAACTCTCTTAACCTCTGTTGTTTGTCATCTACAAAATGTGAGTCATAGTATTTCATGCCATCCCATATTTCATGATAGAAGGAAAGAGTTGATATAAGAAAATGAGATAATTTTTATAACAGTGCTTTTATACTATACATATAATATATGATTATAGGAAATGATTATCATATTTGATACCTGGTCAGAATGTTCTCCCTCATAGATATCTATCAGTATAGCAAATTATGTACCTGTAAGATAAGAATTTCCCTCAATACAGAGACCATATTATATTAATACTTATAATACCATTTCTGACAAGGTTTTGGCATATGGTATAGAAGTATTATTAAAGTGATCTTCATTTAATAAACAGTTGTTTCTCTCCTAGGTTTGCAATAATTTCCCCACACTCCTTGATTATTTACCAGGAAGTCATAACAAAGTACTTAAAAATGCTGCTGATTTAAAAAGTTATGTGTTGGAGAAAGCAATGGAACACAAAGCATCCCTGGATATTAACAACCCTCGGGACTATATTGATTGTTTCCTAATCAGAATGGAGCAGGTAAAATGTTAATGACAGTTCAGTTATCTGATCGATTGTGCATTCTGTGGTTCATTGACTAGTTCTGTATTTACCAGAGTTATTTTAATGGTCAGGGAAGCAATGCTGTCAAGCAGTTTAAATACATATTGTGTGCATGATAAGTAGAAAAATTGATCCCGCTCTTTGTATAATAAGAATCTACCCAAAGAGACAGAATAACACCTCAGGTGAAATGTAAACAATTACAAACAAGTTGTTGTTTATTCGCTAAGTTGTGTCCTATTATTTTGAGAAAATACAAAATATCATGCTGTAATATGAAGACAGTCATGGTAATTGCACACACTGTGTGATGGAATGGAAAAGAATGGCTTATGGCAGCTGGCCTTCCTGTATGTCCAGCGGTTGTGAATATAATAATATATTTGCATTGAAAGACGGGGGGTGGGAATTTCAGATGGGTATATGCTGTATTCAGCAGTGCAGAGAAGTGTGATGGGAAAGAGTAGGTGGATGGAAGAGAGAAACCTTAATTGAGTGTAAAGTAAAACGGATTGACATAGATATGGAGCTGGAAGTTGGTGTCTGTGAGCACCATTTGTGGAAAAGACTGTTTTTCCCACATAAGTCATCCCTTTCAGAAATCAGTTGACTCAAAATGTGGAGGGTTATTTATGTAATCTCAACTCTATTTTAAAATAATCTCTGTCTTTATGTCAGTGTCACATCATCCGGTGGTCTTAATTACTAGCTTTGTAGTTAGTTTTGAAATTGAGACGTCCTTTAACTTTGTTGTTCTCTCTAAAGATTGTTTTGGCTTTTGTGGTCTCTTAAATTTCCATGTGGATATTAGAATAAACTTGTCAATTTATACCAAGAAAGTGATTTTGCTAGTGGTTGCAAAATTTTAGTGAGCCTATGCCTCTAGACTGTTAACTTCATGTGTGTTCCTCAGTGTTTTTCTCCCTCCTTAGATGGGGCGGGAAAGCGAGAGTGGGCCAGAGCTGGGAATTTCACTTCTCCCACAGCTAGAGCTAATTGGATGGGATATTTCTCTACCCTCAGGTCAGATAGTGTCTGATAAAACCCCAGCAGGTGAGGCTCTGGTTAACTAGCTTCTCTTGAGGACAGGCCTTCTTAAGACTTTATTTGTCTACTCAATCTTGCAATATCTTTTTTCTTCTTTCACATTCAACATATTTGTGTATTTGGGTCTTTTTTTTTTAATTTAATTTTATTTTTTTAAACTTTACATAATTGTATTAGTTTTGCCAAATATCAAAATGAATCCGCCACAGGTATACATGTGTTCCCCATCCCGAACCCTCCTCTCTCCTCCCTCCCCACACCATCCCTCTGGGTCGTCCCAGTGCACCAGCCCCAAGCATCCAGTATCGTGCATTGAACCTGGACTGGCAACTCGTTTCATACATGATATTTTACATGTTTCAATGCCATTCTCCCAAATCTTCCCACCCTCTCCCTCTCTCTCAGAGTCCATAAGACTGTTATATACATCAGTGTCTCTTTTGCTGTCTCGTACACAGGGTTATTGTTACCATCTTTCTAAATTTCATATATATGCGTTAGTATACTGTATTGGTGTTTTTCTTTCTGGCTTACTTCACTCGGTATAATAGGCTCCAGTTTCATCCACCTCATTAGAACTGATTCAAATGTATTCTTTTTAATGGCTGAGTAATACTCCATTGTGTATATGTACCACTGCTTTCTTATCCATTCATCTGCTGATGGACATTTAGGTTGCTTCCATGTCCTGGCTATTATAAACAGTGCTGTGATGAACATTGGGGTACACGTGTCTCTTTCCCTTCTGGTTTCCTCAGTGTGTATGCCCAGCAGTGGGATTGCTGGATCATAAGGCAGGTCTATTTCCAGTTTTTTAAGGAATCTCCACACTGTTCTCCATAGTAGCTGTACTAGTTTGCATTCCCACCAACAGTGTAAGAGGGTTCCCTTTTCTCCACACCCTCTCCAGCATTTATTACTTGTAGACTTTTGGATCGCAGCCATTCTGACTGGTGTGAAATGGTACCTCATAGTGGTTTTGATTTGCATTTCTCTTATAATGAGTGATGTTGAGCATCTTTTCATGTGCTTGTTAGCCATCTGTATGTCTTCTTTGGAGAAATGTCTATTTAGTTCTTTGGCCCATTTTTTGATTGGGTCATTTATTTTTCTGGAGTTGAGCTGTAGGAGTTGCTTGTATATTCTCGAGATTAGTTGTTTGTCAGTTGCTTCATTTGCTATTATCTTCTCCCATTCTGAAGGCTGTCTTTTCACCTTGCTAATAGTTTCCTTTGATGTGCAGAAGATTTTAAGGTTAATTAGGTCCCATTTGTTTATTTTTGCTTTTATTTCCAATATTCTGGGAGGTGGGTCATAGAGGATCCTGCTGTGATGTATGTCAGAGAGTGTTTTGCCTATGTTCTCTCTAGGAGTTTTATAGTTTCTGGTCTTACGTTTAGATCTTTAATCCATTTTGAGTTTATTTTTGTGTATGGTGTTAGAAAGTGTTCTAGTTTCATTCTTTTACAAGTGGTTGACCAGATTTCCCAGCACCACTTGTTAAAGAGATTGTCTTTAATCCATTGTATATTCTTGCCTCCTTTGTCAACGATAAGGTGTCCATAGGTGCGTGGATTAATCTCTGGGCTTTCTATTTTGTTCCATTGATCTATATTTCTGTCTTTGTGCCAGTACCATACTGTCTTGATAACTGTGGCTTTGTAGTAGAGCCTGACATCAGGTAGGTTGATTCCTCCAGTTCCATTCTTCTTTCTCAAGATCGCTTTGGCTATTCGAGATTTTTTGTATTTCCATACAAATTGTGAAATTATTTGTTCTAGCTCTGTGAAGAATACTGTTGGTAGCTTGATAGGGACTGCATTGAATCTATAGATTGCTTTGGGTAGTATACTCATTTTCACTATATTGATTCTTCCAATCCATGAACATGGTATATTTCTCCATCTGTTAGTGTCCTCTTTGATTTCTTTCACCAGTGTTTTATAGTTTTCTATGTATAGGTCTTTAGTTTCTTTAGGTAGATATATTCCTAAGCATTTTATTCTTTCCGTTGCAATGGTGAATGGAATTGTTTCCTTAATTTCTCTTTCTGTTTTCTCATTATTAGTGTATAGGAATGCAAGGGATTTCTGTGTGTTGATTTTATATCCTGCAACTTTACTATAGTCATTGATTAGTTCTAGTAATTTTCTGTTGGAGTCTTTAGGGTTTTCTATGTAGAGGATCATGTCATCTGCAAACAGTGAGAGCTTTACTTCTTCTTTTCCAATTTGGATTCCTTTTATTTCTTTTTCTGCTCTGATTTCTGTGGCCAAAACTTCCAAAACTATGTTGAATAGTAATGGTGAAAGTGGGCACCCTTGTCTTGTTCCTGACTTTAGAGGAAATGCTTTCAATTTTTCACCATTGAGGATAATGTTTGCTGTGGGTTTGTCATATATAGCTTTTATTATGTTGAGGTATATTCCTTCTATTCCTGCTTTCTGGAGAGTTTTGATCATAAATGGATGTTGAATTTTGTCAAAGGCTTTCTCTGCATCTATTGAGATAATGATATGGTTTTTATTTTTCAATTTGTTAATGTGGTGTATTACATTGATTGATTTGAGGATATTGAAGAATCCTTGCATCCCTGGGACAAAGCCCACTTGGTCATGGTGTATGATCTTTTTAATGTGTTGTTGGATTCTGACTGCTAGAATTTTGTTAAGGATTTTTTCATCTATGTTCATCAGTGATATTGGCCTGTAGTTTTCTTTGTTTGTGGGATCTTTGTCAGGTTTTGGTATTAGGGTGATGGTGGCCTCATAGAATGAGTTTGGAAGTTTACCATCCTCTGCAATTTTCTGGAAGAGTTTGAGCAGGATAGGTGTTAGCTCTTCTCTAAATTTTTGGTAGAATTCAGCTGTGAAACCGTCTGGACCTGGGCTTTTGCTTGCTGGAAGATTTTTGATTACAGTTTCAATTTCCGTGCTTGTGATGGGTCTGTTAAGATTTTCTATTTCTTCCTGGTCGAGTTTTGGAAAGTTGTACTTTTCTAAGAATTTGTCCATTTCTTCCACGTTGTCCATTTTATTGGCATATAATTGTTGATAGTACTCTCTTATGATCCTTTGTATTTCTGTGTTGTCTGTTGTGATCTCTCCATTTTCATTTCTAATTTTATTGATTTGATTTTTCTCCCTTTGTTTCTTGATGAGTCTGGTTAATGGTTTGTCAATTTTATTTATCCTTTCAAAAAACCAGCTTTTGGTTTTGTTGATTTTTGCGATGATCTCTTTTGTTTCTTTTGCATTTATTTCTGCTCTAAGTTTTAAGATTTCTTTCCTTCTACTAACCCTGGGGTTCTTCATTTCTTCCTTTTCTAGTTGCTTTAGGTGTAGAGTTAGGTTATTTATTTGACTTTTTTCTTGTTTCTTGAGGTGTGCCTGTATTGCTATGAACTTTCCCCTTAGGACTGCTTTTACCGTGTCCCACAGGTTTTGGGTTGTTGTGTTTTCATTTTCATTCGTTTCTATGCAAATTTTGATTTCTTTTTTGATTTCTTCTGTGATTTGTTGGTTATTCAGCAGCGTGTTGTTCAGCCTCCATATGTTGGAATTTTTAATAGTTTTTCTCTTGTAATTGAGATCTAATCTTACTGCATTGTGGTCAGAAAAGATGCTTGGAATGATTTCTATTTTTTGAATTTACCAAGGCTAGCTTTATGGCCCAGGATGTGATCTATCCTGGAGAAGGTTCCATGTGCGCTTGAGAAAAAGGTGAAATTCATTGTTTTGGGATGAAATGTCCTATAGATATCAATTAGGTCTAACTGGTCTATTGTATCATTTAAAGTTTGTGTTTCCTTGTTAATTTTCTGTTTAGTTGATCTATCCATAGGTGTGAGTGGGGTATTAAAGTCTCCCACTATTATTGTGTTATTGTTAATTTCTCCTTTCATACTTGTTAGCATTTGTCTTACATACTGCGGTGCTCCCGTGTTGGGTGCATATATATTTATAATTGTTATATCTTCTTGGATTGATCCTTTGATCATTATGTAGTGACCATGTTTGTCTCTTTTCACAGTCTTTGTTTTAAAGTCTATTTTATCTGATATGAGTATTGCTACTCCTGCTTTCTTTTGGTCCCTATTTGCATGGAAAATCTTTTTCCAGCCCTTCACTTTCAGTCTGTATGTGTCCCCTGTTTTGAGGTGGGTCTCTTGTAGACAACATATGTAGGGGTCTTGTTTTTGTATCCATTCAGCCAGTCTTTGTCTTTTGGTTGGGGCATTCAACCCATTTACGTTTAAGGTCATTACTGATAAGTATGATCCCGTTGCCATTTACTTTACTGTTTTGGGTTTGAATTTATACACCGTTTTTGTGTTTCCTGTCTAGAGAATATCCTTTAGTATTTGTTGGAGAGCTGGTTTGGTGGTGCAGAATTCTCTCAGCTTTTGCTTGTCTGAAAAGCTTTTGATTTCTCCTTCATACTTGAATGAGATCCTTGCTGGGTACAATAATCTGGGCTGTAGGTTATTTTCTTTCATCATTTTAAGTATGTCTTGCCATTCCCTCCTGGCTTGAAGAGTTTCTATTGAAAGATCAGCTGTTATCCTTATAGGTATTCCCTTGTGTGTTATTTGTTGTTTTTCCCTTGCTGCTTTTAATATTTGTTCTTTGTTTTTGATCTTTGTTAATTTGATCAATATGTGTCTTGGGGTGTTTCGCCTTGGGTTTATCCTGTTTGGGACTCTCTGGGTTTCTTGGACTTGGGTGATTATTTCCTTCCCAGTTTTAGGGAAGTTTTCAACTATTATCTCCTCAAGTATTTTCTCACGGTCTTTCTTTTTGTCTTCTTCTTCTGGGACCCCTATGATTCGAATGTTGTAGCGTTTAATATCGTCCTGTAGGTCTCTGAGATTGTCCTCATTTCTTTTAATTCGTTTTTCTTTTATCCTCTCTGATTCATTTATTTCTACCATTCTATCTTCTAATTCACTAATCCTATCTTCTGCCTCTGTTATTCTACTATTTGTTGCCTCCAGAGTGTTTTTAATTTCACTTATTGCATTATTCATTATATGTTGACTCTTTTTTATTTCTTCTAAGTCCTTGTTAAACCTTTCTTGCATCTTCTCAATCCTTGCCTCCAGGCTATTTATCTGTGATTCCATTTTAGTTTCAAGATTTTGGATCAATTTCACTATCATTATTCGGAATTCTTTATCAGGTAGATTCCCTATCTCTTCCTCTTTTGTTTGGTTTGGTGGGCATTTATCCTGTTCCTTTATCTGCTGGCTATTCCTCTGTCTCTTCATCTTGTTTAAATTGCTGAGTTTGGGGTGTCCTTTCTGTATTCTGGCAGTTTGTGGAGTTCTCTTTATTGTGGTGTTTCCTCACTGTGTGTGGGTTTGTACAGGTGGCTTGTCAAGGTTTCCTGGTTAGGGAAGGTTGTGTCGATGTTCTGGTGGATGGAGCTGTATTTCTTCTCTCTGGAGTGTAATGAAATGTCCAGTAATGTGTTATGAGATGTCTATGGTTTTGGGGTGACTTTGGGCAGCCTGTATCTTGAAGCTCAGGGCTGTGTTCTTTGTTGCTGGAGAATTTGCTTGGTATGTCTTGCCCTGGAACTTGTTGGCCCTTGTGTGGTGCTTGGTTTCAGTGTCGGTATGGAGGCATTTGATGAGCTCCTGTCTGGAGTCAGGAGTTCCCTGGAGTCAGGGTTTGGACTTAAGCCTCCTACTTCCAGTTATCGGTCTTACTTTTACAGTAGTTTCAAAACTTCTCCTTCTATACAGCACCATTGATAAAATATCTACGTTAAAGATGAAAAGTTTCTCTACTGTGAGGGTCACTCAGAGAGGTTCACAGTGTTACATGGAGAAGAGAAGTGGGAGGAGGGAGTTAGAGGTGACCCAAATGAGATGAGGTGGAATCAATAGTGGAGAGAGTGGGCTAGCCAGTAGTCACTTCCTTATGTGCACTCCACAACTGGACCACTCAGAGATGTTCACGGAGTTATACAGAGAAGAGAAGAAGGAGGCAGGAGACAGAGGTGGCCAGAAGGATAAAAGGGGGAAATGAAAAGGAGGGAGACAGATCCAGCCAGTAATCAGTTCCCTAAGTGTTCTCCACCGTCTGGAACACACAGAAATTCACAGAGTTGGGTAGAGTAGAGAGGGGTTAGGGAGGAGATACAGGCGACCTGGTGGAGAAAACGGAGAGTCCAAAGGGAGAGAGAGCAGTCAAGCCAGTAATCTCGTTCCCTAGTGAAAAATGGGTCCTGAAGATTGGGTTCTTAAAGGTACAAAATTGGTAACAAATACATAAAAGCAAAAATTAAAAATCTAGAGTAGAGTTTGGAATTTCAAAAATGCGATGTTAATGAAAAGAAGAAGGAAAAGAAAGAGAGAAAAAACGAACAAAGAAAAACAAACAAGGTTACGAAAATTATAAAGAAACTACAGGTACAAAATTGATAACTAATACCAGAAAGCAAAAATTAAAAATCTAGAGTAGAGTTTGGAATTTCAAAAATACAATGTTAAAAAAAAAGAAGAAGAAAAATAAAGAGAGAAAACAAACAAACCAACAAAAACAATGTCACAAAAATTATAAAGAAAATACAGGTACAAAATTGATATCAAATACCAAAAAGCATAAATTAAAAATCTTGAGTAGAGTTTGGAATTGCAGATGTACAATGTTATATAAAAGAAGAAGAGAAAGAAACAGAGAGGAAAAAAAGAAAGAGGAAAAAAAGTCACAGAAATTATAAAAAAAAAACTATATGTACAAAATTGATAACATATACCAAAAGGCTAAAATTAAAAATCTAGAGTAGAGTTTGGAATTTCAAAAATACGATGTTAAAGAAAAGAAGAAGGAAAAGAAAGAGAGAAAAAACGAACAAAGAAAAACAAACAAGGTCACGAAAATTATAAAGAAACTACAGGGACAAAATTGATAACTAATACCAAAAAGCACAAGTTAAAAATCTAGAGTAGAGTTTGGAATTTCAAAAAACAATGTTAAAAAAAAGAAGAAGAAAAATAAAGAGAGAAAACAAACAAACCAAAAAAAACAATGTCGCAAAAATTATAAAGAAAATACAGGTACAGAATTGATATCAAATACCAAAAAGCATAAATTAAAAATATTGAGTAGAGTTTGGAATTGCAGATATATGATGTTATACAAAAGAAGAAGAGAAAGAAACAGAGAAAAAAAAAGTCACAGAAATTATGAAAAAAACTATAGGTACAAAATTGATAACATATACCAAAAGGCTAAAATTAAAAATCTAGAGTAGAGTTTGGAATTTCAAAAATACAATGTTAAAGAAAAGAAGAAAAAGAAAAAAAACAAAACAAAACAAGGTCAAAAAATTATAAAATATATATATGAAGTTTGCTGAAGAAGAAAAAAAAATAGGGTCTTTTTTTTTTTGCAAAGTAATAGTTATAAAAGTGAAAATTAAAGGGCAATAGAGGACTTAAAATTCTTTTTAATTAAAAAAAAAGAAAGAAAGATTGATCGTAAAAATAGTAAAAATATATCTAGGTCTTTCTCTGGTTTTGTTGTGAGTATTGTGGGTTCAGTTCATTTTTGGCTAGTTCCTTGGTCTGACTTATATTTCTCAAGATCCTATGTAGTCTGTAGTAACCACAGGGTTTTAATCTATGGCCTGTAGCTTCCAAGGCATTTCCCTCTGTTATAGCTTCTTCTGTTTGCTGGTCTCTTCGGCGTCTGGTTCCCGCCCTGACACAAAGGGGGCGGTGGAGGACACTGTTTTTTTTTATTTTATTTAGGCTCACTTGTTCAGTCGCGCTGTGGGGAGGGAGGGAGGGAGGGATGCTGCAAACAGATAACACTGGCGTGCGCTCACAGTGCTTCAGCCACACTGGGTCTGCCCCCGCTCACGGCGCATGTAGCCTCCCTGCCCACACTGCTCGGGCTCTAGGTTCCACCGGGAACAATCAGAGGCCGGCCCTGGGCTGAGCTCCCAGGTCCAAGCCGCTCAGGTTCAGGCACTCGGGTAGTCCTCAGAGGCGCAGACTCGGTTGGGCCTGTGTTTTGTGCTCTTCCCAGATCCGAGCAGCTAAGGTGATGTGTTTGGTGGGCGCCAATGCTGCGACTTATCGCCTCCCCGCCACTCGGTTATCTGGGTGTAAAACCGGCGCACCTTCTCAGGCAGATGTTGACCGTCCAGACCCCCAAGAAGTTTTAGTTAGCAAAGAAGCCTGCTTACAGTTTTATAGATAGTGTCTCTCTTGGGCTGCGATTGCCCCCTTACGGCTCTGGCTGCCTGTCACCGGAGGGGCAAGGTCTGCAACCGGCTATCTCTGTTCAGTCCTTTGTTCTGTGCGCGGGCCTGGCGGTGTCTTAGGTTAGGGCTGGCTTTTCGCGTGGTAGATATCCCACAGTCTGGTTTGCTAGCCCAAATTATTTCGCTCAGATAGCGCTCAGGACATTCCGGCTGATTCTTACTCTAAGGGACACAGCCCGCGCCGCGCTTCCCTGCCCAGCCCCCGCTTGCTAATGCCATGTGCAGGCGTCTGCGCTGCTTCTCCGCTGGGGGAGTTACCGTAGGGCTCACAATCTGCGATTTTTAATTGTTTATTTATTTTTTTTCTCCCTTTTATGTTGCCCTCTGTGCTTCCAAAGCTTGGCACAGATTCGGCAGTGAGAAGGTTTCCTGGTGTTTGGAAACTTCTCTCTTTTTAAGACTCCCTTCCTGGGACGGAACTCCATCCCTCCCTCTTTTGTCTCTTTTTTTGTCTTTTATATTTTTTCCTACCTCCTTTCGAAGAGTTGGGTTGCTTTTCTGGGTGCCTGATGTCCTCTGCCGGCATTCAGAAGTTGTTTTGTGGAATTTACTCGACGTTTAAATGCTCTTTTGATGAATTTGTGGGGGAGAAAGTGTTCTCCCCATCCTACTCCTCCGCCATCTTGGCTCCTCCTCCTGTATTTGGGTCTTAAGTGACTTGTAGACAATGTAGATTTTTATTTCTAATAAAAATTAGAAATTTAGAATTAATATAATAAACATATAACATATTAGCTTTAGATGTACAACACAAAGATTCAATATATGCATGTATTGCAAAAAGATCACCACGATAAGTCTAATTAACATCCATCTCAGATATAATTGCATTTTTTTCTTGTGATAAGAAGTTTTAAGATTTAAGATTTACCCTCCTAGCAACTTGTACATTTACAATAAGGTATTAACTACAGTTATCATGCTGTATAGTACATCCCTAGGACTTATTTATATTTTACAACTAGAAGTTTGTACTTTTTGACCACGTTCATTCATTCTGACCCCTTTTCATCTCTGATAGCCACCAATGTGTTCTCTGCATTTATGAGTTCAGATTTTTATTTTATAGTCCACATATGTGTGCGTGCTCAGTCGCTCAGTTGTATCTGACTCTGCGACCCCATGGACTGTAGCCCACAAAGCTCCTCTGTCCATGGGATTCTCCAGGTGAGAATACTGAATAAGTTGCCATTTCCTACTCCAGGGGATCTTCCTGATCCATGGATCGAACCCAGGTCTCTTGTGTCTCCTGCTTTGGTAGGCAGATTCTTTACCACTGCACCACTGGGAAAGCCCATAGTCTATATATAGGTGAGATAATATGATATTTTATTTTCTCTTCTTGATTTATTCCATTTAGCATAATGCCTTCAAGTCCCATCCATGCAATCATAAATGACAGTATTTCCTTCCTTTTTATGGCTATATTATATTCCATTATAAATAGGATATTTATCTACACAGTTTATAATGATTAGATGTAGTGAAGGATTTACTTCAGTATACTACTTTTTATTGTAAAAAGTACAATACCAGAAACTTTCTGGTAAGTTTTAAACTTTTTATGGTATTATACTTTTAACTCCTGAATTTCTATTGGTTCTTTATTACAATGCTGTTCTCATTATTGATATTCCCTAATTGTTCTTATACTTTTTTGATATTCTTAGTTCTTCATACATGGTTTCCTTCTTCTCTTTGCACATACCTAAGACATGTATTTTATAGTTTTTAATCTAGTAAGTCCAGTGTCTGGGTTTCCTCAACAGTGGTTTGTGTCAATCTTTTTTCAGCTGTTAATGGACCATGCTTACATGTTTTATATAATGTAATGTGGTAACTCTGGAAATAATATTTTACACTCTTCTAACAATTGATATTGTTATTTGATGAAGACTGTATTAATTCCTTTGCGTAGTAACTTTTCCAGATTATTTTTGCTAAGACTATTTTCTTATCTTGTGTGGCCAATTGACTCTCTGTTCTGTTATATCCATAGTCAGATAGTGACCTTACAGAGATTCTCTTAAATACCTGTACCTAAATATAAATGGGAAAAGAAAGCATTCTCTTTGTGTTTTCAATGAAAGCCATGGATATTGAAACAATGGCTGCTTTCTGTGCCAGCCTTTTGGTGATCCAAACACACAATCCCAATGTAGAAGAATGTGGTCCAGTTTCCTGTTCTGAGATCTGCTGGCTACACCACAAATACAGTCCACACTTTCCATAACTGTCTGCCTTGGAACTGGGTTATGAGGACTGTTAGTCAGCATGGGAGATGTCACATTTATCAGACACTGAACTTAAGCACATCAGCTGCAAGTGTCTAACTAGTTTCCAGAGTCCCAAAGTAGTTGCTCAGACACTTTGTGCATGGCCAGTTGTTGTTTCAGTTGAGGAATGGATATTTGAAACTTCCTATCTGCCTTCTTTGTGACATTAATTCAGTAATGCTATCATAATAATACTGAGTGCTTTTGATCTATATCAAGGAAGGTTTTTATTTGTATACATGCTAAGTTACTTCAGTACTATCTGTGGACTGCAGCCTGCCAGGCTCCCCCGTCCATGGGATACTCCAGGCAAGAATACTGGAGTGGGTTTCCACGCCCTCCTCCAAGAGATCTTCCCAACTCAGGGATCAAACTTGTGTCTCTTCCATCTACCTGCACTGGCCAGTGGGTTCTTTACCACTAGCACCACCTGGGAAGCCCTTTATTTATATAGGCTTTCTTTCATCTTTCAACATTGTTTTATATAATTCCTTTCAGCAGTATTTTCTATAGCCTAATAATGATAGGCTATGTACACATAATGGCTTTATCTTCAAATCCAATCCAAGAAATCAAAATACTAGTAGTGTTTTATGAGTTCACTGCCTTTCTTACTGACTTTAGAATAGTTTTGAATTGACAAGCTTATAGCTTGTGTAAAGTCAAAGGCGATGACTCTTTTTCTAGAAAAGTATACTCATTCAGAGTGTTTGGTCTCCCTTGAGGGTGTTTATTACTTAATATTAGACATGGCACTGGACCACTGGAGGTTGCAAATGCATTGTGAAATTAATACTGGCCTAAAGACAGGTTCACAATGTTTTTGCATGTTAACAGTCCCTTCTACTCAGTACTTAGAACAGCCTGCTTTATTTTCCTTGTCAAGTGCTTTTTATGTTTGTTTGTTTTAATTCTGTGAAAAAATTCCCTTGGTAATTAGATAGGGATTACATTGAATCTGCAAGGAGATCCAACCAGTCCATTCTAAAGATCAGTCCTGGGTGTTCTTTGGAAGGACTGATGCTAAAGCTGAAACTCCAATACTTTGGCCACCTCATGCGAAGAGTTGACTTATTGGAAAAGACTCTGATGCTGGGAGGGATTGGGGCCAGGAGGAGAAGGGGACAACAGAGGATGAGATGGCTGGATGGCATCACTGACTAGATGGGCGTGAATTTGAGTGAACTCTGGGAGTTGATGATGGACAGGGAGGCCCAGCGTGCTGCAATTCATGGGGTTGCAAAGAGTCAGACACGACTGAGTGACTGAACTGAAATGAACTGAACATTAAATTTGTAGATTGCCTTGGGTAGTATAGTCATTTTCACAATATTGATTCTTCTGATCCACAAACATGATATATCTCTCCATCTGTTTATGTCATCTTTGATTTTTTTGTTGGGATCTTATAGTTTTCTGAGTACAGATCTTTTACCTCATTAGGTAGGTTTATGCCTAGCTACTTTATTCTTTTTGGTGTGATGGAAAATGAGTCTGTTTCCTTGATTTCTCGTTCTGATCTTTCATTGTTAGTGTATAGGAATGAAAAAGATTTCTTTTCTATGTATTAATTTTGTATCCTGCAACTTTACCAAATTCATCAATGAGCTCTAGTAGTTTTATGGTAGCATCTTTAGGATTTTCTGTGTATAGTATCATGTATAATACCATTGGTTGCAATGTGGTGGGTGTGTGCTCAGTCATGTTCAATCCATTGGTTATTTAATAACATATTGTTCAGCCTCCATGTGTTTGTGTTTTATACATTTTTTTTCCTGTAATTGATATCTAATCTCATAGCCTTGTGGTTGGAAAAGTTTCTTGATATGATTTCAGTTTTCTAAAATTTACTGAGTTTTGATTTGTGACCCAAGATGAGATCCTGGAGAATGTTCCATGTGTGCTTGACAAAAAAGTGTATTCTGGTGCCTTAGAATGGACTTTCCAATTAATATCTAGGACAGTAAGTTTATCTAGTCTAATGGGTTATTTAAGGCTTGTATTTCCTTCTTAATTTTCTGTCTGGATGATCTGCCCAGTGCTATAAGTTTAAGTTGCCCACTATTATTTTGTTACTATAGATTTCCCTTTTAATGGCTGTTAGCATTTGCCTGATACACTGAGGTGCCTCTATGTTGGGTGCATATGTATTCATAATTGTTACATCTTCTTGGATTGATCCTTGATCATTATGTACGGTCCTTCCTTGTCTCTTGTAACAGTCTTTATTTAATTTATTTGTTTATCTTTATTTATTTAGCTGTGCCAGGTCTTAGTTGCAGCATGCAGGATCTTCTAATTGTGGTATGTGAACACTTAGTTGCAGCATGTGAGATTTAGTTCCCCAACCAGGGATCAAACCTGGGCCCCCTGCATTGGGAGTGCAGAATCTTAGTCACTGGACCACCAGCGAAACCCCAGTCTTTATTTTAAAGTCTATTTTGTCCAATATGAGTATTGCTACTCCAGCTTTCTTTTGATTTCCATTTCTACGGAAATCACTTTCAATCTATCAAATACTTGTTTTGAGTAAGAAAGAGGAAGTGTACCAGTAGGTTTCTATTTATATTTTGCTGGCAAAAAATTAAGCTGCATAGCCTGAAAGTGAATGTGTTAGTCACTCGGCTGTGTCTGCCTCTTTCCAACTTCATGGACTGTAGCCCACCAGGCTTCTCTCTGTCCATGGAATACTCCAGGCAAGAATACTGGGGTGGGTAGCCATTCCAATATCCGGGGGATGGAGAAGCTATTGCCTTCTCCAGGGGATCTTCCCTACCCAGGAATCAAACTTGAGTCTCCTGCATTGCAGGAAGATTCTTTACTATCTGAACCACTACCTAAATGCAGAAGAGGCTGATGAATGGAACTTTTAGGCAAATGAGGAATAAGGCAGGAGAAAATAACATTTAAGTCAACTGATCTATAGTATTTTGTTTTTCTATACAATGGTTTTTTTTCTGTAATTGCCAAGTAATTTGTATGTTGCCTTAACTTTAAAACACCATGAGCTATTTTGGATTAAGGGCAATTCTGATAAACTAGCTTGTCAAACAATTTTATCAAATCATTCCTAGGAAAAACAAAATCAACAATTTGAGTTTACTTTGGAAAACTTGACAACCACTGTATTTGATTTGTTTGGAGCTGGGACTGAGACAACGAGCACCACTCTGAGATATGGGCTCCTCCTGCTGCTGAAGCACCCAGAGGTCACAGGTATGGTACATGGTGAGCAGGGTGACTGCAGAAGAGATATTGAAAAGAGACTGGAAGTGTTTTCCATCTTCTTGCTCTTCGAGAATTATGTAAATCTCTGTTTGAGCAGCTTAATGTTTTCAGATTTAACGAAGGGATGGTATTGAGACATCTTTACATAATACAGGAGGATGACAGACAGGAGTGAAACACTGTGGAAAATAACAAAAGCGATAAAGCAGCATCTGGATTTCATGGGAGGTCATGTGTAGCTGGCACCCCCAGCATGAATTGGCCTGGGGCTGCATAATGTCTTTATTATGGAGAGGCCAATTTGTTGCCACCTCATTCTGCAAATGCAATGTTTTAAAGCCAGGGCAGGGAAAATGGAAGTTCTCCTTGCTGCTGCTGCTAAGTCGCTTCAGTTGTGTCCGACTCTGTGTGACCCCATATGGCAGTCCACCAGGCTCCTCTGTCCCTGGGATTCTCCAGGCAAGAATACTGGAGTGGGTTGCCATTTCCTTCTCTGGATACTCTCCTTGATGCTGCTAAGTCGTTTCAGTTGTGTCCAACTCTGTGCGACCCCATAGACGGCAGCCCACCAGGCTCCGCTGTCCCTGGGATTCTCCAGGCAAGAACACTGGAGTGGGTTGCCATTTCCTTCTCCAATGCATGAAAGTGAAAAGTGAAAGTGAAGTCGCTGAGTCGTGTTCGACTCTTCGCGACCCCATGGACTGCAGCCTTCCAGGCTCCTCCGTCCATGGGATTTTCCAGGCAAGAGTAGTGGAGTGGGGTGCCATTGCCTTCTCCAGGATACTCTCCTTACTGAAGCCTAAATGGAAATCCTAGAAATTTAGTGAGGTAGCCAGATATAACATCTACTTTCTTGGAAGTGATCTAAAAATTTAGATTCACAAGAAATTGTACTATTCAGGTTTAAGGTGCCTGTAAAGGTATTTTATTAGTCCAGAAGTCTGGTTGTAGAGAAACAGTGCTTGCCAAAATAAGAACTTTGGCAGTCTATAATTTTATCTTTTACAAAGAACATTATATAAGACATTTACATTTAAAGGGCTATGATTGTTCATAGCAATTTAGAAACAATGTCCTGTCATGTGTCAGGATGTTCTTCTAAAGTTGGACAAGAAGAGGCCAGGAAACAGCAACAGATAGATCTTTAACAAATTTCTAAAACACAGAGGACATACTGAGGGGTGATAATGAAGTCAGTGGAGAAGATGAAGTTGTATCCTAAATATCGGAAAAGGAAGATACTGCCCTGGTAGCTCAGTTGGTAAAGAACCCACCTGCAATGCAGGAGACCCCGGCTTGATTTCCAAGTCAGGAAGGTTCCCCTGGAGAAGGGATAGGCTGCCCAGTCCAGTATTCTTGGACTTCCTTGGTAGCTCAGGTGATAAAGAATCCATCTCCAATGCAGGAGTCCTGAGTTTGATCCCTGGGTTGGGAAGATCCCCTGGAGGAAGGCATGGCAACCCACTATAGTATTCTTGCCTGGAAACCCCACTGACAGAGAAGCCTGGCGGGTTACAGTCCATGGGGTCGCAGAGAGGCGGACACAATTGTGCGACTAAGCACAGCACAGAGAAGATTAAGTTGTGTCCTAAATATCAGAAAAGGAAGATATATAATTAGGAAAAATTATTTATATCCCTACCATCCTGTCAGTTTCAGCATTTAGAAGTAGCAGGTGTCAAACAGAATAGGGGGAGACAAAGGCTGATAAAAGTAGCTCATCTAGCCACAGCTCTTTGACAACTCCTTAGTGGCTCAGAAGGTAAAGAATCTGACTGCAATGCAGGAGACCCAGGTTCAATCCCTGGGTTGGAAAGATCCCCTGGAGAAGGGAAAGGTAATCCACTCCAGTATTCTTCCCTGGAGAATTCCATGGACAGAGGAACCTGGAAGGCTCCAGTCCATGGGATCACAGAGTTGGACATAACTGAGACACTAACACTTTCACTTTATCAGATCACTGTGTTCCCCGAATAGGATGAGAGAGGTTTAGTCTCTACAGAAGTGGAATCTAAGAGGCCCTACACCCAGGACACTGGGCAGAGACAGGAGGAAATAGTGTGGCATGGAAGAAAGTTTAGGGAAGAATCCACATCTTGAATTCAGACTCAGCTCCGTTCTGCACCCTGCTTCCTGAAATTCAGCAGCAAGAGGAAAAACTCCAGAGCATGAACACTCTGGAGAAAAGACTTCTAAATATTGCCATGTAGATAGATAATTCTCTTGATATGTCTAGCAGAGTGAATGAAATAAAAACATTCACCTCAAGACAGAGGGTCATGAAATTTCAGAACACCAGGATAAAAGAGAAAATTGCAAAAACATTCAGAGAAATGTAGCAGGTCATAGATAAAGGATTAGAGTTCACAACAGCATCAGAATTCAAGAGCAACTATCAAACTGGGTATTGATTTTATAAAGGGTGTTTTCAGACCAGTGTGTTTGACAAAATTTTTACCCACTCTTTCCCTTTTCTCATCCAAATGCCTGAAGTCATGTCATAGGAAAGCATGGCTCCAGAAATCTTGAGAATTCATGAAGGAGAATGAAAGTCTCAGGGCTATTGCTAGATATCAGGCATAGAAAATATCTGTTTCAAAATGGATAGATAAAGCAGCTATGAAGGGAGAGGCCAAACAAAAGAAAAGTGGTTGATGATCTGAGATTTCCTTATAAAAGGAAAACTATTATTTGGAGTTTGGAATATTTATCTCAGTATTTGGAAATAATTCTAGATCAAGATGCAGAAATTTATAAGATGAAATAGACATATTTAAGTCCAAGAAAATACAAAAAATGAAACATAATCATAGTTGTCTGATCAGGAAACTTTGTTTATGTAGTCAGAATGATGATAGAATGAAATTCTAACAGCCGAAAGTTGTGATCTAAATATATTGGGGGAAATGGAGTAGCAGGAATTATGTGTGTTTTGTATGAAGTGGAGATGGAGCTATACTAATAAATTCTCATCTCCCACAGGACAATATTGTCTAGAAATAGGTATGTTAAAAATAGAAACAGTGAATTATTATTTAGAAATATAGCATCAATTTCAGAAGAAACTGCTAGAATACTCAGTGTGGTGGCTTATGGAAATTGGAAGATGAAAAGAGTATCATTGCAAATTGTACAAATACACAAATACACAAAACATGTATAATTTAACTTTTCTACCTCTATATTATTTTGTTAAAAATTAACACCTGATTCCTATTTTTCTTTCAGCAAGGACTATAATGTCTTGAGGTTATGTTTTATTTATATTTTGAAACAGTTCATCATTTGTTTTATTATGTATGTTAATATAGAGATATGTATAGATGTATCTTAAGCCTAGTTTGTAGGAAACGTACATACATCTATATTACAGTCATTTTCTCTCTATGTCTGGGTGTAGTTCTGGGCATGTAACTGATTTTTTTTTTAATTTTTGTTTATTTATTCATTTAGTTTGGCTTTGCTGGGTCTTTGTTGTTGCATGTGGACTTTCTCTAGTTTTAGTGACTGTGGGCTACTTTCTAGTTGCTGCATTCAGGCTTATCATTGTAGTGGCTTCTCTTGTGCAGCACAGGCTCTAGGGTACACAGGCTTTAGTAGTTACAACACATAGGCTCAATAATTGCAAGGCACAGGCTCAGTTGCCCCACAGTATATGGAATCTTCCCAGACCAGAGATTAAACACGTGCTCCCTGCATTGGCAGGCAGATTCTTATCCACCGGACCACCAGGGGAGTCCTGATGTTTATAATGATGTTGGAATACCTTCATAATGCCTCATGTATCCCTGAATTCAGTCCTAAATATTCATTGGAAGGACTGATGCTGAAGCTGAAACTCCAATACTTTGGCCACCTCATACGAAGAGTTGACTCATTGGAAAAGACCCTGAGGGATGGTACGGGGAGGGAGGAGGGTTCAGGATGGGGAACACGTGGCTGAACCTGTGGCGGATTCATGTTGATATATGGCAAAACCAATACAATATTGTAAAGTTAAAAAATAAAAAAAATAATAATAATAAAATCAGCACCTGGAAAAAAAAAAAAAAAAGGAAAAGACCCTGATGCTGGGAAAGTTTGAAGGCGGGAGGAGAGGGAGATGACAAAGGGTGAGATGGTTGGATGGCATCACCAACTCAATGGACATGAGTTTGAACAAGCTCCAGGAGTTGTTGAGCATAGTGTACTGAGGTCCACGGGGTTGCAAAGAGTCGGACATGACTGAGTGACCGAACTGAACTGATCCCTGAATTGGTATGCAAATGTGATATGCGTTTTTCTTTTTTGCATTAGTCATACTATCTCTTATCAGCTAAGGTCCAGGAAGAGATTGGCCGTGTGATTGGAAGACACCGGAGCCCCTGCATGCAGGACAGAAGCCACATGCCCTACACGGATGCTGTGGTCCACGAGATCCAGAGATACATTGACCTGGTCCCTTCCAGTCTGCCCCATATGGTGACCCAAGACATTGAATTCAGAAACTATATCATCCCCAAGGTTAGATTGGTTTCTCTTACAGTGACTTCAGTGGTCTTGACATTCCCATTTCATGGTATTGAAAGGTTGTTGTTGAATCACGTGAAGACACCAGGATTCTTGGCCCCAGGAGGAGAATTCAATCCGGGGCCATAGATGAGGCTTGATCGCTCAGAGCTTTTGTGTAATAAAGTTTTATTAAAGTATAAAGGAGATAGAGAAAGCTTCTGACATAGGCATCAGAAGGGGGCAGAAAGAGTACCCACTTGCTAGTGTTAGCAATGAAGTTATATACTTGCCAGTGAATCCAAAGAATATTGGGAGGTTGTAAAGACCTCACCAGACCTACTCCCATAATTTACATTTTAAGATAACAGAATTAGCCAGAAGGGTTAATCCAGAGACTGTGCTCAGGCAGGACACATTATTGTTATATAATCCTTGTAAAAACCAGGTCTACTCCCATAATTTACATTTTAAGATAACAGAATTAGTCAGAAGGTTTAATCCAGAGACTGTCCTCAGGCAGGACACACTATTGTTATATAATCCTAAGGAATGTAGAGAAGGAAAAAAATGTTTGTCCTTTCTTCCTCCTTAATAATTCCAGACCCCTCTCTCCTTGGGGACCCCTAGACTCCTTATCAACCTGCCTAGGAAATGACTCTCTCAGTATGGGTGCAATCCTTAATGAACACAGATGAGAGAAGCACAAAAATCATATATGTAGCAATTCAATGGTTTGTGTGTTGTTTCCAGGTTAGTCTAGAAAGCTTTATAACAGACTTTGACAGGTAGCAATGTAAGTCTTCCAAATTTGTTCTGCTTTATTAATATTGTTTTCCTGATCTTAGCTGTTTACTTTTCCAAACAATGTTAGTACTGGTTTGTCAATTTATCAAAGCTCTCTGCTGGGATTTTCATCAGTGTTATATTTGATATATTTAGAAAGGTTTAACATCATGACTCATTTTATCTTTGTGTTAATAAATATGGTATATACTTCCAGTTTTCGGGGGTTTATAGTTCTCTCAAAATTTTTCAGTGTACTGATTGGCTTGCAAATCTTTTGTTGTTTTGTTTCCCCCCTAGGTGCTTAATATCATCTTGCTTTTATAAACTTTTTAGTCTTTTCTATTTCTTTTATCTGGAATATGGGAATATAATCAGCTTTTATCATTTGATGATTTTAATGGTAGGAAACTTGATAATTTTTAAATCATTACTAATAATCTTTCTCTAAATTAATTGCAATTTCTATATACATTGCCCTGTAATCTGGGTTAATATCCATGTTTCATCTTTGTTTCATTTCTGATCTACAGGAGAGTGGAGGTTAACCTCTCACTACTGAGCATGTTTTATGTACATTTTGGTAGATTTTAAAACTTAGATTAGGAAAATTTACCCTCTATTTTTTATGATTTATAGGTTATAATTGCTATACAATTTTTTCATATTGATTTCTACAACTATTGCTATGATTGTATGGCCTCAATTTCCCACTAAATATACATATTATAAATATACACACAGCTGAATTTAGTTTGCTACATTTTGTTCAGAACTTCACTGTTTAGAGTAAAGAATTTTGGTCTATATTTTTTCCTCAAAATTTTCTTGTCAGATTTCTGATATTAAGATAATGTTGTCCTTATAAAGTGAAATGAGAAATATTCCCTATGGTGGACATATTTTATAAGTTTCCCCCTCTTCTACTTGTGGTCACCTAGCTGTGCCTTTGAAGTGCCTAATAACTTTTTATTGAGTATCAATTGTTATAAATGAGAAAATGCTGAGTTTCAGATGATGTTTATATTCTTCCACAAAAAGTTCATCCTTCTCCTAGTGGATATTTGGAATGATATAACACCTCCCTTTTAAATAAAATGTGGGCATTGACATAGACTAAAATTATTAATAACTTTAGATATTAAGGCGGTAGAAGCATGAGTCTTAACCATTGGACCACCAGGGAGGTCCCCCCAGCCTGTATTTCAAATTTTCCCACTTTTACTGGAATATCCTTTATAGTATTTTTGTCCCTTTTTAATTCAATATCCAGCCAAAGAACAAGCATGAAATCTGGCTATCTTCACTTTTTAGTCTTCCATTATGAGTTCTCTTTGCCCTCTTTGTTTTCTTTTAGTACATTTCACTTTGTGAAGTGTCCAGGCCAATACTCATGTAAAATATTCTTCAAGCTGGTTCTCTAGAAATTAGATTCCAGTTATGATTGGGCAAGAGAACTACATAAGTGCTTTGTGTTTCCCACTGAAATTCGTTGGGAAGGTGGGAGGCCACATCATGTCATTTATCTCGTTATTGGTTATGCACTGTTGTTCACATTATAAAATAGTATCTGTCAGGTTTTTCCATGGCCTATGTTCTGGCTTTTTTTTTTTTTTTTTACACTTAATTAATAAAAATCTATGGCATTGTACTATAACTTGGTAAATTTCATGCTTATCATTCACCTACAGTTTTAGCATTAATAGGTAAATGTTGCTTAAGTCAGTGACCCTAAGCTGAATTGTTATAAAATGATTTTTCTATTTTTTTATCCTTTCTGTATGTTTCTTTTTTAATTTTATTTTTTAATTAGTTAATTTATTGATTTTACTTTACAATATTCTATTGGTTTTGCCATACATTGACTTGAATCTGCCATGAGTGTACATGTGTTTCCCATCCTGAACGCCCCCTCCCACCTCCTTCCCCATTCAATCCCTTTGGGTCATCCTAGTGCACCAGCCCCAAACACCTTGTATCATGCATCAAACCTGGACTGACGATTCATTTCACATATGATATTTTACATGTTTCAATGCCATTCTCCCATATCATCCTGCCCTCACCCTCTCCCACAGAGTCCAAAAGACTGTTCAATACATCTGTGTCTCTTTTGCTGTCTCACATACAGGGTTATTGTTACCTTCTTTCTAAATTCCACATTATGCACTAGTATACTGTATTGGTATTTTTCTTTCTGGCTTACTTCACTCTGTACAATAAGCTCCAGTTTCATCCACCTCATTAAAACTGATTCAAATGTATTCTTTTTAATGGATGAGTGATATTCCATTGTGTATATATACCACAGCTTTCTTATCCATTCATCTGTTGATGGACATCTAGGTTGTTTCCATGTCCTGGCTATTATAAACAGTCATGCGATGGACATTGGGGTACACGTGTCTCTTTTGACTCTGGTTTCCTCAGTGTGTATGCCCAGCAGTGGGATTGCTGGGTCACAAGACAGTTCTATTTACAGTTTTTTAAGGAATAGCCACACTGTTCTCCATAGAGGCTGTACTACTTTGTATTCCCACCAACAGTATAAGAGGGTTCCCTTTTCTCCACACCCTCTCCAGCATATATTGCTTGTAGACTTTTGGATAGCAGCCATTCTGATGGGCGTGAAATGGTACCTCATTGTGGTTTTGATTTGCATTTCTCTGATAATGAGTGATGTTGAGTATCTTTTCATGTGTTTGTTAGCCATTTGTATGTCTTCTTTGGAGAAATGTCTGTTTAGTTCTTTGGCCCACTTTTTGATTGGGTCGTTTATTTTTCTGGAATTGAGCTGCAGGAGTTGCTTGTGTATTTTTGAGATTAATTCTTTGTCAGTTGCTTCATTTGCTATTATTTTCTCCCATTCTGAAAGCTGTCTTTTCACCTTGCTTATAGTTTCCTTTGTTGTGCAGAAGCTTTTAATTTTAATTAGGTCCCATTTGTTTATTTTTGCTTTTATTTCCAATATTCTAGGAGGTGGGTCATAGAGGATCCTGCTGTGGTTTATATCGGAGAGTGTTTTGCCTATGTTTTCTTCTAGGAGTTTAATAGTTTCTGGTCTTATGTTTAGCTCTTTAATCCATTTTGAGTTTATTTTAGTGTATGGTGTTAGAAAGTGTTCTAGTTTCATTCTTTTACAAGTGGTTCACCAGTTTTTCCAGCACCACATGTTAAAGAGATTGTCTTTTCTCCATTGTATATTCTTGCCTACTTTGTCAAAAATAAGCTGTCCATAGGTGCGTGGATTTATCTCTGGGCTTTCTATTTTGTTCCATTGATCTATATTTCTGTCTTTGTGCCAGTACCATACTGTCTTGATAACTGTGGCTTTGTAGTAGAGCCTGAAGTCAGGTAGGTTGATTCCTCCAGTTCCATTCTTCTTTCTCAAGATTGCTTTGGCTATTCGAGGTTTTTTTGTATTTGCATACAAATTGTGAAATTATTTGTTCTAGCTCTGTGAAAAATACCATTGGTAGCTTGATAGGGAATGCATTGAATCTATAGATTGCTTTGGGTAGTATACTCATTTTCACTATATTGGTTCTTCCGATCCATGAACACAGTATATTTTTCCATTTATTTGTGTTCTCTTTGATTTCCTTCACCAGTGTTTTATAGTTTTCTATATATAGGTCTTTAGCTTCTTTAGGTCGATATATTCCTAAGTATTTTATTCTTTTCGTTGCAAAGGTGAATGGAATTGTTTCCTTAATTTCTCTTTCTGTTTTCTCATTGTTAGTGTATATGAATGCGAGGGATTGCTGTGTGTTAATTTTATATCCTGCAACTTTACTATATTCACTGATTAGCTCTAGTAATTTTTTGGTGGAGTCTTTAGGGTTTTCTATGTAGAGGATCATGTCATCTGTATACAGTGAGCGTTTTACTTCTTCTTTTCCAATCTGGATTCCTTTTCATTTTATGCTCTGATTGCTGTGGCCAGAACTTCCAAAACTATGTTGAATAGTAGTGGTGACAGTGGGCACCCTCGTCTTGTTCCTGACTTTAAGGGAAATGCTTTCAAATTTTCACCATTGAGGATAATGTTTGCTGAGGGTTTGTCATATACAGCTTTTATTATGTTGAGGTATGTTCCTTCTATACCTGCTTTCTGCAGGTTTTTTGTCGTAAACGGATGTTGATTTTTGTCAAAGGTTTTCTCTGCATCTATTGAGATAATCATATGGTTTTTATCTTTCAATTTGTTAATGTGGTGTATTACATTGATTGACTTGCGGATATTGAAGAATCCTTGCATCCCTGGGATAAAGCCCACTTGGTCATGATGTATGACTTTTTAATGTGTTGTTGGATTCTGTTTGCTAGAATTTTGTTAAGGATTTTTGCTTCTATGTTCATCAGTGATATTGGCCTGTAGTTTTCTTTTTTTGTGACATCTTAGTCAGGTTTTGGTATTAGAGTGATGGTGGCCTCATAGAATGAGTTTGGAAGCTTACCTTCCTCTGCGATTTTATGGTGGAGAAGGAAATGGCAACCCACTCCAGTACTCTTGCCTGGAGAATCCCACGGAGGGAGAAGCCTGGTAGGTTATAGTCCATGGGGTCGCAAAGAGTCGGACACGACTTCTGGAATTTTCTGGAAGAGTTTGAGTAGGATATGTGTTAGATCTTCTCTAAATTTTCAGTAGAATTCAGCTGTGAAGCCGTCTGTTCTGGGCTTTTGTTTGTTGGAAAATTTCTGATTACAGTTTCGATTTTCGTGCTTGTGATGGGTTTGTTAAGATTTTCTATTTCTTCCTGGTTTGATTTTGGAAAGTTGCAATTCTCTAAGAATTTGTCCATATTTTCCAAGTTGTCCACTTTATTTACATATCAGATCATATCAGTCATCGCTCAGTCGTGTCCGACTATTTGCGACCCCATGAATTGCATCACTCCAGGCCTCCCTGTCCATCACCAACTCCCGGAGTGCACTGAGACTCACGTCCATCGAGTCAGTGATGCCATCCAGCCATCTCATCCTCTGTCGTCCCCTTCTCCTCCTGCCCCCAATGCCTCCCAGCATCAGAGTCTTTTCCAATGAGTCAACTCTTTGCATGAGGTGGCCAGAGTACTGGAGTTTCAGCTTTAGCATCATTCCTTCCAAAGAAATCCCAGGGCTGATCTCCTTCAGAATGGACTGGTTGGATCTCCTTGAAGTCCAAGGGACTCTCAAGAGTCTTCTCCAACACCACAGTTCAAAAGCATCAATTCTTCGGCGCTCAGCCTTCTTCACAGTCCAACTCTCACATCCATACATGACCACAGAAAAAACCATAGCCTTGACTAGATGAACCTTTGTTGGCAAAGTAATGTCTCTGCTTTTCAATATGCTATCTAGGTTGGTCATAACTTTCCTGCCAAGGAGTAAGCATCTTTTAATTTCATGGCTGCAGTCACCATCTGTAGTGATTTTGGAGCCCAGAAAAATAAAGTCTGACACTGTTTCCACTGTTTCCCCATCTATTTCCCATGAAGTGGTGGGGCCGGATGCCATGATCTTTGTTTTCTGAATGTTGAGCTTTAAGCCAACTTTTCACTCTCCACTTTCACTTTCATCAAGAGGCTTTTTAGTTCCTCTTCACTTTCTGCCATAAGGGTGGTGTCATCTGCATATCTGAGGTTATTGATAATTCTCCTGGCAATCTTGATTCCAGCTTGTGTTTCTTCCAGTCTAGCATTTCTCATGATGTATTCTGCATAGAAGTTAAATAAGCAGGGTGACAATATACAGCCTTGACGAACTCCTTTTCCTATTTGGAACCAGTCTGTTGTTCCATGTCCAGTTCTAACTGTTGCTTCCTGACCTGCATACAAATTTCTCAAGAGGCAGATCAGGTGGTCTGGTATTCCCATCTCTTTCAGAATTTTCCACCGTTTATTGTGATCCACACAGTCAAAGGCTTTGACATAGTCAATAAAGCAGAAATAGATATTTTTTCTGGAACTCCCTTGCTTTTTCTATGATCCAGCAGATGTTGGCAATTTGATCTCTGGTTCCTCTGCCTTTTCTAAAACCAGCTTGAACATCAGGAGTTCACAGTTCACATATTGCTGAAGCCTGGCTTGGAGAATTTTGAGCATTACTTTACTAGCATGTGAGATGATAATAGTTTCTTATGATCGTTTGTATTTCTGTGTTGTCTGTTATGATCCTTCCATTTTCATTTCTAATTTTGTTGATTTGATTTTTCTCCCTTTGATGATGATTTTTCTCCCTTTCTTGATGAGTCTGGTTAATGGCTTGTCAATTTTATTTATCTTCTCAAAGAACCAGGCTTTTGGTTTTATTGATTTTAGCTATAGTCTCTTTTGTTTCTTTTGCATTTATTTCTCCCCTAATTTTTAAGATTTTTTTCCTTCTACTAACCCTGGGATTCATAATTTCTTCATTTTCAAGTTGCTTTAGGTGTAGAGTTAGGTTATTTTTTTGACTTTTTTCTTGTTTCTAGAGGTATGCCTGTATTGCTACAAACCTTCCCCCTAGCACTGCTTTTACACTGTCCCATACGTTTGGAGTTGTTGTATTTTCATTTTCATTCATTTCTATGCACATTTTGATTTCTTTTTTTATTTCTTCTGTGATTTTTGGTTATTCAGAAGCATGTTTTTCAGCCTCCGTGTGTTTTGATTTTTAATAGTTTTTCTCCTGTAATTGAGATCTAATCTTACTGCATTGTGGTTCAGAAAAGATGCTTGGAATGATTTCAATTTTTTTGAATTTACCAAGGCTAGATTTATGGCCCAGGATGTGATCTATCCTGGAGAAGCTTCCGTGTGTGCTTGAGAAAAAGGTGAAATTCATTGTTTTGGGGTAAAATGTCCTATACATATCAATTAGGTCTAACTGGTCTATTGTGTCATTTAAAGTTTGTGTTTCCTTGTTAATTTTGTTTAGTTGATCTATCCATAGGTGTGAGTAGGGTATTAAAGTCTCCCACTATTATTGTATTATTGTTAATTCTCCCTTTCATACTTGTTAGCATTTGTCTTACATATTGTGGTGCTCCTTTGTTGGGTGCATATATATTTATCATGGTTATATCTTCTTTGATCATTATGTAGTGTCCTTCTTTGTCTCTTTTCACAGCCTTTGTTTTAGTCTATTTTATCTGATATGAGTATTGCTACTCCTGCTTTCCTTTGTTCTCTATTTGTGTGGAATATCTTTTTCCAGCTCTTCACTTTCAGTCTGTATGTGTCCCTTGTTTCTAGGTTTGTCCCTTGTAGACAACATATATAGGGGTCCTGTTTTTGTATCCATTCAGCCAGTCTTTGTTTTTTGGTTGGGGCATTCAACCCATTTACATTTAAGGTAATTCTTGATAAGTATGATCCCGTTGCCATTTACTTTATTGTTTTGGGTTCGAGTTTATTCAACCTTTCTGTGTTTCCTGTCTAGAGAAGACCCTTTAGCATTTGTTGGAGAGCTGGTTTGGGGGTGCTGAATTCTCTCAGCTTTTGCTTGTCTATAAAGCTTTTGATTTCTCCTTCATATTTGAATGAGATCCTTGCTGGGTACAGAAATCTGGGCTGTAGGTTATTTTCTTTCATCACTTTAAGTATTCCCTGCCATTCCCTTCTGGCTTGAAGTGTTTTTAATGAAAGATCAGCTGTTATCCTTATGGGAATCCCCTTGTGTGTTATTTGTTGTTTTTCCCTTGCTGCTTTTCATATTTGTTCTTTGTGTTTTATCTTTGTTAATTTGATTAATATGTGTCTTGGGTTGTTTCATCTTGGGTTTATCCTGTTTGGGAATCTCTGGGTTTCCTGGACTTGGGTGATTGTTTCCTTCCCCCATTTTTGGGAAGTTTTCAACTATTATCTCTTCAAGTATTTTCTCATGGTCTTTCTTTTTGTCTTCTTCTTCTGGGACTCCTATGATTTGAATGTTGGGGTGTTTAACATTGTCCCAGAGGTCTCTGAGGTTGTCCTCATTTCTTTTAATTCTTTTTTCTTTTTTCCTCTCTGTTCCATTTATTTCTACCATTCTATCTACTACCTCACTTATCCTATCTTCTGCCTCCCTTATTCTACTTTTGTTTCCCTCCAGAGTGTTTTTTATCTCATTTATTGCATTATTCAGTACATATTAACTCTTTTTTATTTCTTCTAGGTCCTTGTTAAACCTTTCTTGCATCTTCTTGATCCTTGTCTCCAGTCTATTTATCTGTATCTCCAATTTGTTTTCAAGATTTTGGATCATTTTCACTATCATTATTTGGAATTCTTTATCAGGTAGATTCCCTATCTCTTTCTCTTTTGTTTGGTTTGCTGGGCATTTATCCTGTTCCTTTACCTGCTGGGTATTTTTCTGCCTTTTCATCTTGTTTATATTGCTGCATTTGGGGTGGTGTTTCTGTATTCTGCCGTTTGGTGGTTCCTCTTTATTATGAAGGTTCCTCACTGTGGGTGGGGTTGGATGGGTGGCTTGTCAAGGTTTCTGGTTAAGGAAGCTTGTGTCAGTGTTCTGGTGGGTGGAGCTGGATTTTTTCTTTCTGGAGTGCAATGAAGTGTTCAGTAAAGTTTTGAGATGTCAGTGGGCTTGGTGTGACTTTGGTCAGCCTGTATATTGTGGCTCAGAGTTATGTTCCTGTGTTTCTGGAGAATTTGAGTGTTATGTCTTGCTCTGGAGCTTGTTGGCCCTTGGGTGGTGCTTGGTTTCAGTGTAGGTATAGAAGCATTTGATGAGCTCCTATCGATTAATGTTCTCTGGATTCAGAAGTTCTCTGGTGTTCTAAGAATTTGGCCTTAAGCCTCCTGCCTCTGGTGTTCAGTCTTATTCTTACAGTAGCCTCAAGACTTCACTTTCTATACAGCACCAGTGATAAAACATTGAGGTAAATGAAGAAAAGTTTCTCCACAGTGATGGACACCTGGAGAGGTACACAGAGTTATGTGGAGAAGAGAAGAGGAAGGAGGGAGATAGGCGTGACCAGGAGGAGAAGCGGGGGAATCAAAAGGGAAGAGAGAAAGCTAGCCAGTAATCACTACCTTATGTGCTGTCCACAGTCTGGATCCCTCAGAGATGTTCATGGAGTTGCACATAGAAGAGAAGAGGGAGGAAGGAGACAGAGGTGACTAGGAGGATAAAAGGGGGAATCAAAAGGAGAGCAACAGATCCAGCCAGTAATCAGTTCCCTGAGTGTTCTCCACAGCCCAGAACACACAAAGAGATTCACTGATTTGGGTAGAGAAGAAAAGGGGAAGGGGGTAAATAGAGGCGACCTGTTGGAGAAAAAGGAGAGTAAAAAGGGGGAGAGAGCAATCAGGCCAGTGATCTCACTCCCAAGTAAAAATGGGTCCTGTAGATTGGGTTCTTAAAGGTATAAAGTTGATAACAAATATCAATAAGCAAAGATTTAAAATCTTGAATAGAGGTTAGATACTCAAAAATACAACATTAAAAAAGAAAAAGCAAAACAAAAACAAAAACCCCCAAAAACAAAAAACAAACAAAAAAACACAAAGTCACAGAAATTATAAAATATATATATATGAAGTTTGCTTTAAAAATAGTCTTTCTTTTTTATTTTTGCAAGGTAATAGTAGGTTATAAAAATGAAAATTAAAGGAGTAATGGGGACTTAAAAATAACAAAAAAATAAAATAATTTTTTTTAATTTAAAAAGTGATAATAGTAAAAATATATCTAAGACTTTCTCTGGAGTTAGTTCATTTTCAGATAGTTCCTTGGTCTGGCTTGTACTTCTTGCAGTCTATAGGCCCCTTCCTATGTAATTGGTGCCAACTACACAGTTTTAATCTATTGCACCTGAACCAAAGCGGTTCCCTCTGTTTATTTTAGCTTCCTCTGTTTGCTGATCTCTTCAGTGCCTAATTTCTGCCCTGACACAAGGGGCAAGGTGGTGGTCACTTTTTTTTAGGCTCATTTGTTCAGTCGTGCTTTGGGGAGGAAGGAACACTGCAAACAAATATCACTGGCGTGTGTTCACGGTGATTCAGCCACAGTGGGTTTGCCCCTGCTCACAGCATGTGTGCTTTCCCAGTCTACACTGCTCAGACTCCATATTGCTCTGCTGGGAACTGTCTGATGTGGGCCCTGGTTTGCACGCACTTCCCACGTCTAAGCCGCTCAGGTTCATGTTCTTGGGTACTCCACAAAGGTGCAGACTTTGTTGGGCCTGCATTTTGCGCCCATCCCAGGTCCGAGCAACTCAGGTGGCCAGGTCCTTGATGCGCGTAGTAGCCCTCAGTTGAAGGTTGCGACTTATCCTCTCCCCTGTCCCAGCCACTTGGTTTTCTGGGTGTACAACAGGTGCACCTTCTCAGGTGTGCCGTGTGTCTCTTCTGGGAAGCTGATCTCTGGCTGCCACCCTCCCGGTGGATGTTGACCGTCCAGAATCCCAAGAAGTCTTGGTTATCAAGGAAGGCTGCTTGCAGTTTGGTGTAGGATGCCTCCCTGGGGCCACGATTGCCCCCTTCCGGCTCTGGCTGCCCTCGCCTGCCTGTCTCCGACAGGGGATAGGCTGGGTCCACAGCCAGCTAGCTCTGCTCAGTCCTTTGTTCTGTGAGCGTGCCTGGCGGTGGTTAGGGCTTTTCCCAGGATCACAGGATAGCTATTCCACAGTCTGGGTTGCTATCTCAAGCTAGTTCCCTCAGATTGCCCTCAGGGCATTCAGGCCCAGTCCTTATCTTAAGCAATGCAGCCTGCTCCTCCCTGTTCCTCCCCCCCGTTTGCTAGTGGGGGATGCGAGCCTCTGGGCTGTTGCACAGCTGGAAGTTGCTGTTATGCAGGTAATCTGTGAGTTTTAATTATTTATTTATTTTTCCTCCCGGTTATTTTGCCCTCTGAGATTCCAAGGCTCGCCACAGAACCGCCCAGAGAGAGTGTTTCCTGGTGTTTGGAAACTTCTCTTTTTTTAAGACTCCCTTCCCAGGATGGATCTCAGTCCCTACATCTTTTGTCTCTCTTTTTATCTTTTATATTTTGTCCTACCTCCTTTCAAAGACAATGGGCTGCTTTTCTGGGTGCCTGATATCCTCTGCCAGCATTCAGAAGTTGTTCTGTGGAATTTGCTCAGGGCTCAAATGTTCTTTCGATGAATTTGTGGGGGAGAAAGTGGTCTCCCCGTCCTGTTCCTCTGCCATCTTAGGACCGCCCGCCCCCCTTTCTATATGTTTTTAAGCTAGCATCTATCTCTAATGAACCCTGCCATATACTTTAAGACAAACAATCCGCATGGCAATGATAAATACTAGCAATTGTTATTATACTTATTGTTATTATCACAGAATTTATTATTATTAATTAGATGAGAAATCTGTTTATAAAAGGCTTATGAACTTATAATCCAGACATCCCAAACTCTAACAGAGTCTCCCCGTTTTAAACCATAATCCACATATTAGATGAGTGAAAACTAAAGTAGTGAAATAAGGCAGCTGATGGGGACAGACACCAGTATGATAAGCAGAACGGATTCATAAGGTCTAATACACTAGGATCCATGAACTCACTACTTCAAATATCACTGTCACTTGCCTTAAGCTTATTCCTTATTTATTACTTCTTTGTCTGGCTCAAAATGCCATTGTCTTTCTTTGGACCTAGAATTCCTCACCTGTAGGTCATAAGATTGGAATGAATAATTTATAACATTTCTTCCAGTTCCATGACTTATTTATAATTCAGTTTATCTTCATCTTTTCTTCCCAGGGCACAGGTGTATTAGTATCACTGACTTCTGTGCTGTATGATGACAAAGTATTTCCTAACCCAGAAATGTTTGACCCTGGCCACTTCCTGGATGAGAGTGGTAACTTTAAAAAGAGTGACCACTTCATGCCTTTCTCAGCAGGTAACAAAATTTTTTCCTTCGTTACTTCAAAGGACAAGATGCTTTGGGGGTGGGGGCGGAGGATCAGTTGGAACTTCTTATAAAATTCCCACTCAGGGGCTGGTTGAACTGCTCTTTTCCTATACTCAGGTGTAGTAATTGCAATGCCCACACACTTTCCCTTCTCATAATATATGCTCTTCATTGCACTAAGTCACCAAAGCTTTGAAAAGATGACCTAATTCTTTCAAATTCAGAAATAAAATTTGAGCTAGGTGCTGAAAATATAAGAGAAGTGCACCTTATCCATAAGGAACCATGTGTTATAAAACTTGAAACTTCAAGATGTGTTGAAGATTGATGAAGATGTAGTTAGAGCAGAGAACAGAGGCTGTGAGGAGTAAAAATAAAGATGATAAGGACATCAGACTAAGAACGTAAAATACAACAATACTGTGTGTTTCCAGGAGAAGAAAAAGATTGATGAAAACATGAAATATCAAATTGCATGAGAATTGTTAATGAAGTACTTGGCATAGTGCCAAAGCTCATTAAAAATTTGTGTAAATAAGGGTAGCCATTCTGCTCTAAGTCACGTCAGTCGTGTCCGACTCTGTGCGACCCCATAAATGGCAGCCCACCAGGCTCCCCTGTCCCTGGGATTCTCCAGGCAAGAACACTGGAGTGGGTTGCCATTTCCTTCTCCAATGTGAGGGTAGCCATTAAGATATGAAATTATGTGGACAGCATGTGTATCCATTCTATGTCTGTCTATCTAACTGTTGTGGCTTTCATTTATCCATTCAACCATTCATCAATGGTTACTTTCTAACCACTGATAAGTAACACATTGGCCAGTTCCTCATGAAACTCCTCCACAGCTGTGAGAGGTTGGAATGCCAGATGTGCATGCCAACTCTTTCTAACAGCCAGAAACACTGTTCAAGGAGTATATACTCTCTGTGTTTGTTATTTTCAGGAAAACGGATTTGTGCAGGAGAGGGCCTGGCCCGCATGGAGGTGTTTTTATTCCTGACAGCGATTTTACAAAAATTTACTTTGAAATCTGTGGTTGACCCAAAGGACATCGACACCACCCCAATTGCCAATGGGTTCGCTTCTGTGCCGCCTCCTTACAAGCTCTGTTTCATTCCTCTGTAAGGACTTGTCGCCTATGATGTTGTCTTCAACTCCTTCTCATCTGGGGCATTGGTCACCTCCTTTCCTCTTCATTCTTCTGCCTAGGAATGCCTTCTCAACCTCTCTTCTTGTTATGGTGCAGTTTCACTGCAGAAATGTATCTGCTATTCTCCATATCCTGTAACATTTGTATTGGCCATCACATATGCTAATGCTTTATCTATTATCGAGTAGCACTATGTAGTCAATACAAAATAGAACAAGATGATTAGTGTATGGCAATGGAGAGTTATTATTCTATGCATGTTCCTAATTAAAAGCATAATTTGATGAGCCAGTTCTCAGAGTTTCCTTATTGTGTGCCTAATACACGTAAGAAAGGAAGGAAAGTAATTCAAAGAAGTCATGTTGGTCTTATAGTGATCAGCACAGAGGACTAGGGAGATTAAGCAGGAAAGTTCTTTTAGCTGCATGTCACCTAGAGTTACTTGAGGTTTGTATTTGATACTGAAAGAGATTGTGTCCAGGAGTGCCTCAGTAGGAAAATGTTGAGATCAGTGATAGTAAGGAATTAAATCCAAAGTAAGCCACAGAAAACTACAAATGAAAATTAGAGCAGAAATGAATGAAATTGCAAACAAGGAATCAGGATAAAAATCAATGAGACCAAAGCTAATTCTCTGAAAACTTGAATAGAATTGATAAACCCATAAGTAACCTATTCCCCACTCCAAGAGAAGACACACATTATTAATATCATTGCTAAAAGAGGTACCATAACTTTAAGTCCCAGAGCACTAAAAGGATCATAAGGGATTATTATGAAGCTGTATGCCCACCAGTTTGAGACGTTCAATGACATAGGTTAATTTCACACACAATCTGTCAAAATTCACACCTGGAAGAGTAACACCAACTAGTTGAAACTAGCTGAAAGACTTCTATACCCTTAGTGAATGTGAACCTAGCCACATCAAAGCCAGAAAGAGAAGCAGATCCTCTCTCATCACAACTACCAAGCCCAACAATGTGCCATATAATTGGGCAGGTATCTCCCTCCCAGCTCTCAGCTTCTCCTTGAGGAGCAAAGGAGTTGGCATGCACATCTGACATTCCAACCTCTCACAGCTGTGGGGAGTTTCATGAGGAACTGGCCTCTGTATTACCTGTCTTGGAGCACTGAAAGGACTCAGCAAGCTGTAGATACCTAGGAGTTTCTAGGACATAAGAAGCAGGCTGGGCTAGCACACAGGTTTGAGAGACCTCCAGAATCTCTGGCTGAGCTGATTGGTGAAGTTCTTCTCCTCCATATGACTAGTCAGTGAAGACTGAAACTGGCTATTGTGTAATGTGCAAACCACAATGCAGAGAGTCAAGGAAAATTTAGAAACAGGAGATGTATGATTGACCTTAAACATCATTCAAAATGTCATGAAGTTGTTCACTGTGGTCTGGAGAACAGTAAAGAAATGAAGTAGGAATTTCAACAACAGGGCAGAAAATTCAAAGGTATAAAACAGAAGTCATAGAGCTGAAGATTACTTTTTGTATTAAAAAAATCATTAGAGAATGTAACAATAGACTATATCAAGCAGAACAAAAGATCAGAAAACTTGAAGATAAGTCATTGGAAATTATTCAATTGAGAGAAAAAAGAAAAGAAGTTTAAGGGACTTATAGAACACTATCAAGTAGATCAATACATGCAGTATAGGAGTCATAGACAGAGAAGAGAGAAAGAGAAAGGACCAGAAAGCTAATTGAAATTAACAATGGCAGAAAACTTCCCACATCTGGAAGAGGAAGTGCACATAGAAGGAAGGAGGTACCAAGCAGGACACCCCTTATTCATGGAATAAAATGGTTTCTTCAAGAGAGTGATAGCTTTTTTATTCAAAAGAAGCTGATCTGGTTCTATTCGAGTTAGAACCATGTGAGTTAGACAGGAAGTAGTACTTTGGTTTGTCCTGGTTAAAATGTTCCCCGAGACATGGGTTCATTTAAATTCTAAAGGTTACAGAACCAAACTTTTCTGACTCCAGTTTAATAAGCTGACACTGTAATTATTAACTGTATTAATATTTATGTTGAAAGTCACTGATTAGTGTGAATCATGGAATTAGTGTGAATCATGGAATATTGAACAATGGTACCATATAAAGGAATTATAAAAATCAAACAAAGCCCATAGTCAGCATAAAGATGGAATTAATAAAAATCACAGTGGAAATAAGTAAAACAGAGACTAAAAGCAGAACCAATACAATATTGTAAAGTAATTAGCCTCTAATTAAAATAAATAAATTTAAATTTTTTAAAAAAGAATGATAGAAAAGACCAACAAAACCAAGAATTGGGTTTTTTGATAAGGAAAAGAAAATTGATAAAATTTTAGCCAGAGTCTTTACGGAAATTACAAGTAGAACATATAAAATTAGAAATCATTGAGAAGTTACAACCAATATCACAGAAATACAAAGAATCATCAGAGAATACTACCAACAGTTATTTGCCAATGAACTGGACAACCTAGAAGAAATAGATACATTCCTAGAAACATACAATCTTCCAGGACTAAATCAAGAAGAAATAGATAATCAGAACAGATGAATTCAGTTCAGTTCAGTTCAGTCGCTCAGTCGTGTCCGACTCTTCGTGACCCCATGAATCGCAGCACGCTAGGTCTCCCTGTCCATCACCAACTCCTGGAGTTCACCCAGACTCACGTCCATCAAGTCAGTGATGCCATCCAGCCATCTCATCCTCTGTTGTCCCCTTCTCCTCCTGCCCCCAATCCCTCCCAGCATCAGAGTCTTTTCCAATGAGTCAACTCTTCGCATGAGGTGGCCAAAGTACTGGAGTTTCAGCTTCAGCATCATTCCTTCCAAAGAAAGCCCAGGGCTGATCTCCTTCAGAATGGACTGGTTGGATCTCCTTGCAGTAATACTAGTATTGAAATTGAATAAGTAGTAATAAAAAAATCTGCCTACAAACAACCATTCAGGACTGGATGGCTTCCCAGGAGAATTTTACCAAACATTTAAAAAATAGTTGAGAATTCCCTGGTGATTCAGTGATTAGGCCTTTGTGCTTTCACAGCTGATGATCAGATTCAATTCCTGGTCAGGGGAACTAAGAACCCACAAGCTGCACATCACAGCCAGAAAAAAATAGTTAATACCTATCCTTCTCAAACTATTCCAAAAAACTGAAGAGGAGGGAACACCTCCAAACTCATTCTGTGAGACCATCACTACTTTGATACCAAACCAAGAAACTAAAAAAGAAAACTACAGATCAATATCCCTGATAAACAAAGAAGTCCTGAACAAAATATTAGCTAAATTCAACAATACATAAAAATGATCATATACCATGATCTAGTGGGCTTAATTTTAGGGATGCAAGGATGATTCAACACCTACAAAGCAATCAAAGTGATATACCACATTAACAAAACAAAGGGTTAAAATCACATGATCATCTTCCCTGATGTAGAGAAAGCATTTGACAAAATTCAATATCTATTCATGATTAAAAAAAAAAAAAAAAACACTCTTAACAGACTTGGTATAAAGGGAACATATTTCAAGATAGTAAAGGTTCCAAATAGGAAAAGGAGTACGTCGAGGCTGTATACTGTCACCCTGCTTATTTAACTTCTATGCAGAGTACATCATGAGAAATGCTGGGCTGGAAGAAGCACAAGCTGGAATCTAGATTGCCAGGAGAAATATCAATAACCTCAGATATGCAGATGACACCACCCTTATGGCAGAAAGCAAAGAGGAACTAAAAAGCCTCTTGATGAAAGTGAAAGAGGAGAGTGAAAAAGTTGGCTTAAAGCTCAACATTCAGAAAACAAAGATCATGGCATCTGGTCCCATCACTTCATGGCAAATAGATGGGAAAGAGTGTCAGAATTTATTTTTGGGCGTGCTCCAAAATCACTGCAGATGGTGACTGCAGCCATGAAATTAAAAGACGCTTACTTCTGGGAAGAAGAGTTATGACCAACCTAGATAGCATATTCAAAAGCAGAGACATTATTTTGCCAACAAAGGTCCGTCTGGTCAAGGCTATGGTTTTTCCGGTGGTCATGTATGGATGTGAGAGTTGGACTGTGAAGAAAGCTGAGTGCCGAAGAATTGATGCTTTTGAACTGTGGTGTTGGAGAGGACTCCTGAGATTCCCTTGGACTGCAAGGAGATCCAGCCAGTTCATTCTAAAGGAGATCAGCCCTGGGTATTCTTTGGAAGGAATAATGCTAAAGCTGAAACTCCACTCCTTTGGCCACCTCATGTGAAGAGTTGACTCATTTGAAAAGACTCTGATGCTGGGAGGGATTGGGGGCAGAAGGAAAAGGGGACGACAGAGGATGAGATGGCTGGATGAAATCACTGACTCGATGGACATGAGTTTGAGTGAACTCCGGGAGTTGGTGATGGACAGGGAGGCCTGGCGTGCTGCAATTCATGGGGTCGCAAAGAGGCGGACATGACTGAGCGACTGAACTGGCTGTCTGAAAGGCTACTTATGACAAACCAACAGCTAACATCATATACACAGTGGAATTTTACTTAGCCATAAAAAAGAATGAAAATTTATCACTTTCAGAACATGGATAATCCTGAAGGGTATTATGCTTAATGAGATAAGTTAGATAGAGAAAGACAAATACTGGACACTTTCACTTATTCAGTTCAGTTCAATCACTCAGTCATGTCTGACTCTTTGTGACCCCATGAACCGCAGCACTCCAGGCCTCCCTGTCTATCACCAGCTCCTGGAGTCCACCCAAACCCATGTCTATTGAATCGGTGATGTCATCCAACAATCTCATCCTCTGTCGTTCCTTTCTCCTCCTGCCCTCAATCTTTCCCAGAATCAGGGTCTTTTCAAATGAGTCATCTCTTCGCACCAGGTGGCCAAAGTATTGGAGATTCAGCTTCAACATCAGTCCTTCCAATGAACATCCAGGACTGATCTCCTTTAGGATGGACTGGTTGGATCTCCTTGCAGTCCAAGGGACTCTCAGGAGTCTTCTCCAACACCACAGTTCAAAGGCATCCATTCTTCGGTACTCAGCTTTCTTCACAGTCCAACTCTAGCATCCATATATGACCACTGGAAAAACCATAGCCTTGACTAGACGGACCTTTATTGGCAAAGTAATGTCTCTGCTTTTTATTTATTTTTTTAATTCAAATTTATTTATTTTAATTGGAGGCTAATTACTTTACAATATTGTATTGGTTCTGCCACACATCAACATGAATTCACAGGTGTACATGTGTTCCCCATCCTGAACCCCCCTCCCACCTCCCTCTCTGTACCATCCCTCCGGGTCATGCCAGTGCTTTTTAATATGCTATCTAGGCTGGTCATAACTCTCCTTCCAAGGAGTAAGCGTCTTTTAATTTCATGGTTGCAGTCACCATCTGCAGTGATTTTGGAGCCCAAAAATATAAAGTCTGACACTGTTTCCACTGTTTCCCCATCTATTTCCCATGAAGTGATGGGGCCAGATGCCATGATCTTAGTTTTCTGAATGTTGAGCTTTAAGCCAACTTCTTCACTCTCCTCCTTCACTTTCATCAAGAGGCTTTTTAGTTCCACTTCACTTTCTGCCATAAGGGTGGTGTCATCTGCATATCTGAGGTTATTGATATTTCTCCCAACAATCTTGATTCCACCTTGTGCTTCTTTATGGAATATAAACTGTAAAAATATCTAATCTCCATGTTGTACACCTGAAATTAATATAGTATTTAAGTTAACTATGAAAAAAGTGAAAGTGATAGTCGCTCATTCGTGACTATAGCCCACCATGCTCTTCTGTCCATGTTCATTCTCCAGGCAAGAGTACTGGAGTAGGTTGCCATGCCCTCCTCTGGGGGATCTTCTCAACCCAGGGATCTATCCCAGGTCTCTTCCATTGCAGGCAGATTCTTTACTGTCTGAGCCACCATGGAAGTTCGAGTTAACTATGACAATTAAAAAAAAAAAATGGGACTTCCCTGGTGGCTTAGACAGTAGAGAATCTGCTTGTTAATGTGGGAGATCCAAGTTCTATCCCTGGATCAGGAAGATCCCCTGGAGGAGGGCATGGCAACCCACTCCAGTATTCTTGCCTGGAGAATCCCATGTGCAGAGGAGCCTGATGGGCTACACTCCCTGGGGTCGCAAGGAGTTGGACACTTCCGCTTTTTTCAATATAAAATAACTTGAGGTGTCAGTAATTTTACATTTTATGGACAATTTTATTTCAGATATTTACCTTTAAGGAGACTCTGTATATGCATAGCAGATTAAAAACATACATAATCTTGTCCTGTGTCAGAATCTCACTGAAATGACTATAATCTCAATTACAAATGAGATTTAGTCTTTTATACTTGGAGAAGTGTATCCCTTAATACACCACTATTCATGTTTCAAGTACAAAGATCTTCTCATTCATAACAGTAAAACATTTTGTGCTCAGGAGTTATTACTGATACAATAGCATCTAATATATAATCTATATGTAAGTTTTTTAACTTTCCTAGAATATCCATTATAGCTTTTTTTTCCTTTGCAATTCAGTGAAGAAAAGGGCATATAATTTGGTTATCTTTTCCCTTTGGTAGCCTGTAATCAAGAATAAATTCAATTTGTTTCTTTATTCCCATTTGTTACATTTATCTTTTTGGGCTCCAAGCTAGTAGTCTGTGAAATGTTTGATTGTTTTCTAAGGATTAGATTCCAGCTATTATTTTGGCAAGAGAACTACATAGATGCTATATGTATGTCCCACTGAATCTCATTGAGAAGATAGAGGCACATAATATCACGCATCCCATTATTGGTTATGTCAAAGTCCTCACTAAACAAGGAGGTATTCCAAGATGTCCCCATTGCAGAGGTTTCATGATTTAATACACAATTAATAAAAATTTATGGTATCATACTTTAAGACCTTGCAGATATTCTACAGTCAAAGCATTCACCCAAGAGCTTTTGCATTTGTTGATGGTCCTAATCTGAATTGTTGCCAAATGATCTTTTTTTTTTTTCTATTTTATCCTCTCTTCTGTGTTTTTAAGCTAGGATCAATCCATAGTGATGATTTGCCCCATATTTTTTAATTAAGGGAAACAAATTACACTGCAGTGATAAACACACCTTAGTTGTTATTGAACTCTTTCTCATTATCTCAGAAGAGGTCCTTTTTCATTAGGTCAGATTTATTTGTATGTTTACAAAGGCCCTGGAAATAGATACTTTGGACATTTCAAGTGCCAGCAGAGATTTTCATTTTAGGCCGCATGTGAAGTGAATGAAAACTAAAGTAATGAAATAGAGCAGCAGATGGGTACAGACCAGTGTCCAGACTCTCTGAAAGCAGGACAGATTCAGGTCTGGTGGCCAACCATCCGTGTCCTTGGTACTTCAAATGCTATGGGAGGCTACTTTAACAAGATCACTGCCATTAAACATATGGCATTAAACTTATCCATGCCTATTGCTTTGTCTATCTGATTTGAAATGCCTCTGCTCTTGTGTGGACCTAGGCTTCCCCATCTATGCACTGAGTTGCAACATTTCTTCCAGCTCCATGACTTCATAACACATTTCAGGACACAACCATATTTACATTTCTGACCTCTGTGCTGGATAATGACAAAGAATTCCCCAACCCAGAGGAATTTGACCCTGGCCACTTCCTGGAGGAGAGTGGCAACTTGGAAAAGAGCAATTGGCAGAAAAAATTTATTTCCTTCAGTATTTTGTGGAACAAGACACCTTTTTGACATCAGATAGAACTTATATGGTGCCCACTCTGGTGCTGATAGCATGGCTGTTTGTCCATGATCAGAAGCACCAGTCCCTAAGCCAATGTGGTCCCCCCACTTCATGATACATCATTGGGCCAGATCACTGAGGCTTTGAAAGATGATTCAGTTCTTCCAAATTGAGAAAATTAGAGTATGAGTTGATGAAATTCTTTGCCGAGACACATCACTGTGTGTCTGAGAACTCCTTAGAATGTAAAACTAATTAAGACTTTCCTTACCTGACATGAGAAAGGCACCTAACTCTGGCCAAATTAAAAAATGCACTGAAAGGATCATACGCCATGATTAAGTGGGATTTATTCCAGGGATGCAATGATGATTCATTATCTGTATTTGGCTTGTTAATTGTTTGTAGCAATTAAAAATTAAATTAAATAAAAAATTAATTTTTTTAATTTAAAAAATCAAATTAAATTAAATTAAAAATTGAAGTTAAAAAAAAACTGGAAAAGGTCAGTTTTCATTCCAATCCCAAAGAAAGGCAATGCCAAAGAATGCTCAAACTTCCTCACAATTGCACTCATCTCACTCGCTAGTAAAGTAATGCTCAAAATTCTCCAAGACAGACCTCAGCAATACGTGAACCATGAACTTCCAGATATTCAAGCTGGTTTTAGAAAATGCAGAGGAACCAGAGATCAAATTGTCAACATTCACTGGATCATTGAAAAAGCAAGAGAGTTCCAGAAAAACATCTATTTCTGCTTTATTGACTATGTCAAAGCCTTTGACTGTGTAGATCACAATAAACTGTGGAAAATTCTGAAAGAGATGGGAATACTTGACCTGCCTCTTAAGAAATCTATATGCAGGTCAGGAAGCAACAGTTAGAACTGGACATGGAACAACAGACTGGTTCCAAATAGGAAAAGGAGTACGTCAAGTCTGTATATTGTCACCCTGCTTATTTAACTTCTATGCAGAGTACATCATGAGAAATGCTGGGCTGGAGGAAGCACAAGCTGGAATCAAGATTGCTGGGAGAAATATCAATAACCTCAGATATGCAGATGACACCACCCTTATGGCAGAAAGTGAAGAAGAACTAAAGAGCCTCTTGATGAAAGTGAAAGAGGAGAGTGAAAAAGTTAGTGTAAAACTCAACCTTCAGATAACTAAGATCATGGCATCTGGCCCCATCACTTCATGGCAAATAGGTGGGGAAACAGTGGAAACAATGGCTGACTTTATTTTTGGGGGCTCCAAAATCACTGCAGATGGTGATTGTAGCCATGAAATTAAAAGACACTTACTCCTTGGAAGGAAAGTTATGACCAACCTGTTTAATATGGACAGCATATTAAATGGCAGAGACATTACTTTGCCAACAAAGGTCTGTCTAGTCAAGGCTATGGTTTTTCCAGTGGTCATGTATGGATGTCAGAGTTGGACTGTGAAGAAAGCTGAGCGCCGACGAATTGATGCTTTTGAGCCGTGGTGTTGGAGAAGATTCTTGTGAGTCCTTTGGACTGCAAGGAGATCCAACCACTCTATCCTAAAGGAAGTCAGTCCTGAATTTTCTTTTGAAAGACTGATACTGAAGGTGAAACTCCAATACTTTGGCCACTTGATGCAAAGAACAGAGTCATTTGAAAAGACCCTGATGGTGGGAAAGATTGAAGGTGGGAGGAGAAGGGGACGACAGAGGATGAAATGGTTGGATGGCATCACCGACTTGATGGACATGAGTTTGGGTAGACTCTGGCAGTTGGTGATGGACAGGGAGGCCTTGTGTGCTGTGATTCATGGCGTCACAAAGATTCAGACAGTACTGAGTGACTGAATTGTTTGTAGAGAATTTTTGCACACAATGCTTTCTGATGAGTTCTTTATCTCATTTATTGAGTCCAGGTGGAGGATTCAGGGACTCCTTCCTCAAGCCAGCTCTAAGTCATGCATCCTCTGTGCAGGGGCTCCCAGTGTAAGGGGAACAGAGTGATCCAGGCTCGAAGTGACTGCCCCCAATGAGTGGGCTCAGGACAAGTGACAGAGCAGTGTTTTCCTCACTGCCCTGGGCTTGGCCTTGGATTCTTGGGCTGAGGGCTGGGTGAAGGGTCTCGTGGATCTTCCAGGCCCTTTGAGGAGGACTCATGCATCGGAGGAGAAGCCTGGGGGCACCCTGGAGCTCCTCACACTAGAAAACATTAAAAAAGGGGAGAGTGTTTGGACATTTCAAATGATCCTGGTGGCTGATCTCTCACAGAAAATATCGTATTTTTTAGGAAAAGGGAGACTGATTTCTTGAATTAAAATTTGCTGCTAATTGGGACATCTCTGGTGGTCCAGTGGTTAAGAATCTACCTGTCAATGCAGGGGATACAGGTTTGATCCCTGAAGGGGAAACTAAGATCCTACATGCTATGGGGCAACTAAGCTCACACACCACAACAAGAGAGGCCTGTGAACCAAAATGAAAAAATCCCTGCACAGACAAAAATGTTAAAAAAAATTTTTTTAATGCTACTTATCTAAATAATGCAAGTGAAAGTGAAGTCCCTTCAGTCGTGTCAGACTCTGTGCGACCCCATAGACAGCAGCCTACTAGGCCCCTGCATCCACGGGATTTTCCAGGCAAGAACACTGGAGTGGGTTGCCATTTCCTTCTCCAAAGAACAACATAAATGAGTAGACTATTTTGTGTAATAAAAACTGTTCAGAAAACTATAATATTGACAAGGCATGAAGTGAACACAAGTGAAATCACTCAGGGAGCTGGTCCTGGGTGGAAAACTTTACCATCAGAGAATCCACCTCTTGTGTTACCCCATCACTCTATCCTCTTTAGGACATGCCAATTTAAGTGACTCTGCAGTGACTTCTGTGAGCTGTTTTCTTGTGAATAATTTCTCTAGGTTGAAACACTGTTATCCGTGGCAAGGTTGGTTTGATCAAGCTACTCCACCAGGTATCAGAAAGATTAACTTCTCCACTAAATCAGTGACTTAAATGAAAGGATAACCCACTTCTTCTCCAATTCCAAGCTCCTGCCCTAGAATGAGTCTTTGGGAATAAGGCTGGGCAGCTGGTTTTAACTGCTTTAAATGCCTGATTGCACAATGTCTGTAAACCCTTCAGACAATGAAAGGGAGAGTCCTTTGTGGCCACACTTAGAGGTGAGGCTTTCACAAGGTTTTTTCACTCTCAGGACCTGAAATGGGACCCAGAGCTTTCAAAAAATTGGTTCTAACTAAAGTGGGGACTCTTGCCTGGAGAATTCCATGGGCAGAGGAGCCTGGAAGGCTACAGTCCATGGGGTCACAAGAGTCGGACACAACTAAGCGACTAAACCACCACCACCACAAAGTGGGGACTTGAATTTGGGTTGTGAGGAAAAGAGAGGCTTTCTTTTTTTTATTTTAACACCAGCTCTTTCAGACCCAAGGGAAATTTCAGGTTAGGAGGAAAGGAGGACAGCCTTCCCCCAAGGGGAAGATCCAGGGAAGGAATGTGGGGCCCTCCTGTCTCAGAGGAAACAGCATCTTTGGACAAGGATCAGGAAGCACATGCTCCAAGGGAATCACCAGCAACCTAAGATTACATGCCTGGAAGCTGGACTTTAATCACAGGTGGGTAGATCTTTGTGTAAAGTCTGTAATCTCCTCTCCACAGATGAAGAGATTTTGTCCAACCTTCCAAGATCCCAACCAAAGAACACAAGATTTTAGTTTCAGGGAACAGAATCTGCCTTTGTAAAGAAATGATTCTTTGAAGTATTTCTTTGAGGTTTTTAAAGTTACTTTCTGTAGGTCTTAAGGAAAATCCCACTTCTTGCTCCAAGCCACAATCTGCCTTGACAGGTAATACCTCCAGGCACTCCCTTTTTTTATGCTGATAAAGTTCAGATATTTAATATCCTTTTCCCCCAACATATTGATATACTCTTTCAGAGGAGCCTTATTTAGTCTGGAAAATTTTATGATGACATGTCAGGTGGGTTTTTATTTCTCTTCCTCAGCCACGTTTGTGTAGGATGCATTCACTTTGATTTGAATGGTTAAATGAGCACTTGACTTGCAACCTATCTCCAAAGTCCTCTGGGCGTCCTAGATGGCTCATGTGGTAAAGAATCTGTCTGCAATGCACAAGACCTGGGTTCAAACCCTGGACCAGGAAGATCCCCTGGAGGAGGGCATAGCAACCCACTCCAGCATTCTTGCCCGGAGTATCCCATGGACAGAGGAACCTGGCGGGCTACAGTTCATGGGGTCACAGAGCTGGACACTACTGAGTCAATAATGCTTCAACATCCTACTAGATGTTTTTGCCACATCATTAACTTTTACTCTGTCCCTTGATTTCATGTTACCTACTGTACCCACTCCCACATCCAGCAGAGAAGCTGCCTGGAATTTGACCTTCAGCCAGCTTCCTGAAGTGGTGTGACTGGACTCTCAACACAGGACCTGGAGCTCATCTTAGAGACTCTGAGGCTTTTTTCAGTTTGTAATAGTTTCAGTACATAGGGTTGGGCTAGTCTTGATGCCTTATTTGTATTTAAAATGTTTTATCATCTTAAGTGTAAAGAGTAAAAGGACAGATTCTGATTCTCATGGATTCTACTGGAGGGTTTCTTTGAAGAAGGAGGGAAGTGCAGATCTTCTGTCTGGGATGTGTCTATTTATGGTATAACTGAGCATGACCCTCTGGAGCCTTCCCCTGAATCCTCTGCTTTAGCTCCTCTCTGAATTACCTAGTTATTAGTATTTGATGCACATTTCCTGAGTTGTTTTGCAGATGTGAATCCCCCTTACCAACAAATGGGGGAACCGATTGATGACCATAAGCACATACATAGACCCAGGCCAGCTGGAGCATAAGGGCTGATAATATTAACCCCTGTGACACCACTCTGCTACCTCATCATCAGCCAGTCAGAGAACTGTGTGCAAGACTGATCACATACCCTGCAGATGGCATCCTGCCCCCTGCCCCACTGCACCTGCCCTTTAAAAAAAGGCTTTGCCAAAACTCATTAGGGAGCTCAAGGCTTTTTAGGATATGAACCACCTCAAGTTGCAATAAATCTTTCTCTGCTCCAAATTCCAGCCTTTCTGTTTGTTTGGCCTCACCGTGCATCAGGCACACAAACTTGCATTAACAATGGTTGTGGGATGAATCAATAAGGAAGGAAATGAGTGAGCCAGGGACAAAGCCATCATTGGCTGATGCTGAGGTTGCACAGTGAACTCTGAACTCTGCAGAAGTTTCCCCTAAGTACAGCTTAAAACCCTGCTGGAAAAGCACACACTCATGGGAGGTTTGGGGGATAATGTAAACCAGACTCATACCACCCCCAGAATGGGCCCTCTATTCATGAGAAGCTGAGAGTCTCATGTCCAAATGTGAAAACTGAAAATTAAAGAGCCTGCGCTTCTCCCTAAACTTCTGAGCTTGCCCTTCTGTGGGGTCTAGAACAGGTCAGGCCAGTGGATGCCACTAGCCTGGGAGACAGGCAGTTCTGTCTTTCTGTCACTTCAACCCATGGTCCCCAGACATCGTATAGATCTTATGTGTACCTGTCTTTTTCCAAAGCGGGTGTACTTTTACATTTTTCTTAGAATCTGACAGTACTGGGTTTCCCACATCTTTGCCAATTATCATTTTTGAAATTTAGCATTTTTCATGAAGTGTGAGTCCCTGATGAATAATTATGCCATATTACTTTTTTCATATACTCCTTGCACTTCCATTTTTCTTTCTTTGTGAATTATCATTACAAGATATGCACTTAAAAAAATTTATTTGGCTGTGTCGGGTCTTGTTGAGGTCCTTTAATGGACCGGAACCCAGTGGTCCAGAGTCGACCAATAAGAAAGTAAAGGAGAAAGAGGCTGATATTCTTTGGTTTATGCAAAAAGCCAATAAGGCTCCTGGCACAGGGCTTGCCCTGTTCATGGAGGCCTCAGGCGCCCTCTTGATGGGGTGAAGGTGCAGAGCACCTTCTCGAGAGGGTCTTAGAATCCCGGGCAGGAAAGTGAATTCAGAGAGTCTCTGTGCTCCAAAGAAATAGCCTGAGAGAGAGAGAGAGAGAGAGAAAGAGAGAGAGAGAGAGAAAGAAAGAAAGAAAGAAAGACACAGGGATACGGTCATAAGTACCCTCTTCCTTCTTGTGAACCATACGGTAAAAGTGATTATTTACAACTATCTCTCTCTTTAATATGGATTGCCTATGTTTTGTAAGTCTGGAATTTTAATCTTTATCTTTGCTGAGAATAACTACAGTATATATGCCCACACCATGTTGTTTAAAACACCTTTGGTCCATCAGAGCTTTGGTCCCTGTGTCTCTCTCTCTCTCTCTCTCTCTCTCTCTCTCTTTTTCAGGCTGATCCCCTGGAGCACAGAGGCTCTCTGAGTTCACTTTCCTGCCTGGGCTTCTAAGACCCTCTCGAGAAGGTGCTCTGCACCTTCACCCCATCAAGAGGGCGCCTGAGGCCTCCGTGAACAAAGCAAGCCCCGTGTCAGGGGCTTTATTGGCTTTCTGTATAAACCAAGGAATATCAGCCTCTTTCTGTCTCCTTTACTTTTTTGTCAGTCAACTCTGGACCACTGGGTTCTGGTCCATTAAAGGACCTAAAACAGGGTCTTTTTTTTAAATTTATTTATTTTAATTGGAAGTTAATTAATTGTGGCATGTGAGTGTGAGATCTTTAGTTGAGGCATGCAGAATCTAGTTCCCTGACCATGGATCAAACCTGGACCCCCTGCATTGGGAGCATGGAGTCTTAGCCACTGGATCATAAGGGAAGTCCCATGAGCTACCTTGGTTTGGGGTGGGGATGAAGGTGCAGAGGCAGAGTATGAGACAACCAGGGGAGGGGACTTAGCATGAAGTAGGGTGAAGAGAGCACTCCCACTGAGGGACATCCCAGGATGGAGTATCATAGCCAAGAGAGGTAAGAAGGGCACCCACATGGAGCAGGTGGGGGAGCTACCTTATTTGAAAAGTCATAGCCCATCCACTTTGATGAGAAGAGGCTGACAAATACTAACCTAACCAAGTAATCAAAACAAATAGCATCCATAACGAACAGATTGAAACTGTCACCTCACAGGATGCAGTAAACAGAAAAAACATTATTTTGTAATATTCCTGTCAAAGATACACAACCTGAATCTAATCATGAGGAAACATCAGATCAGATCAGTCGCTCAGTCATGTCCGACTCTGCGACCCCATGAATCGCAGCACACCAGGCCTCCCTGTCCCTCACCAACTCACAGAGTTCACTGACTCACGTCCATCGAGTCAGTGATGCCATCCAGCCATCTCATCGTCTGTCGTCCCCTTTTCCTCCTGCCCCCAATCCCTCCCAGCATCAGAGTCTTTTCCAATGAGTCAACTCTTCGCATGAGGTGGCCAAAGTACTGGAGTTTCAGCTTTAGCATCACTCCTTCCAAAGAAATCCCAGGGCTGATCTCCTTCAGAATGGACTGGTTGGATCTCCTTGCAGACCAAGGGACTCTCAAGAGTCTTCTCCAACACCACACTTCAAAAGCATCAGTTCTTCGGTGCTCAACCTTCTTCACAGTCCAACTCTCACATCCATACATGACCACAGGAAAAACCATAGCCTTAACTAGACGAACCTTTGTTGGCAAAGTAATGTCTCTGCTTTTGAATATGCTGTCTAGGTTGGTCATAGCTTTCCTTCCAAGGAGTAAGCGTCTTTTAATTTCATGGCTGCAGTCACCATCTGTAGTGATTTTGGAGCCCAGAAAAATAAAGTCTGACACTGTTTCCACTGTTTCCCCATCTATTTCCCATGAAGTGGTGGGACCAGATGCCATGATCTTCATTTTCTGAATGTTGAGCTTTAAGCCAACTTTTTCACTCTCCACTTTCACTTTCATCAGAAGCTTTTGAGTTCCTCTTCACTTTCTGCCATAAAGGTGGTGTCATCCACATATCTGAGGTTATTGATATTTCTCCTGGCAATCTTGATTCCAGCTTGTGTTTCTTCCAGTCTAGCATTTCTCATGATGTACTCTGCATATAAGTTAAATAAACAGGGTGACAATATACAGCCTTGACGAACTCCTTTTCCTATTTGGAACCAGTCTGTTGTTCCATGTCCAGTTCTAACTGTTGCTTCCTGGCCTGCATACAAATTTCTCAAGAGGCAGATCAGGTGGTCTGTCTGGTATTCCCATCTCTTTCAGAATTTTCCACCGTTTATTGTGATCCACACAGTCAAAGGCTTTGGCATAGTCAATAAAGCAGAAATAGATGTTCTTCTGGAACTCTCTTGCTTTTTCTATGATCCAGCGGATGTTGGCAATTTGATCTCTGGTTCCTCTGCCTTTTCTAAAACCAGCTTGAACATCAGGAAGTTCATGGCTCACATATTGCTGAAGCCTGGCTTGGAGAATTTTGAGCATTACTTTACTAGCATGTGAGATGAGTGCAATTGTGCGGTAGTTTGAGCATTCTTTGGCATTGCCTTTCTTTGGGATTGGAATGAAACTGACTTTTTCCAGTCCTGTGGCCACTGCTGAGTTTTCCAAATTTGCTGGCATATTGAGTGCAGCACTTTCACAGCATCATCTTTCAGGATTTGGAATAGCAACTGGAATTCCATCACCTCCACTAGCTTTGTTCGTAGTGATGCTTTCTAAGGCCCACTTGACTTCACATTTCAGGATGTCTGGCTCTAGGTCAGTGATCACACCATCGTGATTATCTGGGTCATGAAGATCTTTTTTGTACAGTTCTTCCATGTATTCTTGCCATCTTTTCTTAATATCTTCTGCTTCTGTTAGGTCCATACTATTTCTGTCCTTTATCGAGCCCATCTTTGCATGAAATGTTCCTTTGGTATCTCTGATTTTCTTGAAGAGATCTCTAGTCTTTCCCATTCTGTTGTTTTCCTCTATTTCTTTGCATTGATTGCTGAAGAAGGTTTTCTTATCTCTTCTTGCTATTCTTTGGAACTCTGCATTCAGATGTTTATATCTTTCCTTTTCTCCTTTGCTTTTTGCTTCTCTTCTTTTCACAGCTATTTGTAAGGCCTCCCCAGACAGCCATTTTGCTTTTTTGCTTTTCTTTTCTATGGGAATGGTCTTGATCCCTGTCTCCTGTACAATGTCACAAACCTCATTCCATAGTTCATCAGGCACTCTATCTATCAGATCTAGGCCCTTAAATCTATTTCTCACTTCCACTGTAGAATCAAAAGGGATTTGATTTAGGTCATACATGAATGGTCTAGTGGGCGGGTCAAGACGGGCGGGTCATGGAGGAGAGATTTGACAGACTGTGGTCCACTGGAGAAGGGAATGCAAACCACTTCAGTATTCTTGCCTTGAGAACCCCATGAACAGTATGAAAAGGCAAAATGATAGGACACTGAAAGAGAAACTCCCCAGGTCAGTAGGTGCCCAATATGCTACTGGAGATCAATGGAGAAATAACTCCAGAAAGAATGAAGGGATGGAGCCAAAGCAAAAACAATACCCAGTTGTGGATATGACTGGTGATAGAAGCAAGGTCCAATGCCATAAAGAGCAATATTGCATAGGAACCTGGAATGTCAGGTCCATGAATCAAGGCAGATTGGAAGTGGTCAAACAAGAGATGGCAAGAGTGAATGTCGACATTCTAGGAATCAGCGACCTGAGATGGACTGGAATGGGTGAATTTAAGTCAGATGACCATTATATCTACTACTGCAGGCAGGAATCCCTCAGAAGAAATGGAGTGGCCATCATGGTCAACAAAAGAGTCCGAAATGCAGTGCTTGGATGCAATCTCAAAAATGACAGAATGATCTCTGTTCGTTTTCAAGGCAAACCATTCAATATCACAGTAATCCAAGTCTATGCCCCAACCAGTAATGCTGAAGAAGCTGAAGTTGAACGGTTCTATGAAGACCTACAAGACCTTTTAGAACTAACACCCAAAAAAGATGTTCTTTTCATTATAGGGGACTGGAATGCAAAAGTAGGAAGTCAAGAAACACCTGGAGTAATAGGCAAATTTGGCTTGGGAATACGGAATGAAGCAGGGCAAAGACTCATAGAGTTTTGCCAAGAAAATGCACTGGTCATAACAAACACCCTCTTCCAACAACACAAGAGAAGACTCTATACATGGACATCACCAGATGGTCAACACCGAAATCAGATTGAATATTCTTTGCAGCCAAAGATGGAGAAGCTCTATACAGTCAGCGAAAACAAGACCAGGAGCTGACTGTGGCTCAGACCATGAGGAAACATCAGACAAACTCAAACTGAGGGACATTTTACAAATATCCCAAACTATACTCTTCAAGAGTGACAAGGTCCTGGAAGTCAAGGAAAGACTGAGGAACTCTTCCAGACTGAATGTGACTAAGGAGACATGACAACTAATTGCAGGATGTGATTCTAAGGAACTGGACATAAGGAATATCTTTGGGATATATTGGTGAAAAACAGATAAGAATTAGATGGTCCAAATGCATCAATATTAGTTTCCTGTTTGTATTTAAGTTTGTACTCTGGTAATGCAGGAAAATCACCTAGTTTTAAGACAATGAATACTAAGTATTCAGATCTTTAGAACACTGGGTCACCATTTTACTCTCAACCTATTCAAAATACATACTACCAAATTTCCTATACACTTGCACGATATACCTATGTACATATCTGTATGTTTATATAGAGAGAGCCAACTATGGGTTCATTCCCAAATATACAAGCCTTTCACAAATGATTTGATACTGCTAGTGGACATCTGGAAAAGTGCTCCACATTGTTAATCAATCTTCACAGAAATGCAAACTGAAACTTCAGTGAAGTATTATTATATACCCATCAGAATGATTAAAATGGAAAAAGATTATACTAAGTGTTGGCAAGAAAGTGAAGGAACTGGCACTTTCAAAGTAAACCATAAATTGGTTCAATCATTTCACCAATTATTTGGCAGTGTTTATTAATGGCAATCCACTCAAGTATTCTTGCCTATGGAAAATCCCATGGGCAGAAGAACGTGGTGGGTCCATAGCATCACAAAGAATTGGACATGAGTGAGCAACTGAGCACACACACGTATGTACTTAAAGTGAACACATGCCTATCCAACAATTCCACTTGTCAGTATGTACTAAACAGAAATGCAGTACATTGGAATATCAAAAAGCTATACTTAAAAATTGTTGGTGGGAGAGTAATTTGATACAACCACTATGGAAAACAGAATGGAGTTCCTTAAAAAACTAAAAATAGAACTTCCCTATGATCCAGCAACCCCACTTCTGAGCATATTACCCAGAGAATATCATAATTAAAAAAGATACATGTGCTCCAAAGTTCATAGCAGCACTATTTACAATAGTCAGGACACAGAAGCAACCTAAAAGTCCTTCAACAGAGGAATGGATAGCACAGATGTGGTGCATATATACAATGAAATATTACTCAGGCGTAAAAAGGAACAGAGTTGGATCATTAGTAGAGTTGTGGATGGACCTAGAGTATGTCATACAGAGTGAGGTAAGTCAGAAAGAGGAAAACAAATATCATATAGTAACACGTATATGTGAAATCTAGAAAAATAGTATAGATGATCCTATTTGCAAAGCAGAAATAGAGGCCCAGACGTAGAGAACAAATATATGAATACCAAGGGGGATAAGGGTGTAGGGGTTAGGAGGACTGGGAAATTGGGATAGGCACATATACACTATTGATACTGTGTAAAAAATAGATAATTGGTCTTCTCTGGTGGTCCAGTGGTTGAGAATCTGCCTTCCAAGGCAGAGGACATGGGTCAATCCCTACTCCAGGAAGATCCCACAGGCTGAGAAGCAACTAAGCCTGTGTGCCACAACTACTGAAGCCCACATGCCTTAAAGCCCATGCACCACATTGAGAAGCCTTGAGCACCACAACTGGAGACTAGTCCCCACTCACTGCAACTAGAGAAAGCCCTTGCACAGCAACGAAGATCCAGCATAGCCAAAATAAAAATAAATAAACTTAAAAAAAAATGATAGCATAGAGAACCTCCTGTATAGAACAGGGAACTCTAGTTAATGCTCTGTGGTGACCTAAATGGTAAGGAAATGCAAAAGGAAGTGGATGCATGTATAACTAGGGCTGATTCATTTTGCTGTATAGTAGAGACTAACACCACATTGTAAAGCAACTATACTCCAATAAAAATGAATTTAAAACAGAAAGTAGTGTAGAAAGAGATGTTAAAGTTATTAGATCTTAAAAGAAAAAAGAATTTTCATAATGACACCATTCAAAGTAATACCAGTCTAGAAGCATCTAATATCCATAACAATACAATGCAAAAAATAAACTGCAGAATAGTTATTCATATAAAACAAAGCACTAATCATAAAGCAAAATCTTACCACTATTATTTGTGGCAACATGAAATAAACTCGGGCTTCCCTGGGAGCTCAGATGGTAAAGAATTTGCCTGAACTCACAAATGAATTATCAAGTGAAAAAAGATGGATACAAAAAAGAAAATTTATGATTCCACTTTTTAAATAGGCAAAGCTAAGCTATGGCATGAATCAGTGCATTTCAGGTCAGGGTAAGTAGTGAGTAGAGAGTATATAAGGGCACTTCTGGGTCCTGTCTAATTCTTTTCCTTGACCTGTATGTTGGCTGCACAGTATATGTTCACATGATAATTCACCAAGCTGTACATTTAAGACATAGGCAACCTTCTCTAGGTATATTATGCTTCAATGAAAATGGTTATTTAAAAAGAAACTTTCAACTTACAATTCTGCCCAAGCTTTGACTGTGGAGGACTTCAGGTTGATGTCCTCCTGGACACCCTTGGTGGTTTAGTTGCTAAGTCGTGCCCAACTCTTGCGACTCCATGGACTGTAACCCACTGGGTTCCCCTGTCCATGGAATTTTCCAGGCAAGAATACTGGAGTGGATTGCCATTTCCTTCACAGGGGATCTTTCCCGACCCAGGAATCAAACCCAGGTCTCCTGCATTGCAGGCAGATTCTTTACTGACTGAACTACAAGGGAAGGAAGGTTCTGGACACCCATAAGAAATCTCTTTGATGGGAGAAATTCTTGAACTGGGTGTTGGGAAACCTAGACCCTAAGATAGGGACTTGTACTGATATGTTGGTGCCAATCCACGTCACTAAGTCAGAAATTCCTAAAAATAAAGTAGGAATGAGACTAGTGGTTTTCTGAGACCCTCCTGCCTCTGAAATATCTATGATTCTTTCATTCTACAGAAAGACAAAGGATCAACAGAAACCTTCCCAGATGGAGGGAGGATCAGGGCAGAGTAATAAAATGATTACTGTGAAGAGAGCAACTCAGCTTTTTTTTTGTTTTTAAATCCAAAATAAAGTACTTTGGCTCTTTCAGAGTGTACACTATGTGATTCAGGTAGCAAATCACAGCTCTTTGTCCTGGGTAAAAAATTCATTGCTACCTGGGCTTATTCAAGTCCCAAAGGTTGTAAAACCAACATTTCTGATTCTTATTTTAATCAACTGATGCTGTAATTATTTACTCAGTGTTTATTTTAAACATCACTGATTCCAGGTCATGGAATACTGAATTACAGTACACACTCAGTACATGTTGGTGACCTTGCTTAACTGAATGCTTGCTTTGTTGTTGTTCAGTTGCTAAGTTGTGTCCAACTCTTTGTGACCCCATGGACTACAGTCTTCCCTGTCCTTCATTATCTCCAGGAGTTTACTCAAACTCATGTCATTGAGCAAATGATGGCATCCAACCATCTCGTCCTCTGTCGCCCCCTTCTCCTCCTGCCTTCAATCTTTCCCAGCATCAGGGTTTACTTAGAGGGAAGCATACAGGCCTTAGAGGAATTCACCCCCAGCTCTACTGCTGCAGACACCATGTCCTTGGCCAAAGTATTAAATTTCTAAGACCCAGCTTCTTCATCCTTAGAATAGGAATGATTTTATGTTAGGCAAAGTTAATCAAGAGAATCTGAAGGGATATGATAGGTATGAAAATTTTCTAATTGTCAGTATTCCTGCAAACATGTGAGGGATAAGACATTTTGTAGCTAGAGTCTCGACAAATCTTAATTTTTCCTTATGAAAAGAGCTTAGAAGTAACCGCATTAGCCAACTTAGAACAAAAATCAATATGATAATTTCCTTGCAGAACATGCCTCATTCAAGCATGGTCATTATTGATCTAGTAATGTATATCAGTTCACTTCAGTCACACAGTTCTGTCTGACTCTTTGTGACCCCATGAATCGCAGCACACCAGGCCTCCCTGTCCATCACCAACTCCTGGAGTCTACCCAAACCCATGTTCATCAAGTCGGTGGTGCCATCCAGCCATTTCATCCTCCGTTGTCCCCTTCTCCTCCTGCCCCCAGTCCTTCCCAGCATTAGGGTCTTTTCCAATGAGTCAACTCTTCACATCAGGTGGCCAAAATACTGGAGTTTCAGCTTCAACATCAATCCTTCCAGTGAACACGTAGGACTGATCTCCTTCAGGATGGACTTGTTGGATCTCCTTGCAGTCCAAGGGACTCTCAAGAGTCTTCTCCAACACCACAGTTCAAAAGCATCAATTCAGTATCGTGCTTTGAACCTGGACTGGCAACTCGTTTCATACATGATATCTTACATGTTTCAATGCCATTCTCCCAAATCTTCCCACCCTCTCCCTCTCTCACAGAGTCCATAAGACTGTTCATTTTGATATTTGGCAAAACTAATACAGTTATGTAAAGTTTAAAAATAAAATAAAATTAAAAAAAAAAAAAAGCATCAATTCTTCAGCACTCAGCTTTCTTCACTGTCCAACTCTCACATCCATACATGACCACTGGAAAAACCATAGCCTTAACTAGACGGACCTTTGTTGGCACAATAATGTCTCTGCTTTTGAATATGCTATCTAGGTTGGTCATAACTTTCCTTCCAAGGAGTAAGTTTCTTTTAATTTCATGGCTACCATCGCCATCTGCTATGATTTCAGAGCCCCCAAAAATAAAGTCTGACACTGTTTCTACTGTTTCCCCATCTATTTCCCATGAAGTGATGGGACCAGATGCCATGATCTTCGTTTTCTGAATGTTGAGCTTTAAGCCAACTTTTTCACTCTCCACTTTCACTTTCGTCAAGAGGCTTTTTAGTTCCTCTTCACTTTCTGCCATAAGGGTGGTGTCATCTGCATATCTGAGGTTATTGATATTTCTCCCAGCAATCTCGATTCCAGCTTGTGCTTTATCCGGCCCAGCATTTCTCATGATGTACTCTGCATATAAATTAAATAAGCAAGGTGACAATATACAGCCTTGACATACTCCTTTTCCTATTTGGAACCAGTCTGTTGTTCCCTGTCTAGTTCTAACTGTTGCTTCCTGACCTGCATACAGGTTTCTCAAGAGACAGGTCAGATGTATATTATTCCCTGCTATTTAGAATCTCGTGATCATTGAATGGCATCTCCTGTTCAGGTCTTAATGCTGGGCTGTGGGTCAGTTTAATGAAGTCCCTGCCTCCCATCCTTCACTGAATCCACACCTATTGTTCTGTTTAGAATCTCCTTTCCTTGCTGTGCATACATCATTCCATTATTTCTGAATACGATTGGAAAAAAAAGCAACAGAGGCAACTGTACCTGAAGGTGACTGGGAGGAAGTCCTCCCTCCTAAATTCTCTGAAATGGGCTCTTTCTCAGGTCCTTGAGCTAGTTTCTTCTCTTTAGTGATGGAAGGGGACAACCTTTATCTGATTTTCATTCCTTGAATTTCTATGACCCTGTTATCCTTGGGCTTCCATTTAATAGGAAATCTTGTTTTGTGAACACTGCAGTGACTTTGAGAGAAGTCACTACTTGTTTGGTCATTCATATATGAGTTATATTTGCAAGTTTGTTTTGGTGACTGTAATGTTAGTACAGTGTGTTTAATTATTTAAAAGGCTTTCTTCCATTTCCAGGACAATGTATTCTGGTATTTGATAAATCTTTATAGGATAAATTTTTACATATAAGATTTAAAATAAACTCATCTCTTTCAAAGTCTAATTTCCTAACTGATTATCAGTCTGAAAAGGCAGAATATCATGCAGTTTTTTGAATCAAATAAGTTACATCAGTAATTCTCACTCCTAGATATATGCTGTAACTACCTCTGGGGTTTTCTTTAAAAAAAAAAAAAAATTACCACTACCTGGGACACAGCCAATATGTGTCTAGGGTGAGGCATTGGGAGAAAGAAAAGCAAGAGCAAACAGCTGTTAACTTTTATCTTTATCAGTGGGCCAAAGTCCACTCAGAAGAGAGATTAAAGTGCTTCTAGTTGATTGATCAGGCTGATTGTATGCAGCTCAAGAAGAAACAGTTAAAACTGGACATGGAACAGCAGACTGGTTCCAAATCGGGAAAGGAGCACATCGAGGCTGTATATTGTCACCCTGCTTATTTAACTTATTTGCAGAGTACATCATGAGAAATGCTGGACTGGAAGAAGCACAAGCTGGAATCAAGATTGCTGGGGGAAATATCAATAACCTCAGATATGCAGATGACACCACCCTTATGGCAGAAAGTGAAGAACTAAAGAGCCTCTTGATGAAAGTGAAAGAGGAGAGTGAAAAGTTGGCATAAAACTCAACCTTCAGATAAATAAGATTATGGCATCTGGCCCCATCACTTCATGGCAAATAGATGGGGAAACAGTGGAAACAGTGAAAGACTTTATTTTTTGGGCTTCCAAATCACTGCAGATGGTGACTGCAGCCATGAAATTAAAAGATGCTTGCTCTTTTATGACCAACCTAGAAGCATATTAAAAAGAAGAGGCTTTACTTTACCTACAAAGGTCCATCTAGTCAAAGCTATGGTTTTTCCAGTAGTCCAGTATGGACGTGAGAGTTGGACGATAAAGAAAACTGAGCACTGAAGAATTGATGCTTTTGAACTGTGGTGTTGGAGAAAACTCTTGAAAGTTTCCTGGACAGCAAGGAGATCCAACCAGTCCATCCTAAAGGAAATCAGTCCTGAGCATTCATTGGAAGGACTGATTCTGAAGCTGAAACTCCAATACTTTGACCACATGATGCGAAGAACTGACTCATTTGAAAAGACCCTGTTGCTGTGAAAGATTGAAGGAGGGAGGAGAAGGGGATGACAGAGGATGAGATGGTTGGATGGCATCACAGACCCAATGGATATGAGTTTGAGTAAACTCCAGGAGTTGGTGATGGACAGTGAGGATGACGTGTTCCAGTCCATGGGGTCGCAAAGAGTCGGACATGACTGAGCGACTGAACTGAACTTAGGCGATTGATTAGTTTGCAAATGAAAGAGTGCTAAGTCATTTTAGTCGTGTTGGGCTCTTAGCAATCCGATGGACTGTAGCCTGCTAGGCTCCTCTGTCCATGGGATTCTCCAGGCAAGAATGCTGGAGCGGGTTGCCATGCCCTCCTCCAGGGGATCTTCCCGACCGAGGGATGGAACCTGCGTCTCTTATGTCTCATGCATTGACAGGCATGTTCTTTACCACTGAGCCACTTGGGAAGCCCAAATGAAAGAGCAAGTAGATTAGCAGGAAGTGTTATAAAAGCTTGGACTGCTAGCTCAAGCTGACTTTATAGGAGAAGGCGCCAATGGATCTGGCTCTGGTCCTGGTGTTCTGTCTCTCTTGTCTGCTTCTCCTCTCACTCTGGAAACAGAGCTCTGGGAAAGGGAAGTGCCTCTCCCAATTCTTGGAAATATCCTACAGTTAGATGTTAAGGACATCAGCAAATCCTTAAGCAATATGTTTTATTTTCCTCCTTGGCTTGCAAAGAATAAGGAAATTAATCCTTACTTTTAAATAAAATATCTTCCTGGAGGCAAAGTATTAAAATATAACATATTACAGCAAACACTACTTGTGGATTTTTTAAAATTTTATTTAATTTTTAATTGGAGGATAATTACTTTACAAAATTGTAATGGATTTTGCCATACATCAGCATGAATCAGCCATAGTTATACATATGTGCCCTCCCTCCTGACAGTCCCTTCCACTTCCCTTCCCATCCCACTCCTCTAGGTTGTCACAGAGCACCTGCTTTAGGTTCCCTGCATCATACATCAAACTTCAGATTTTGATCTTTCCATTGCTTTTTTTTTTTTTTTTGGCCTGTCATTGTCAGAACTAGAACAGAGTAATACATTTGTCATGAACAAAAATCTTTACATCATTATAAAGTGAAATCAAAAATAATAAAGTGGATATATATTTATGTATAACTGATTTACTTTTCTGTACAGCAGAAACTAACACAGCATTATAAAGCAACTATACGTCAATAAAAATTAATTTTAAAAAAAGTGGTGAGGTGGCAAAATTCAGGACTGTTGCTGCTTGAAAGAAGGCAAATCGTACATCTTTTCATGGCCATTTGCTATGATTTTTGGTTGAAGATAAGTGATAATGAAACTGTTTCATTTCAGATTTCATTCAAAAAATTGACAAGTTGCCAAAACAAGAGCCGATCTGGAGAGGGAGGTGCCTTCCCCTCCTGGAGGCTCTCTTCCCAGCAAGCTGGAGGCGGAGGCTCAGGTGCCCTGTCTCTCTGAGGGCTTCCCAGCCAACGCACCAGAAATGTTGTGGAATCTGGAGTTGCAAAACACACCTAGGACGACACTCAAGACAGTGGAGTATAGTTTATTATGCCAGCGGATCCAAGGGGAATCAGTTCCCAACAAGGACTCTGATGTTTCTGAGAGGTCCAGTTTTATACCCCCCACTATGTGACTGGTTACATGTTAGGAACCTCTTTTTGTATAGGATTGAGTTTTACAACAAGTACATGCTAGGAGAACAAACAATTATGGTTAAGAGGGGCAGGGGATGATGATTATACATCAAGGGGGGATGTCTCCATGGTTAATCTAACCAGGGCAGCCTGACCTCAACTACAATCCCTGTTTGTCATCTGTAGGGAGGGAAGTCTCCAGGAGACCTGGTTTTCACTAGCAACGGTTTCTACATTCTTGGGCAGGGTTCAGGCCCAGTTCACATCCAGTCTTTAAGATGGATGACAGGCTTCAAGATGGAGTCTCTCCTGCTTTCCTCACACTGGCCCCAACATTAGCTTCACCTCTGCTGATTCTACATATGATTCTTTCAGCTGTTCATTAAACAAAAAATATTTTGAAGTCCCTAACTATTCTCCTTCGTTTTATGTCAGTGCTTAATTACAGGCTTTGCAGAGAGATGATATTCACCACTAATAATTTTAGTTATTAAATGGTATTTTAAAATTACCTCTTTAAGTATTTTCACCATTTTCTCTTCAAATTAACAGGCATCTTGAGTGAAAAGGGTACAAGAAAAGGCAACAGAAATGAATTGAATAATAAAAGAACAACCCATGATTGAATTACCTGCACTGAAATCTATGTTTGGTTAAGATAAAAGTGAAGTGTTGATTTTATGTTTGTTGAATATATGTTGTTAAGGGACTTTATAGATAAGACATTGTTTAAAGTTTCTAAAACTACTTTTACCTGTTATTTCAAACACCAAGCGTTTCATCTGTATATTTCAATGATGTCTTAAAATTGTTTCTGATTTTTTAGCTTCATCCTGAGATCCCACTTTCATCCTGTGCTGTGCTCCCTGCAATGTGATCTGCTCCATTATTTTCCAGAACTGTTTTGATTATAAAGATCAGACTTTTCTAAATCTAATGGAAAAAACTGAATGAAAACCTCAGGATTCTGAGCTCTCCGTGGGTTCAGGTGAGGCCAAGTTCCTTTCTTCTTGAGGAATTTTTCTGCTGTGTTCTCCATGAGATCCAGATCTCCCTCTGTACTCCAAGCTGTGAGATGAAAGTGTGAAGAGCACAGTCCTGCCCAGAGCTTAGTATCATGGAGTGTTCATCTGGGGCTGATGGTTGAGCCCTTTAATGATAGACAAGAAAATGCATGCCCAGAATACAAACAAAACTGCAGTTCAGTCCTATTGACACTGTTCAGTGGTTTTCCCCACCAATTTCCAGAAACTACTTTTGTGACTTCTCCAAAGGGAGAAGCCCACAGCAGTAGAAAGACTTCCAGATTCTTCTGGAAAGTCTCCCATTACTCACAAGTCTTGTCAATCAATCCCCACTATTGACTAAAAAATATAGTCACAGCCTGAAAGTAGAGAGTTATTTTATTTGGTGGGAATGGTTAGGACTCCGAGTGCGGGTGACCACATCTCAGTAGCCCTGAGAAAACTTATTCAAGGAAGCAGGAGGCTATATACAAGTTTGCAACAAAGGGAGCAAGCAGTTTGAACATCAAAATCAGATATCAAGTTAAGGAATTTAACTTGTGTATGAGAAGATGCAAGCCTCTTGGCTCACTGAATTCATTCCTTTCATATGCACCTCAGCTCTATTGGGCCAGATCTGGTTTCCTTGTTCACTTGGAGGAGTGGCAGTCTCCTTAAGCTTCTTCTTGCATTCCCCCAGCTCCTCAGCAGTCACTTTGAGGGCTGGCAGCATCTGTCAGATCTCAGTTTAAGAGCTCTCATTCACATTTGGAGGCCAGGAATTGCTAATGGCTATGACATTTCTTGTTTATTTATATGGCAGGAAATATTTTAATTTCGCACTACTTAGTTGCTACTTAGGGCTTCCCCGGTGGCTCAGTGGTAAAGAATCCTTCTGCAATGCAGGAGATGTGTGAAATGCAGGTTTGATCCCCGGGTCAGGAAGAAGGGAATGGCAACCCGCTCTAGTATTCTTGCCTGAAGAATCCCATGGTCGGAGGAGCCTGGCAGGCTACAGTCCATGGGGTTGCAAAGTGTCGGACACGACTGAAGTGATTTAGCACACACACACACACACACACGCGTGCACAATTGCTACTTAAGCACATGAGTTGGCAGAAATATCTACATTTAATGAGGAGAATATCTCCTTCAAGGGGGAGAGTGCTGCCAGGGGACAACTAGGATAGGAGGGAGAGTTTGATGCTTCATTTGGCATCTTAACCTACAAGGTAATTGCTTTGGGAATGACAAAATAATAGTTTTTTTTTTTTTTTTTTTTGGTGTAAGAAACATAAATAAACATCACAGGTGTACCCTGTGCTGAGCTATGTTCTACCCTCTCAGAAATCACTTAATTGCTCTGCTGCCCAGTTACTTTATCCATAAAATATTGGTTGTGTTTCATGTGTTTTTAGGATACTTTCAGTCCTAAAATACTGATTTTATGTTTTAGTCTATGAGCCAGAAGTGTAAACATTAAAGACCACCTCTGTGCTCTTTATCACGTTGATTAAATTCTCTTGTCACCTACAAATGTGAATCATAGTATTTCATGTCATCCCATATATCATGATAGTAAGGAAGAACTGAGGTAAAAAAAATGAGAGAACAGATATAAAAATGCATTTATGCTATAAACATGATGTATGAGTATAGGAAAAAATTATCATATTTGATCCATGGTCATAATTTTCTCCCTCAGAGACATCTGTCAACATATGCATGTGTGTGTGTGTGAGTCGCTCAGTCATGCCCAACTCTATGTGACCCCATGGACTGTAGCTCACCAGGCTTCTCTGTCCATTGGATAATCCAGGCAAGAATACTGGAGTGGATTGCCATGCACTCCTCCAGGGGATCTTCCCGACCCAGAGATAGAGCCCAGGTCTCCTGCACTGTAAGCAGACTCCTTATCATCTGAGCCACAGATATAGGAAAGAATTATCATATTGATCCATGGTCATAGTTTTCTCCCTCAAATACATCTGTCAACATAGAAAATTATATATTTGTGAATTGAAAATTTCTCTCAATACAGAGACCATATTATATTAATATTTATACCACAGTTGCTCACCAGGGCTTGGCATATTAAGTAAACCTTAACTAACTGTTTTTCTTTTTTTAATATAAATTTATTTGTTATAATTGGAGGCTAATTACTTTAAAATATTGTATTGGTTTTGCCACACATCAACAAGAATCCACCACAGGTGTACACATGTTCCCCATCAAACACCCCTCCCACCTCCCTCCCCGTACCATCCCTCTGGGTCATCCCAGTGCACCAGCCCCAACCATCCTGTATCCTGCATAGAACCTGGACTGGCGATTCATTTCACATATGATATTATACATGTTTCAATGTCATTCTCCCAAATCAACCCACCCTCTCCCTCTCCCTCTCCCTCTCCCACAGAGTCCAAAAGACTGTTCTATGCATCTGTGTCTCTTTTGCTGTCTCACATACAGGATTATCGATACCATCTTTCTAAATTCCATATATATGCATTAGTATACTGTATTGGTGTTTTTCATTCTGGCTTACTTTACTCTGTATGATAGGCTCCAGTTTCATCCATCTCATTAGAACTGATTCAAATGTGTTCTTTTAATGGCTGAGTAATACTCCATTGTGTATATGTACCACTGCTTTCTTATCCATTTGTTTGCTGATGGACATCTAGGTTGCTTCCATGTCCTGGCTATTATAAACAGTGCTGTGATGAACATTGGGGTACATGTGTCTCTTTCAATTCTGGTTTCCTCGGTGTGTATGCCCAGTAGTGGGATTGCTGGATCATATGGCAGTTCTATTTCCAGTTTTTTACAGACTCTCCACACTGTTCTCCATAGAGGCTGTACTAGTTTGCATTCCCACCGACAGTGTAAAAGGGTTCCCTTTTCTCCACACCCTCTCCAGCATTTATTGCTTGTAGACTTTTGGATACCAGCCATTCTGATGGGCGTGAAATGGTACCTCATTGTGGTTTTGATTTGCATTTCTCTGATAATGAGTGATGTTGAGCATCTTTTTATGTGTTTGTTAGCCATCTCTATGTCTTCTTTGGAGAAATGTCTGTTTAGTTCTTTGGCCCACTTTTTGATTGGGTCGTTTATTTTCTGGAATTGAGCTGCAGGAGTTGCTTGTATAGTTTTGAGATTAGTTTTTTTGTCAGTTACTTCATTTGCTATTATTTTCTCCCATTCTGAAGGCTGTCTTTTCACCTTGCTTATAGTTTCCCTTGTTGTGCAGAAGCTTTTAAGTTTAATTAGGTCCCATTTGTTTATTTTTGCTTTTATTTCCAATATTCTGGGAGGTGGGTCATTAGAGGATCCTTCTGTGATTTATGTCAGAGAGTGTTTGCCTATGTTCTCCTCCAGGAGTTTTATAGTTTCTGGTCTTACGTTTAGATCTTTAATCCATTTTGAGTTTATTTTTGTGTATGGTGTTAGAAAGTGTTCTAATTCCATTCTTTTACAAGTGGTTGACCAGTTTTCTCAGCACCATTTGTTAAAGAGATTGTCTTTTATCCATTGTATATTCTTGCCTCCTTCGTCAAAGATAAGGTGTCCATAGGTGTGTGGACTTATCTCTGGACTTTCTATTTTGTTCCATTGATCTATATTTCTGTCTTTGTGCCACTACCATATTGTCTTGATGACTGTGGCTTTGTAGTAGAGCCTGAAGTTGGGCAATTTGATTCCTCCAGTTCCATTCGTCTTCCTCAAGATTGCTTTGACTATCCGAAGTTTTTTGTATTTCCATACAAATTGTGAAATTATTTGTTCTAGCCCTCTGAAAAATACCATTGATAGCTTGATAGGGATTGCATTGAATCTATAGATTGCTTAGGGTAGTATACTCATTTTCACTATATTGATTCTTCCAATCCATGAACATGGTATATTTCTCCATCTGTTAGTGTCTTCTTTGATTTCTTTCACCAGCATTTTATAGTTTTCTCTATATAGGTCTTTAGTTTCTTTAGGTAGATATATTCCTAAGTATTTTATTCTTTTTGTTGCAATAGTGAATGGAATTGCTTCCTTAATTTCTCTATTTTCTCATTATTAATGTATAGGAATGCAAGGGATTTCTGTGTGTTGATTTTATATCCTGCAACTTTACTATATTCATTGATTAGTTCTAGTAATTTTCTGGTGGAGTCTTTAGGGTTTTCTATGTAGGGGATCAGGTCATCTGCAAACAGTGAGCGTTTTACTTCTTCTTTTCCAATTTGGATTCCTTTTATTTCTTTTTCTGCTCCGATTATTGTGGCCAAACCTTCCAAAACTATGTTGAATAGTAATGGTGAGATTGGGCACTCATGTCTTGTTCCTGACTTTAGGGGAAATGCTTTCAATTTTTAACCATAGAATGGTGACATTTTAGATCAATTTAGAAAGACTGAATATCATGATATTAATATGATATAGTCTGCCTGTTTTAAAGGGCTTTCTGTAATGTTTTTCAATAATTTATTCCAGGCATTGGCTTGAATATTTTAGGGACAATTTTTCGAAGGTGATTATTGTAGTTATGAAATTTTTAAATGCCTTTTCTATTTTTTGTATGTAATATCAAAATAGAATTGATTTTATAATTTTGATGGCCTGTATATGGCAAACTTGCTAAATTTAAAATCATTTCTGAAAATTTCTCTCCAATTAATTGCAATTTCTATATACATTATCCTGCCTATCTGGGTTAATATCTTTGTATCATCCTTTTTTTAATTTTCTGAACTGAAGGAGAGTTGAGGTTAACATCTTACTATTGGGAATGATGTTTTATGTATATTTTGTTGGTTTGTTTTTTTAACCAAATTAGTTTGCCTGGTGCCCTAGTGATAAAATAATCCTCTTACCAGTACAGGAGATGCAGGAGACACCAGTTCAATCTCTGGTTCAGAAAGCTCCCCTGGAGAAGGAAATGGCAACCCACTCCAGTATTCTTGCCTGGAAAATCCCATGGCCAGAGGAGCCTGGCAGGCTACAGTGCATAGGGACAAAAGGAGTCGGACATGACTGAGCAGAAGCATGGACAATATATATTTGGTAGACCATACCAGGTCGTTTTAGTTAATGCAGAATTCAGGTTAAATCATTGATAAGCCAGAATGATTTCACTATATTCCAATATGTGAAAAGTTCTTCCACTAGTAACCACTTACATATCTATATCCAGCTATCCATTAAAACCTCCTTACTTCAGTATGCATACCTCAATAACAGTGATTATTGTACACAGAGGAATAATAGCATGGCTTATCACTGAAACAATGATATTATCTAATGCACCAGCTATACTTAAAATATCCCAATTTTCTTAGAATAACCTTTCTAGTATTTTTCTTTTTTCTTCATAAATGAGGTGAGGGCCCATACTGTCACTTATTCCATTATTATTGGTTATGCAGTGCCATTCACATGATAAAATAGTATTTGCCAGACTGCTCCAGAGCAGAGGTCCTTTTTTTTTACACTTAATACACTAACATCTATTGCATGGTATATTAGGGCTTTGAGAGTATCAATTCAGTTCAGTCACTCAGTCATGTCCGACTCTTTGCAACCCCATGAATTGCAGCACGCCAGGCCTCCCTATCCATCACCAACTCCCGGAGTCTACCCAAATCCATGTCCATAGAGTCGGTGATGCCATCCAGCCATCTCATCCTCTGTCGTCCCCTTCTCCTCTTGCCCCCAATCCCTCCCAGCATCAGAGTCTTTTCCAATGAGTCAACTCTTTGCATGAGGTGACCGAAGTACTGGAGTTTCAGCTTTAGCATCATTCCTTCCAAAGAACACTCAGGACTTATCTCCTTTAGAATAGACTGGTTGCATCTCTTGCAGTCCAAGGGACTCTCAAGAGTCTTCTCCAACACCACAGTTCAAAAGCATCAATTCTTTGGCGCTCAGCTTTCTTCACAGTCCAACTCTCATATCCATACATGACTACTGGAAAAACCATAGCCTTGACTAGACAGACTTTTTTTGGCAAAGTAATGTCTCTGCTTTTGAATATGCTATCTAGGTTGGTCATAACTTTCCCTAAGGAGTAAGTGTCTTTTAATTTCATGGCTGCAATCACCATCTGCAGTGATTTTGGAGCCCAGAAAAATAAGGTCCGACACTATTTCCCCATCTATTTGCCATGAAGTGATGGGACCAGATGCCATGATCTTCGTTTTCTGAATGTTGAGCTTTAAGCCAACTTTTTCACTCTCCTCTTTCACTTTCATCAAGAGGCTTTTTAATTCCTCTTCACTTTCTGCCATAAGGGTGGTGTCATCTGCATATCTGAAGTTATTGTTATTTCTCCCGGCAATCTTGATTCTAACTGGTGCTTCTTCCAGACCAGGGTTTCTCATGATGTACTCTGCATATAAGTTAAATAAGCAGGGTGATTGAGAGTATAGTGTTTCTTAATCATTTACCCAACAGTTTTAGCTTTGCTAGCAAAACTTGTTTAAATTGATGATACTAACCTGAATTGGTATGAAATGATTTTTCTAGTTTTATCATTCTTCCTGTGTTTCAAATCTAAGATTAATCTGTGATGACGTCTACTGTATTTTTGTTTTCTTAAATAATTTTATTTATTTATTCATTTATTTTTGGCTGTGCCGGGTCTTTGTTGCTATGTGCAGGCTTTTCTCTAGTTGTGGTGAGTGGGGGTTAATTTCATTGCAGTGCACGGGCTTCCCATTTTGCATGACTTCTCTTGTTGTGGAGGATGTGCTCTAGGGCACAAAGGCTTTACTAGTTGTGGTGATTTGGCTTACTAGTTGTGGTTCCCAAGTTCTAGAACATAGGTTCAGTAGTTTGGTGCCTTGGCTTAGCTGTTCCACAGCATGTGGGATCTTCTTGGACCAGGGATTGAATTTGTGTCTCCTGCATTGGCAAGTGGATTCTTTACCACTGAGCTACCAGGGAACCCCTATCATATATTTTTAAATAAATACAGGCTGTCTGCATGGCAATGGTGAACACTAATATTTGTTACCAAACTTATTATTATTATCACAGAAGAGCATATATCCATTTATAAAAACACTATGAACAGGTAACTCCAGACCTTTGTAGCTCAATAGGTACTTTCATTTTAAGCCATAATCCAAATACGAGATGAGTGAGAATTGAAATGACAAAATAAAGCACCTGGTGGGAACAGACACTTGTATCCAAATATGGTGATTAACAAATTGGATTCATGAGGTCTGACACCTTAGGACCCAGATACCGAGGTTTTCAAATGCTGTTGAAGTTCACTTTAGCAGCATTACTGCCACTAATCTTAAACTTATCTTTGTTAATTACTTGTTCTGTCTGCTTCAAAATACCACTGCCCTTCTTTGGACTGAAGATTCCTCATTATTGATCCTTAGAATGGACTAAACGATTTGCAGCATTTCTTCTAGCTTCTCCATAGTTTAGTTTATCTTCATCTCTTCTTTCCAGGGCACAGATATATTAACATCACTGACTTCTTTGCTACATGATGACAAAGAATTCCCCAACCCTGAGGTATTTGATCCTGGCCACTTCCTGGATGAGAGTGGCAACTTTAGAAAAAGCAACTATTTCATGGCTTTCTCTACAGGTAATAATTTTTCCCCCCTCAGTCTTTTAGAGGACAAGATACCTTCTAAGGATCAGTTGGGAGTTACATAGTAATCCTATGGGGCTGGTAGAAATGCTTTCTCCATGATGAGGGACAGCAATCCCAATGCCCATGCACTTTCCCTCCTCATGAGACATTGTCATTATTGGGCTAGATTACTGGAGCTTTGGAGAGTTGACCCAGTTATTTCAAATTTAGAAATAAAACTTGAGCTGGAAACTGAAAATGTAAGGAACCAAATCTTAGCCAAAAAGAACCATGTGTTGTAAAATCTCAAGGTGTGTTGGATGTTGATGAAGTGTAGGTATACTTAGAGCAGAGAACAGACGCTGTGAAGAATGGAAAGAAACATGTGGAACTACTAGATTGGGATCAGAAAATACAGCCAGTATATGTGACTTTCTAGAAAAAGATAGAAACTTGAAAATATGAAATTACGGTTATAATATGTGAATAATTTAAAGAAGTGTTTGAAATAGTCAGTAAATATTTGTTGAAAGAATAATATTTGCTATGGTAAGATGTCAGGTGGATAGCATATGTGTCTACCCTTTGTCCATCAGTCTCCCTAGTCATCCTGCTTTCCATCCATCCATTCAAACATTCATCAAATGGCTACTACATAATCTCTTTCTGACAGTCAGAAAGAGAGAGTTCAAGGAATATGTACTCTCTGTGTTTGTTATTTTCAGGAAAACATGTTTGTTTGGGAAAGGTCCTGGCCTGCATGGAGCTGTTTTTATTCCTGACCACAATTTTACAAAAATTTACCTTGAAATCTGTGGTTGATCCAAAGGACCTCGACACCACCCCAGTTGCCAATGGGTTAGCTTCTGTGCCACCTTTTTACCCGCCCTGTTTTATTCCTATGTGAGGAATGTTAGATCATCTGGCTTCTTCAGTGATGTTGTCTTCAACTCCCTGTCATCTGCAGCATCATTCACCTGCTTGCCCTCATCTTTCTGGAGGGTGCCTGCTTTGACCTTTCTTCATTCATTGTGCAATTTCACTGCAGAAATGTATCTGCTGTTCTTCATACTCTGTAACATCTATATTGGCTACCAGATAATGCACATAATTATCTGATGTTGAGTAGTTCTACATGCATAGGACTATATACTCCATCAAAATAAAACAAGATGATCACTCTCTGTACAACACAGAGCTATTTCTGCTATGCCTGTTCCTAATAAAACACATAACTTGGTAAGCCAGTACCAAACTTTCCTTCTTTTGTGCATATTGCAGGTAAGGGAGGAAAGAAAAAAAAGACAAGGATGTCGCATGGTCCTCATATGCACAGAGAAAGACAGAGGGAATGAGAGTAGAAAAGCTCCCTTAGGTGCATGTTACCATGAGTTACCTGAGGTTTGGACTTGAAAGTGAAAGAAATTGTTTTCAGGAGCATCTTCATCCTGTAGGGATTATGGAGATCACTGTTGTTTTGTTGTTTAGTTGCCCAGTAATGTCCGACTCTTTCCAACTCCATGGACTGTGGCACATGTGCCTCTCTGTCCATGGGATACAATATCTCGGCCACGAATACTGGAATGGGTTGCCATTTCCTTCTCCAGGGATTCTTCCCCACCCAGGGATTGAACCTGGGTATCCTGCATTGGCAGGCAGATTCTTTACTGCCATGCCACAAGGGAAGCTCAAAGTCAAAGTAAGCCAGGAAAACTACAGTTGAAAATCAGAATAGAAATCAATAAGATTGTATAAAGGAAATCACTAAATAGAATCAATGAAACCAATGCTAGTTCTTTGAAAATTTGAATAGAATTGATAAATCTATAGCTAGGCTACCCTCAAAATGCATTGAACATGAATTTGAGTAGGTTCTGAGAGCTGGTGATGGACAGGAAGCCTGGCGTACTGCAGTCCATGGGATCGCAAAGAGTTGGACCCGACTGAGTGACTGAACTGAACTGAACTGAACCCTCAAAAAAGCTATAAGACAGAAATTACACAAGCTATCATTGAAATGGGGAGTCATCTCTTTGATGCCATGGACATTAAAAGGATAATGAAAGAGTATTCTGAATTACTGTATGTCCACCAATTTGATGACTTAATTGAAACAGGTCAATTTCTTAAGTACACAGTCTGACCAAATGTACACAATGAATAACATCTGTAACGTGACATTGTAGGAAGTGCTAAACTACACTTTCCCCTGTAGGCATATTGATTCAAAACAACATAAATAAATTCTCTTTGTAAAATAACCATCTGGAAACCAGTGGAAAGATTTCTGTACCCTTGGTGAGTATGAATTCTGCTACATCAAAGCCAGAAGGAAAGACAAGGACAGAGTCTCACAAATTCAACAGCAAATTAGAAGGACTATACATCATAGCTATTCAAGATTTATCCCTGTCATGAAGGACAGCTTCAACATACAAAATTCAAACAGTATGATATACAACATTACCACAACAAAGAATAAAAATCACATGATTTTCTCAACAGATGTAGTAAAAGCATTTGACAGCAGTCAACAAGCTTTCATTACAAAAAAACTCAACACACTAGGAATAATAAGTCCATATGAAAACCAGTACTTAGAATCATAGATTTCAAAAAACTGAAAGCTCTTTCCCTAAGCTCTGGAGCAAGGAAGGAAATCCACTCGCACCACTGATACCCAACATCATATTAGAAATCATAGTTAGAGAAATCAGAAAAAAATAAAATAAAAAGCATTCAAATCAGAGAAGAACTAATATTTTATCTGTTCACAGATGACATGACCTTTTATGAAGAAAATCATAAAGATTCCATAATAAAATCCTGTATGAACTAATAAATGAAATAATTCAGTTAATTTGCAGAACACAAGGTGATCAACATGCAAAAATCAGTTGCTTCTGTATATACTAATAATAACCTATGTGTTAATTAGAAATACAATAACAACTGTAGTAGCAAGGAAAATATCAAAAAGTTAATAACTAAGAAAACAAAAGCCTGTACACTGAGCCATGCAAAACATTGCTGAAAGAACTTTCAAAAGACACAAAGAAATGGAAAGATATTCCATGTTTATAGGTTGGAAGAATTAATATTGTTAAAGTGTCCATACTAACCAAAGCCATCTAATATTCCATGCAGTATGCATCAAAATCCTAATGACCTTTTATACAAAAATAGAAATCACATTAAAATTAATGTGGAACCACAAGACTCCAAATAGTCAATGCAATCTTGAAAAAGAAGGACAAAGCTGGAGGCATCACAATTCCTGATTTTGAATATATTTAAAAGGTAATTAAACAGTTTTGTACTAACATAAAAATAGACACAGAGCAATATAACAGTATAGAGAGCCCAGAAATGAATCCAAGCCAACACTACCCAGTGGGGAAAGAACAGTGTCTTTTACAAATAATGCACGAAAAATAGATCAGATCAGTCGCTCAGCCGTGTCCGACTCTTTGCGACCCCATGAATCACAGCACACCAGGCCTCCCTATCCATCACCAACTCCCGGAGTGCACTGAGACTCACGTTCATCGAGTCAGTGATGCCATCCAGCCATCTCATCCTCTGTCGTCCCCTTCTCCTCTTGCCCCCAATCCCTCCCAGCATCAGAGTCTTTTCCAATGAGTCAACTCTTCGCATGAGGTGGCCAAAGTATTGGAGTTTCAGCTTTAGCATCATTCCTTCCAAAGAAATCCCAGGGCTGATCTCCTTCAGAATGGACTGGTTGGATCTCCTTGCAGTCCAAGGGACTCTCAAGAGTCTTCTCCAACACCACGGTTCAAAAGCATCAATTCTTCGGCACTCAGCCTTAGGTTTGGATTATGTGATATTGAATGGTTTGTCTTGGAAATGAACCAAAATCATCTTGTTGTTTTTGATATTGCACCCAAGTACTGAGTTTCAGCAGAGAAGGTGATGGCACCCCACTCCAGTATTCTTGCCTGGAAAATCCCATGGATGGAGGAGCCTGGTAGGCTGCAGTCCATGGGGTCGCGAAGAGTCGGACACGATTGAGCGACTTCCCTTTCACTTTTCACTTTCATGTATTGGAGAAGGAAATGGCAACCCCTCCAGTGTTCTTGCCTGGAGAATCCCAGGGACGGGGGAGCCTGGTGGCTGCTGTCTATGGGGTCGCACAGAGTCGGACACGACTGAAGTGATTTAGCAACAACAACTGAGTTTCAGACTGTTTCATTGACTCTATGAGAGCTACTCTATTTTTTCTTTTTTAAAAAATTTGTAATTGGAGGCTAATTACTTTACAATATTGTGGTGGTTTTTGTCATACATTCACATGAATCAGCCATGGGTGTACATGTGTTCGCCATCCTGACCCTCCCTCCTACCTCCCTCCCCATCCCATCCCTCAGGGTCATCCCAGTGCACCATCCCTGAGCACTGTGCCTCATGTATTGAACCTGGACTGGCAATCTATTTCACATATGATAATATACATGTTTCAATGCTATTCTCTCAAATCATCCCACCCTCACCTTCTCCCACAGAGTCCAAAAGTCTTCTTTATATCTGAATCTCTTTTGCTGTCTTGCAATCTTTCTAAATTCCATATATATGCATTAATATACTGTATTGGTGTTTTTCTTTCTAACTTACTTAACTCTGTATAATAGGCTCCAGTTTCATCCACCTCATTAGAACTGATTCAACTGCATTCTTTTTAATAGCTGAGTAATACTCCATTGTGTATATGTACCACTGCTTTCTTATTCATTAGTCTGCCAATGGACATCTAGGTTGCTTCCATTCCTGGCTATTATAAACAGTGCTGCGATGAACAATGGGGTACAAGTGTCTCTTTCAATTCTGTTTTCCTCAGGTGTATGCCCAGGAGTGAAAGAGCTGGGTCATACGGTAGTCCTATTTCCAGGTTTTAAGAACTCTCCACACTGTTCTCCATCGTGGCTATACTAATTTGCATTCCCACCAACAGTGTAAGTGGGTTCCATTTTCTCCACACCCTCTCCAGCATTTATTGTTTGTAGGCTTTTGGATAACAGCCATTCTGACCAGCGTGAGATGGCACCACATTGTGGTTTTAATTTGCATTTCTCTGATAATGCGTGATGATGAGCATCTTTTCATGTGTTGGTTAGCCATCTGTATGTCTTCTTTGAAGAAATGTCTGTTTAGTTCTTTGGCCCATTTTTTGATTGGGTCGTTTATTTTTCTGGAATTGAGCTGCAGGAGCTGCTTGTATATTTTTGAGAAAAATTCTTTGTCAGTTGCTTCTTTTGTTACTATTTTCTCCCATTATGAAGGCTCTCTTTTCACCTTGCTTATAGTTTCCTTCGTTGTGCAAAAGCTTTTAATTTTAATTAGGTTCCATTTGTTTATTTTTGCTTTTATTTCCATTACTCTGGGAGGTGGGTCATAGAGGATCCTGCTATGATTCACGTCAGAGAGTGTTTTGCCTATGTTTTCCTCTAGAAGTTTTCTAGTTTCTACTCTTACATTTAGATCTTTAATCCATTTTGAGTTTATTTTTGTGTATGGTGTTAGAAAGTGTTCTAGTTTCATTCTTTTACAAGTGGTTGACTAGTTTTCCCAGCACCACTTGTTAAAGACATTGTCTTTTCTGTATTGTATATTCCTGCCTCCTTTGTCAAAGATAAGGTGTCCATAGGTATGTGGATTTATCTCTGGGCTTTCTATTTTGTTCCATTGATCTACATTTCTGTCTTTGTGCAGTACCATACTGTCTTGATGACTGTGGCTTTGTAGTAGAGCCTCCAGTTGCATTCTTCTTTCTCAAGATTGCTTTGGCTATTCGAGGATTTTTGAATTTCCATACAAACTTGAAATTATTTGTTCTAATTATCTGAAAAAATACTGTTGGTAGCTAGATAGAGATTGCATTGAATCTATAGATTGCTTTTGGTAGTATAGTCATGTTCACTATATTGTTTCTCCCACTCCATGAACATGGTATATTTCTCCATCATTTGTGTCATCTTTGATATCTTTCATCAGTGTTTTATAGTTTTCAGTATATAAGTCTTTTGTTTCTTTAGGTAGATTTATTCCTAAGTATTTTATTTTCTTCGTTGCATTGGTGAATGAAATTGTTTCCTCAATTTCTCTTTCTGCTTTCTCATTGTTAGTATATAGGAATGCAAGGGATTTCTGTGTGTTAATTTATATCTTCTGCAACTTTCCTATATTCATTGATTAGCTCTAGTTATTTTTTGATAGAGTCTTTGGGCTTTTCTATGTAGAGGATCATGTCATCTGCAAACAGTGAGAGTTTTACTTCTTCTTTTTCCAGTCTGCATTCCTTTTATTTCTTTTTCTGCTCTGATTGCTGTGGCTGTAACTTCCAAAACTATGCTGAATAGTAGTGGTGAGAGTGGGCACCCTTCTCTAGTTCCTGACTTAAGGGGAAATGCTTTCAATGTTTCTCCATTGAGGAAAATATTTGCTGTGAGTTTATCATGTATGGCTTTTATTAGGTTGAGATATGTTGCTTCTATGTCTGCTTTCTGGAGGGTTTTTATCATAATGGATGTTGAATTTTGTCAAAGGTTTTCTCTGCATCTATTGAGATAATTATATGGTTTTTAATCTTTCAATTTGTTAATGTGGTGTATCACAATGATTGATTTGTGAATATTGAGGAATCCTTGCATCCCTGGGATAAAGCCCGCTTGGTCATGATGTATGATTTTTTTTAATATGTTGTTGGATTCTGTTTGCTAGGATTTTGTTAAGGATTTTTGCATCTATATTCATCAGTGATATTGGCCTGTGGTTTTCTTTTTTTGTGGCATCTTTGTCTGGTTTTTGTTTTAGGGTGATGGTGGCCTCATAGAATGAGTTTGGAAGTTTACCTTCCTCTGCAATTTTCTGGAAGAGTTTGGGTAGGATAGGTGTTAGCTTTTCTGTAAATTTTTGATAGAATTCTGCTGTGAAGCCATCTGGTCCTGGGCTTTTGTTTGCTGGAAGATTTCTGATTACAGTTTCGATTTCCATGCTTGTGATGGGTCTGTTAAGATTTTCCATTTCTTCCTGGTTCAGTTTTGCAAAGTTGTACATTTCTAAGAATTTGTCCATTTCTTCCACGTTGTCCATTTTATTGGCATATAGTTGCTGATAGTGGTCTCTTATGATCCTTTGTATTTCTATGTTATCTGTTGTGATTTCTCCATTTTCATTTGTAATTTTGTTGATTTGATTCTTCTCCCTTTGTTTCTTGATGAGTCTGGCTAATGGTCTGTCAATTTTATTTATCTTCTCAAAGAACCAGCTTTTAGCTTTGTTGATTTTGGCTATGGTCTCTTGTTTATATTGCATTTAGTTCTGCTGTAAATTTTATTATTTCTTTCCTTCTACTAACCCTGGGGTGCTTCATTTCTTCTTTTTCTAGTTGCTTTAGGTGTAGTGTTAGGTTATTTATTTGATTTCTCTCCTGCTTCTTGATGTAGGCTTGTATTGCTATGAACCTTCCCCTTAGCACTGCTTTTACTGAATCCCATAGGCTTTGGGGTTTTGTGTTTTCTCTTATTTGTTGGTTATTCAGAAGTGTGTTATTTAGCCTTTATATGTTTGTATTTTTAATATTTTTTTCCTGTAGTTGACATCTAATTTCACCACATTGTGATCAGAAAAGGTGCTTGAGATGATTTCAAATTTTTTGGAAATTACCAAGGCTAGATTTATAGCCCAGGATGTGATCTGTCCTGGAGAAGGTTCTGTGTGCCCTTGAGAAAAAGGTGAAATTCATTGTTTTAGGGTGAAATGTCCTACAGATATCAATTAGGTCTAACTGGTCCATTGTATCATTTAAAGTTTGTGTTTCCTTGCTAATTTTCTGTTTAGTTGATATATCCATAGGAGTGAGTGGGGTATTAAAGTCTCCCACTATTATTGTGTTACTGTTAATTTCCCCTTTCATACTTGTTAGCATTTGTCTCACATATTGCAGTGCTCCTATGTTGGGTGCATATATATTTATAATTATTATATCTTCCTCTTGGATTGATCTTTTGATCATTATGTAGGTCCTTCTTTGTCTCTTTTCATGGCCTTTATTTCAAAGTCTATTTCATCTGATATGAGTAATGCTACTCCTGCTTTCTTTGAGTCTCCTTTTGTGTGAAATATCTTTTTCCAGCCCTTCACTTTCGATCTGTATGTGCCCCTAGGTTTGAGGTGGGTCCTTTTGTAGACAGCATATATAGGGGTCTTGTATCCCTTCAGCCAGTCTTTGTCTTTTGGTTGGAGCATTCAACCCATTTACATTTAAAGTAATTATTGATAAGTGTGATCCCGTTGCCATTTGCTTTGTTGTTTTGGGTTCGAGTTTATAAACCTTTTCTGTGTTTCCTGTCTAGAGAAGATCCTTTAGTATTTGTTGAAGAGCTCGTTTGGTGGTGCTGAATTCTCTCAGCTTTTGCTTGTCTATAAAGCTTTTGATTTGTCCTTCATATTTGAATGAGATCCTAGCTCGGTACAATAATCTGAATTGTAGGTTTTTCTCTTTCAGTATGTCACTTTCAGTATGTCCTGCCATTCCCTTCTGGCCTGAAGAGTTTCTATTGAAAGATCTACTATTATCCTTATGGGAATCCCCTTGTGTGTTATTTGTTGTTTTTCCCTTACTGTGTTTAATATTTGTTCCTTGTCTTTGATCTTTGTTAATTTGATTAATATGTGTCTTGGGTTGTTTCACCTTGGTTCATCCTGTTTGGGATTCTCTGGGTTTCTTGGACTTGGGTGGCTATTTACTTCCCCATTTTAGGGAAGTTTTCAACTGTTATCTCCTCAAGTACTTTCTCATAGCCTTTCTTTTTGTCTTCTTCTTTGGGGACTTCTATGATTCGAATGTTGTGGTGTTTAACATTGTCCCAGAGGTCTCTGAGGTTGTCCTCATTTTTTAAAATTCTGTTTTCTTTTTTCCTCTCTGATTCATTTATTTCCACCATTCTATCTTCCACCTCACTTATCCTATCTTCTGCCTCAGTTATTCTACTGTTGGTTCCCTCCAGAGTGCTTTTGATCTCAGCTTATTGCATTATTCATTATTGATTGACTTTTTTATTTCTTCTAGGTCCTTGTTAAACTTTTCTTCCCTCTTCTCAATTCTTGCCTCAGGACTATTTATCTGTAACTCCATTTGTTTTCAGGATTTTGGATTATTTTTACTATCATTATTCTGAATTCTCTTCAGTTAGACTCTCTATCTCTTCTTCTCTTGTTTGGTTTGGTCAGCTTTTTATCATGTTCCTTAACTTCCAATGAGTTCCTTAACTCATTGGAAAAGACTCTGATGCTGGGGGGGGGGGGGTGGGTTGGGGGCAGGAGGAGAAGGGGACAACAGAGGATGAGATGGCTGGATGGCATCAATGACTCGATGGACATGATTTTGAGTGAACTCCAGGAGTTGGTAATGGACAGGGAGGCCTGGCCTGCTGCGATTCATGGAGTTGCAAAGAGTCAGACACGACTGAGCAACTGAACTGAACTGAACTGAAGCAGATGTGTAATTTTTAGGGCATTATGCTTCTGTATCTATGAAAAATTAAAGTGCATATATATGTGCAGCCACACCACTTCTAAGAAACTATCCTGAATAGACAGTAAAGGAATAATAGAAGATGTGTGCATGTATTAATAGTAGCATTTTTATATTAACAAGGTTTCAAAAATAATATAAATATCCTTGAATAGGAAGATAATTTTTAAAAATTATCATATCTATTAGCAGAGTATTATGAGATACATTAACTTACACTGCTTGTGAAAATATCAACTTTATGCTATTATATAATGTCACCAAAAAACCATAGCTATAAGTAATACATACACACACAAACACTAAACACACACATAGATTTCTCTGTGTATGTTCAAATATAACCCACATGTATATTAATTACCTTCCCCTCTTCTTTGCCTTTATATGTCTGTGTGTCTGTGTGTCTGTGTGTCTGTGTGTGTGTGTGTGTGTGTCTAATCACTAGGGGAAAGAGGAAGAACATCTCTGGAAAGACTAATAAATTCAAGTTTTATCTCATACTATTCCCTCTAGCTGGAGTCATCTTCACCTGATTTCTTTTGCATGTATATACATATATACACAAACATACCCATCAAACACATAATTATATTTTTAATAAACATTGGGAAAAAGCAAAATTATACATCCAAACTATCAAGAGATCATTCCCCCAGAGAGATAAATAGGAGTAAGAGATGAATGTATTTTTAAAAATTTTATCACATGGGATAATTGCCAATTTTAATTTTTAATAAAATATGACATTTATAAGGTGCCCTCCATTTGGTATACACAATAAATGGGATGTAGCTTAAGATCTCAGGGCTGTAATTAAAAAAAAAAATTATTGGGGACAAAACTGTTTTATTTCATGCAAAAAAAAAAACTTGAACTGAATCTTAAAGAAAATTAGAACAGGCAGGGCTCAAGAATGTCACTCCTAAAGGTAAGGGAGAGTTGGACAATGGGTAACAGCCAGGACAGAGAGCATCAGCTTGTGTAGATGGAGCTGGAGAGGTTCACTCTGCAACCTGGCAGTCAGCCCTTTCTTCAGACTGGAATGAAACACATCTCACAGAAGGGTGGAATAGAGACTAACCCTTTGAAACTTGGTGCAGTATCAATGTACTTTGGATCAACCACAGATTTCAAGGTAAAATGCTGTAAAATGCTGACCAGGAGTAAAAACAGCTCCATGCGGGCCAGGCCTTCTCCAGCACAAACTCTTTTTCCTAAAAATGACACATAAATTAAATAGTTGTTCAATTCTATTTCTAACATATCACAAAGCGGAGCATAAATAAATATGGAATGAGTAAATACATAAACAAACAAATTAATAAAAGACAAATTAACCTATGGCTTCTTCTATTTACACCAAAATCCGGCTTGCTTCATTTCCTCAGAACAGATTTCAGTGTACATTCTCTATTAAACGGAGTCTGTTATGTACACCCATGTCAATATTGCTTTCCTGAGGCTTGCCAGTAATATCTTTCTACATACACACTCACCCATCCCAAATAACATGAGCTCCACACTATATTTTTCCATCTACTTCCAATTCAAGACTCAACAACAGATTTATTTCTCCTCATCTGGATTCCTAAAACTAATCTTACCTTGTCATGTCTCTGTTTCTAACAATATTTCAAGAGTTTACCATTGCCAAGTATAAAAAGAAATGTCACAAACTTGACACAAATATTATTAACCATTCTCTAATCCCCAGACACACCAGCTATTTCAAGTGTTATGAGTATCCAGTCATTCCTCCAACTGAAATATTGTTTCCCTCAGCTCTTCCTGCTGAGATTATCTACATCCTTCTAGATCCACCACAGGTGTCACCTGCTCTATACACAGTTCTTTGATCTATCCAGGGGGATATAATTCACTCTCTTGCTGGTTTTCCACAAGACTCATAAATACTTCTAATACAAAATGTTTCACATGAAATTATAATTATCCTGTGTCCCACACCCTGGAATATAAGCTCATAAAGTAAAGGCAAAAGGAGAAGGGATGTGACAGAGGATGAGATGGGTAGATAGTTTCACCAACTCAATGGACATGAATTTGAGCAAACTCCGGGAGACAGTGGAGGACAGAGGGCCTGGTGTGCTGCCATCCATGGGGTTGCAAAGAGTCAAACATGACTTAGCAACTGAACAGCAACAACAAAGTAAAGCCTTAGGTCTTATAATGATACTACAGTGCCAAGACAAAGCAATCCTGCAAACCCCACAAACTGGGCAGAAATCTTAAGCCAGTTTGTTATGAAACAATGGACCCAAAATTCAGGAAGTAGATAAGGAAAAGATTAGCAGGATCTCATTTTGAGATCAAATTCTGGGCATTGTTTATAATCTTGGGACCAAGCATCAAGCATTCCTTCAAACCTATTTTCCTGGATGTTTAATGAGGAGTAAACCTCCTATTTCTATCCCTATTTCAGTTCCTTCTGTAGGAAAGGCCCTTCACCCTCTACTTTCTACCCTTATCCTTTGGACTGTGCTGAACACTCTCCATTTCTCCATCTTTCCAGATCCATACTGTGTTTGTTTTTCTTTTACACCTACTGTATATTTAGGAAGTTGATTTCTATGGACTGCATAACCCCACTAGTTAGTTCCCTTCTTCACCGTGAAGAAACTCAGAGGATTAGACATTGAGAAGGTTAGAGTATGCCCTCCCTCAGTCCCAGCCTGTCAGGCCACAATTTCAGCGGTGGCTGTATTCTCCAACCTATAGACCCATCTCCTGCTGAGGCATCCATTCTCTCTTTGCTAAAGATCTGCTTGGGTTCCAGCAACACCCTCCTTCTCCCAGTCCTTCTGACATAGGATGATGACATTGTTCTGTTGATGCTCATCCCTGAATACTTGACCATTCCTTGATACTTCAGTTAATCATGTCCACACCTCTGAAAAGAGTCTCTTCATTAAACTGCCTTTAATGAAACTTTTTGAGTACCCTGCCTCTTTCTTTCAAGGACCTCCCCAAATTAAAAGAAGATACTAAAATATTTCTTCCTGCAAGAAAATTTCTCTTTTGTTCCAACTACTCTGTCCTCTGCCCTGTCCCAAAATGTAAGATTCAGGAGCTCCTCTCTCTGGGTTTCCACAGAAGCCTTTTGAGTAGCACTTGTCTCTCTGGAGTATCATCACCTATTAACTCACATTCCTTTCTTAAAGGAGAGCTGTCCCTTATTCACATTTCTATCCCTGGATCTGAGTGAGCATGGGTCTACTACATATAAGGTCCTCAGAGACATTTATTGAGTGAATGGCATCTCTGGACGGGGGAGAAAAGTCTCAGTGGAACTAGACTTCTGCGAGGAGCCCTTAAGATTGTCAGAGATGGGTGAGAGGGCAGAACTCAGTGAGTGCAGCCTCTAATCCAATCAGAAATTATCTGCAGCTTGGGAGTGGTGCCTCTGGCCTCATGAAAATGACAATTTGTCCAGCTCAGAGTTGCCTCCATACAAAGCTCTTCCTCCTCTCATTTGACCTCTAATGTACAGACAAAAATGAAGCATGCTTGCCTGCTGAAAAAGCCATGAAGTGGTCAGTCTTCTTAAAGTTGCCACTTTCATCCAGGAAGTGACCAGGATCAAACTGCCCTGAGTTGGGAAACTCCTTATCATCATGCAGAACAGAAGTCAGAGATGTTAATATGACTGTGCCCTGAGATAAAGAGAAACACAATAACTAGATTATAAAGAAAGTCATGGAGTTTGAAAAAAATGCCTTATCTAATCCTTTTATTTTATAAATGAGGTGGCTGAGGCACAAACATATTTTATTCTCTCCATGTCAAAGAACAAATTAATGACCAGGCCTAACAGGTCTTAAGTCATATGATGCCATATAAATCATATAAATGATGTATGATTCAATCATATAAATCAACAGTGCCAGTCCAGGGCACTGTTAAGTGATCCAAGGCTAATCATCTTCAGCTTGTAGCCTACCAACAGCACTTGCTCTTCAGAAAATTAAGGCAGGTGCTTTGTTCTTGACAAATAAATTGGAGTGTTGATTAAAAGTGCTGATGTCACTAAAAATTCAGCTCATTCTCTTTGGAACTTAATATAGGGTCCTCTCCAAACATGACCTGATTGGCCATATTCTTGAAAACTATTCGGTTTCCCTCTAAGATGAGAAACTGATAAGTATCCCTCTTGCTGCTATGTTTTTTCAATGTAATTGTTGCATGCACTTGTGGAAACAAGAAGGAATTTCTGGGCTCTAGTAAGGTTTTCATAAACTCAGAGATATAGTACATAATGATTTGAAGTTTAGTTTTTATCATCAATCAAGTATTTCTCTCTTAAATTAAGGTTTATGACCATAGGTAATTTGTTTAGCTTTTCCATGCCCTTTACAAAAATTTTGCCAACCTTGCTTTAAAGCAAAATTTATAACATTAATGGTATGTTCATAATATACAAAATATACATGTGATAACTTTAACATAAAGGAAGTGGAACAAATTAAATAGCCATATACAACTGCAGTGTCCTTGTATTTTAAACAAAATTTAATAATATTAATTTTAAGACTGTAAATATATAAGGATGCAAATTGTAACCTCAGGGGCTTCTCAGGTGGTGCTAGTGGTAAAGAACCTGCCTGCCAATGCAAAAGACACAGAAGACGTGGGTTCAATCACTGGGTCAGGAAGATCTCCTGGAGGAGGGCATGGATTGCAATGGAGGAGGGCAATCCACTCTGGTATTCTTGCCTGGAGAATTCCATGGACAGAGAAGGCTGGCAGGCTACAGTCCATAGGGTTACAGAAGCGACTTCACACATGCAAATGCACTGTAATCTCAAGAAAAAACACTAAAAAAAAATAGTTTGATGCCAATAGAAATTTACAGTAGCACAAAAACTTAAACTATTCCAGAAGAAGGAAGAAAAGGAGAAATAAAGGAATATAAAGAAGAGGACAACAGAGGATGAGATGGCTGGATGGCATCACCGACTCAATGGACATGAGTTTGGGTGAACTCCGGGAGTTGGTGATGGACAGGGAGGCCTGGCGTGCTGCAATTCCTGGAGTCACAAAGAGTCGGACACGACTGAGCGACTGAACTGAACTGAAAGGAGAAGGACAAACAAAAACAATTATTTTAATATATAATTATTCCAAGAATAATAAAATAATGAAGGAGGAAAAGTGGAATATAAATTGAGTGAACAAGTGGAACAAAAATGATAGATTTATAGAAATAAAACACCTATTGATAATTATATTAAATTTGTGTACACCCGTGGCAGATTCATGTTGATGTATGGCAAAACCAATACAATATTGTAAAGTAATTAGCCTCCAATTAAAATAAATAAATTTACATTAAAAAATAAATTAAAAAATATTTTTTAATGAGCTAGGCATTCCCACTTAAAAGTCAGAATGCACTTAACAGACATATAAGGAAGACTCCATCCAAAAGCAACAGAACATGTTCTTCTAAGCACAGATGAAAGATTCTCCAGAATAGATCATATGATAGAGTACAAAAAAGGTATTAATAAATTAAGAAGATTAAAATCATATCAACTACCTTTTCCAACCAAAATGGTACAAATCAAGAAATCAATTACAAGAAGAAAACTGGAAAATTCACAAAGATATGGAGATTAAACAATGTGCTATTCAAAGACAGAAATATAGATCAATGGAACAAAATAGAAAGCCCAGAGATAAATCCACGCACATATGGACACCTTATCTTCGACAAAGGAGGCAAGAATATACAATGGATTAAAGACAATCTCTTTAACAAGTGGTGCTGGGAACTCTGGTCAACCACTTGTAAAAGAATGAAACTAGAACACTTTCTAACACCATACACAAAAATAAACTCAAAATGGATTAAAGATCTAAACGTAAGACCAGAAACTATAAAACTCCTAGAGGAGAACATAGGCAAAACACTCTCTGACATACATCACAGCAGGATCCTCTATGACCCACCTCCCAGAATATTGGAAATAAAAGCAAAAATAAACAAATGGGACCTAATTAACCTTAAAAGCTTCTGCACATCAAAGGAAACTATTAGCAAGGTGAAAAGACAGCCCTCAGAATGGGAGAAGATAATAGCAAATGAAGCAACTGACAAACAACTAATCTCGAGAATATACAAGCAACTCCTACAGCTCAACTCCAGAAAAATAAATGACCCAATCAAAAAATGGGCCAAAGAACTAAATAGACATTTCTCCAAAGAAGACATAAAGATGGCTAACAAACACATGAAAAGATGCTCAACATCACTCATTATCAGAGAAATGCAAATCAAAACCACTATGAGGTACCATTTCACACCAGTCAGAATGGCTGCAATCCAAAAGTCTACAAGTAATAAATGCTGGAGAGGGTGTGGAGAAAAGGGAACCCTCTTCCACTGTTGGTGGGAATGCAAACTAGTGCAGCCACTATGGAGAACAGTGTGGAGATTCCTTAAAAAACTGGAAATAGACATGCCTTATGATCCAGCAATCCCACTGCTGGGCATACACACTGAGAAAACCAGAAGGGAAAGAGACACGAGTACCCCAATGTTCATCGCAGCACTGTTTATAATAGCCAGGACATGGAAGCAACCTAGATGTCCATCAGCAGATGAATGGATAAGAAAGCTGTGGTACATATACACAATGGAATATTATTCAGCCATTAAAAAGAATACATTTGAATCAGTTCTAATGAGGTGGATGAAACTGGAGCCTATTATACAGAGTGAAGTAAGCCAGAAAGAAAAACACCAATACAGTATACTAACGCATATATATGGAATTTAGAAAGATGGTAACAATAACCCTGTGTACGAGACAGCAAAAGAGACACTGATGTATAGAACAGTCTTATGGACTCTGTGGGAGAGGGAGAGGGTGGGAAGATTTGGGAGAATGGCATTGAAACATGTAAATATCATGTATGAAATGAGTTGCCAGTCCAGGTTCGATGCACGATACTGGATGCTTGGGGCTGGTGCACTGGGACGACCCAGAGGGATGGAAGGGGGAGGGAGGAGGGAGGAGGGTTCAGGATGGGGAACACATGTATACCTGTGGCGGATTCATTTTGATATTTGGCAAATCTAATACAGTTATGTAAAGTTTAAAAATAAAATAAAATTAAAAAAAAAATGGAAAAAAAAAAAAAAAGAAAACAACAAAATTCTGTCAAGCAAAATCCTTCAATAAAAAAAAATTAAAATTAAAAAAAAAAAATAAAAAATAAACAATGTGCTATTGAACAATTGATGATTCAAAGAAGAGAATCAAAAAATACATTGAGACAAACAAAAATGCAAGCACAGCATATTAAAACTCATGAGATTCAGGAAAAACAGTTTTAAGATAAAAGTTCATAGTGAGGGGCAGTCTTAAGATGGCAGAGGAATAGGACCAGGAGACCACTTTCTCCCCCACAAATTCATCAAAAGATCATTTGAATGCTGAGCAAGTTCCACAAAACAACTTCTGAACACTGGCAGAGGACACCAGGCACCCAGAAAGGCAGCCCATTATCTTTTAAAGGAGGTAGGACAAAATATAAAAGATTAAAAGAGAGACAAAAGAGTTAGGGATGGAGACCCATCCCGGAGAGGGAGTCATAAAAGAGGAGAAGTTTCCAAACACTAGGAAACCCTCTCACCGGCGGGTCTGTGGGGAGTTTTGGAATCTCAGAGGGCAACATAACCGGGAGGACAAATAAATAAATAAAACCCACAGATTACACGCCTGACAACAACTCACAGTGGAGAAGTAGCCCAGATGCTAGCGTCCACCAGCAGCAAGCAGGGGATGAACAGGGAGGTGCAGGCGGCATTGCTTAGGGTAGGGACCAGGTCTGAATGCCCTGAGGACAATCTGAGGGAGCTAAATGAGATAGCAATCCAAACAGTGGGATAGCCAGAGAGAGAAAAAAGAGAGAGAGAGAGAACTTTCCTGAAAAAAGCTCTAAGCTAAGGCACTGCCAGCCGGCTCACAGAACAAAGGACTGAGCGAATACCAGAGGAGAGCTAGCCAGCTGTAGGCTGGCCCATCCCCTGCCGGAGACAGAGAGGCAGGTGGACGACAGCCAGAGCTGGAAAGGGGCAATCTTGGCTCCAGAGATGGCATCTGCGACAAAACTGCGAGCAGGCTCCCAGTTGCTAACCAAGTCTACCTGGGATCCTGGACAGTTGACATCCACCAGGAGGGTTGCAACCAGAGATCAGCTCCCCAGAGGAGACACTAGGCACGCCTGAGATGGCACTCCCACTGCACACCCAGGAAACCGAGCAGCTGGGACCAGGGAGGTGATAAGATGCACCACCCCACCTGGGGAGAGTGCGCTTGCCAAGCACCTGGTCACCTGAACTGCTTGGACCTGGGAAGGACACAAAACACAGGCCCAACCGAGTCTGCATCTTTATGGAATACCCAAGAAGCTGAATCTGAGTGGCTTAGACCTGGGAGGTGCACGCAACCCAGGGCCTGCTTTAGATAATTCCCCGGCAGAGCAACCTGGAGCCTGAGCAGTGTAGACTGGGAAAGCACACACAACCTGAGCAGGGCAAACCCAGTGTGTCATGGACACTGTGAGCACTCTCCACACACGCCAGGGATATTTGTTTGCAGTTTTCCTCCCTCCCCACAGCACGACTGAACAAGTGAGCCTAAATAAGTGACCACCTTCGCTCCCTTGTGTCAGGGCAGAAATTAGACACTGAAGAGACCTGCAAACAGAAGAAGCCAAAATAAACAGAGGGAACGTCTTTGGAAGTGATAGGTGCAACACTCTTTTAAAATCCTGTAGTTGGCACCAACTACTTTGGAAGGGGCCTACAGACCTTGAGAAGTATAAGCTGTAACAAGGAACTATCTGAAACTGAACTGACCTCACACTACCCACAACAGCTCCAGAGAAATTCCTAGATATATTTTTACTATTAATATTTTTAAATTTTTTAATTTTTAAGTCCTTTATTACTGCTTTAATTTTCATTTTTATAACCTGCCTTGCAAAAGAAAGACCCTATTTTTAAAGCAAATTTCATATATATTTTTATAATTTTTGTGGTTGCGTTTTGTTTTTTTAATATTGTATTTTTGAGAGTCTAACCTCTACTCTAGATTTTTAATCTTTGCTTTTTGGTATTTGTTATTAATTTTGTACCTTTAAGAATCCAATCTTCAGTACCCATTTTTACCTAGGAGTATGATTACTGGCTTGATTGCCCTCTCCCCCTTTTGACTCTCCTTTTTCTCCCCTAGGTCACCTCTATCTCCTCCCTCCCCCATCTCTTCTCTACCCAACTCTGTTAATCTCTTTGGGTATTCCAGGCTGTGGTGAACACTTAGGAAACTGATAACTGGCTAAATTTGCCTCTCTCCTTTTGACCCTCCCACCCTTCTCCTTCTAGCAACTTCTATCTCCTTCTTCCCTCTTCTCTTCTCTTCTCCATGTAACTCCGTGAACCTCTCTGGGTGTTCCAGGCTGTGGAGAGCACATAGGGATTTGATTACTGGCTAGATTGCTCTCTCCCCTTTTGATTCCCCCTCTTCTCCTCCTGGTCACCTTTATCTCCCTCCTCCCTCTTCTCTGCTCCATGTAACTCAGCGAACCTTTCTGGGTGTCCCTCACCTTTTCACCATTAACTAGATATTTCATCATTGGTGCTGTATGGATGGAGAAGTCTTGAGACTACTTCAAGATAAGACTGAAAACCAGAGGCAGGAGGCTTAAATCCAAAACCTGAGAACACCAGAGAACTCCTGACTCCAGGGAACATTAATTGATAAGAGCTCAGCCAAAAGCGTCCATACCTACACTGAAACCAAGCTCTGCCCAAGAGCCAACAATTTTCAGAGCAAGACACACCAAGCTAATTCTTCAACAAAGCAGGAACATAGACCTGAGCTGTAATATACAGGCTGTCCAAAGCCACACCAAACCCACACACATCTCAAAACTCACTACAGAACACATCACTGCACTCCAGAGAGAAGAAATTCAGCTCCACCCACCAGAACACCAGACGCAAGCTTCCCTAAACAGGAAACCTTGACAAGCCACTCGTCCAACCCCATCCTCAGGGAGGAACCTCCACAATAAAGAGGAACCACAAATGGCAAGAATACAGAAAGGCCACCCCAAACACAGCAATCTAAACAAAATGAAAAGGCAGAGAACTATTTAGCAGGAAAAGGAACATGAGAAAGCTACTGGAGATCAGTGGAGAAATAACTCCAGAAAGAATGGAGGGGTGGAGCCAAAGGAAAAACAATACCCAGTTGTGGATGGGACTGGTAATAGAAGCAAGATTCAATGCTCTAAAGAGCAATATTGCATAGGAGCCTGGAATGTCAGGTCCATGAATCAAGGCAAATTGGAAGTGGTCAAACAGGAGATGGCAAGAGTGAACATCAAAATTCTAGGAATCAGCAAACTAAGATGGACTGGAATGGGTGAATTTAACTCAGATGACCATTATATCTACTACTGTGGGCAGGAATCCCTTAGAAGAAATGGAGTAGCCATCATGGTCAACAAAAGAGTCCAAGATGCAGTACTTGGATGGAATCTCAAAAATGACAGAATGATCTCTGTTCATTTTCAAGGCAAACCATTCAATATTACAGTAATCCAAGTCTATGCCCCAACAAGTAATGCTGAAGAAGCTGAAGTTGAATGGTTCTATGAAGACCTACAAGATCTGCTAGAACTAACACCCAAAAAAGATGTCCTTTTCATTATAGGGGACTGTAATGCAAAAGTAGGAAGTCAAGAAACTCCTGGAGTAACAGGCAAATTTGGCCTTGGAGTACAGAATGAAGCAGGGCAAAGGCTAACAGAGCTCTGCCAAGAGAAAGCAGTGGTCATAGCAAACACCCTCTTCCAAAAACACAGGAGAAGACTCTATACATAGACATCACCAGATGGTAAACACTGAAATCAGATTGATTATCTCCTTTGCAGCCAAAGACAGAGAATCTCTATACAGTCAGCAAAAACAAGACCAGGGGCTGACTGTGGCTCAGATCATGAACTCCTTACTGGCAAATTCAGACTTAAATTGAAGAAAGTGGGGAAAACCACTAGACCATTCAGGTATGACCTATATCAAATCCCTTATGACTATACAGTGGAAGTGAGAAATAGATTTAAGGGACTATATGTGATAGACAGAGTGCCTGATGAACTATAGACAAAGATTTGTGACATTGTACAGGAGATGGAGATCAAGACCATTCCCAAGAGAAAGAAATACAAAACAGCAAAATGGCATCTGAAGAGGCCTTACAAATAGCTGTGAAAAGAAGAGGAGCAAAAAGCAAAGGAGAAAAGGAAAGATATACCCATTTGAATGCAGAGTTCCAAAGAATAGCAAGGAGAGATAAGAAAGCCTTCCTCAGTGATCAATGCAAAAATATAGAGGAAGGCAATAGAATGGGAAAGACTAGAGATCTCTTCAAGAAAATTAGAGATACCAAGGGAATATTTCATGCAAAGATGAGCTCAATAAAGGACAGAAATGGTATGGACCTAACAGAAGCAGAAGATATTAAGAAAAGGTGGCAAGAATACACAGAAGAACTGTATAAAAAAGATCTTCACGACCAAGATAATCACCATGGTGTGATCACTCACACTCACCTAGGGCCAGACATCCTCGAATGTGAACTCAGGTGGGCCGTAGGAAGCATCACTAAGAACAAAGCTAATGGAGGCTATGGAATTTGGGTTCAGCTCTTTCAAATTTTAAAAGATGATGCTGTGAAAGTGTTGCACTTTTCATGTCAGCAAACTTGGAAAAATCAGCAGTGGCCAGAGGACTGGAAAAAGTCGGTTTTCATTCCAACCCCAAAGAAAGGTAATTCCAAAGAATGCTCAAACTAACGCACAACTGCATTCATCTCACACACTAGTCGGAGAAGGCAATGGCACCCTACTCCAGTACTCTTGCCTAGAAAATCCCATGGACGGAGGAGCCTGGTAGGCTGCAATCCATAGGGTCGCTAAGAGTCGGACACGACTGAGTGACTTCACTTTCCCCTTTCACTTTCATGCATTGGAGAAGGAAATGGCAACCCACTCCAGTGTTCTTGCCTGGAGAATCCCAGGGACAGGGGAGCCTGGAGGGCTGCCGTCTCTGGGGTCACACAGAGTCAGACACGACTAAAGTGACTTAGCAGCAGCAGCAGCACACACTAGTAAAGTAATGCTCAAAATTCTGCAAGCCAATCTTCAGCAATATGTGAACCATGAACTTCCAGATGTTCAAGCAGTTTTAGAAAAGGCAGAGGAACCAGAGACCAAATAGCCAACATCCGCTGGATCTTTGAAAAACCAAGAGAGTTCCAGAAAAACATCTATTTGTGCTTTATTGACTATGCCAAAGCCTTTGACTGTGTGGATCACAAGAAACTGTGGAAAATTCTGAAAGAGATGGGAATACCAGACCACCTGAATTGCCTCTTGAGAAACCTGTGTACAGGTCAGGAAGCAACAGTTAAAACTGGACATGGAACAACATCTGGTTCCAAATAGGAAAAGGAGTACGTCAAGGCTGTATATTGTCACCCTGCTTATTTAACTTATATGCAGAGTAATCATAAGAAATGCTGGGCTGAAGGAATCACAAGCTGGAATCAAGATTGCCAGGAGAAATATCAATAACCTCATATATGCAGAGGACACCACCCTTATGGCAGAAAGTGAAGAAGAACTAAAGAGCCTCTTGATGAAAGTGAAAGTGGAGAGTGAAAAAGTTGGCTAAAAGCTCAACATTCAGAAAACGAAGATCATGGCATCCGGTCCCATCACTTCATGGGAAATAGATGGGGAAACAGTGGAAACAGTGTCAGACTTTATTTTTCTGGGCTCCAAAATCACTGAAGATGGTGATTGCAGCCATGAAATTAAAAGACGCTTGCTGCTTGGAAGGAAAGTTATGACCAACCTAGACAGCATATTAAAAAGCAGAGACATTACTTTGTCAACAAAGGTCCATCTAGTAAAGGCTATGGTTTTTCCAGTAGTCATGTATGGATGTGAGAATTGGAATATAAAGAAAGCTGAGAGCTAACAAATTGATGATTTTGACCTGTGGTGTTGGAGAAGACTCTTAAGAGTCCCTTGGACTGCAAAGAGATCCAAAAAGTCCATCCTAAAGGACATTAGTCCTGGGTGTTCATTGGAGGGACTGATGTTGAAGCTGAAACTCCAATACTTTGGCCACTTGATGCGGAGACCTGACTCATTGGAAAAGACTCTGATACTGGAAAAGATTGTGGGCAGGAGGATAAGGGGACGACAGAGGATGAGATGGTTGGATGGCATTACCAACACAATGGACATGGGTTTGGGTGGACTCTGGGAGGTGATGATGTACAGGGAGGCCAGGAGTGCTGCAATCCATGGGGTATCAAAGAGTCAGACACGACTGAGTGACTGAACTGAATGAAAAGAACATGATAAATGCCCGCCAAACCAAACAAAAGAGGAGGCGATAGGGATTCTACCTATCTAGGAGACTTCAGAAGAATGATAGTAATAGTGATCCAAAATCTTGAAAACAAAATGGAGTTACAGATAAATAGCCTGGAGACAATGATTGAGAAGATGCAAGAAATGTTCAACAAGCACCTTGAAGAAATAAAAAAGAGTCAATCGATAATGAATAATGGAATAACTGAGATCAAAACACCCTGGAGGGAACCAACAGTAGAATAAGGGAGGCAGAAAATAGGATAAGTGACATGGAAGATGGAATGATGGAAATAAATGAAGCTGAGAGGAAAAAAGAAAAAAAATTAAAAGAAAAGAAGGCAACCTCAGAGGCCTCTGGGACAATGTCAAATGCCCCAACATTCAAATCATGAGTCCCAGAAGAACAAGACAAAAAGAAAGGCCATGAGAAAATACTTGAGGACATGATAATTGAAAACTTCCCTAAAATAGGGAAGGAAATAGACACCCAAGTCCAAGAAACCCAGAGAGTCTCAACAGGATAACCCAAGGCAAAACACCCCAAGACACATATTAATCAAATTTTAAAAAATCAAACAAAGAGCAAATATTAAAAGCAGCAAGGGAAAAAAACACAAACAACACACAAGGGGGCTCCCATAAGGATAACAGCTGATCTTTCAATAGAAAGTCTTCAGGCCAGAAGGGAATGGCAGAACATATTTAAACTGATGAAAGAGAAAAACCTACAACCCAGATTACCATACCCAGCATGGATCTCCTTCAAATATGAAGGAGAAATCAAAAGCTTTACAGACAAGCAAAAGCTGAGAGAATTTAGCATCACCAAACCAGCTCTTCAACAAATGCTAAAGGATCTTCTCTAGACAGGAAACAGAGAAAAGGTGTACAAACTCAAACCCCAAACAACAATGTAAATGGCAATGGGATCATACTTATCAATAATTACCTTAAATGTAAATGAATTGAATGCACCAACCAAAAGACAAAGACTGGCTGAATGCATACAAAAACAAGATCCCTATATATGCTGTCTACAAGAGACCCACCTCAAAACAAGGGACACCTACAGACTAAAAGTGAAGGGCTTGAAAAAGATACTTCATGCAATTGGAGACCCAAAGAAAGCAGGAGTAGCAATACTCACATCAGATAAAATAGACTTTGAAATAAAGGCTGTGAAAAGAGACAAAGAAGGACACTACATAATGATCAAGTGATCAATCCAAGAAGAAGATATAACAATTATAAATATATATGCACCCAACATAGGAGCACCACAATATGTAAGGCAAATGCTAACAAGTAGAGGGGAAATTAACAATAACAAAATAGTAGCAGGAGACTTTAATATCCCACTCACACCTATGCATAGATCAACTAAACAGAAAATTAGCAAGGAAACAGAAACTTTTAATGATACAATGGACCAGTAAGAGCTATTTGATATCTATAGGATATTTCACCCCAAAACAATGAATTCCACCTTTTTCTCAAGTGCACATGGAGCCTTCTCCAGGATAGATCACATCCTAGGCCATAAATCTAGCTTTGGTAAATTCAAAAAACTTGAAATCATTCCAAGCATCTTTTTTGATCACAATGCATTAAGATTAGATGTCAACTACATTCAGAAAACTAACATCAAGGCATCTGGCCCCATCACTTCATGGGAAATAGATGGGGAAACAGTGGAAACAGTGTCAGACTTTATTCTGGGGGGCTCCAAATTCACTGGAGATGGTGAATGCAGCCATGAAATTAAAAGACGCTTACTTCTTGGTGGGAAAGTTATTACCAACCTAAACAGTATATTAAAAAGCATAGACATTACTTTGCCAAGAAAGTTCCATCTAGTCAAGGCTATGGTTTTTCCAGTGGTCATGTATGGATGTGAGAGTTAGACTGTGAAGAAAGGTGAGTGCCAAAGAATTGATGCTTTTGAACTGTGGTGTTGGAGAAGACTCTTGAGAGTCCCTTGGATGTCATGGAGATCCAACCAGTTCATTCTAAAGGAAATCAGTCCTGGGTGTTCATTGGAAGGACTGATGCTGAAGCTGAAACTCCGATACTTTGGCCAAGTCATGAAAAGAGTTGACTCATTGGAAAAGACTCTGATGCTGGGAGGGATTGGGGGCAGGAGGAGAAGGGGACGACACAGGATTAGATGGCTGGATGGCATCACCGACTTGATGGAGATGAGTTTGAGTGAACTCCGGGAGTTGGTGATGGACAGGGAGGCCTGGCATGCTGCGATTCATGGGGTCACAAAGAGTCAGACACGACTGAGCAACTGAACTGAACTGAACAGAGAAAAAACTATTAAAAATTCCAACATATGGAGGCTGGATAACACGCTTTGGAATAACCAACAAATCACAGAATAAATAAAAAAAGAAATCAAAATATGCATAGAAATGAACGAAAATGAAAACACAACAACCCAAAACCTATGGGACACTGTAAAAGCAGTGCTAAGGGGAAGGTTCATAGGAATACAGGCTTACCTCAAGAAATAAGAAAAAAGTCAAATAAATAACCTAATTCTACACCTAAACCAACTAGAAAAGGAAGAAATGAAGAAATCCAGGGTTACTTGAAGGAAAGAAATCATAAATATTAAAGCAGAAATAAATGCAAAAGAAACAATAGAGACCATAGCAAAAATCAACAAAGCTAAAAGCTGGTTCTTTGAGAGGATAAATAAAATTGACAAACCATTAGCCAGACTCATGAGGAAACAAAGGGAGAAAATTCAAATCAACAAAATTAGAAATTAAAATGGAGAGATCACAACAGACAACACAGAAATACAAAGGATCATAAGAGACTACTATCAGCAACTATATGCCAATAAAATGGACAACTTGGAAGAAATGGACAAATTATTAGGAAAGTATAACTTTTCAAAACTGAACCAGGAAAAAATGGAAAATCTTAACAGACCCATCACAAGCACAGAAATTGAAACTGTAATCAAAATCTTCCAGCAAACAAAAGCCCAGGTCCAGACGGCTTCACAGCTGAATTCTACCAAAAATTAAGAGAGGACTAACACTTATTCTACTCAAACTCTTCCAGAAAATTGCAGAAGAAGGTAAACTTCGAAACTCATTCTATGAGGCCACCACCACCCTAATACCAAAACCTGACAAAGATCCCACAAAAAAAGTAAACTACAGGCCAATATCACTGATCAAAAGAGATGCAAAAATCCTTAACAAAATTCTAGCAAACAGAATCCAACAACATATTAAAAAGATCATACATCATGACCAAGTGGGCTTTATCCCAGGGATGCAAGGATTCTTTAATATCCGCAATCAATCAGTGTAATACACCACATTAACAAACTGAAGGATAAAAACCATATGATTATCTCAATAGATGCAGAGAAAGCCTTTGACAAAACGCAACATCCATTTATGATAAAAAAAAAAAAGCCCTCCAGAAAGCAGGAATAAAAGGAACATACCTCAACATAATAAAAGCTATATATGACAAACCCACAGAAAACATTATCCACGATGGTTAAAAATTTAAACCACTTGCCCTAAACTCAGGAACAAGACAAGGGTGCCCAATCTTACTGCTGCTATTCACCACTTACCACTTATTCAGTACTTACCACTATTACCACCACTAACTATTCAACATAGTTTTGGAAGTTTTGGCCACAGCAATCAGAGCAGAAAAAGAAATAAAAAGAATCCAGATTTAAAAAGAAGAAGTAAAACTCTCACTGTTTGCAGATGACATGATCCTTTACATAGAAAACCCCAAAGACTCTACCAGAAAATTACTAGAGCTAATCAATGAATATAGTAAACTGGCAGGATATAAAATTAACACACAGAAATCTCTTGCATTCCTACACACTGACAATGAGAAAACTCAAAGAGAAATTAAGAAACAATTCCATTCACCATTGCAACGAAAAGACTTAGGAATAAATCTACCTAAAGAAACAAAAGACCTATATAGAGAAAACTATAAAATACTGGTGAAGGAAATCAAACAGGACACAAATAGATGGAGAAATATACCATGTTCATGGATCAGAAGAATCAATATAGTGAAAATGAGTATACTACCCAAAGCAATCTATAGATTCAATGCAATCCCTATCAAGCAACCAACGGTATTTTTTACAGAGCTAGAACAATTAATTTCACAATTTGTATGGAACTACAAAAAAACTCATATAGCCAAAGCAATCTTGAAAAAGAAGAATGGAACTGGAGGAATCAACCTGCCTGACTTCAGGCTATCCTACAAAGCTACAGTCATCAAGACAGTATGGTACTGGCACAAAGACAGAAATATAGATCAATGGAACAAAATAGAAAGCCCAGAGATAAATCCATGCACCTATGGACACCTTATCTTTGACAAAGGAGGCAAGAATATACAATGGAAAAACATTGTCTCTTTAACAAGTGGTGCTGGGAAAACTGGTCAACCACTTGTAAAAGAATGAAACTAGAACACTTTCTAACACCATACACAAAAATAAACTCAAAATGTATTGAAGATCTAAACATAAGACCAGAAACTGTAAAACTCCTAGAGGAAAACATAGGCAAAACACTCTCCAACATAAATCACAGCAGGATCCTCTATGACCCAGCTCCCAGAGTAATGGAAATAAAAGCAAAAATAAACAAATGGGACCTAATTAAACTTAAATGCTTTTGCACAACAAAGGAAACAATAAGCAAGGTGAAAATACAGCCTTCAGAATGGGAGAAAATAATAGCAAATGAAGCAACTGACAAAGAATTAATCTCAAAAATATACAAGCAGCTCATGCAGCTCAATTACAGAAAAATCAGTGACCCAATCAAAAAATGGGCCAAAGGACTAAACAGACATTTCTCCAAAGAACACATACAGATGGCTAACAAACACATGAACAGGTGCTCAACATCACTCATTATCAGAGAAATGCAAATCAAAACCACAATGAGGTACCATCTCATGCCTATCAGGATAGATGATATCCAAAATAAATGCTGGAGAGGGTGTGGAGAAAAGGGAACCCTCTTACACTGTTGGTGGGAATGCAAACTAGTACAGCCTCTATGGAGAACAGTGTGGAGATTTCTTTAAAAACTGGAAATAGAACTGTCATATGACCCAGCAATCCCACTGCTGGGCATACACACTGAGGAAACCAGAATTGAAAGAGACACGTGTACCCTAATGTTCATCGCAGCACTGTTTATAATAGCCAGGGCATGGAAGCAACCTAGATGTCCCTCAGCAGATGAATGGATAAGAAAGCTGTAGTACATATCCACAATGGAATATTACTCAGCCATTAAAAAGAATACATTTGAATCAGTTCTAATGAGGTGGATGAAATTAGAGCCTATTATACAGAGTGAAGTAAGTCAAAAAGAAAAACACCAATACAGTATATTAATCCATATATATGCAATTTAGAAAGGTGGCTACGATGACCCTAAATGCAAGACAGCAAAAAGACACAGATGTAAAGAATAGACTGTTGGACTCTGTGGGAGAAGTCAAGGGTGAGGTGATTTGAAAGAATAGCATTGAAACATGTATATTATCATATGTGAAACAGATCGCCAGTCCAGGCTGGATGCCTGAGGCAGGGTGCTCAGGGCTGGTGCACTGGAACAACCCTGAGAGATGGGATGGGGAGTGAGGTGGGAGGGGGGTTCAGGATGGGGAACACATGTACACCCATGGCTGATTCATGTCAATGTATGGCAAAAACACTACAATATTGTACAGTAATTAGCTTCCAATTAAAATAAATAAATCTTTTTTAAAGTTCATAGTGATAAATGCCTACATCAAGAAATAAGAAAGATCTCAAACAAAAAACCTAACTTGATACCTCAAAGAACTAGAAAAAGAATAAAAAGCAAAGTTAAAATATGGCAGAAAGGAAATAACAAAGAGTGGAAAAAATAGACAGAGACAAATAAGACAATATGAATAAGACCTGTATTTTTTTTAATGATAAACAAAGTGGCAAACCTTTAGATTCACCAAGAAGAAAAGAGGTACAACTCAAATAAACAAATCAGAAATAAAAGAGGAAACATTAAAATTGATACCACAGAAATACAGAGGATGATGACAGATGATAATGAACAACAATACATGAACAAATTGGACAACCTGGAAAAAATTGATAAATTCTTAAAAAACATGCAACCTATAAAGACAAAATCATGAACAAACAGAAAATTTAAACACAGCAATAACTAGTAAGGAGATTGAATTGGTAGTCATAATATCCCAATAAACAATCAAAAAAAAAACAAAGATAGTTTTGGGTTTTTCTGGTGGCTCAGACAGTAAAGAATTGACCTGCAGTGGAGGAGACCTGGGTTCTATCTCTGGGTTGGGGAGATCCCCTGGAGGAGGGCATGGCAACACACTCCAGTATTCATGCCTGGAGAATCCCCATGGACAGAGAAGCCCAGTTGGATACAGTCCATGGGGTCACAAAGAGTCAGACATGACTGAGCAACAAAGCACAGCACACAGATAGTTTTGATAATGAATTCTACCAAATACAACATTTAAAGATACATGAATACAAACTCTTCCAAAAAATACAAGAGGAAGGAACACTTCCAAATTTATTTTGCAAGGTCAACATTACTCTGCTATCACAACCAGAGAAGAACATTACAAAAAAAAAAAGAAAATTAAAGGCCAATACGCTTGATAAACATAGATGCAAAAATCCTCAACAAAATATTAGTGAACAAAATTGAAGAATACAGTAAAAGGGCCATAGATTAGGAACAAGCTGGATTCATTTCAATGATTCAAGGATGGTTCAATATGTGTAAATCAATCAATGTGATACAACTCAGTAAGAAAATGAGGGATAAAAATCATAGGACCATCTCAAGAGAGTCAGAAAAAGCATCTATGAATGTCAACATTAATTCATGATTAAAAAAAAGAAAACTCTGAACAAAGTAGGTATGGAGGGAACATACCTCAACCTAACACCGGCTATATATAACAACCTCACAGCCAATATCATATTCAACAGTGAAAAGGGGAAAGCTTTTCCTCTAATATCAGGAATAAGGCAAGGATAACCACTCTCACCACTTTTATTGAACAGAAGGGATCAGGATTTGGGAAAATTTTTCTTAAAATGCAAAAGGATTAAGTATGTTTAAATGCTAATGGAAAGGAGCCAGCAAGGAGAGAGAGAATACAGATAAAGAAAAAAAAAGAAATGGTTCCTGAAAAAGTGACAGGAAAGGGATCCATGAGAAAGGCAGAAAGATTTACTTTAGATAAAAAGAGAGCCCTTCTTCTACAACAAAACGAAAGAGAAAACAAAGGGTGTGGATGTAGCTACATTTGTAAAACCTTGAGGATGGGTGTTGAGGGAGTTTCCTACAATGGCTCTTAGTTTCTTTGTGGAAGACTAACTCACTTGGGGAGAAGGCCTCAGCAGAGAACTGGAAGGGAAGAATTCAGGGCTGAAAGCCCATGTCGTGCTTGTTGGAGAAAATTGAGTTGGGTTACCAAGCAAGAATGTTGGATAAGATTGAGGATTCAATTCATTTAAGGTTGGTGATAATAATAAAACCTGCTGGGCTGCATGGTCTTTTTTGGAAGGAGTCATTAGCTCAAGCACAAGCAGAAAGGCAGAAGATTGGTGCATTGGATTTTGGATAAGTACATGAAACAGATAGTTAGGGAGGTGACTATCTAATAGATATTCAGGTGGGGGCAGCATGGTGTGAGACATATGAGAATAGAGGATACTGGTTAAGTGCTCATAATAGTAAAATATACACTGGAAAATAAGAAAGTAGACAGAAGAGTAGGCTAATGAACAGGCAGAGTGTGGATTTATCAGTGTACTGAGAACCCTGTGGAAGCCTAAGTACTATTATATTTATTAAATTGTATTAATAAACAAAACAGTAAAGGAGCATGTGATCAGAGGGTAAAATATGTATGACATGACTATGTAGTACCTGTAAACAGCTGTGTGCATGCTTAGTCACCCAGCCGTGTCCAACTCTTTGTGATCCCATGGACTGTAGCCCACCCGGCTCCTCTGTCCATAGGGATTTTCCAGGCTAGAATACTGGAGTGGGTTGCCATGCCTTCTCCAGGAGATCTTCCCAACCCAGGGATAGAATCCAGGTCTTCTGCGTTGCAGGAAGATTCTTTACTAGCTGAGCCACTTTAAGATTCAGGTTATCAACTATCACAGCAGTAGAATTATACAGTGCCTGTCTACTGGCTTCCCCGTGGTTCAGACGGTAAAGAATCTGTCTACAATGCGGGAGACCTGGGTTCAATCCTTGGGTTGGGAAGATCCCCTGGAGAAGGAAAAGTCTACCCACTTCAGTATAATGGCCTGGAGAATTCCATGGACTGTGTAGTCCATGGGATCACAAAGAGTCGGACATGACTGAGCGACTTTCACTTTCAAGAGTCTTGAGTATAGATGAAATACCTCTTACCTTGGGAATGAGGTATTCTCTGAACTTAACATCCTGAGTTGCTGCATGGGGCAGATTGCTGGGGACAAGGTCGATGTATCTCTGGATCTCATGCAGCACAGCATCTGTGTAGGGCATGCGGCTCTTGTCCTGCATGCAGGGGCTTCGGTTTCTGCCAACCACATGATCAATTTCTTCCTGAACTTTAGCTGGCAAGATAGGAATCAGAATTTAGGTCATAAGATAAAAAGACATTTTCTTATCTTCTTAATCATTGTTCCATTGGAAAATTTGTTTGCCAAAAAGGATATAATTGAAAAGAATTTTTAATTTGTATATAACTTTTGTAGAGTGAATCTTTTTGACAAAAGATTGTGATTTTGCTGAATCAATCCTACACTACAAATGCGTTTGAGTAGAATTATCTTTTGACAAAAATATATCTATCTGGACTTAGAAGGCTTTATCAAGCAATGCCCTTTTAGAGAGAGAGGAAGGCTAATGCTTTCCAGATCCTAGGATAACTCTCTTTACTACATTTGACATGATGCAGATCAATGATACTCCGCCACAGAAAACAACAGTGACCTCAACCCTTGAAACCTCTGCTGCTGATTAAACATTTTATTATGAGTTTTAATTTGAATTTAATTCATCCAATTATAGGAAGATCTACTAATAATGAATTTTTCTTCTTGTACAATATCTAGGCAGATGAAGAATGGAATAGTCATCAATGTTGCCTGCCAATTTCTACCCAGAATTTCATCCTGTTCATCATCTGTGATCCTACCTGTGACCTCTGGGTGCTTCAGCAGGAGCAGGACCCCATATCTCAGAGTGAGGCTTGTTGTCTCTGTTCCAGCACTAAATATGTCCCATACAGTGGTGATCAAGTTGTCCATGGTAAATTCGGAATGTTTATTGTGTTTTTCCTAGCAATGATGTATTAGGATTACTTGATAAATAAAAGAACCTAATAAATAACATAAAATAATTTCATATAACTTCATAATTTTTTAAAAATTTAATTATCTGACAAATTAAGCCAAACATTAGAGAGTGTTATAGATGAAGGTAAAGTTAGATGAGTTGTTAGAATTACTTCCGTTAAAACATAGAGTTAAACTTCCAAGTCCTTTCTGATTCTTCACTTTTGATACTCACTAGAGCAAATCAGTTCTTCAGTAATTTCTAACTTATCTCTTATCAAGTCATCACTGCTACTTACTGTCAATTCAAGCATCTATTGTTTATTTCATCATATCTGAAGTTCTCACTCAAGTATTCAGAATCACCTACCCTCAAACTGCAACACTATTCGCAAAATCATCACTCATTACACCCATGACAGTTTCTCAGTTATAATCAAGATAATCTCTAAAAATTCCACACATTTCATCTCTGTACTTATCATTCCCTGAACCAATTTTGTCATCTCTGTTAATCTAAGCCAAAGTTTTCTCAAAACTTACCTAAGCTGTTTCCTACTATCTTTCCAACAGTAAGCCTTTCTTGATTCCCACCAATTCCTACTTTCTCTCATTTGTTACATCATTCATTCATGGAATTTATATGATGAAAAAAGAATATGCTGTCTGTCAATAATCTTGAATGTGCCTATTTGTCTGTGTGTGAGTGCTTCAACCTGTCCCCAAATAAAGAACCAGCTTTAACATGGTAAATATAAACACTTCCAAATAATTTTCAGTGACAATTTATAAATATCTCAAGACATCCAGTATGGTTTGCACAAGCAATATTCACTCTTGTATGTGCAAGCAGTGAACACATATTTAAGAAGGAGTATTTGTTCTAATAAACCAATTTCACTGAGAAGAACAAAGCTATTCCATGTGTCACATCACTCCACCCACAAAGATAAAGTAGCAAATCTGGGTTCCATTTTACCTTTTCCATTTTAATCAGAAAGTAATCAATAAAATCTTGAGGGTTATTGAGGTCCAGGGATTCTTGGTGTTTCTTTACTTCCTCCAAAATAAACTTTCTTTGTTCAGTCATGTTTTTAAATATTGTATTATGACTTCCTGGGAAATAACGTAGTAAAGAGGGGAAAGCATTGAAGAGCTGAAAGATGAAATAATAATTCATTAATTTATTCAGCACACGTTTACGGGCCCATATTATAGATCAAACACATTGCTATAAAATGAGTAGATTAAGATGAATAACACATGCATCTTGCACTAGAATACATTTTAGATTGAGAGGGAACTGATAAATTGGCTGGAGTAACAGCATGCACAGGTTACCAACTAATTTCAAAACCATTCAAATTCATTTCTAACCATAACTCTCTAAAGAAATTCAGGGTCATACTACCCTCTTTCAAAATGAGGGTACTGAGATTCAGAAAGGTTCGTCAACCCGTTTAAGACACAAAACTAGTGATAGAGGTAGAACCCAGTGATCACTCCAGTTTACCCTACATGCATGTCTACAGAGAGTCACCTAAAAAATGTGCAGGGATCACACCCTTTGGGTTATAGTTTTTATGAAAGTATAGCTGACGTGCAATATTATTAGTTTCAGGTGTACAAAATTGTGTTGTGACATTTATATGCATTACAAATTTTTCACCATGGTTAGTTTAGGAACCCTCTGTCACCATACAGCTATTGAATTTTTTTTTTTTTTTGTCTTTCTTTTTTTTTTTAATTTAATTTAATTTTATTTTTAAACTTTACATAATTGTATTAGTTTTGCCAAATATCAAAATGAATCCACCACAGGTATACATGTGTTCCCCATCCTGAACCCTCCTCCCTCCTTCCCTCCCCATTCCATATTGACTATTCCTTGTGCTGTATATTATATCCCTGTGACTTTATTTTATAACCAGAAGTTCAGACTTCTTAATCTCCTTCATCTATTTCATTCATGCCCACATTCCCTCCCCTCAAGTGACCACTAGTTTATTCTCTGGGTCTATGAGTCACTGTTTTGTTTTGTTTGTTTTCATGTTTAAATTCCAAATATGAGGTAAATCATATGGTATTTGTCTTTCTCTGCCTGACATTTTCCCTTTAGCATAATATCTTCTAGGCCCATCCATACTGTCATAAACAGCACTATTCAATGTTATATGGCTGAATAAATTTCCATTGTATATATACAAACCATATTTTCCTTATCTATTCATTCTTTGATAGATACTAAGGTTGCTTCTATATCTTGACTACTGTAAACAAAGGTACAGTGAACATAGGGGTACATATACATTTTCAAATTAGTGTTTTTATTTTCTTTGGATAAATACCCAGGACTGAAATTGCTGAACTGTACATAAGTTCTATTTTCAATTTTTTGATGAGCTTGCATATTGTTTTCCATAGTACCTGCATCAATTTACATTCCCACCAACAGTTCATGAGGGTTCCTTTTTCTCCACATTCCCCCCAACACTTGTTATTTCTTTTTGACAAGAGCCATTCTGACTGGTATGAGGTGATATCTCACTGTGGTTTTGATCTGCATTTCCCTGATGACTTGTGATGCTGAATATATTTTCATATGCTTATTGGACATCTATATATCCTCTTTGGAAAAATGCTCATTCAAGTCCTTTAGACACTTTTATTTATTTTGAGTTTGCTTTTTTGTTTTTGATTTTGAATTGCATGTGTTCTGTGTGAATTTTTTATATTAACCCCTTGTCAGATATATATTGTTTGGAAATGTCTTTTCCCATTTAATAGGTAACCATTTTGTTCCACTGGCATCCTTGTCTTTTTGCTAATCTTAAAAAATGTTTTCAGATTTTCACTGTTGAGTATGATGTTAGCTATGGGCTTGTCATTATGGCCTTTATTACATTTGCGGTGTATTCCTTCAATACTCACTCATGAAAAGCTTTTGTCATAAATGGATGTTGAATTTTTTTAAGTCTTTTTTAACATAATTTGTGATCATAAATTTTTTTCTTCATTTTGTTAATTTAATGTATCAGATTGAATGATTTGCAGATATGGAACCACTCTTGAATCACTGGGATAAATTTAACTTAATCATGGTTTGGGCTTTCCTGGTAGCTCAGCTGGTAAAGAATCCGCCTGTAACGTAGGAGACCCTTGTTCAATTCCTGGGTCAGGAAGAGCTGCTGGAGAAGGGATAGCCTACCCACTCTAGTATTCTTGGGCTTCCCTTGTGGCTCAGCTGGTAAAGAGTGCAGTGCAGGAGACTTGGGTTTGAGCCCTGGGTTTGGAAGATCCTCTGGAGAAGGGAATGGCTACCCACTCTGGTATTCTAGCCCGGGAAATTCCATGGACTGTATAGTCCATGGGGGTTGCAAAGAGTCAGATGCAACTCAGCGACTTTCATTTCACAATCATTTGGCTTATGGCCCTTTTAACGTATTGGTGAATTCTGTTTGCAAATATTTTATTGAGAATTTTTGAGGAAGTGTTCCTTTCTCTTCAATTTTTTGCCAAAGTTTGAGAAAGATATGTATTAACTCATCTCTAAATTTTTAATATAATTCACCTGTGAGGCTATCTGGTCCTATATTTTCAATGATGGAGGTGTTTTGATGATTAATTCAATTTGATTACTAATGATAAGTCTGATTAGATTTTCTGTTTCTTCCTGATTTAGTCTTGGTATGTTATGTGTTTCTGTGAATGCACACTTTTTTTCTAGGTTTCCAGTTCACTGGTATGTAATTGTTCATAGTGGTGATCATGATCCTTTGAAGTGTTGTGATATCAGTTGTAATGCTTCTCTCTTTCATTTCTGATTTTATCTATTTGTTTGTTTTTTTTTTTTAATTTTATTTTATTTTTAAACTTTACATAACTGTATTAGATTTGCCAAATATCAAAATGAATCCGCCACAGGTTTACATGATTTTATCTATTTGGATTGTCTCTCTTTTTATCTTGATGAATCTGGCTAAGGTTTATCAATTTTTGTTTATCTCTTCAAGAACCAGCTTTTAGTTTCATTGATCTTTTCTATTGTCTGCAGTTAATGTTTCATTTATTTAATTTCTGACCTTTATTATTTCCTTCCTCCTGCTAACTTTGAGCATTGTTTGTTCTTCTTTTTCTTGTTATTTTATATGTAAGGTCAGATTGATTTTGTTTTGGGGTTTTTTTGAGTTTGTTTGTTTTTTTTTAGTTTCCCGGGGTGGTAGGCCTGTTTGCTACAAAACTCCCTCATAAAACTATTTTTGTTTGTCACAAGGATTTTAAAATGTTCTATTTCCATTTTCAATTATCTCAAAATATTTTCATTTCCTCTTTGATTTCTTTATTGACCTATTATCCAATCCCCTCATGTTTGTATTTTTTCCAGTTGTTTTTTTCTTGTGATTGATTTCTAGTTTCACACAGTTGTGGTTAGAAGAAATGCTTGATATTATTTCAATTTCTTGAATTTATTGACATAATTAATTTGTTTTGTGACATAACACAATCTATCCTGGAGAATGTTTCATGTACACTTGAAGAAAATGTGTATTTGACTGCATTTGGATGGAATGTTCTGTATAAATCTGATCTAATGTGTTGCTTAACACCAATTTTTCCTTATTAAGTTCAGATCTGCATGATTTGTTCATTGGTGTAAATGGTGTGTTAAAGTCTCATACCATTCATTATTATATTATGGTCAACAATTCCCTTTATGTCTATAATATTCACACCCTTTTTTGGTAATGAATGAACTCACCAGAAATATTAAGTTAATGCCTAAATTATGTAGCTTATTTTTATTTAGGCATTTTATACCTTGAGAAATATACATGTTAAATCTCTTCAGTCATGTTCAACTTTTTGTGACCATATGGACTGTAGCCTGCCAGGCTCCTCTCTCCTTGTGATTTCCCAGGCAAGAATACTAGAGTGGGTTGCCATGCCCTCTTCCAGGAGATCTTCCTCACTCAGGGAATGGAACCTGCATCTCTTACACCTCCTACATTGGCAGATGCCTTTTTTACTACTAGCACCACCTGGAAAGCCCTGAGAAATATACACATTGCACTTATTCACCTGGATATTTCTAATCCTAAAGGTTATTGGATCCTTTTTAAATAGTACCTTCATGACTTAATACCTTTGCTAGACACTGAAGAAATTTATTAAGGCTGGTAGCTTGTATCAAACTAGCTAGAGAATTGAGAAATCTAGCTTCTAAGTCCAGTTCATTCTTTTTCTTGGTTAGGCTACTTTGGAAAATATGTTTAATATCTCTGGGTGAATTTTCATGTTCCAAAAAATGAGGAATAGAATATTTGTCCTCTATGGTCCTTCCCAAATGGAAAACATCATAACCTTACATTTCACATAGAATTTTACTTATAAAGGATGTACCACATATGTTATTAATTTTTCCTGACATGTACTATCATAAAAAATGTATTTTATATACCACTCTCTTTATCTATAGATATATAAATCAAAGGGTTAAAAAGGTTTCTGAAAAAAATATTTTGCTATAATGGATACACTACAATATTATATTTTTCTTTTTCTTACAATATTTCACATTTTAAAACTCAACCCATTAGCTAAATTGAATTGATAACTCACTAATCAGTTACAGGTGATAGTTTGATTAACATTATCCATTTTGATAGAACACAAAAGGATGTGGAAGAATGAACAATCAATTAGCTAGAAATTTGTTTACCATTTAAAGAGAATCTTGACCTTACCTCTACCCAGGGGGTGCTTGCAAGCCTTGAATTTTCATTAAAATATTTTATCAAAGTTAGCAATTTCTCATCACTGTACTCAAAACGATTCTGGAAAATAATGGAGCAGATCACATTGCAGGGAGCACAGGTCAGAAGTAAAGTAGGATCACAAGGAGATCCTAAAAAGTCAATATAAATGTTAGAAAATATTCTAGTATACAAATCTTACATTTAGTGTTTAAAGTAAGTAAGAAGGGTTGACTTCCAAGATTTTTTTTTAAATTATAGGAACAACCTGGGCATGCAATCATCACTATTCAACATGCCTAAAATAAAATTTATTGTGCTTTCCCAAGCAAAATTATCTAATCCAGTGTGATTTATTTATTTTCCCTCCAAGTGTTCTCCTATTTATGTCATTCTCCAAATAACATCCAAAAGGTAACTCACAAGAAAAAGGTTATTTTAAAATATCTTTAATGTTGCCAGATTTAGCCCTCACTGTTGATACTTCTTCATCATGCCTACAGGAAACATCAATGTCATAAGAAAATCAAGAAACTGGGGAGACTTGAAATAATATTTCAAAAATGCAGTTGAAAAAATTGGACTGGTCAGAATGGTCATCATCAAAAAATCCACAAACAATAAATACTGGAGAGGATGTGGAGAAAAGGGAACCCTCCTGTACAGTTGGTAGGAATGTAAACTGATACAGCCTCTATGGAAGACAGTATGGAGATACCTTTAAAAACTAGGAATAAAACTGCCATATGACCCATCAATCCCACTACTAGGCATTACCCTGAGGAAACCAAAATTGAAAAAGACACATGTACCCCAATGTTCACTGAAGCAATATTTGCAATAACTAGGACATGAAAGCAACCTAGATGTCCATCAACAGATGAATGGATAAAGAAGCTGTGGTACATATATACAATGAATATTACTCAGGCATAAAAAGGAATGCATTTGAGCCAGTTTTGATGAGGTGGACAAACCTAGAGCCTATTACAAAGAGTGAAATATGTCAGAAAGAGAAAAGCAACTGTTGTATATATGTATACTCATATATATGGTATCTAGAAAGACAGTACTGATGAAACTATTTGCAGGGTAGAAATGGAGATGCAGACATAGAGAACAGACTTATGGACACAGGTGGGTGGGAGGAAGGAGAAAGTGGGATGAATGGAGAGAATAGCATGGAAACATATACACTAACATATGTAAAATAGATATCAAAGGGAATTTGCTGTATGAATCAGGGACCTCAAACCAGGGTGACAACCTAGAGGGGTAGAAAGGCGTGGGAGGTAGAAGGGAGGTGCAAGAGGGAAAGGACATATGTATACCTATGACTGATTCATGTTGATGTATGGCAGAAACCAACACAATATTGTAAAACAATTATCCTTCAATTAAAAACAAATAATTTTTTAAAGAAAAAAATTGGAGTGTGCTTTTTTGTAGAAGAAAAGAACAGTGACAGAAATTAGAGTTACATTCAGATATTTTAAAAATATGTTATAGTATTAGAAACAGGCTTCCCAACCAAAATAAAGAATATGACTAACTTTATTCCTGTTTGATGACAATTTGTAAACCTTGTCTTTTCTTCTTCTACTGACATCTGGACTAGGTGGCTTTAAAGAAAGCTCAAGTGATACTTTGCAAGAAGAACAAAATTTAAAGCACACAAGGTCTGCTTTTTCACTGAGAACCTTCATCTGCAATCTATCCCCAAAAGACCATAAAAATCTCAAGCCTGCATCCTTCCTCTGCTCTCTCAAGCCATTTTTGGATCTGGTTTCTAGCCACCTGCCTTCCACAGAAAGCCTCATTATGTGTGTAATAGACCTTTTCATATCCTATAGAGATGTGTGTATCACAATGAATCTTAACAGCTAAACTAAATTTTCTATGGGAGGTCCATCCTGCCTCTGCCTGGTTACTGCTGCTGCTACTGCTGCTAAGTCGCTTCAGTCATGTCCAACTCTGTGTGACCCCATAGATGGCAGCCCACCAGGCTCCCCCGTCCCTGCGATTCTCCAGGCAAGAACATTGGAGTGGGTTGCCATTTCCTTCCCCAATGCATGAAAGTGAAAAGTGAAAGTGAAGTTGCTCAGTCGTGTCCGACCTCAGCGACCCCATGGACTGCAGCCTTCCAGGCTCGTCCATCCATGGGATTTTCCAGGCAAGAGTACTGGAGTGGGGTGCCATTGCCTTCTCCAGCCTGGTTACTACCATAACACTATACTCCAAAAGGAAAAAGTCTAGCAGGGATTAAAAAGTAGAAGTTACAAGGAAAAAGGTTCTGCCCAACATGTGAAATAAACTTCCAACAGTCAGTTAACCAGTGACAAACTCAGTTCAGTTCAGTTCAGTCAATCATTCATATCTGACTCTTTGCAACCCCATGTACAGCAGCACATGGGGCTTGCTGTCCATCACCAGTTTGCGGAACTTGCTCAAACTCATGTCCATTGAGTCGGTGATGCCATCCAATCATCTCATCCTGTCATCCCCTTCTACTCCTGCCTTCAATCCTTCCCAGCAACAGGGTCTTTTCCAATGAGTCAGTTCTTCCCATCAGGTAGCCAAAGTAATGGAGTTTCAGCTTCAACATTAATCTCTTCAATGAATATTCAGGACTGATTTCCTTGGGATTGACTAGTTGGATCTCTTTGCAGTACAAGGGAATCTCAAGAGTGTTCTTCAACACCACAGTTCAAAAGCATAAATTCTTCAGCACTCGGCTTTCTTATTAATCCAACTCTCACATCCATATGTGACTGCTGGAAAAACCACAGGTTTGACTAGATGGACCCTTGTTGGCAAAGTCATGTCTCTACTTTTTAATATGCTGGTCATATTAAATAGTAGGTTGGTCATAGCTTCTCTTCCAAGGAGCAAGCGCCTCTTAATTTCATGGCTGCAGTCACCATCTGTAGTGATTTTGGAGCCCAAAAAAGTAAAGTCTCTCACTGTTTCCATTGTTTGCCCATCTATTTGCCATGAAGGGATGGGACTGGATGCCATGATATTAGTTTTCTGAATGTTCGGTTTTAAGCCAACATTTTCATAACTTTTTCACTCTCCTCTTTCACTTTCACCAATAGGCTCTTTAGTTCTTCTTCACTTTCTGCTATAAGGGTGGTATCATCTGTGTATTTGTGGAGAAGGAAATGGCAACCCACTCCAGTACTCATGCCTGGAGAATCCCATGGATAGAGGAGCCTGGTGGGCTACAGTCCATGGGGTTGTGAAGAGTAAGACACAACTGAGTGACTTCACTTTCATTTTTCACTTTCATGCATTGGAGAAGGAAATGGCAGCCCACTCCAGTGTTCTTGCCTGGAGAACCCCAGGGACAGGGGAGCCTGGTGGGCTGCCATCTATGGGGTTGCACAGAGTAGGACACGATTGAAGTGACTTAGCAGCAGCAGCATCTGTGTATTTGAGGTTATTGATATTTTCCCGGCAATCATGATTTCAGCTTGTGCTTCATACAGCCCAGCATTTCATATGATGTACTCTGCATATAAGTTAAATAAGCAGGGTGACAATGCACAGCCTCAATGTACTCCTTTCCTAATTTGGAACCAATCTGTTGTTCCATGTCTGGTTCTAACTGCTGCTTCCTAACCTGCCTACAGATTTCTCAGGAGGCAGGTCAGGTGGTCTGGTATTCCCATCTCTTTCAGAATTTTCCACAGTTTGTTGTGATGCACACAGTCAAAGGCTTTGGTGTACTCAATAAAGCAGAAGTAGATATTTTTCTGGAACTCTGTCAGTTTTTTGATGATCCAACGGATTTTGGCAATTTGATTTCTGGCAACTTCCTCTGCCTTTTCTAGATCCAGATTGAACATCTGGAAATTCAGAGTTCACATGCTGTTGAAGCCTGGCTTGGGGAATTTTGAGCATTACTTTGCCAGCATGTGTTCAGTGCAGTTCAGTTGCTCAGTCGTGGCCAACTCTTTGCGATCCCATGAACCGCAGCACACCAGGCCTCCCTGTCCATCACCAACTCCTGGAGTCTACCCAAACCCATGTCCATCAAGTTGGTGATGCCATCCAACCATCTCATCCTCTGTTGTCCCCTTCTCCTCCTGCCCTCAATCTTTCCCAGCATCAGGGTCTTTTCAAATGAGTCAGCTCTTCACATCAAGTGGCCAAAGTATTGGCGTTTCAGCTTCAACATCAGTCCTTCCAATGAACAGCTAGAACTGATCTCATTTAGGATGGACTGGTTGGATCTCCGTGCATTCCAAGGGACTCTCAAGAGTCTTATCCAACGCCACAGCTCAACAGCATCAGTTCTTCAGCACTCAGCATTTTTTATAGTCCAATTCTCACATCCATACAAGACTACTGGAAAAACCTTAGCCTTGACTAGACGGACCTTTGTTAGCAAAGTAATATCTCTGCTTTTTAATATGCTGTCTAGGTTGGTCATAACTTTCCTTCCAAGGAGTAAGCGTCTTAATTTCATGGCTGTAATCACCATCTGCAGTGATTTTGGAGCCCAGAAAAATAAAGCCTACCACTGTTTCCACTGTTTCCCCATCTATTTGCCATGAAGTGGTGGGACTGGATGCCACTATCTTAGTTTTCTGAATGTTGAGCTTTAAGCCAACTTTTTCACTCTCCTCTTTCACTTTCATCAAGAGGCTCTTTAGTTCTTCACTTTCTGCCATAAGAGTGGTGTCATCTGCATATCTGAGGTTATTGATACTTCTCCTGGCAATCTTGATTCCAGCTTGTGCTTCCTCCAGCCCAGCGTTTCTCATGATGTACTCTACATGTAAGTTAAATAAGCAGGGTGACAATATACAGCTTTGATGTACTCCTTTCCCTATTTGGAATCAGTCTGTTGTTCCATGTCCAGTTCTAACTGTTGCCTCCTGACCTGCATAGAGGTTACTCAAGAGGCAGGTCAGGTGGTCTAGTATTCCCATCTCTTGAAGAATTTTCCACAGTTTACTGTGATCCACACAGTCAAAGGCTTTGGCATAGTCAATAAAGCAAAAATAGATGTTTTTCTGGAACTTTCTTGGTTTTTCGATGATCCAGTGGATTTTGCTATTAGATCTCTGGTTCCTCTGCCTTTTCTAAAACCAGCTTGAACATCTGGAAGTTCACAGTTCACGTATTGCTGAAGCCTGGCTTGGAGAATTTTGAGCATTACTTTACTAGCGTGTGAGATGAGTGCAATTGTGTGGTAGTTTGAGCATTCTTTGGCATTGTCTTTCTTTGGGATTGGAATGAAAATTTTCCAGTCCTGTGGCCATTGCTGAGTTTTCCAAACTGGCATATTGAGTGCAGCACTTTCACAAAATCATCTTTTAGGATTTGAAATAGCTCAACTGGAATTCCATCACCTCCACTAGCTTTGTTTGTAGTGAGGCTTCCTAAGGCCCACTTGACTTCACATTCCAGGATGTCTGGCTCTAGGTGAGTGATCACACCATTGTGATTATCTGGGTCATGAAGATCTTTTTTGTGTAGTTCTTCTGTGTTTTCTTGCCATCTCTTCTTAATATCTTCTGCTTCTGTTAGGTCTGTACCATTTCTGTTTTATTGTGCACATCTTTGCATGAAGTGTTCCCTTGGTATCTCTAATTTTCTTGAAGAGATCCCTAGTCTTTCCCACTCTATTTTTTGCCTCTATTTCTTTGCATTATTCACTAAGGAACACTTTCTTATCTATCCTTGCTATTCTTTGGAACTCTGTAGTCAAACTGGGCTACCCCATGAGTATGAGGTCTCCATAGTTAGGTGGAATCAAGCAGAGTCTGGGTGGTCATCAGTAAGGAAGCTGAGAGAAGGCCATATTAATTATGGGAAAACTGAAACAGCTAACAATAATTTCTGCTTGAAATACAAATCAGGTGGACAAAACCACTTACAAATAATGTGTATCAAATTTCATTATTCATTGATTTACTAATTCCATTTCAGAAATTTTATTCTAGAAAGTAATCAGAAATATTCAATGATTAATATGTTTTTTATATTATTATCAACAAAGTGTTGAAAACAGTTTATCTGGACAAATAAATAAAGCTTGGTAAATAAACTATGGTACCTGCAAAATAATAGACTACTATACTATTAATAATGTTCTTGATAAAAGAACATGCAAACATATTTAATATGTTAAATTTTAACATAAGGATAGAGAAGAACCTATTCAGATGAACCTTGTGTTCTTATCACTGCTTCTGCCAAATCTCCCACCCATTCCTAGGTAATATGCACCAGAAGTCCAAATGATGTTCATTGACACTCTATTTGAGAAACTTACTCAAAGAAGAAACCAGAATCATGCATATATCTGTAATTATTGCATTGTTTATATCAGTAGCAGCAAAAAATGAGGGGGAGAAACCTATCTGGATGACTATATATCAGTGGTAAAAAACCACAATACCGAGTTACAAGTTAGAATATAGCATTAGTAAGTTAATAATGTTCTTTAAAAATGAAATATTGAGGTTAAAAACCACATATGTCTTATGATTCTGATCTTGCTCCTTCCCTGTCAAGTCTCCTATTCACGCCTTTCTCTCCTATCCCCTCTTGGGTCCTGCATGGGCATCCACACACATGTACACTGAGCAGATGCGTGCTGCTGCAGCTCCCTCCCTTCACACTCAAGGGGAGCTATAATACAACCTTATGCGCAGAGAAGTACTTGGTGCAAAATCTATACCTGAACCACTAATTTTATTTTAGTTTTGTTGAGATATCACAGATAGACAAGAATGTACAAGTTTAAGGTGTACTGCATAATGACATGACATACATGTGTTGCAAAAAAAATTTGCAATACTTCTCAAGAAGCTACCTGAGAACTTAGTCTTTCAAATTATTTTCACCAAGTTACTAGAAGATTGCCAAAATTAACACTTGTTTCTGTTTCCTGTGCACATGTATAAGCACATTTCCCAGCTCCTCTTATAGATAAGCACATTTCCCAACTCTTGTGACTGAGTTTACAGCCCGTGAAATATGAAAGAACCTTTGTGTGCCTGCCATACCTGACCTATTAAAAACAGTATAGCACTTTTCTTTATTCTTTCCTTCACCCTCACTACCATTCAAGGAGATGAACTCTGGGAGCCACTGGAAGGCAACCATGTGCTGAAGGCATCAAAGGCCCTGGAAACCAGGTGCTTGAAAAGGCCATTATGCCAGCGACTTCCCCTCCTGCTACTGTCATGTGAGCAGGAAGTCAACTTCTGTTGTATTTGAGCCATTATCTCTCTGTAGTCTACTTGTAATAGCATTTAGTCTGCCCAAGCAGTTACTGCTAATTACATAAAGAAATACCCACCATTGGTTTTTTTTAATGCTTCCACCAAACATACGGCTTCCTCTTGAATTCTGTGTTCAATCGTCCTCTTCCCCATCCCCATATTCCTCAAAACCATGAGGGAGAAACGCCGAGTTTGCTTCCACTTTTCTCCATTGCTGAAAACAATTCCTATCAGGACAAAAACCAAAAACAGAGAAGAATAATCCATTGCCATGAATTCTAGCTGAGAGTCTTTAAACCAGGAAATGACAAGGATACCTAAGCAGGGATTAAATATAGGAGTGACAGCGTCAGGAATTCCTATCAGGCCTTTCATTATTGTTTCCCCATGACCCTCTTTTCAGAGCATATTTGTGCTTTATGCTTTGTATTATATTCTATTGGATAAAAAAATTTCTTATGCTTTTTTTTCTAAGAAGAATAGAAAATTGAATGCAATGTACATACTTCAAACCTTTGTTGGTTCCATGTATATATTATGCAAGCTTCCAAAACTAGTCTCTTAGCAACCATGACTCAGGCCAGAAAGCAAAATATTCGATAAATAGGATAATTTGTTGTCATTTTCCTCCCTTATTTTTCTCTCTGTCTCTTCTCATTTTCTTACCTGGTCATAATTTATTAATAGAACATTGGTTGTTAGAAGATTTGCTTTCACTGCACTTAATGTTTCATTCAGACTGTGTCATCTTCATAATTTTAAATATGGATTAATGATCCATAGAAAACTGTTTATTTATGATGCTTTCATAAACCTCTGTATTACCTATAATTTCTCAATTCCTTAGCCTATTTGAATCTTTCCAACCTACAATTCCCACACACTCCTCAAATAGAAACATACCTAATCCCTGGTTGATGTTGTCTGCCACTGGTAAACTACCTCTGCCAGAAAATTCCTCACTCTGATCAATCAGGACTTGCTTCACTGCTTCATATCCATGCAACACCACAGTGGGCTTCATGCCAAAATACAGAGTGAACACAGGACCATAATCTTCTGCTAGCTGGAAAAGGAACAGGAGATGTAAGAACAGTGAGCATGTCAAACTGAAAATGTAGATAATATAGGAAAATGTAGATAATGTGGGAAATATTTTTAATCTTAAGATTCACCCATTATAAAAGGTTTCAATTTCTAGAACCAGTAATTTAATATGACATCACTTTACTACAATGATAATTATCATTATAGTATTAGGAATACTGTTATTATTATCATCATCAATAGTTATTCTTTATTCAGCTCCTACAATGTGACAAAGGCCATAGTATGAATTTTATTAGTATTAGTCTATTAAGCTTTTTTCTGCCAAACCTGTAATTGCTCCTTCCTTCTTATAGTGGCAAGAAATGATATGTTTCCTCTGTTTAAGGGAAGGTGCTCCATCTCTCACACATGCAGACTGATAATCATCCCCTCATCATCCATTCTTCACATCTTTAGCACCAGAGACCTCTAAGCATTCAAAATACATAAGGACCTAGCCATAGACATTTTCCATCTTCCCAGTGTGATGATGTAAGTAAGTTTTCATGAACTGAGATAAGCAAAAGGGATGTGCACAAATTCTACACTGGCATAAATGGGTGACAACACATCTTTCATTTCTCCTCCTATCCATAGGTTGAAATGACAGCATGGAGATGACCCCTCTGTGGCTGCAAATGAGAACAAAAGCCTTAGAGCATGCGATGGTAAACTACAAGACTGAGAAGATCTGGTTCTCTGAAAGAACTCATGGAGGAGAGGCAGCCCAGCAGCACTTAACTCTACGCCTGCTATGCGGAAGGCAGAAATAAACTGTCTTCCTTAAGTCACTGCATTATTGTGGTCTTTCTGTCATGACAGCTTATTTAGTGTAGTACATGATATAGACTTTCACTCTTTCAACTTGTCCAATGTTTGAGTCCTTTTGCCACTTTATAATCCATTCTCCATACAGCAACCCATTTCACAAAGCCAATGTTAAAGAATATCATATTGCTCTTATGCTAAAGGCCAATATTCTTAAAATCCCTGTAAGATCTACATACTCTGCTCTCTGTTTACCTGCCTAATCTCATCTCACACCATGCTTTTACCTACTCTCTGGGTGACAAACAATTGGTCCTCTTTCAGACATTTCAATAACTAAGTCTGCTCCAGGCTGAAAAAAAAGATGGAACAAACATATACCTGTATTTTATCCAGTTAATGTTTAATTATTTTTCAGATCTCACCTACAATTTCACTTCCACAAAGAACCCTTACTAACTGTGCCTCCTACCTGTAATCCTTTAAACTACATCACCTTTTTAAACTACATCACTGTGTTCCTATTATATGGTTTGTAATCATCCACTTATTTGCATAACTGTTTCATAAATACATGCTTACCATCTAGACTGTAAATTCCATACTGCTGACCTTTTTTCCTTTTTTTTTTTAAATTCACTGCTCGGATAGTTAAAGAACCTGCCTACAATGTGGGAGACCTCGGTTCAGTCCCTTGGTTGGGAAGATCGCCTGGAGAGGGGAAGAGCTACCTACTCCAGTATTCTTGCTTGAAGAATTCCATGGACAGAGGTGCCTGGCTGGTGGGCTACAGTCCATGGGGTCACAAAGAGTCAGACATGACTGAGTGACTAAATTTTTCACTTTCTTTCACTTTGAAAATTCCCAGCATAGACACACCTTGGACTGACAATAGGCATTCAACAACTTGTCAAGCTCAGGTATTAATATTTGTGCATAATAATTATTATTCACCTTTTAAAGAAATAGAAATTAAAGCTCAGAGAGATTTTATAATTTGACCACGCCTGTGAGTTAACAAGTGTATGAGCTGGGGTGCTGACACAATCACTTCAAAACCAGAGTCTGATACACAGAAGGAGGAGCTTCCAGGGGCAGTGCTCTCATGACTACCTTTCCCAGAGAAGTCAGATTTCCGATAATTCCTTCAAGATTTAAAGACCTATAGAATGCTAATGCTAAGTCTCTTCAGTCGTGTCGGACTCTGTGCGACCCCATAGACGGCAGCCCACTAGGCTCCCTTGTCCCTGGGATTCTCCAGGCAAGAACACTGGAGCGGGTTGCCATTTCCTTTTCCAATGCATGGAAGTGAAAAGTGAAAGTGAAGTCGCTCAGTCATATGCAACTCTTAGTGACCCCATGGACTGCAGCCTACCAGGCTCCTCCATCCATGGGATTTTCCAGGCAAGAGTACTGGAGTGGGGTGCCAATGCCTTCTCCGACCTATAGAATAGTAATTCATTAATTGAGCAAACACAACAGAAACTATGAAATTTCTTGAAACTTGGTTATTTCCTTGATTTCAAATCAATGTATTATTCTTTCAGGAAAATTTTGGGGTTATCACTCTGTAACTATGCAGTTTTTAAAAATTAAAGCAATTTCTTTGCAATTAGAATTCGCCAAAAATAAGTGCTATAAAGGACACATAGGTCACAACATGGACAGAGAATTCCTACTTTTGACAATTTCAACAATGATCTCATTGATCTCACTCCATTCTGGCAACCTTTAGCTGTATACCATCTAAAATCATGTCTGGGTGTCATACATCAGGGACAAGTGAGATTAATCCCAGGGATGCAAGTATGGTTCAATATTCTCAAATTAATCAATGCTATACCCTACATTAACAAATGGAAAAATAAAATCATATGATAGTTCAATAGATGTAGAGAAGTTTTTTATAAAATCCAATATCCATTTAAGATTAAAAATTCTCCACAAAGTAGGTATAGAGGCAACATACTTCAACATAATTAAAAAATCACATATATAATAAGTCCACAACTAACATTATCATACTTGACAGTGAAAAACTTAAAGCATTTTCTCTTAAATCAAGAATAAGATAAGGATGCCCACTCTTGCCACTTTTACTCAAAATATCATATTGGAAATCAAAGCCATAGCAATCAAAAAAAGAGAAATAAAAGGAATTGAAAAGAATGAAGAAAAACTGTCCTTATTTGTAGAAGATACAATACTATGCTTATAAAATTCTAAGTTTAGTTCAGTCACTCAGTCGTGTCCAACTCTTTGCGATCCCATGGACTGCAGCAGGCCAGACCTCTCTTTCGATCACCAACTCCTGGAGTTTACTTAAACTCATATCTATTGAGTCAATGATGCTATCTGACCATCCCATCCTCTGTTGCCCCCTTCTCCTCCCACCTTCAATCTTTCCCAGCATCAGCGTCTTTTCCAATGAGTCAGTTCTTCACATCAGGTGGCCAAAATATTGGAGTTTGAGCTTCAGCATCAGTCCTTCCAATGAATACTCAGGACTGATTTCTTTTAGGATGGACTGGTTGCATCTCCTTGCTGTCCAAAATTCTAAAAATCCCAACAAAAAGCTCCTAGAGCTTATCAGTGAATTTGGAAAAGTTGTAGGATAAAAAAATTAACATACAGAAATCTATTCCATTTCTAAACAATAAGAACAAACTATCAGAAAGAGAAATTATTAAAACAATCCCACTTATCACCACATAGAAGAGAATAAAATTCCAAGCAATAAATCTAATTAACGAAGGAAGTAAAAGACATGTACTCAGAAAACTATAAGATGCTGATTAAAAAAAAAAAAGACAATACAAATAGATGGAAAAACATAACATGCTCATGGACAGGGAAAGTTAATATTGTTAAAATGAACATATTACATATTACCCAAGGAAATCAACAGATTCAAAGCAAATCCTATCAAAATACCAGTGTAATATTCAAAGTGCTACAACAAGTAATTCTAAAATTTGTATGGAAACACAAAATAACTCAAGTAGACAAAGATATCCAAAGAAAGAACAGAACTGAAAGTATCATACTCCCTGATGTCAGACTACAGTACAAAGTTACGGTAACCAAAACAGAATTGTACTGGCACAAAAATGAACACAGGTCTATGGAGCAGAGCATATAGCCCAGAAAATAATTCACACTTACATGAACAACGAATCCGTGAAAAAGGACACAAAAAATATACAGCGGGGAAAAGGCAAGTTCTTCAATAAGTGGTGTGAAGAAAACTAGACAGCTACACATAAAGAATTAAATTAAAATATTTCACATGCTAGTAAGGTTATGCTCAAAATCTTAAGATAGGATTCAGCAGTACATGAATCGAGACCTTCCAGATGAAAAAGCTGGGTTTAGAAAAGGCAGAAGAACCAGAGCTCTAATTGCCAACATTCATTAGATCATAGAGAAACAAGATCAGTTCAGTTCAGTTGCTCAGTCATGTCTGACTCTTTGCAACCTCATAGACTGCAGCACACCAGGCCTCCCTGTCCATCACCAACTCCTAGAGTATACTCAAACTCTTGTCCATTGAGTCAGTGATGCCATCCAACCATCTCATCCTCTTCTAAGAGAAAGCAAGGAAATTCCAGAAAAATATCTACTTCTGCTTCATTGACTACACTAAATCCTTTTACAGTATGGATCACAAAATCTGTGAAAAATTATTAAAGAGGTGGGAGTACCAGACCACCTTACCTGTCCCTGTGAAACCTGTATGCGGGTAAAGAAGCAACAGTTAGAACTGGACATAGAACAATTGACTGGTTCAAAATTGGGAAAGGAGTACAACAAGGCTGTATATTGTCATCCTGCTTATATGCAGAGTATATCTTAACTTATATGCAGAGTACATTGTATGAAATGCTGGGCTGGATGAATCAAAAGCTGGCATCAAGAATACCAGCAGAAATATCGACAACCTCAGATATGCAGATGCTACCAATCTAATGGCAGAAAGCAAAGAGGATCTAAAGAACCCCTTGAGGAGGGTGAGAGAGGAGAGTGGGAAAGCTGACTTAAATCAGCATTCAAAAAACTAAGATCATGGCATCCAGTCCCATTATTTCATGGCAAATAGAAGGGAAAAAGTAGAAGCAGTGACAGATTTTATTTTCTTGGGTTCCAAAATTACTGTGGACAGTGACTGCAGCCATGAAATTAAAAAATCTTTCCTCCTTGGAAGAAAAGCTATGACAAATCTAGACAGCATATCAAAAAGCAGAGACATCACTTTGCTGACAAAGGTCAATATAGTCAAAGCTATGATTTTTCTAGTAGTCTTGTACAGATGTGAGAGGTGAACCATAAAGAAGGATAAGCACTGAAGAACTGATGCTTTTGAATTGTGGTGTTGGAGAAGGCTCTTGAGAGTCCCTGGGACTGCAAAGAAATCCAACCAGTCCATCCTAAAGGAAATCAGTCCTGACTATTCATTAGAAGGACTGTTGATCAAGCTGAACCTCCAATACTTTTGCAACCTGACAGGAAGAGCCAACTCATTGGAAAAGACCTTCATACTGGGAAAGACTGAAGACAAAGGAGAAGGGGGTCGCAGAGGGTGAGATGGTTAGATAACATCACTGACTCAACGGACATGAGTTTGAGCAAACTCCAAGAGATGGTGCAGGACAAAGTAGCCTGGGATGCTGAAGTCCATAGGTTGCAAAGAGTCAGACATGACTCAGTGACAAACAACACAGAAACAAAACATTTTCTCATACTATATACAAATCTTAACTCAAAAAGGGTTGAGGACTTAAATGTAAGACCAGAAACCATAAAACACCTGGAAGGAAACATAGGCTGTATATTCCTTGACATGATTCATAGCATATATTTTTGGATCTGCCTCCTAGTGAAGTGAAAGTGTTAGTTACTAAGCTGTATCCAACTCTTTGTGACCCCCTAGACGGTAGCCTAGGACTTCCCTGGTGGCTCAGATGGTAAAGCGTCTGTGTACAATGTGGGAGACCTGGGTCCGATCCCTGGATTGGGAAGATTCCCTGGAGAAGGAAATGGCAACCCACTCCAGGACTCTTGCCTGGAAAATCCCATGGACTGAGGAGCTTGGTGCAGGCTACTGTCCATGGGGTCGCAAAGAGTCAGGCATGACTGAGCGACTTCACTTTCAGACTGTAGCCCACCAGGCTCCTCTGTCCATGGAATTCTCCAGACAAAAATACTGAAGTGGGTAGCCATTCTCTTCTCCAGAGGATCTTTCTGAACCCAGGAATCAAATCCAGGTCTCCCACATTTTGGGCAGATTCTTTACCATCCTTACCATAAAAAAGAATGAAATTTTGCAATTGCAATAACATAGACTAATCTGGAGGGCACTACACTTAGTGAAGTAAGTCAGACTGAGAAAGACAAATACTCTATGTTATCATTTATATGTGGAATATTAAAAAAAATAAAATTGATGAATTGAACAGAATATAAATAGGCTCATATACATAGAGAACAAACTAGTGGCTACCAGTAGGAAACAAGAAGAATAAGGGGGATAAGAGGGGTAGGGGATTAAAAACTATAGACTACTATGTATAAAACAAATAAACTACAAGGATAAATTGTTCAGCACAGGGAATACAGCCTATATTTTATAATAAATTTCAAAGGAACATAATCTATAAAATGTTATATATTCTCATTTGAAACTAACATAATATTGTAAATCAACTCTAGATCAATGAAAATAAATTAATAGGGCTCCGCTGGTAATCCAGCAATAATCCACCTCACAATGCAAGGGACACTGGTTTGATCCCTGGTCTGGGAAGACCCCACATGCTGCAAGAAAAAAGCCTGAGTGCCACAGCTACTGAGCCTACACTCTGGAGAATGTGAGGGGCAAGTACTGAACCCAAGAGCCACAGAGCCTTCTCAGAGAAGTCATGGCAGGAGAATTCCACACACTACAACTATAGTGCATTTTCTGCTTTCCGCAGCTAGAGAAAGCCTGTGCATAGTAATGAAGACCCAGCACAGCCAAAAATAAATATTTTTTAAATAAATGAATAAAAATAAATAACAATGAATAAATATATATATATAAAACCACATCCAGGTGTCCAATGGGAACTCCCCTTTAAAAGCACTTTTAACAAACATGTGTCTGGGACTATGGAGTCTGGGACAAGACATAGGGCTATCTTATTTACTCATTACAAACAACTGGAAGAAAAGTAATCATACTTGCCTTGCTTATGGATTTGCTGACATTCTTAATATTTATCTGCAGAATATTTCCAACAATTGGGAGAGGAGTGGGCCCAGGTGGCAGCTTCCCTTTGGCATGCCTCTGATTCCATAGAAAAAGGAAAATCAAAATAGAAAGACAGATCACTAGAACTACAAAGAGATCCATTGATGTGCTTTGCGTGAGGGCAACTGAAAGCCTAGAATCCAAACACTTTATAAAAACTAAGTGCAAAGAAAAAAACAAAGTGCAAGCTTATCACCAAACATGCAATAGGTCTTTGAACTTTTAAATAAATAAGGCTTTATCATCAGTGCACTTTGGCTTGTCAACATATATTTAAATGAAAGGTTAAATTAGTATTGTTAAACTACTAAATTTGTTTAATGTTCTCATCATTACTATTTTGTATTCTATCCTTGTGGAAACCCATGTTACTGCTAAATCTTACTGCTGTTTAAAGTAAGTGAAAATGGAACTAAATCTATTTTATTACTCAGCATATCCATTTGTTAAAAAATATTTTTTGTCACCATATACTGAATTACCAAGAACTTCTCAGTTTTCTGATAACTTTTTCTTTTTCATGGCTAAATTTAGCTGATGATTTTAACTTTTCTGTTTTCACTAAGTTAAGTCCTTCAAGGATGTAAGTTTCAATGGAAATCTCAACTAAAAAACAATTCACTTTCTCAGAGATGGCCATATTTTAGTAATAAAATTGAAGGTATCCAGAGTTTCAAAGGACTGGAATTCACAACCACAGCAATTGATGAAAGCGTCTCTGCTCATCATATGAGCAGAAAAAGAAGAACTCTCTTAGAGCTTTTTCTCATAAAATCCATGGTAACGCCAGGTGAAGACAGAAGGAGGCCGGACAAATAAAGAAAGGAATACAGAGCTGGTCTTATCTTAGAAAAGAGAATCCCACTAGTCTCACAGAGTTCTTTTTTATTTTTTTGTGCCAGGAGTTCTGACACCACTTACTTCCAGAGGAGATGCTGGTCAGCACACAGTAGACAGAAAACAGGAATAACAAGTCAAGGAAAGAAATCACTCAAAGATGTTAGTGGAAGGACCCTTGGCTGCATATCACCCACCCCGCTTCTTTGCATACCCATTTCCGATAAGGTTCACAGAGCCAGAGCAAACCTTGTATGTTCACACCTAGGTGAACAAATACACTCCAGCATTCAATACTATAAATATTTGAAAGTGTCTAGAAACTCATAGATATGAACAAAATTTCAAGACTCAAAAGATATTTGAGGACCTCCAATTGCATAATAAGTATCAAACTTAAAATTCAGAAAACTAATCCTTGAAGGACTTAACTTAGTGAAAACAGAAAAGTTAAAATCAGCAGCAAAATTTAGCCATGAAAAAGAAAAAGTTATTAGAAAACTGAGTTCTTGGTAATTAAGTATGTGGTGGCAAAAAATATTTTTCAATAAATGGATATGCTGAATAATAAAATAGATTTAGTTCCATTTTCACTTATTTTAAACAGCAGTAAGATTTAGCAGTAACATGGGTTTCCACAAGGATAGAGTACAAAATAGTAATGATGAGAACATTAAACAAATTAAGTAGTATGGGAAATAGTTCTATTAATAGAAATCCTAGTGACTTTATCACAGGAGTTTTAAGGAGAGAGAAAAATAAGCAAATAATAATAAGCAAAGGAAATTGAATATATTTTTCCTACAATGATGAAAAATCCAAAGAATCTACCAAATTCTAAACAGGATTACAGAGAAAAGATCCACACTCCCAAAATCTTGTGAAACATGGGAATAACAAGGGAAAATAAAACCCTGAAAAGTTTTAAAAAGAAAAAGGAAGTTACAAAGAATGAGACTCAATTTAGAATAAATCTTTCCTTACACAATGCTTATAAATGATTAAAAACAGTCAAGTAAAATCTTCAAAAGCTCAATAGGAAATGACTTTCAAAATTGTTATTCTATACCTGATAAACTCAATTCAACCATAAGGTCAAAGTATAGACATTTGGGGGCCTTCCCTGGTGGACTAGTGGTTAAGACTCCATGCTTCCACTGCAGGGAGCGTGGGTTCAATGCCTGGTCAGGGCACTAAAGTCCTTCGTACTGTGTGGTAGAGCCCAAAATAAAATCAGTAAGAAACATATAGACATTTTTGGACATGTGAACATTCAGACTTTTATAATCTTGAAATCATTTCTGAAATAATTACCTGAGTAAAAAATTGAAAATAAATAAAAACATATCCCCAAAAGGGGAGAAAGTGGGACACAAAATTAATGATGTACAAAAGACAAGCAAAACTTTTGAGTCTAAATAATGATTTATAATGTGGTAGCAAAGCTTAAAGAAATTATCAAGTAATTTTTCATAAGGAAAAGAGGGCTAAAATTCTAGATGTTTCTAGCAAAATATGCAAGCTGATATAGAGGGTAGGAAGTTGTCAGCATTTAGACACTGGTCTGTCTTATTCTAGTAAGGCTATCGATAGTAATTCTAATTTTTAATTATATAGACAGATACAAGCAATTACAATACCAAAATTTTGCCTGAAAGTTTAAAATACACGTAAAATGAAATATCTTTCCTTTTAATAGAAGAAAAGCAAAATGAAATGAAGAAAACTTGATCAGTCCAGCTAAGGACAATATAAAAGAATGAAGTCTATTAAGCATGAGGTAAAAATCATCAAGTGAGGCACTATGATTTCTCATTTCCTACAAAGACTGCATGGGTTTTTATCAGAAGCACCTCCTGAATATACTGCCCAAGACCAGAATGGATCGAATTAATATGAAGACTAAAAGTGAATTCTGTGTACAAAAATCAAACGCAAACAATAGCAATGATGAAAATTACCCAAAAAGTTGTATGGAAAATAGTTCTAGAATGTCCTTTATTGCTAGCAAGTACATCAGTAACATTTATTTCAGGTATATCTGGATACTTATTTTGAATAACATTTAATTAATTAATTTAGGTAATACATGCATGCTAAGTCACTTCAGTCGTGTCTGACTCTTTGTGATCCCATGGACTATAGCCGGCCAGGCTCCTCTGTCCATGGGATTCTCCAAGCAAGAATACTGGAGTGGGTTGCCATGCCCTCCTCCAGGAAATCTGCCCAACCCAGGGATTGAAACCAGCCTCTCTTATATCTCCTGCATTGGCAGGTGGGTTCCTTACCATTAGCACTACCTGGGAAGCTCAATGTAGTTAATAAATACTTTCTAATATTTAAGAAGCTGAATTTAATAATAAAATACAACTAGCATATAATCAACAAGATAAGATTGATTGAGGAATTATTTTACTGGTTCTTCTGTGCCAGATATTTCCCACCCAGTTAGCTCACTTGATCTTCATAAGATGCTTTGAACAGAAATATTTCAACTTAATTACCTGACACCTCCCTACCCAGTTAATAAACGGTAGAGATGGAATGTGAACCTAAGACACCTGCCACACCACATATGCCAAGAATAACTTTAAAAAAGAAACTGGTGTTCCACAACAACAGTGGGCTGGAGAGAAGTCCCCCTCTTAAGAGCTGTGCACATATAAAACTCAATCAGAACAGCCAGTGTTACTTAGTTTTCAACATGGAAGTCAGCAAGAAGGTTCTCAGAGACGAGAACTTCCCTCCAAAGCTTCTGCAGCAGCAGAGGAGCACGGCTCAGGGTGGAGGCTGGGAAACTAACCACATACACCCAGTCTGGAAAGACCACCATATCCATATTCCATAGATAAGAACACAACACATTTAAATTAGCATCTAAGTGTAATAAAGAAAAACACCAATATAGTATACTAATGTATATATATGAAATTTAGAAAGATGGTAATGATAACCCTGTATGCAAGACAGCAAAAGAGACACAGATGTATAGAACAGTCTTTTGGACTCTGTGGGAGAGGGAGAGGGTGGGATGATTTGGAAGAATGGCATTGAAACATGTATAATGTCATATATGAAATGAATCGCCAGTCCAGGTTCAATGCATGATACAGGATGCTTGGCGCTGGTGCACTGGGATGGCCCAGAGGGATGGTACAGGGACGGAGGTGGAAGGGGTGTTCAGGATGGAGAACACATGTACACCAGTGGCAGATTCATGTTGATGTATGGCAAAACCAATACAATATTGTAAAGTAATTAGCCTCCAACTAAAATAAATAAATTTATATTTTAAAAAATCAAAAGAACCAAATTTAAAAGCAGTCTTCTTTGAAGCCACTATTAGATTTTTAAATAATGTGCCTAGAATTCTAAAGTGCTTTTTTTAAAGAAAATAAATGGCTTCCCTTAACTAAAAAATAATTATTTTTATTTGTAGAAAGTTTACGAAGCACTTTTGTGGCTGCCTTATTATTTGACTCTCATAATCAACTCATAAAATAGATATCTTTCAATCCATTTTACAGATGAGGAGAATGAGAACCAGAACTGAAGGGATGTATTTAAATTACTATTTCTAAGGCATAGTTGGAGAAGACTCTTGAGAGTCCCTTGGACTGCAAGGAGATCCAACCAGTCCATTTTGAAGGAGATCAGCCCTGGGATTTCTTTGGAAGGAATGATGCTAAAGCTGAAACTCCAGTACTTTGGCCACCTCATGCGAAGAGTTGACTCATTGGAAAAGACTCTGATGCTGGGAGGGATTGGGGGCAGGAGGAGAAGGGGACAACAGAGGATGAGATGGCTGGATGGCATCACTGACTCGATGGACGTGAGTCTGAGTGAACTCCGGGAGCTGGTGATGGACAGGGAGGCCTGGCATGCTGTGATTCATGGGGTCACAAAGAGTCAGAAACGATTGAGCGACTGAACTGAACTGAACTGACTGAAGGCATAGTACAAGACTTCAACTCTGGCTTTGTAACTTGTGAACTCTGCATTTGAAAGTGTTTCAAGTCAAATACATTCTACATTTGTTGAGTAAATGTTATGTATCTTGCAGCCTCATTTTGGCATGAAAATCCATTTAGGATTAAAAAGTTACTGAGTCAGTAATTTCATCATGAATAAATAAAAATAAGAGTTCAGAAAAGTTTGTCCCTTTGAAATCTTTAGAACCTCAGGAAGCCAGAATCACAGATTCAAAGAATTTGATTTCAAAGAAAAGCACGTATTAGGTGTGAAACTCCATACCTACTGTGCACTGCCTGAGGACATTCTTGACTGGAAGAAGAGTTGTTTTTGTTGTTATTCTTGTGGGATTCAGATGACCATTATATCCACTACTGTGGGCAATTGCTCTAAGAATCCCTTAGAAGAAATGTAGTAGCCCTCACAATCAATAAAAGAGTCTGAAATGTAGTACATGGATGAAATCTTAAATGATAAAATTATCTACATTCATTTCCAAGGGAAACCATTCGACATCACAGTAATCCAAATCTATGCCCAAACCACTGATGCCAATGAGGCTGAAGTTGACCAGTTCTATGAAGACTTATAAGATAGAACGAACACCAAAAGAAGATGTCCTTTTCATGATAGGGGATTGGAATGGAAAAGTAGGAAGTCAAGAGATACCTGGAGTATCAGGCAAGTTTGGCCTTAAAATACAAAATGAAACAGGGCAAAGGCTAACAGAGTTTTGACAAGAGAACAGATTGGTCATAGCAAACACCCCTTTTCAACAACACAAGGGATGTCTACATATGGACAATACCAAATGGTCAATACTGAAATAAGATTGATTATATTCTTTGCAGCTCAAGATGGAGAAGCTCTATACAGTCAATAAAGACCTGGAGCTGATTGTGGCTCAGATCATCCTTATTGCAAAATTGCTGCTTATTGAAAAAATTCATGCTTAAATTGGAGAAAGTAGGGAAAACCAGTAGGACATTCAGGTGTGACCTAAATCAAATCACTTATAACTATACAGCTGCTGCTGCTGCTGCTAAGTCGCTTCAGTCGTGACCAACTCTGTGCGACCCCATAGACAGCAGCCCACCAGGCTCACCCGTCCCTGGGATTCTCCAGGCAAGAACACTGGAGTGGGTTGCCATTTCCTTCTCCAAAATAACTATACAGAGGAGGAGACAAATAGATTCAAGGGGTTAGATGTGGTAGACAGAGTGCCTGAGGAATGGACAGAGGTTTGTAACATTGTACAAGGGGCAGTGACCAAAACCATCCCAAAGAAATAGAAAACAAGAAGGCAAAGTGGTTATCTGAGGAACACTTACAAGTAGCTGAGGACAGAAGAGAAGTGAAAAAGCAAGGGAGAAAGGGAAATATATACCCAAATGAATGCAGTGTTTCAGAGAATAGCAAGGAAAGATAAGAAAGCTTTCTTCAATGAATAATGAAGGGAAGTAAATGAAAACAATAGAATGGGAAAGACTTGAGATCTTTTCAAGAAAATTGGAGGTATCAAAGGAACATTTAATGCAAGGATAGGCACAATAAAGAACAGAAACTGTAAAGGCCTAACAGAGGAAGAAGAGATTAAGAAGTGGCAAGAATACACAGAAGAACTACACAAGAAAAGGTTAATGACCTGGATAACCATGATGATGTGGTCACCAATCTAGAGGCAAACATCCTGGAATGTGAAGTCAAGTGGGCCTTAGGAAACATTAGTACAAACAAAGTTAGTGGAGGTGATGGAATTCCTGCTGAACTATTTCAAATCCTAAAAGATGATGCCGTTATAGTGTAGCACTCAATATGTCAGAAAATTTGGGAAACTCACCAGTGGCCACAGGACTGGAAAAGGTCAGTTTTTATTCCAATCTCAAAGAAGAAGAGTGTCAAAAAATGTTCAAACTACTGAACAATTGCACGCATTTCTCATGCTAGTAAGGTTATGCTCAAAATCCTTCAAACCTGGCTTCAGTAGTATGTGAACTGAGAACTTTCAGATGTAAAAGTTGGGTTTAGAAAAGGCAGAGGAACCAGAGGTTAAATTGTCGACAATTTTCGGATCATGGTGAAAGCAAGGAAATTCCAGAAAAATATCTACTTCTGCTTCATTGACTACCCTAAAGCCTTTGACTGTGTGGATCACAACAGACTGTGGAATGCTTAAGGAGATGGGAATACCAGACCACATTACCTATGTCCTGAGAAACCTATATACAGTCAAGAAGCAACAGTTAAACAACTTACTAGTTCAAACTTCGGAAAGGAGTACAAAAAGGCTGTGTATTGTCACCCTGTTTATTTAACTTCTATGCTGGGTACATCATGCAAAATACCAGGCCGGATGAATCACAAGTTAGAATCAAGATTGCCAGGAGAAATAGCAACAACCTCAGATATGCCAATGACACCGTCCTTACGGCAGAAAGTGAAGAGGAATTCAAGAGCCTCTTGATGAAAGTGAAAAAAGAGAGTGGGAAATTTTGGCTTAAAACTCAACTTTCAAAAATTTGAGATCATGGCATATTGTCCTGTTGCTTCATGGCAGAGAAGATGAAAAAGTGGAAACAGTGACAGATTTTATTTTCTTGGGTTCCAAAATCAGTGCACATGGTAACTGCAGCCATGAAACTACAAAAATAATAATAATAATAAAATAAATGCTTGCACCTTGGAAGAAAAGCTATGACAAACCTCAACAGTTTATTAAAAAGCAGAGACATCACTTTGCTGACAAAGATCCATATAATCCAAGCTGTAGTTCTTCCAGTAGTCATGTATAGATGTGAGAGTTAGACAATAAAGAAGGCTGAGCACCGAAGAATTAATGCTTCCAAACTGTGATGCTGGAGAAGACTCTTGAGATTTCCTTGGAGAGCAAGGAGATCAAGCCAGTCAATCCTGAAGGAAATCAACCCTGAATATTCACTGGAAGAACTAATGCTGAAGCCAAAGTTCCAATAATTTGGCCACCTGAGTAAACAGTGAACTCCTTGAAAAAGACCCTGATCTGGGAAAGATGGAAGGCCAAAGGAGAAGAGGGCAGCAGAGGATGAGATGGTTTGATAGCAGCACAATGTGCTCAATGCACATGAATTTGAGCTAACTCTGGGAGACAGTGAAGGACAGGGAAGCCTGGCATGCTGCAGTCCATGGGGCTGCAAAGAGTGGACACGACTTAGTGACTGAATAGCAGGAATAATTTTGGGAAACAAAAAAAAATGTCTTTATTTGCAGAGTATATGATCATTTATGTAGAAAATCAACAGAAGCTACATAGAAGAGTAGATTTTTGAACGATAATATTCTCTCTATTTCTCCAGAGCAATCTCTTTACCTGAAAAACTTGTGACTTCCCTTTTTCTATGCAAAAATTCTGGGGTCTCATATGCCTAACCATTTTACTCTTCATAGAAGGAAGAAAACATAGAAATTGTTGAGCTGGGACAGATCTTAGGAATATTCTAATAAAATACCTTATATCTGTATTTTAAGAGCAATGTGATAACGGCTCAGAGAGGCAAAGACTTCCACACATAATCACACAGTGGATTAATATCAGAACTTCCAGTTGAAAAGTTTTGCTTCCTCAAACATGAGTTTTTTAATCATGTGAATCTAAAGAAATAGTAAATATTGAACATAGTAAACACATACTATTAAATTTTAACTCTCTAGTAAATTAACATGAGAAAGCTGAAAGGTTACAAAAGTTTGTGGTAACCTATGTTACCCCAGATAAGAGGGACATCAAAGTTCAGGGTACAACAGTCTTCTACCTAAAGTCCTCAATCAGAGCTCAAAAAGAAACTTGGATGTTAATACAAGACATACTCTTTTGCCCTTTGCTCTTGGTGATCCCCAAAATTCTAAATAAAGAATATGTCAGAATATTTGAGTACAGAATCTACTTTCTAGGCCCCTGACCAGAACTCTAATTTGTGAGTAGGTAAAGAATAGGCATTGCTGCTGCTGCTGCTACTAAGTCGCTTCAGTCGTGTCCGACTCTGTGCAACCCCATAGATGTCAGCCCACCAGGCTCCCCTGTCCCTGGGATTCTCCAGGAAAGAACACTGGAGTGGGTTGCCATTTCCTTCCCCAATGCATGAAAGTCAAAAGTGAAAGAAGTCGCTCAGTCGTGTCCGACTCCAGGGACCCCATGGACTGCAGCCTACCAGGCTCCTCCGTCCATGGGATTTTCCAGGCAAGAGTACTGGAGTGGGTTGTCATTGCCTTCTCCAAGAGAATAGGCATTAGTTGAGGCTAAAAAAAATCACACCATCCCCTAAGTAAGCAACGTTCAATGTGGTGAGGGAATCTCCCAGGTAGAAAGAGTTCACCTCACCAGGAGAGGGAGAGAAGTCTGAGCAAAAGGCTTCTCCAGCCTTTGGGGTCATTGTACAAATGTCCTGCTTTGATTTCACCCTACCCAGACTCACAAAGCTCAGATGTATAGAGTTCTGAGGAACAAGAAGAAAAGCAGGGACTACTAATAGCAGCCACAGAGTAGAAGTTGTTGCAGTTCACAGGGACCTACTTAAGAGACAAACTCAGCAGATTCCACCACTGATTAAACAAAGATCTGGCAAGCCAACTGGCATTTCCTGCAGATGACACCAGATTTTGCATCACAAGTATTCACATTTGCTGATGTGGCTACAGGAATCTCCCCACCCCTCCCTTACTCTGTCCCTAGACCCCAGCCAGAGTCCAAGAGCCACACCCAAAGCCAGCTCTTTTTTCTGAGGCTGTGTGAGTGCAAGATGCAAGCATAGACTCCTCTGGCTGATACCCACTGCTGGTCATACACTTAGACTAACTGCTCCAGCTGAGCACCCGCACACACCCAGCCTGAGCCCTGTGTGTGGCCTCCACTGCAGTGCACATGTCTAGAGGGAGAGTTTGCAGCTGTGGGAGAAAATGCCAACAGCCATGACCCCTGCAACTGCCAGTGAGCCCTTACTTGGCCTGATTCTTTCTTCCTACACGTTATATATATGTCTGCACCTGGCTTCTGCCCCAACATAAGACCTGTAGCTGACTCATGCTGCTGAGTTTGTGTCCACCACTTTCTCTGGCTACCACCAATGCCTGTCCTGTTCCCTAGCCACTGGGCCTTTAGACACCACTGAAGATGTCTATTATCCTTACAGCTGCTGGGCAACCCCAGCAGTGTTCATCAAGGTCCACATAGTTTGTCAGTGTTGTGGTACCAGTGGCCTGAGATGAAGAAACATCATGCCCCTTTCCTCAAACTCAGTGCTTCCACATGCTCCCATAACTCATACCTTGCAGCACTTGACCTACAGTAACAGCATATGTCAGCACACTCCCACTCACAGGTGAAAATCTCTTACTAAAGACAGTCCATAAAGCCTGGAAGAGATGGATGCTTTTTCAAATCTGTAGACCTATGTGGAAGGTTCTGGGGATCACTGAAGAATCAGGGGGAAATGACTCCACCAGAGGACTACAGTAAATCTCCAGTAGCTGGACGTAAAGGAATGGAGATCTAGGAATTGTCCAACAAAGCGTTATAAACAATTGTTCTAAAGGTGCTCGGAGAGCTACAAGAGAATACCGATAAACAACTTAACAATAACTGGAGACAATAAAAGAACTAAATGGGAAGTTCAACAAAGAGAAAATATAAAAAGAACCAAATATTGCTTATGAGTACAATGACTGAACAATAGACGGTTTCAACAGCAGAGTGGAGAAAGCAAAGAAAAGAAGCAGTGAGCCTGAAGACAGAAGATTGAAATTATATTTTCAGAGGAGTAAATTAATAAAACAATGCAGCAGCACCAGAGAAGGAATGAAGAAATGTTATGGAACATATTGGACATCTTCAAGAGAAATAATGTATTCACCATTGGAGTCCCAGAAGGAGAAAGGTAGGCAAAAGGAGTGAAGGGCTTACTTAAAGAAATAATGGCTAACAGCTTCCCAAACTTGGAGAGACAGTTGGCTATTCAAGTTCATGAAGCAAATACATAGCCCAAAACTTCAATCCAAAACAATCTTCTCCAAAATATGTGTAATGAAACTATTTAAAATCAAAAATGAGAGAGTTTTAAAAGCAACAAAAGAAAACATATTTCTCTTATAAAAGGGATTAAACCTTAAGGCTATTAGAATATTTCTCAACAGAGACCTTGCAGACAAGGAGATAATGGGATGGTATATATTCAAAGTTCTAAGAACAACAACCAAAAAAAAAAAAAAAAACTTCCAATAAAGAATATTTTACCCAGTACGGTTATCCTCCAGAAGGGAAGGCAAGATAAAGAATTTTCCAGTAAAAATAAACACAAAAGTAAACAAGTGGGACCTGATTAAACTTAAAAGCTTTTGCACAGGAAAGGAAACTATAAGCAAGGTGAAAAGACAACCCTCAGAATGGGAGAAAATAATAGCAAATGAAACAACTGACAAAGGATTAACTTCCAAAATATACAAGCAACTCATACAACTCAATGCCAGAAAAACAACCCAATCAAAAAGTGGGAAAAAGACCTAAACAAACATTTCTCCAAAGAAGACATACAGATGGCTAACAAACACATGAAAAGATGCTCAACATCGCTCATTATTAGAGAAATGCAAATCAAAACTACAATGAGATATCACCTCACACCGGTCAGAATGGCCATCATCAGAAAGCCTACAAATAATAAATGCTGGAGAGGATGTGGAGAAAAGGGAATACTCTTGCACTGTTGGTGGGAGTGTAAATTGATACAACCACTATGGAAGACGTTATGGAGATTCCTTTAAAAAACTAGGAATCAAAGCACCATATGACCCAGCAATCCCACTCCTAGGCATATACACTGAGGAAACCAAAATTGAAAAAGACACATATGTCCCATTGTTCATTGCAGCACTGTTTACAATAGCTAGCACATGGAAGCAACCTCAATGTCCATCGATACATGAATGGATGAAGAAGTTGTGGTACATACACACAATGGAATATTGCTCAGTCATAAAAAAAGAAATGCATTTGAGTCAGTTCTGATGAGGTAGATGAACCTAGGCCTATTATACACAGTGAAGTAAGTCAGAAAGAAAAAGATAAATATTGTATACTAATGCATATGTACAGAATATAGAAAAATGATATTGAAGAATTTATTTGCAGGGCAGCAATGAGAAACAGACATAGAGAATAGACTTATGGACATGGAGAGAGGGAAGGAGAGAGTGAGATGTATGGAGTAACATGGAAACTTACATTACCATATGTAAAATAGATAGCCAATGGGAATTTGCTGTATGTCTCAGAAAACTCAAACAGGGGCTCTGTATCAACCTAGAGCTGTGGGATGGGGAGGGAGAAAGGGGTGAGGCTCAACAGGGAGGGAATATATGTATACCTATGGCTGATTCATATTGGTTTGACAAAAACAACAAATTCTGTAAAGCAATTACACTTCAAGTAAAAAAATCTGGGGGTGGGGGCGTCCTAAGATGGCAGAGGAATAGGACGGGGACACCACTTTCTCCCCCACAAATTCATCAAAACAACATTTGAACGCTGAGTAAATTCCACAAAACAACATCTGAATGCTGGCAGAGGACATCAGGCACCCAGAAAAGCAGCCCATTGTCTTCACAAGGAGCTAGGGAAAAATATAAAAGACAAAAAGAGAGACAAAAGAGGTAGGGACGGATTCCATCCCGGGAAGGGAGTCTTAAAAAAGAGAGAAGTTTCCAAACCCATGCAACACCTGAAGCTCAATTCCAGAAAAATAAACGACCCAATCAAAAAGTGGGCCAAAGAACTAAACAGACATTTCTCCAAAGAAGACATACAGATGGCTAACAAACACGTGAAAAGATGTTCAAGATCACTCATTATCAGAGAAATTCAAATCAAAACCACAGTGAGGTACCAGCTCATACTGGTCAGAATGGCTGCTATACAAAAATGTACAAACAACAAATGCTGGTGCGGGTGCAGGGAAAAGGGAACCCTCTTACACTGTTGGTGGGAATGCAAACTAGTACAGCCTCTATGAGGAACAGTGTGGAGATTCCTTAAAAGACTGGAAATAGAACTGCCTTATGACCCAGCAATCCCACTGCTGGGCATACACACCGAGGAAACCCGAATTGAAAGAGACACGTGTACCCCAATGTTCATCGAAGCACTGTTTATAATAGCCAGGACATGGAAGAAACCTAGATGCCCATCAGCAGACGAATGGATAAGAAAGCTGTGGTACATATACACAATGGAATATTCAGTTCAGTTCAGTTCAGTCGCTCAGTCGTGTCCTAATCTTTGAGACCCCGTGAATCGCAGCACGCCAGGCCTCCCTGTCCATCACCAACTCCCGGAGTTCACTCAGTCTCATGTCCATCGAGTCAGTGATGCCATCCTCTGTTGTCCATCCTCTGTTGTCCCCTTCTCTTCCTGCCCCCAATCCCTCCCAACATCAGAGTCTTTTCCAATGAGTCAACTCTTCACATGAGGTGGCCATTCCTTCCAAAGAAATCCCAGGGCTGATCTCCTTCAGAATGGACTGGTTGGATCTCTGTGCAGTCCAAGGGACTCTCAAGAGTCTTCTCCAACATCACAGTTAAAAAGCATCAATTCTTTGGCACTCAGCCTTCTTCACAGTCCAACTTTCACATCCATACATGACCACAGGAAAAACCATAGCCTTGACTAGACGGACCTTTGTTGGCAAAGTAATGTCTCTGCTTTTGAATATGCTATCTAGGTTGGTCATAACTTTCCTTCCAAGGAGTAAGTGTCTTTTAATTTCAGTGGAATATTACTCAGCCATTAAAAAGAACACATTTGAATCAGTTCTAATGAGGTGGATGAAACTGGAGCCTATTATACAGAGTGAAGTAAGTCAAAAAGAAAAACGCCAATACAGTGTACTGATGCATATATATAGAATTTAGAAAGATGGTACCAACAACCCCATGTGCAAGACAGTAAAGGAGACACAGATGTATAGAACAGTCTTTTGGACTCTGTGAGAGAAGACAAGGGTGGGGTGATCTCAGAGAATAGCATAGAAACACATATATTATCATATGTGAAACAGATCACCAGTCCAGGTTTGATGCATGAGACAGGGTGCTCATGTCTGGTGCACTGGGATGGCCCAGAGGGATGGGATGGGGGGGGGGGGGGGGTAGGGATGTCAATGTATGGCAAACCCCACTACAATATTTTAAAATAATTAGCTTCCAATTAAAATAAATTAAAAATAAAACAAAGACACGCTAAAGGCTAACAAGATCATGAAAAGATGCTCAACGTTCTTGATTAATAAAGAAATAAAAATCAAAACAATGAGATATCTCACACCTTTCAGATGGCTATCATCAAAAAGATAACAAATAACAAATGTTGGAGCAGATGTGAAGAGGTAGGCATGTAAATTGGTGCAACCACTAAGATAAATATCAATAGTACAGAAGTTCCACACAAAGCTAAAATAGAAAGAGCAATTCCACTCTTAGGTATTGTGTTGTTCAGTCACTAAGTCATGTCTGAATCTTTGCAACCCCATGAACTGCAGCATATCAGGCTTCCCAGTCCCTCACTATCTCCTAGAGCTTGCTCAAACTCATGCCCATTGAGTCAGTGATGTCATCAAACCATCTCATCCTCTGTTGCCCTCTTCTCCTTTTGCCTTCAATCTTTCCCAGCATTCATTCCCAGTGGAAAATTCTGAAAGAGATGGGAATACCAGACCACCTGACTTGCCTCTTGAGAAACCTATATGCAGGTCAGGAATCAACGGTTAGAACTGGGCATGGAACAACGGACTGGCTCCAAATAAGAAAAGGAGTACGTCGAGGCTGTATATTGTCACCCGGCTTATTTAACTTATATGCAGAGTACATCATGAGAAACGCTGGGCTGGAGGAAGCCCAAGCTGGAATCAAGATTGCTGGAAGAAATATCAATAACATCAGATATGCAATGACCCCACCCTATGGCAGAAAGTGAAGAACTAAAGAGCCTCTTGATGAAAGTGAAAGGGGAGAGTGAAAAAGTTGGTTTAAAGCTCAACATTCAGAAAACTAAGATCATGGCATCCAGTCCCACCATTTCATGGCAAATAGGTGGGTAAACAGTGGAAACAGTGGAAACAGTGGCTGACTTTATTTTTGGTGGCTCTAAAATCACAGCAGATGGTGACTGCAGCCATGAAATTAAAAGACGCTCACTCCTTGGAAGGAAAGTTATGACCTACCTAGACAGCATATTAAAAAGCAGACACATTACTTTGCCAACAAAGGTCCATCTAGTCAAGGCTATGGTTTTTCCAGTGGTCATGTATGGAAGTGAGAGTGGGACTATAAAGAAAGCTGAGTGCCGAAGAATTGATGCTTTTGAACTGTGGTGTTGAAGAAGACTCTTGAGAGTCCTTTGGATTGCAAGGAGATCCACCAGTCCATCCTAAAGGAGATCAGTTCTGGGTGTCCATTGGAAGGTCTGATGTTGAAGCTGAAACTCCAACACTTCGGCCACTTGATGCGAACAGCTAACTCATTTGAAAAGACCCTGATGCTGGGAAAGATTGAGGGCAGGAGGAGAAGGGGATGACAGAGGATGAGACGGTTGGATGGCATCACTGACACAATGGACATGGGTTTGGGTGGACTCTGGGAGCTGGTGATGGGCAGGGAGGCCTGGGGTGCTGCAATTCACAGGGTCGCAAAGAGTCGGACACGACAGAGTGACTGAACTGAACTGAACTGAACTTTCCCAGCATTAGGATTTTTTTTCAAGGAGTCTGCTCTTCACATCAGGTGGCCAAAGTGTTGAAACTTCAGCTTCAGCATCAGTCCTTCCAATGAATATTCACGGTTAATTTCCTTTAGGATTGACGGGTTTGATCTCCTTGCAATCCAAGGGACTCTCAACAGCCCTCCAGCTCCACAATTCCAAAGCATTAATTCTTTGCTTCTCAGCCTTCTTTATGGTCCAACTGTCACATGAATACATACATGATTACTAAAAAAAATCATAGCTTTGACTATATGGACCTTTGTTGGCAAAATAATATCTCTGCTTTTTAGTATGCTGTCTAGGTTTGTCATAGCTTTTCTTCTAAGGAGCAAATGTCTTTTAATTTCATGATTGCACTCACCATCTGCAGTGATTTTGGAGCCCAGGAAAGTAAAATTTGTCACTGTTTCTACTTTTCCCCCATCTATTTGCCTTGAAGCAATGGAACCCAATGCCATGATCTTAGTTTTTTGAATGTTGAGTCTGGGGCCAGCTTTTTCACTCTCCTCTTTCACCTCTATCAAGAGGCTCTTTACTTTCTTTTCACCTTCTGCCATTACCGTGGTATCATCTACATATCTGAGGTTGTTGGGCATATCTTGGGTATATATCCAGAAAAAATGAAAATCTTAATTTGCAAAGATACTTGCACCCCAATGTTCCTAACAGCACTATTTACAATAGTGAAGATAGGAAAGCAAGGTAAGTGTCAGTCAACATATGAATGAACAAAGAAGATGTAGTATATGCATGTAATGGAATACTGCCCAGTCATAAAAAGAATGAAATTCTCTCAAATACAGAACCATGGATGGACATTAAGTCAGACAAAGATAAATACTATATGATACTATTATATGTGTAAATTAAAAAATAATACAAAGGTATATGTACAACAGAAAGAGACCTACAGATATATATACCAAGCTCAGTTCAGTTCAGTTCAGTTGCTCAGTCATGTCTGACTCTGCGACCCCAAAAATCGCAGCACACCAGGCCTCCCTGTCCATCACCAACTCCTGGAGTTCACTCAGACTTACGTCCATCGAGTCAGTGATGCCATCCAGCCGTCTCATCCTCTGTCGTCCCCTTCTCCTCTTGCCCCCAATCCCTCCCAGCATCAGAGTCTTCTCCAATGAGTCAACTCTTCGCATGAGGTGGCCAAAGTACTGGAGTTTCAGCTTTAGCATCATTCCTTCCAAAGAAATCCCAGGGCTGATCTCCTTCAGAATGGACTGGTTGAATCTCCTTGCAGTCCAAGGGACTCTCAAGAGTCTTCTCCAACACCACAGCTCAAAGGCATCAATTCTTCGGCGCTCAGCCTTCTTCACAGTCCAACTCTCACATCCATACATGACCACAGGAAAAACCATAGCCTTGACTAGCCAGACCTTTGTTGGCAAAGTAATGTCTCTGCTTTTGAATATGCTATCTAGGTTGGTCATAACTTTCCTTCCAAGGAGTAAGCGTCTTTTAATTTCATGGCTGCAGTCAACATCTGCAGTGATTCTGGAGCCCCAAAAAATAAAGTCTGACACTGCTTCCACTGTTTCCCCATCTATTTGCCATGAAGTGATGGGACCAAATGCCATGATCTTCATTTTCTGAATGTTGAGCTTTAAGCCCACTTTTTCACTCTCCACTTTCACCTTCATCAACAGGCTTTTTATTTCCTCTTCATTTTCTGCCACAAGGGTGGTGTCATCTGCATATCTGTGGTTATTGATATTTCTCCCAGCAATCTTGATTCCAGCTCGTGTTTCTTCCAGTCCAGCGTTTCTTATGATGTACTCTGCATATAAGTTAAATAAGCAGGGTGACAATATACAGCCTTGACGAACTCCTTTTCCTGTTTGGAACCAGTCTGTTGTTCCATGTCCAGTTCGAACTGTTGCTTCCTGACCTGTGTACAAATTTCTCAAGAGGCAGATCAGGTGGTCTGGTATTCCCATCCCTTTCAGAATTTTCCAGTTTATTGTGATCCACACAGTCCAAGACTTTGGCATAGTCAATAAAGCAGAAGTAGATATTTTTCTGGAACTCTGTTGCGTTTTCGATGATCCAGCGGATGTTGGCAATTTGATCTCTGGTTCCTCTGCCTTTTCTAAAACCAGCTTGAACATCAGGAAGTTCACGGTTCACATATTGCTGAAGCCTGGCTTGGAGAATTTAGAGCATTACTTTACTAGCGTGTGAGAATGGTGCAATTGTGCGGTAGTCTGAGCATTCTTTGGCATTGCCTTTCTTTGGGATTGGAATGAAGACTGACCTTTTCCAGTCCTGTGGCCACTGCTGAGTTTTCCAAATTTGCTGGCATATTGAGTGCAGCATTTTCACAGCATCATCTTTCAGGATTTGAAATAACTTAATTGGAAGTCCATCACCTCCACTAGCTTTGTTCGTAGTGATGCTTTCTAAGGCCCACTTGACCTCACATTCCAGGATGTCTGTCTCTAGGTGAGTGATCACACCATCGTGATTATCTGGGTCGTGAAGCTCTTTTTTGTACAGGTCTTCTGTGTATTCTTGCCACCTCATCTTGATATCTTCTGCTTCTGTTAGGTCCATACCATTTCTGTCCTTTATCGAGCCCATCTTTGCACGAAATGTTCCCTTGGTATCTCTAATTTTCTTGAAGAGATCTCTAGTCTTTCCCATTCTGTTGTTTTCCTCTATTTCTTTGCATTGATCTCTGAAGAAGGCTTTCTTATCTCTTCTTGCTATTCTTTGGAACCCTGCATTCAGATGCTTATATCTTTCCTTTTCTCCTTTGCTTTTCACTTCGGTTCTTTTCACAGCTATTTGTAAGGCCTCCCCAGACAGCCATTTTGGTTTTTTACATTTCTTTTCCACGGGGATGGTCTTGATCCCTGTCTCCTGTACAATGTCATGAACCTCCATCCATAGTTCATCAGGCACTCTGTCTATCAGATCTAGGCCCTTAAATCTATTTCTCACTTCCACTGTATAATCATAAGGGATTTGATTTAGGGCATACCTGAATGGTCTAGTGGTTTTCCCTACTTTCTTCAATTTCAGTCTGAATTTGGCAATAAGGAGTTCATGATCTGAGCCACAGTCAGCTCCCGGTCTTGTTTTTGCTGACTATATAGAGCCTCTCCATCTTTGGCTGCAAGGAATATAATTGATCTGATTTCGGTGTTGACTATCTGGTTATGTCCATGTGTAGAGTCCTCGCTTGTGTTGATGGAAGAGGGTGTTTGCTGTGACCAGCGCATTCTCTTGGCAAAACTCTATTAGCTTTTGCCCTGCTTCATTCCATACTCCAAGGCCAAAATTGCCTGTTACTCCAGGTGTTTCTTGACTTCCTACTTTTGCATTCCAGTCCCCTATAATAAAAAGGACATCTTTTTTGGGTGTTAGTTCTAAAAGGCCTTGTAGGTCTTCATAGAACCATTCAACTTCAGCTTCTTCAGTGTTACTGGTTGGGGCATAGACTTGGATTACTGTGATATTGAATGGTTTGCCTTGGAAACGAACAGAGATCATTCTGTCATTTTTGAGATTGCATCCAAGTACTGCATTTTGGACTCTTGTTGACCATGATGGCTATGCCATTTCTTCTAAGGGATTCCTGCCCACAGTAGTAGATATAATGGTCATCTGAGTTAAATTCACCCATTCCAGTCCATTTGAGTTCGCTGATTCCTAGAATGTTGACATTCACTCTTGCCATCTCTTGTTTGACCACTTCCAATTTGCCTTGATTCATGGACCTGACATTCCAGGTTCTTATGCAATATTGCTCTTTACAGCATTGGACCTTGCTTCTATCACCAGTCACATCCACAGTTGGGTATTGTTTTTGCTTTGGCTCCATCCCTTCGTTCTTTCTGGAGTTATTTCTCCACTGATCTCCAGTAGCATATTGGGCACCTACTGACCTGGGGAGTTCCTCTTTCAGTAGCCTATCATTTTGCCTTTTTGTACTGTCATGGGGTTCTCAAGGCAAGAATACTGAAGTGGTTTGCCATTCCCTTCTCCAGTGGACCACATTCTGTCAGATCTCTCCACCATGACCCACCCATCTTGGGTTGCCCCACAGGCATGGCTTAGTTTCATTGAGTTAGACAAGGCTGTGGTCCTAGTGTGATTAGATTGACTAGTTTTCTGTGAGTATGGTTTCAGTGCGCCTGCCCTCTGATGCCCTCTTGCAACACCTACCAGACTTGGGTTTCTCTTACCTTGGGCGTGGGGTATCTATTCTCAAACCTTGAGATAACCAATGCATTTTTCATATGGAAATGTTTGTCTTAAGCTATGCTAATGTACTATGCATTTACCTCAAACACTGTCTTCAAGTCGGTTCCTCCTCTTGGCTCAGAACCTACTTGACAAAGCAGTATTTTATACTCAGATATTGTTGCCCTAATCTATGTAAACAAAACTATTTGTATGGTAATCTGTCCTTCTACAAGATTCAAGTTAATCATTTTATGGCCCAAGATGAACCATTTGGTGCCAAGATTATCCCAAAATGCATCTTATGGGTGAGGGCCTGGTGCCATTCTGAGTTTTAAGACATTCCTTTCTTTCATTAACAGACTGCTAGTAACTATATATGGAGAAGGCAATGGCATCCCACTCCAGTACCCTTGCCTGGAAAATCCCACGGACGGAAGAGCCTGGAAGGCTGCAGTCCATGGTGTCGCTGAGGGTCAGACACAACTGAGCGACTTCACTTTGACTTTTCACTTTCATGCACTGGAGAAGGAAATGGCAACCTGCTCCAGTATTCTTGCCTGGAGAATCCCAGGGACAGGGGAGCCTGGTGGGCTGCTGTCTATGGGGTCGCACAGAGTCGGACACGACTGAAGTGACTTAGCAGTAGCAGTAGCAGTGACTATATAACATGCAGCTGAAGACTAGCAAGGGGGTATTCTTTCTGCCCCCTTCTGATGCCTATATCAGAAGCTTTCTCTATCTCCTTTATACTCTAATTAGACTTTATTACACAAAAGCTCTGAGTGATTAAGCCTCGTCTCTGGCCCTGGATTGAATTCTTCTCCTCCAGGGGCCAAGAATCTCGGTGTCTTTTTTCATTCAACAACAACCTTTCAAAGTGATGGGACAAGATGCCATGATCTTCGTTTTCTGAATGTTGAGCTTTAAGCCAACTTTTTCACTCTTCTCTTTCACTTTCATCAAGAGGCTTTTTAGTTCCTCTTCACTTTCTGCCATAAGGGTGGTGTCATCTGCATATCTGGGGTTATTGATATTTCTCCTGGCAATCTTGATTCCACCTTGTGCTTCTTCCAGCCCAGCGTTTCTCATGATGTACTCTGCATAGAAGTTAAATAAGCAGGGTGACAATATACAGCCTTGACATACTCCTTTCCCTATTTGGAACCAGTCTGTTGTTCCATGTCCAGTTCGAACTGTTGCTTCCTGACCTGCATGCAAATTTCTCAAGAGGCAGATCAGATGGTCTGGTATTCCCATCCCTTTCAGAATTTTCCACAATTTATTGTGATCCACACAGTCCAAGGCTTCGGCATAGTCAATAAAGCAGAAGTAGATGTTTATCTGGAACTCTCTTGCTTTTGCCATGATCCAGCGGATGTTGGCAATTTGACCTCTGGTTCCTCTGCCTTTTCTAAAACCAGCATGAACATATAGAAGTTCTCGGTTCATGTGCTACTGAAGTCTGGCTTGGAGAATTTTGAGCATTACTTTACTAGCGTGTGAGATGAATGAAATTGTGCAGTAGTTTGAACATTCTTTGGCATTGCCTTTCTTTGAGATGGGAATGAAAACTGACATTTTCCAGTCCTGTGGCCACTGCTGAATTTTCCAAATTTGCTGACATATTGAGTACAGCATTTTCACAGCATCATCTTTCAGGATTTGAAATAGCTCAACTGGAATTCCATCACCTTCACTAGCTTTGTTCGTAGTGATGCTTTCTAAGGCCCACTTGACCTCACATTCCAGGGTGTCTGTCTCTAGGTGAGTGACCACACCATCGTGATTATCTGGGTCATGAAGCTCTTTTTTGTACAGGTCTTCTGTGTATTCTTGCCACCTCTTCTTGATATCTTCTGCTTCTTTTAGGTCCATATTGTTTCTGTCCTTTTTTGAGCCCATCTTTGCATGAAATTTTCCCTTGGTATATCTAATTTTCTTGAAGACATCTCTAGTCTTTCCCATTCTGTTGTTTTCCTCTATTTCTTTGCATTGATTGCTGAGGAAGGCTTTCTTGTCTCTCCTTGCTAGGAACTCTGCATTCAAATGGGAATATCTTTCCTTTTCTCCTTTGCTTTTCGCTTCTGTTCTTTTCACAGCTATTTGTAAGGCCTCCTCAGAGAGCCATTTTGCTTTTTTACATTTCTTTTCCATGGGGATGGTCTTGATCCCTGTCTTCTGTATAATGGCACAAACCTCCATCCATAGTTCATCAGGCACTCTGTCTATCAGATCTAGGCCCTTAAATCTATTTCTCACTTCCACTGTATAATCATAAAGGATTTGATTTAGGTCATACCTGAATGGTCTAGTGGTTTTCCCTACTTTCTTCAATTTCAGTCTGAATTTGGCAATAAGGAGTTCATGATCTGAGCCACAGTCAGCTCCCAGTCTTGTTTTTGCTGACAGTATAGAGCTTCTCCACCTTTGGCTGCAAAGAATATAATCAATCTGATTTCGGTGTTGACCATCTGGTTATGTCCATGTGTAGAGTCTTCGCTTGTGTTGTTGGAAGAGGATGTTTGCTATGACCAGTGCGTTCTCTTGGCAAAACTCTATTAGCTTTTGCTCTGCTTCATTCCATACTCCAAGGCCAAATTTGCCTGTTACTCCAGGTGTTTCTTGACTTCCTACTTTTGCATTCCAGTCCCCTGTGATGAAAAGAACATCTTTTGGGGGTGTTAGTTCTAAAAGGTCTTGTAGGTCTTCATAGAACCATTCAACTTCAGCTTCTTCAGTGTTACTGGTTGGAGCATAGGTTAGGATTACCGTGATATTGAATGATTTTCCTTGGAAACAAACAGAGATCATTCTGTCGTTTTTGAGATTGCATCCAAGTACTGCATTTCAGACTCTTTTGTTGACCATGATGGTTACTCCATTTCTTCTTAGGGATTCCTGCCACAGTAGTACATATAATGGTCATCTGAGTTAAATTCACACATTCCAGTCCATTTTAGTTTGCTGATGCCTAGAATGTCGACGTTCACTCTTGCCATCTCTTGTTTGACCACTTCCAATTTGCCTTGATTCATGGACCTGACATTCCAGGTTCCTATGCAATATTGCTCTTTACAGCATTGGACCTTGCTTCTATTACCAGTCACATCCATAACTGGGTATTGTTTTTGCTTTGGTTTCATCCCTTCATTCTTTCTGGAGTTATTTCTCCACTGATCTCCAGTAGCATATTGGGTACCTACTGACCTGGGGAGTTTCTCTTGCATTTTGTATCCTATCATTTTGTCTTTTCATACTGTTCATGGGGTTCTCAAGGCAAGAATACTGAAGTGGTTTGCCATTCCCTTCTCCAGTGGACCACATTCTGTCAGACCTCTCCACCATGACCCGCCGGTCCTGACTGGCCCCACATGGCATGGCTGTTTCATTGAGTTAGACAAGGATGTGGTCCATGTGATCAGATTGTATAGTTTTCAGTGATTATGGTTTCATTGTGTCTGCCCTCTGATGTCCTCTCGCAACACCTACCATCTTACTTGGGTTTCTCTTACCTTGGACGTGGGCTATCTCTTCACAGGTGCTCCAACAAAGCGCAGCCGCTGCTCCCACCGGCTGCAATGGACCGCACAAAAGTGGGGCCTAAAGGAGCTACCCCTCGCCCAAGGTCAGGGGTGGTGACCAAGAGTGCCAGGCTGCAATGGCACAGGAGCAGCCTAGAGGAGCTACCCGGCACCCAAGGTCAGGGGCAGCAGCCGAGATGAGCTACTGTGCGCCGGAGTTCAGGGGCGGTGGCTGAGAGAAGCTACCCCACACCCGAGGTCAGGCGCGGCGGCTGGGAGGAGCAACCCCACGTCCAGGGAAGGGTGGCTGCACAGGCGCAGAAGGGCCAAGAGGAGCTACTCCACGTTCAAGGTCAGGAGGGGCGGCCCTGATGAGATATACCAAGCTGCTGCTGCTGCTGCTAAGTCGCTTCAGCCGTGTCCGACTCTGTGCGACCCCATAGAAGGCAGCCCATGAGGCTCCCCCGTCGCTGGGATTCTCCAGCCAAGAACACTGGAGTGGGTTGCCATTTCCTTCTCCAATGCATGAAAGTGAAAAGTGAAAGTGAAGTCGCTGAGTCTTGTCCGACTCTTAGCGACCCCATGGACTGCGGCTCACCAGGCTCCTCCATCCATGGGGTTTTCCAGGCAAGAGTGCTGGAGTGGGGTGCCATTGCCTTCTCCAATATACCAAGCTGCTGCTGCTGCTAAGTCGCTTCAGTCTGTCCGACTCTGTGCGACCCCATAGACGGCAGCCCACCAGGCTCCCTGGGAGTTGTTACCAAAGGAAAGAGACAAGGGGAAAGGTCAATTCAGGGCATGAGGTTAAGAGTTACAACTACTACCTATAAAATAGATAAGCAACAAAAATATATTGTAAAGCACAGGGAATTATAGCCACTACCCTGTTACAACTTTTAAGGGAGTATACTCTACGGAATACTAAATCATTATGCTGTACATTTGAAAAATATATTATAAACCAACTATGCTTAAATGTGTAAATAAATGAAAACTTTTTCATATATCCATAAAGAATAGAGAAAGAAAGAAAAAGAACTCATACAACTCAATTTTTAAAATATTCAGTTTTTAAAATGGGCGGATGTTCTTTTATGTGGAATCTAAAAAGAAATTATATGAATGAAATTACTTACAAAACAGAGACTCACAGAGTAGGAACTTATGGTTGCTGGGGGAAAGGGATAGTTAGAGAGTTTGGGATGGACATGTACACACTGCTATATTTAAGATAGATAACCAACAAGGACCTACTGTATAACATATGGAGCAATGATCAATGTTTTGTGGCAGCCTGGATGGGAGGAGTATTTAGGCAGGAATGGATACACATATATGTATGGCTGAGTCCCTTCACTGTTCACCTGAAACTATCAAACATTGTTAATCAGCTATAACCCAATACAAAATAAAAAGATTTTTTAAAAATGGGCAGATGATCTGACATTTTTCCAAAAAAAGTTTCCAAATGGCTAACAGGTTTGTTAAAAAGATGCTCAACATCTCTAGTCACCAGGGAAATGCAATAAAAAACCACAGATAGGCATCTCCTCATACCTGCTTTAATGTCGATGATAATTATGGAATAATTGTGGTAATCATTTACAATGTATTAATATAAAACCATTACATTGCACCTTAAATATGTTCTTTTCTGCTTTTTATTCTGGCATTCTTTCTCTTTTCATTTCCATAATTTTTCATCATACTTGCTATTTTCAGATAATTCCAATGCATAGATTTAACAGGTTTTTCTTTCTATTGTCTACTTTTTATCCTCATCCTTTTGTGTGCATCTTGTTTTTTATGTCAATTTTTAAATCTTTTCCCTTGATAAAATATTAATATGAAATACATGCAGTAGAGTGTATTAACCTTAAGTGTACACTTTGGTGAATTTTTACATATGTGTATACCTTCCTAAGCACCATCTACATCAAAATCTAGAACATCTTCCTATACCACAGGAGGCTCTCTCACTTCCTTTTCCAGTCTCTCTACCCGAGACAACAAATCACTATTCTGACTTCTCTCAATGAAGTTTAGTTCTGCCTATGCTAGAAAAGAACAGAAACAGAATCATACAGAATGTACTTTTTGGTGTCTGGACTCTTTCGTTTAACTTCATCTTAGAGATTCTTCCATGTTTCCACAAGTTGCAGAGGAGTGTCTTTTTCTATTGATGGCAGTATCCTACTCCATGAATGTGATGTGATATATTTACCCACCGTTAAGCTAATAGACATTGAGTTGATTCCAGTTTGGAGCTACTATAAAGAAAGCTATTGTGAACACTTTTTTCCATGTGTGATCTTAGATACAGGCTGACATTTTTCAAGGATATACAGCTAACAGTCCTCGGGCTCCAGGACCAGGCAGATGTCTAGCTTTAGAACATATGGTTCAACATTTCAAGGTTTTAAAACAGTTTGTCCTCCCACCAAAATGTATGGTAGGTCTAGTAGTACCACTTCCTCATGATACTTGGAATTTTCAGGACTTTTTAAAAATTCTGGTGGGTACATACTAGTAATCCATTGTGATTTTAATTTTTATTTCCCACATAACTAAATAATATTGAGTACCTTTCTTCATATTTATTGACCATATAGATATTCTTTTCTGTGAAGAATTTGTTCAAACATTTTGCCCATCTAAAAAAAATATCTGAATGGAAGTCTTTCATTTTACTGATGTAATCTCGATGTGAGTCCTTCATTGGATTTATTCAGTGTAAATATTTCTCCCAGACTCTGGCTAGCTTTTTGATGATATTAAATGATATCTTCTGAAGAAGAAAAGTTTTAAAATTAATTTAAATGAAGACCAATTTGTTGATCTCTTGTAATTAGTGCTTTTTTGTTCTATTTTGTTAAAACTTTGTCAAGTGCAAAGTCATAATGACTTTCTCTTATGTTTCACAGCAGAGGCTTTATAGTTCTATTTTTCATACTTATGTCCATGGTCCATCTCAAATAAGTGTTTGTAAGCAACTCATAAAAAGAAGTTGATTTTTTCCCAATATCCATTTTATCTATAATGAAGATTATTCTTTCCATGCTAATTAAATAGCACTATCACATGGCCATATAGGTGTGAGTCTGTTTCTAAAGTTTTTTCTATTCTAGTGTATTTCTAGTGCCAATACCATATTGTCCTAATTATTATAGCTTTAAACTAAGTCCTCATATCTGGTGTAAGTCTTCTACCTTTATTCTTCTTTCTTCTTGATTATATTGGCTTCTTTGTATTTCCACACAAATTTTAGATCCATTGATCAATTCAGAAGATCTGATATTTACTGAGAATTCATTGAATCTTTACATTGACAGAATTGACACTTAAACAATATTGATTTTTCTAAATTTATGAACATGGTATAACTCTATATTTGGGTATAATTTCTCCCAGCAACGTTGTGAAATTTGAAGTATTGACGTGTTTCACGTTATTCATTAGATTCAGCCCTAGATATTTGCGGGGAGTAGTTAGCTTATTTAAAATGATTCTTTTATCAATATCATTATTTAATTATTTGATCTTAGTACAAAGCAGTACAATTCAATCTTTTCAATTCATTTTTTTTATTAACCTTGTAGCCAGTTCTCAGGCCACTCTACTTTGCCATGAGCAGTGTACTTCTATTACATCCTCAGGTGTAACACTCTCAAGATCTAAGGAGGACATGCTTAACAATTTCCTTTGTTTATTTTTGTTTAGCAGCTCCTTGGAACTCACATAAAGTTTCTATTCTTTGTCATATATATCCACTAAAGACCACTCAATTAGCTTAGTCCTCATCTAATAATTGGACAGATATTTCCTTAGTAGTTTTAGGAACCAAAACAGCACCTAATATTTGCAAGACACTTTATATATATGTTGGAGCATGCCTTCAACATGCATCCAGACACTTTATAGTTCTGCTGTATCCTTCACTTCCTTCTTGCACAGAACCTCCAGGTTTGCCAGAGGTGAGAGTTTAGGATCTTCTCCAGTCTTTTCAGAATATTTGTATATTTCTAATGTCTCAGGAGGGCATCCCAGGTGTTGCTAGTGGTAAAGAACCTGCCTGACAGTGCAGGAGACATAAGAGATGAGGGTTCAATCCCTCGATCAGAAAGATCCCCTGGAGGAGAGCATGGCAATCCAGTCCAGTATTCTTGCCTGGAGAAGCCCATAGACAGAGGAGCCTGGCTGGTTATAGTCCTTAGGGTTGCACAGAGTCAGACACAACTGAAGTGACTTAGCACGCACACACATGCAGTGTCTCAGGAATTCATCAGGTTTTCAAAGCCTTCCATGAATATCTCATTCCTCACCTTTCCCTTTAAGCTTTTTGGTTAGTGTATTGATTTCTATAGCTTCGGGCATCTACAATATTCAAAAATTGCCCCTGATTGTTTTCAACAAATGTGTCTGTGGAAAGGCTGTTCATACTGGGAAACTTCTGAGATCAATCCTGAATGTAGTCTTCCACAGTGACCACAGGCAGGTTAAATAATAATGATTCTCTGGGAACAGGGTTTTGAAGGAGTTCCAGCTCCACTCACTGCCTCCTGCTTGAGGCTGATATATTGCTGATGCTTTTCACCATGATTATAGTCTGTAGCTTTTCAAGGCTACCTCAAAGCTGGGAAGATAGAAGGGAATAAGGCAAAACATGACAAACCTCACTGTTATTACTGAGGTTTATCCATTTTCTTGAAGAAACACTCTGCAGATTGATGCACATCTTGGCTAATGGCCAAAGATCTGAAAAAGCAGACCTGATAAGTTTTACTTGTGCCTTCATTGTTTTATATCAGAGAGAATTATTAGAAGTCATTACTCCATACCACATTTGCTGACATCCTTCAGTCTAATTTTGAAAGGAAGTAATGAAAAGTGGATACTCTTACTTTTACAAAATCATGGGGAATGGGTTCAATATTTCACGATTAATGAAAATAGTTTCTAGGATTTGGGAGACATCTTTTTTTCACAATTTTTCTCAATTTATAGAGAATGTTTATCATTAAAAAATGTTAACCATTATCAAACTTTTACATTTACGGAGAAGGTCACTTGTTCCCTCTGCTAGGTTTGTGTCTATGCTACACACTGTACATCAAATAATGCAATGATAACCTGGGGCTCGGGGTAATATTAGTTTTCTCCAGCAGAAAATATGTTCCAGTAAGCAGAAAATGTTTAGGGGTGAATCAATGTAATTTAAGCAATGTTTAAAATTACTTAAAGATGAACTCTAGTCTTATGACTACTCTTCAACCTCAGGTTTTTTCTTAAGGCTTGTTTACAGATCTTCATAATCTTCAGGCTTCAGGTGAAGTTGGAACATTTACTTGATCCTTCTTACTTGGCAAGCTCTAGACTCCATTTTTTTTTTCCTTTGAGCCCTCAGAACATTTCAATTTTTTTGTTTTGTTTTGTTTCTAAAGCTCCTACACAACATTTTGTAGTCACCCCTTCAGACTCTCAGCTCCTGATTTCAAATCAACAATCACTTCAAAGGTAAAATCACATCAAATAACAGGCTTCCTGATATGGATTTCCTAAACTCTCTGCTTTCTTGTTCCCAGAAATCCTCACAACTTTGAACACTCCTCCCTGCTGACAAATATATATGTACATAGGCATGTGTTTGTTTGTGTATATCTGTGATGAGCCAGAGGAAGAAAATACAGACATAAATATAGATGTTATATCAAGAAGTTTCTGGTCATTGCAATTATATATTATTTGTAGATGATAAAATTTCCTACTTGAAAAATCCATGAAAGGTAACTAAAGTTACTAAATCTACCAAAGAATTCAGTTTTCAGCATATAAAAGGGTTCGGTCAAATAGTCTTTCTATTACAGTCATAACAGAAAAGTAAAGAGATACATACTTTTTAGGGCATTATTCTTCAGTATTGATGAAAAACAAAAATGCACATATATGGGCAGACACTTCACTTCTAGCAAACTATCCCAGAGAGATAGTATAGGAATAATAAAAGATGTATGCAGGTAGGAGCATTTCTACATTAACAAAAGTTCAAAATAATCTAAATATCCTTGAACACTAAGATAATTTTTAAGATTATTATAGGCATGAAATATGGTATTATGACATACATTTATTTATATAGATTGTGAAAGTACCTGTTGCTATTATCTGATGTCACCAAGAAGTCAGAGATATATTGTAAATAATACATACATACACACATATCCACAGAAACACACATGCATATTTCTCTGTGTGTTCAAATATAACCATAAATACATATTATTTTCCTTCTTTTTTGCTTTACTATGTCTATATCTGTAATTGAGTCTATGTGTGGGTCTGTGTTGAATAACTAGGAGAAAAGAGAAAGGACAGCCTTGAAAATAACCAGCAAATGTAATTTTTATCCCATGTTATTCCCTCTAGCTGGAGCAATCTTCCTCTGCTTTCTTCCTGCATGTATGTATGTATATGTATATATACATATATGTAACATATATAAAAACATATACATCACACTTATAATTACACTTTAATGAACATTGAAAAAACAGAAATTATACATGTCAAACTGTCAAGAGATTACTCCCCTGAAGAGATAATAACAGTAAGAGATGAGTACATTATACATATATTTTTTTTAACACATGTGATAATTTTCTACTCTAATTTTTTTAAAAATCAAAATATGACATTTATAAGGTACCTTTCCACTGTAGATGAGATACAGCTTAAGATCTCAGGATAGAATTACAAAAAAAACATTTTATTGAAGACAAAACAGTGAGCTGTAGTTCATGAAGCAAAACTTGAACTGAATCTTAAAGAAAATCAGAAGAGACAGGGCTCAGGAAAGTCACTCCTGACTTTAAGGGAGAAGTGGACCATAGCTAACAGCAAGGACAAAGAGCATCAGCTTGTGTAGATAGAGCTGGAGAGGCTTATCTGCCATCTGGCAGCAGCCCTTTCTTCAGACGGGAATGAAACAAACCTCATAGAAGTGTGGTATAGATCCCACCCCTTTCAGAAGTGGTGTAGTATCAATGTTCTTCGGATCAATCAGAGGTTTCAAGGTAAATTGCTGTAAAATGCTGACCAGGAGTAAAAACAGTTCCATGCGGGCCAGGCCTTCTCCAACACAAACTCTTTTTCCTAGAAATGAGACATAAATGAAATATCCATATAATTCTCATTTGATCTAGTGCACAGGGAGATGTAGATAAATATGAAATGAAAGAATAGAGTAAATAAATAGATAAACTAAGGAAAGACCAAATAACCAATGGCTTCTCCTATTTACACAAAAATCTGGTCTGCTTCATTCCCTCAGAACATATTTCTGTGTACATTCTATTTAATATATTTTTTTAATCCCTTCTGTACACCCATGTGGGAATTGCTTTACTAAGGGCGGCCAGTGACATTTTTCTACACTCACACACACACACACAGATATACACAAGCACACAGACATATACACACAAATAGACGTATATACACACACTCGCTCATCCCAATCAGCATGAGACACACTATACGTTCTCCATCTACCTCCAACCCAAGTCTCAACAACAGGTTTATTTCTCCTCATCTGATTCCTAACAATAATCTTGACCTTGCCATGTCCCTGTTTTAACACTATTTTAAGAGTTTACCACTATCAGGTATAAAAAGAAATGTCACAAACTAGACACGAGTATTACTACATGTTCACCAATCCGGACACATAAGCTATTTCAAGTGTTAGGAATTTCCAGTCATTCCTCCAAATGAAATACTCGTCCCCTCAACCCTGCCAGCTGAGATTCTCTACATCCTTCTAGATCCACCGCATTTGTCATTTACTCTATACAAACTTCTTTGATCTATTCAGGTAGATATAATTTACTCCCTCACTGGTATTCCACAAGACTTATTAGTGCTTGTAATACAGAATATTTCACATGAAATTATAATTATTCCTCTGTCCCACACACTGGAATATAAGCTCATAAGGTAAAGCCTTAGATCTTATAATGGTAGCACAGTATCAGGACAAAAGCAATCCCACAAACCCTGTAAATTGAGCAGAAATCTCGAGCAGGCTCATTATGCAACAATGGACCCAAAATTCAGGAAGAATATAAGATTAGCATTGTCTCTCTATGCGATCACCTCTGGGCACTGTTCATAGTCTGGGGGTGTTTCTCCATCTTCCCAGATCCATTCTGTTTGTTTTTCTTTTACACCTACTCTGTGTTTAGGAAGTTGATTTCTTTGGAATGCACAACCCCAATAGTTAGTTACCTTCTTTACTGTGAGTAAACTCAGAGGATTAAACATTGAGAAGGTTAGAGTATGCCCTCCCTCAGTCCCAGCCTGTCAGGCCACAGTTTCAGCAGTGGCTGTATTCTCCAACCTACAGACCCATCTCCTGCTGAGGCAGCCATTCTCTTTGCTTAAAGTCTGCTTGAGTTTCAGCAACACCCTCCTTCTCCTGACTCTTCAACATAGGATGGTAACATCGTCCTGCTGATGCTCATCCCTGAGTACTTGACCACTCCTTGCCACTTCCCTTAATCGTGTCCACACCTCTGAAAACAGTCTCTTCATTAAACTGTCTAAAGTATCCTACCTCCTTCTTTCAAGGACCCTGAAAAATTAAAGGAAGATACTAAATATAAAATGTTTCTTCCTGCAAGAAAACTTCCTTTATCTTCCAACTACTCTGCCCTCTGCCATGTCCCTCAAAATGCAAGATTCAGGAGCTTCTCTCTCTGGGTGCCCACAGAAACCCTCTGAAGAGTATTTTCTCTCTGGAGTATCCTTGCCTTTAACCTGCATTCCTCTTTCTTAGAGGAAGGATGCATCTGTTACCCACATTTGTATCTCTGGACCTGAGTGAGCATGAGTCTACTACATATAAGGTATGCAGACTACATTGAGTGAATTGACTTCTCAGGTCAGGGGAGAAAAGCCGCAGTGTCTAGAAACCTAGATATCTAGGAGGAGCTCTTAGGAGACTCAGCAGTGGGTAAGAGAGCAGAAGTCAGGAAATACAGCCTCCAATCCAATGAGAAATTATCTGCACTTTGGGAGTGGTGCCTCTGGCCTCATGCAAATGACAATTTGTCCAGCCCAGACTAGCCTCCATGCAAAGCCCTTCCTTCTCTCATTTCACCACTGATGTACAGACAAAAATGAAGCATGCTTGCCTGCTGAAAAAGCCATGAAGTAGTCACTCTTCTTAAAGTTACCACTTTTATCCAGGAAGTGACCAGGATCAAACTGCTCTGGGTTGGGAAACTCCTTGCCATCGTGCAGGACAGAAGTCAGAGATGTTAATATGGCTGTGCCCTGAGATAAAGAGAAACAGATTAATTGGATTATAAAAATGGTCACGGAGCTTGAAAAAAAAATACCTTGTCTAATCCTTTCCTTTTGTAGATGAGATGACTGAGGTACACACAAAAAATTTATTCTTTTCATGTCAGAGAACAAGTTAATGACCAAGCCTGTGCTGTGCTTAGACACTCAAGTCATGTCCGACTCTTTGCAACCCCATGGACTGTAGCCCACCAAGGCTCCTCTGTCCATGGGGATTCTCCAGGAAAGAATACTGGAGTGCCATGCCCTCCTCCAGGGGACCTTTCCAACCCAGGGATCAAACCTAGGTCTCCCTCATTGCAGGCAGATTCTTTACTGTCTGAGCCACCAGGGAAGCCCAGTGACCAAGCCTAACAGATCTTAAATCCTACAATGCCAGTTCAGGGCACTATTAAAACCTGACTCCAAGACAATCATCTTCAGCTTGTAGTCTACCTACTGCACTTGCTTTCCAGTAAATTAAAGGAGCTGCATTTTTCTTGACAAAAAGAAAAAAAGCCATATTGTTTAAATGTGCTGATGTCACTGAAAATCTAGCTCTTTCTCTTTGGAATCAAATATGACATCTTCTTCAAAACTACATGAGTGGCCATATTTTTGAAAACTATTTTCTTCTCCTACTAAGATGAGTAACTAGTAAGCATACCCTCCTCCTCCTATGTTTTTTCGATGTATTTGTTGAATGTTCTTCTGGAAGTAGGATGGCATTTCTGGTTTCTTGTAAGGTTTTCCTAAACTCAGAGATACCACGTAACATAATGATTTAGAGTTTAGTTTTTAGAATGAGTTGAACATTTTTCTGTACTAAATTAATCTCTGTGACTATAGGAAAGTTTTTTGTTTTGTTTTGTTTTGTTTTTAACATTTGCATGCCTCATTTTCATCACAAGTAAAATATAAACAGGGAGTTCCCTGGTGGCTAAGCTTCAATCTGTAGCTTAGGTTTAATCCCTGGTTAGGGAACTGAGATCCCACAAGTGGCTCAGCAAGCCAAAAAAAACTAAACTGACGACAACAACAACAAAAAAAAAACATAAACAATAAATTTGCATTATTTTATTATATAATGAGATAATATAAAAAATACTTTTTAAACAGAGATTGTTGCCACAAGCTAAAATGCTCAATAAGTAGAAATTTTGCTGCTGTTATGATAACAAAGATTTTATTCACAGTATTTTGGGATCATAATACTACAGAGACAAAATTCAAATTCAATGCTTTCTGGTATACTGTATGGCCTTTCCAAATACATGATATACTTCTCACTCCAAAACATCATAGATTGAAAGACAGACCATCATTTCCATGTGGGCAAATAAATAAAAGAATCAAGATTGCCAGGAGAAATAAAAATAACCTCAGATATGCAGATAACAACACCCTTATGGCAGAAAGTGAAGAGGAACTAAAGAGCCTCTTGATGAAAGTAAAGGTGAAAAAACTGACTTAAAACTCAACATTCAAAAAACTAGGGTCAGGGCATCCAGTTCCATCACTTCATGGCAAATAGATGGGGAAACAATGGAAACAGTGACAGACTTTATTTTCTTGGGCTCCAAAATCACTGCAGATGGTGACCACAGCCATGAAATTAAAAGACGCTTAGTCCTTCGAGGAAAAGCTATGATCAACCTAGACAACATATTAAAAAGCAGAGACATTACTTTGCTGACAAAGGTCTGTCTAGTTAAAGCTATGGTTTTTCCAGTAGTTAGGTATAGAGTTGGACCATAAAGAACGTTGAGCACTGAAGAATTGATGCTTTTGAACTGTGGTATTGGAGAAGACTCTTGAGAGTCCTTTAGACTGCAAGGAGATCAAACCAGTCAATCCTGAAGGAAATCAGTCCTGAAAGTTCATTGGAAGGACTGATGTTGAAGCTCCAATACTTTGGCCACCTGATGCAAAGAACTGACTCATTCAAAAAGACCCTGATGGTGGGAAAGATTGAAGGCAGGAGGAGAAGTGGATGACAGAGGGTGAGATGATTGGATGGCATCACCAACTCGATATACAGGAGTTTAAGAAAGCTCCAGGGGATGGTGATGGACAGGGAGGCTTTGCGTGCTTCAGTCCATGGGGTCGCAAAGAGTTGGTCATGAATGAGTAACTGAACTGACTGGAATAAAGGGGAAACTGAAGTTTCAGTCTTTCCTGAACCTCTTCCTTATGACACAGCAACTCCTGTGATTCATTTTCTGACCTGGATGGGCTTAGAGATATGCCCTGAGCATGAAGTACAGGAAGATAGTATGGCCACAGTACAAAGGCTTGCATATAAAGTTAATTAGTGACAAAAAAATTTATCCTGGATGATGGGACCATCTGTTGCTATTTAGTCTCTGAGTTGTGTCTGACTCTTTGCGACCCCAAGGACTATAGCCTGCCAGGCCACTCTGTTCGTGAGATTTCCCAGGCAAGAATACTGGAGTGGGTCGCCATTTCCTTCTCCAGGGGATCTTCCCAACTGAGGAAGATGGGACCATCTACTTCAAGGTATAACAGAGTAACTGCTTTTGAGTTGCCCTCACAAACCTGAAATATATATAAATTCAAACAGGAGGACTTCCCTGGCGGTCCAGTGGTGAAGAACCTGCCTGCCACGGGACATGGGTTTGATCCCTGGTCCGGGAACATCCCACATGCCTCAGGGCAACAAAGTCCGTGCACTACAACGACTGAGCCCACATGCTCTACAGCCTGCATGCTGCGACAAGACAATCATTGCCATGAGAAGCCCAGGCACTGCACTAGAGACTAGCCTCTGCTCATCACAGCTAGAGAAACCCACAAGCAGCAATGAAGACCCAGTGCAGCCAAATTAATCAATACTTTCTGAAATCCTCAGGGGAAAAAACACAAAGTAACAGTTTTCCAGCATTGAACAAGAAGCAATCCAGGATTGTGATTCTTTAATAAAGAGGAATTAGGTAGACCCTATGCTGCTGCTGCTGCTGCTAAGTCGCTTCAGTCGCATCCGACTCTGTGCGACCCCATAGACGGCAGCCCACCAGGCTCCCCCGTCCCTGGGATTCTCCAGGCAAGAACACTGGAGTGGGATGCCATTTCCTTCTCCAATGCATGAAAGTGAAAAGTGAAAGTGAAGTCGCTCAGTCGTGTCCGACTCTTAGCGACCCCATGGACTGCAGCCTACCAGGCTCCTCCACCCATGGGATTTTCCAGGCAAGAGTACTGGATTGGGTCGCCATTGCCTTCTCTAGGGTAGACCCTATATTCACTCCTAATATACTTCTGAGAACGCTTTCCTCCTAGTGTGCAGGGAGGTGGCAGCCAAGCAAAGTGGGACACTTTCTGAGCTAAGGAGACAGAGATCAAAACCTGACGCCTACAATTCATGAGGAAGGACACAAGTCAGGAAGAATCTATAAACAGGGAAGATCTCAAAAGTATACAAGACTATTCTCTGTACATTTATGTCTGTGGGTTGGGCAGCTTCAGGACCCCAATTAGAGTATGACTCTTGGGGAGGTGAGAACTGAAGGTGGATACCAGATGCTGTACAGTGATAGAGAAGTTGAGGTTCAAACCCAGTGCAACTCAGATTTTCTGTCATGACTGATCCCCCAAATTCTAAGTTGTTGGATTAATGAACCCACCCTGGACTAAGGGTCATGCCCTAAAATTAAATCAAAAATTGAAATTAAATCACAATGACAAACAATTATAGTAAGCTTAAGAGACTAAAGGACATCTGTAAGTAATTTAGCTGCTTATCAAAATAAAATTCAGTGCCCTTAAAGAAAGGGTAATCCAGACTCCCCATAAGACGTCACTCAAAATGTTCACTATACAACAGAATTTAAAAATAAATGTGAAATGAAGTAAATGTGACCCAAGTTTGAAGGAAAAAGAGCCAATAGAAGTAGAACCCATATTATCCTAGATATTAGAATTATCTAAGGACTACAAACCACCCATCATAAGTATATCCAAGTTCTTAAAGGAATAATTAATAACAAAAAAAAGAATAAATGGGAGATCTCAACAGAGATTTAAAACTATAAAAATAGAAATTCTAGAAATGAAACTTTTACTGGATTGAATTAAAACACTAGAGACTGCAAAAGAAAAGGTTAGTGAATTTAGAGACATATCAATAGAGTAACGGCTGAGAAGCCCCTATTGGAAGAACTTCCCAACAGACAGTAAGTATAAACTGTGAAATACACACAAACACACACATTCTGCAAGGCAGCCAAAACCATGAAGATACTGAAGTGTAGAAAACACTTGAGGAGAGAAAAAGATACTGGGTGAGTTTTCCATTTTAATGATGTTATCATGAGGAGAGGTCTCAGACAACAAAATATTGAGTGACTAAAACATGGCCATAAGCCACATCTCACTGCTTTAAAGAATCAAGGACAACATTCAGCTGTACCTACTGCACAGAAATGAAAAAAGGGGGTGTGGGGGGTAATACCATAAAAGAAAGAGCCAGAGCACAGGACCCTTAAATTCCCTATATGAAATATCCCAAAAAAACTGACAATCCTATAATCCTTGAATTACATGCAGAATAAATTCCAGATAACTATCCTAAAGTTAAAAAAAAAACTAAATTTAAAACTCAGAATTTTGAGTTGAGAACAACATAGTTAACGACCTGCTAAAACAAGCAAATGAACAAAGTTTGATGTTCCTCAAAGGACATAAATGAACCAAAAGTCCCTATGATATATCATTAAAAATATGTAGGACAAAATCCAAAATAATTAGACACACATACATACACACACACACACACACACCAAGAAAATGTTACCTATACACAACAAAAAGAGAAGAACAACAGTAACACTAAAATAACAATAGTGATAATGAAATAAACAGATAAGAACTTTGAATCACAATCAAATTTTGAATTTATAATCATAACTATTATAGTCAAGGAAATGAAAAAATGTTTCAACATGAAGTAAAATGTTAATGAATGAATGATCAAAATATAAATTGTAAAGAGAAGCCAAATGGAAAATCCAAAACCTAAATTTATGGTAGATTAGATTAATTATTAAATAGACTTTGCAATAGTTTGAAAGAAAAAGTTGGTGAAATAGAAGAAAAATCAATAAAACTTTTTTCAGTCTGGAGAAAAGGAAAAAATTGAAAACAAATAAGCAACCAGAACCTAAGGAACATTTTCAACAACACAATAAGGTGATTGGAGTACCCAAAAAAAAAAGAAAGAAAAAGAAAATAAGTAAGAGAGGATGGGCAAAATACATTAGAGAAAATAATGAAGAAAATGTAGACATCTACAATGTAGACAAATAGAATAAATAAAACAAAACCAGACTTAAACATAAATTTATTACAGTTAAAATATAGTCAAATACACACAGAAAACTTGAAGGCAGTCGAAGAAAAATGGGCCATTACCTACACAAGAACAAGAATTCAAATGACAGCTGACTACTCACCAATAAAAATGGAAACCAGAAAATAGTAAAATGAAATATTTAAAGTGCTAAAGGGAAAAACGTATAGCCAGTTAACACAGTAATCTATATCCAGATACCCACCTGTTGTAAACAAAGTTTTGCTGGAATATTTCCCTGCATATTTCTTTTTTTTTTTTTTTCCCTGCATATTTCTTAAAGCATTATCTATGGTTACCTTTTTCTACAATGGCAGGTTAAGACCACATGGTCCACAAAATCTGTATCACTGCTTGGCCTCTTAAAGAGATGTTTGCCAACCCTGTTAAAAGCAATAATTATAACACTAATGGTAGCTTTATAATATACATAGATATTATACATGTGATAACTTTGGTATAAAGGAAGAGGAGCAAGTTGAATAGTCATATATGATTGCAGTGTTCTTGTATTTTTTAATTTAATAGTTTAATTTTAAGAAGACTGTAAAAATTTAAGAATACATATTGTAATCTCAAGACAAATCATTTAAAAAATAGTTCAATGACAATAGATATTTACAATCCTGAAAAAAATCTACTAATCTAGAGGAAGGCAGGAAATGAGAAGTAGAGAATTAAAGAAAAAGAGGGACAAACAAAAAAAAAAACAATTATTTAAAAGTACAGTTATTCCCAAGAGAAGACAGTAAAGGAGGAAGAGTAGAGTTATGAACCTGATGGATAAGCAGGACACAAATGATGAATCTGCAAATATAAACCCACCATATCAGTAATTATATTAAATTGCAATAAACTAAACATTCCAATTTAAAAAGTAGAATGCACTTACTAGACCTATAAGGACAATCCATCCAAAAGCAATAGAACACATTGTCCTCAAGCACACATGAAACATTACCCAGAATAGATCATATGTTAAGGCACAAAACAAGTATTAAGAAGTTTTAGAAGACTGAAATCATATCATATCAAGTATATTTCCAAACGAAATATTATAAATTGAGAAATCAATTATAAGAAAAGTGGAAAATTCACAGAGATGTGGATATTAAACAATATGCTACTGAACAATCAAAGGATCAAAGAATAAATCAAAAGAGAACCAAAAAGTACCTTGAGACAAAAAAAAAAAAAGTAAACATGATGGCATACCAAAACTTGTGAGGTCAGGAAAAGCAGTTCTAAGAGAAAAGTTCAGTGATAAATGCCTACATCAAAAAATGAGAATGATATCAAACAAGCAACCTAACTTGACACCTCGAAGAACTAGAGAAAGAAGAAAAAACAAAGCTCAAAGTCAGCAGAAGGAAGGAAATAGAGATCATAAAGTAAATAAAAGAAACAGAGACCAATAAGAAAAAAAAAAAAATGAGACTAAGAGCTAGCTTTTTAAAGCCATAAACAAAACTGACAAATTTCTTCTTACCAAGAAGAAATAAGACTAAAATAAGCAGAAATAAAACAGGAAACATTACAACTGATACCGGACAAATACATACAATCATAACAAACTGTTAATATAATGAACCATACCAGAACAAATTGGAGAACTTAGAAAAAAATAGATTCTTAGAAACCTACAACCTATCAAGAAAGAATCATGAAGAATTAGAAATCTGAATACATGAATCATGAGTAAGGAGATTGAACTGGCAATCCCAAAACACACAATACACTCCCAAAACACAAAGTGCAGGACCAGTTTCACTGATTAACTCTAACAAATATATAAAGAGAAATGAATACCAATTCTCAAACTCTTCCAAAAAATACAAGAGGAAAGGCCACTTGCAAACTAACTTTGAAAAGCCAACATTACCCTTCTATTATAACCAAAAAGAATATTACATGAAATGAAAATTATAGGCCAATATCCTTGATATTTGGTCCCATCACTGCATGGCTCAAAGAACGGGGAAAAGTGGAAATAGTGACAGATTTTGTTTTCTTGGCCTCCAAAGTAACTCACTGCAGACAGTGACCATGGCCATGAAATTAAAAACGCTTGCTCCTTGGAAGAAAAGCTATGATAAACCTAGACAGCATATTAGACAGCATATAAACCTAGACAGCAGAGACATCACGCTGCCAACAAAGGTCCATACAGTCAAAGCTATGGTTTTTCCAGTTAATTATGATTGGATGTGACAGTTGGACCATAAAGAAGGCTGAGTGCCAAAAAATTGATGCTTCCGAATTGTGCTGCTGGAGAAGACTCTTGAAGAGTCCCTTGGACTGCAACATCAAACCAGTCAATCCTAAAGGAAGTCAGCCCTGAATATTCATTGGAAGGACTGATGTTGAAGCTGAAGCTCCAATATTTTGGCCACGTGATTCGAAGAACCAACTCATTGGAAAAGAAACTGATGCTTGGAAAGATTGAAGACAAAAGGAGAAGAGGGCGGCAAAGGATGAGATGGTGAGACAGTATCACCAATTTAATGGACATGAATTTGAGCAAATGCTGGGAGATGGTGAAAGTCAAGAAAGCCTGGCATAATACAGTCCATGGGGAAGAAAAGAGTCAGACACGACTTAAGGACTGAAAAACAACAACAATCCTTGATAAACATAGATTCAAAAATCCTAAACAAAATATTAGCAAATTGAATTGAAGAATACAGTAACAGGTGGATTTATGAGCAAGATGGATTTATCCCAGGGATGCAAGGATGATTCAACATGTGCAAATCAACTGGTGTGTTAGAACTCATTAACAAAATGGGGAATAAAAAACAAAGAATCCTCTCAGTTGATTCAGAAAAAAAAAAGCATTTTTCAACTTTTCAAATTTTCAATTTTCATTTATCATAAAAACTCTCAACAAAGTGGTATAGAGGGAAGGTACCTCAACCTAATACAAGCTATATATGACAGCCCAACAGTCAATATGATACTCAACAGTGAAAAGGTGAAAACTTTTGCTTCAAGATCAGTAAGAAGACCAGAATCACCACTTATATTGAACAGAAGGAGTCAGGGTTTGGGGGGAAAAAAAATTTTTTTTTTTTACTTTACAATATTCTATTGGTTTTGCCATACATCGACATGAATCTGCCATGGGTATACACGTGTTCCCCATCATGAACCCCCCCTCCCACCTCCCTCACCATACCATCCCTTTGGGTCATCCCAGTGCACCAGCCCCGAGCATCCTGTATCATGCATCAAACCTGGACTGGTGATTCATTTAACATATGATGATTTGTTCACATATGATGATTCATTCTACATGTTTCATTGCCATTCTCCCAAATAATCCCACCCTCGCCCTCTCCCACAGAGTCCAAAAGACTGTTCTGTACATCTGTGTCTCTTTTGCTGTCTCGCATACAGGGTTATCCTTGCTGCTGCTACTGCTAAGTCACTTCAGTCATGTCCGACTCTGTGCGGCCCCATAGACAGCAGCCCACCAGGCTCCTCCATCCATGGGATTCTCCAGGCAAGAGTACTGGAGTGGGTGCCATTGCCTTCTCAAGGGTTATTGTTACCATCTTTCTAAATTCCATATATATGCGTTAGTATACTGTATTGGTGTTTTTCTTTCTGGCTTCCTTTACTCTGCCTAATAGGCTCCAGTTTCATCCACCTCATTAGAACTGATTCAAATGTATTCTTTTTAATGGCTGAGTAGTACTCCATTGTGTATATGTACCATGGCTTTCTTATCCATTCATCTGCTGATGGGCATCTAGGTTGCTTCCATAGCCTGGCTATTATAAACACTGCTGCGATGAACATTGGGGTACACATGTCTCTTTCAATTCTGGTTTCCTTGGTGTGTATGCCCAGCAGTGGGATTGCTGGGTCACATGCAAGCTCTATTTCCGGTTTTTTAAGGAATCTCCACACTGTTCCTCATAGAGGCTGTACTAGTTTGCATTCCCACCAACAATGTAAGAGGGTTCCCTTTTCTCCACACCCTCTCCAGCATTTATTGCTTGTAGACTTTGGATAGCAGCCATTCTGACTGGCATGAAATGGTACCTCATTGTGGTTTTGGTTTGCATTTCTCCGATGATGAGTGATGTTCAGCATCTTTTCTTGTGTTAGCCATCTGTATGTCTTCTTTGGAGAAATGTCTGTTTAGTCCTTTGGCCCATTTTTTGATTGGGTCATTTATTTTTCTGGAATTGAGCTGTAGGAGTTGCTTGTATATTTTTGAGATTAATTCTTTGTCAGTGGCTTCATTTGCTATTATTTTCTCCCATTCTGAAGGCTGTCTTTTCACCTTGCCTAGAGTTTCCTTTGTTGTGCAGAAGCTTTTAACTTTAATTAGGTCCCATTTGTTTATTTTTCTTGAATTTCCAATAATCTGGGAAGTGGGTCATAGAGGATCCTGCTGTGATTTATGTAAGAGAGTGTTTTGTCTGTGTTCTCCTCTAGAAGTTTTATAGTTTCTGGTCTTACATTTAGATCTTTAATCCATTTTGAGTTTTTTTGTGTGTGTATGGTGTTAGAAAGTGTTCTAGTTTCATTCTTTTATAAGTGGTTGACCAGATTTCCCATCACCACTTGTTAAAGAGATTGTCTTTAATCCATTGTATATTCTTGCCTCCTTTGTCAAAGATAAGGTGTCCATAGGTGTGTGGATTTATCTCTGGGCTTTATATTTTGTTCCATTGATCTATATTTCTGTCTTTGTGCCAGTACCATACTGTCTTGATGACTGTGGCTTTATAGTAGAGCCTGAAGTCAGGCGGATTGATTCCTCCAGTTCCATTCTTCTTTCACTAGATTGCTTTGGCTATTTGAGATTTTTTGTATTTCCATACAAGTTGTGAAATTATTTGTTCTAGCTCTGTGAAAAATACCGTTGGTAGCTTGATAGGGATTGCATTGAATCTATAGATTGCTTTCGGTAGTATACTCATTTTCACTATATTGATACTTCTGATCAATTAACACGGTTTATTTCTGCATCTATTAATGTCCTCTTTAATTTCTTTCACCAGTGTTTTATAGTTTTATATATATAGGTCTTTTGTTTTTTAGGCAGATATATTCCTAAGTATTTTATTCTTTTCTTTGTAGTGGTGAATGGAATTGTTTCCTTAATGTCTTTTTCTATTTTCTCCTTATTAGTGTACAGGAAAGCAAGGGATTTCTGTGTGCTGATTTTATATCCTGCAACTTTACTATATTCATTGATTAGCTCTGGTAATTTTCTGGTGGAGTCTTTAAGGTTTTATGTAGAGGATCATGTCATCCGCATACAGTCACAGTTTTACTTCTTCTTTTTCAATTTGGATTCCTTTTATTTATTTTTCTGCTCTGATTGCTATGGCTAAAACTTCCAAAACTATGTTGAATAGTAGTGGTGAAAGTGGGCACCCTTGTCTTGTTCCTGACTTTGGGGGAAATGCTTTCAATTTTTCACCATTGAGGATAATGTTTGCTGTGGGTTTGTCATATATAGCTTTTATTATGTTGAGGTATGTTCCTTCTATTCCTGCTTTCTGGAGAGTTTTTATCATAAATGGATGTTGAATATTATCAAAGGCTTTCTCTGCATCTATTGAGATAATCATATGGCTTTTATTTTTCAATTTGCTAATGTGGTGTATTACATTGATTGATTTGCAGATATTGAAGAATCCTTGCATCCCTGGGATAAAGCCCACTTGGCCATGGTGTATGATCTTTTTAATGTGTTGTTGGAGTCTGATTGCTAGAATTTTATTAAGAATTTTTTCATCTATGTTCATCAGTGATATTGGCCTGTAGATTTTTATGTGTGTGTGTGGCATCTTTGTCAGGTTTTGGTATTAGGATGATGGTGGCCTCATAGAATGAGTTTGGAAGTTTACCTTCCTCTGCAATTTTCTGGAAGAGTTTGAGTAGGATAGGTGTCAGCTCTTCTCTAAACTTTTGGTAGAATTCAGCTGTGAAGCCGTCTGGACCTGGGCTTTTATTTGCTGGAAGATTTCTGATTACAGTTTCAATTTCCGTGCTTGTTACGGGTCTGTTAAGATTTTCTATTTCTTCCTGGTTCAGTTTTGGAAAGTTGTACTTTTCTAAGAATTTGTCCATTTCTTCCACTTTGTCCATTTTATTGGCATATAATTGCTGGTAGTAGTCTCTTATGATCCTTTGTATTTCTGTGTTGTCTGTTGTGATCTCACTATTTTCATTTCTAATTTTATTGATTTGATTTTTCTCCCTTTGTTTCTTGACGAGTCTGGCTAATGGTTTGTCAATTTCATTTATCCTTTCAAATAACCAGCTTTTGGCTTGTTGATTTTTGCTATGGTCTCCTTTGTTTATTTTGCATTTATTTCTGCCCTAATTTTTAAGATTTCTTTCCTTCTACTAACCCTGGGATTCTTCACTTCTTCCTTTTCTAGTTGCTTTAGGTGTAGAGTTAGGTTATTTATTTGACTTTTTCTTGTTTCTTGAGGTATGCCTCAAGAGGTATTGCTATGAGCTTTCGCCTTAGCACTGCTTCTACATGTCTCATAGGTTTTGGGTTGTTGTGTTTTCATTTTCATTCATTTCTATGCATATTTTGATTTCTTTTTTGATTTCTTCTGTGATTTGTTGGTTATTCATAATTCGTTTTTCTTTTTTCCTCTCTGATTCATTTATTTCTACCATTCTATCTTCTACCTCACTAATCCTATCTTCTGCCTCTGTTACTCTACTATTTGTTCCCTCCAGAGTGTTTTTGACCTCATTTATTGCATTATTCATTATATATTGACTTTTTTTTTCTTCTTGGTCCTTGTTAAACCTTTCTTGCATCTCCTCAATCCTTCTCTTCGGGCTATTTATCTGTGATTCCATTTTGATTTCAATATTTTGGATCATTTTCACTATCATTATTCAGAATTTTTTATCACGTAGATTCCCTATCTCTTTTGTTTGGTTTAGTGGGCATTTGTCCTGTTCCTTTACCTTCTGGGTATTCCTCTGTCTCTTCATCTTGTTTATATTGCTCTGTTTGGGGTGGCCTTTCTGTATTCTGGCATTTTTTGGAGTACTCTTTATTGTGGAGTTTCCTCACTGTGGGTGGGGTTGTATGGGTGGCTTGTCAAGGTTTCCTGGTTAGGGAAGCTTGTATCAGTGTTCTGGTGGTGGAGCTGGATTTCTTCTCTCTGGAGTGCAATGAGGTGTCCAGTAATGAGTTATGAGATGTCAATGGGTTTGGAGTGACTTTGGGCAGCCTGTATACTGAAGCTCAGGGCTGTGTTCCTGTGTTATTGGAGAATTTGCGTTGTATGTCTTGCTCTGGAACTTGTTGGCCCTTGGTGGTGCTTGGTTTCAGTGTAGGTATGCAGGCGTTTGATGAGCTCCTGTCGATTGATGTTCCCTTTAGTCAGGAGTTCTCAGGTGTTCTCAGGATTTGGACTTAAGCCTCCTGCTTCTGGTTTTCAGTCTTATTTTTACAGTAGCCTGAAGACTTCTCCATCTGTACAGCACCATTGATAAAACATCTCCTTTCGAAGACAATGGGCTGCTTTTCTGGGTGCCTGATGTCCTCTGCCAGCATTCAGAAGTTGTTTTGTGGAATTTACTGAGAGTCAAATATTCTTTTGATGAGTTTGTGGGGGAGAAAGTGGTCTCCACGTCCTATTCCTCCACCATCTTAGGACCACCCCACCACAGTTTGGGAAAATTTTTCTTAAGACACAAGAGAATTGGATATGTGTAAATGCTAATAGAAAGGAGCCAACAGGGAAGGAGAGAATAAAGAAAAAAGAAGAACTGACTATTTGATTATGAATGCTCAAACTACTGCACAATTGCACTCATCTCACACGCTAGTAAAGTAATGCTCAAAACTCTCCAAGCCAGGCTTCAGTAATATGTGAACCATGAACTTCCAGATATTCAAGCTGGTTTTAGAAAAGGCAGAGGAACCAGAGATCAAATTGCCCACATCTGCCGGATCATCAAAAAAGCAAGAGAGTTCCAGGGGAAAAAAAAAAAATCTATTTCTGCTTTACTGACTATGCCAAAGCCTTTGACTGTGCAGATCACAATAAACCATGGAAAATTCTGAAAGAGATGGGAAAACCAGACCACCTGACCTTCCTCTTGAGAAACCTGTATGCAGGTCAGCAAGCAAGAGTTAGAACTGGACATGGAGCAACAGACTTGTTCCAAATAGGAAAAGGAGTACGTGAAAGCTGTATATTTTCACCCTGCTTATTTATCTTATATGCAGGGTACATCATGAGAAACGCTGGGTGGGAGGAAGCACAAGCTGGAATCAAGATTGCTGGGAGAAATATCAATAACCTCAGATATGCAGATGACCCCACCCTTACGGCAGAAAGTGAAGAAGAACTAAAGAGCCTCTTGATGAAAGTGAAAGAGGAGAGTGGAAAAGTTGGCTTAAAACTCAACATTCAGAAAACTAAGATCATGGCATTCGGTCCCATCACTTCATGTCAAATAGATGGGGAAACAGTGGCAGACCTTATTTTTGGGGCTCCAAAATCACTGCAGATGGTGACTGCAGCCATGAAATAAAAAGACGCTTACTCTTTGGAAGGAAAGTTATGACCAACCTAAACAGCATAATAAAAAGCACAGACATTACTTTGCCAATGAGGTCTGTCTAGTCAAGGCTATGATTTTTCCAGTGGTCCTATATGGATGTGAGAGTTGGACTGTGACGAAAGCTGAGCAGTGAAGAAATGATGCTTTTGAATTCTGTTGTTGGAGAAGACTCTTGATAGTCCCTTGGACTGCAAGGAGATCCAACCAGTCCATCCTAAAGGAGATCAGTCCTGGGTGTTCATTGGAAGGACTGATGTTGAAGCTGAAACTCCAATACTTTGGCCACTTGATGCGAAGAACTGACTCATTCAAAAAGACCCTGATGCTGGGAAAAATTGAAGACAGAAGGAGAAGGGGATGACAGAGGATGAAATGGTTGGATAGCTTCACCGACTCGATGGACATGAGTTTGAGTGGACTTTGGGAGTTGGTAATGCACAGGGAGGCCTGGCGTGCTGCACTTCATGAGGTCACAAAGAGTCAAATATGACTGAGCAACTGAACTAAACTGAACTGATTGAGTTGGTGACTATAATATTACCTGGATGGGCTGCATGGTCTTCCAGAAGGGATCAGTAGCTCAAATGCAGGTAGGGAGGAAGAAAACTGTTGTATTAGACTTTTGACAAGTGAAACAGATAGGGAGGTGCTTACTGATTAAGTGGTAAGAGTAATAAAACATACACTGGAATATAAGGATTGGACAGAAGATTAGCCTAATGAACAGGCAGAATATGGGACTAACAATTTACTGAGAATCCTGTGGGAGTCTAAGTACTATTAAATTTATTAAAATGTATCTACAAACTAAAAGGAAAGAAGCATGTGGTCAGCGGGTGAAATACCTGAGATATGACTGTGTAATAATATAGACAATTAGGCAATCTATACATCTGCTGTGAGAGTTGAAACCTAAGAGTCTTAATGAGGAGTATAGATGAAATAACTCTTACCTTGGGAATGAGATATTCTCTGAATTTAATGTCCTGAGCTGCAGCATGGGGTAGGTTGTTGGGGACAATGTCAATGTATCTCTGGATCTCGTGGATCACAGCATCTGTGTAGGGCATGCGGCTCCTGTCCTCCATGCATGGACTCCGGTTTCTGCCAACCACACGGTTAATTTCTTCCTGGACTTTAGCTGGCAAGGTAGAAATCAGAATTTATGTCAAGTGATAAAGATATTTTGTCTTCTTAATCATGATTACATTGTGGTAGGATATGGAGAGAAGGAAAAATTACATGTGTTTCCCTACAAGGGAAAAAAAGATATAGAATCAATGTCATGGGCAAATTGGAATTTCATTAGAGACTTAAATACACATATATATAAAGCACAGTTACATCATGAAATTCATTTCTCAATTCTGATTCTCTCCTTTGTGTATTTTTTAAAACAAACTCAGGGATGTGGGATCTCAAAGGCTCACATCATGCAGTTTAACCATTTTGTTTATGTCAGTTTTATTTTATAAAGGTTCTAAGAGAGTAGAAGTACTCCATGCAGTAAATACGTAATAAATGGACCAACTGAACAAGATGCTTGGTTGACTCAACACATAGGAATAATGAGTAAGTTAAGGGAGAATATCCATGATGACAGAGTAGAAAGACTCTGAGATCACCTCCTCTCACAAGCATTACAAAATGATTAATACAATGATTTACAGAGCAACTATCAATAAGAACAACCTGAAGTCTAAGAGAAAGTTCTTCAACAACTAAAGATCTAAGGATGGAATCATGAGATGCATAGGAGAAGCAGAAACATAGCACAGTTAAGACCATACCCCCAGGTAAGAGACCCATGAACAGTATAATTACAATTACAGAGGTTCTTCCTCAGGAGTGAGGGGTCTGAACCCATCACTGGGCTCCCTAACCCAGGAGTGCTGCACCAGGAAGATGAGCCCCCAGAGCACTTGGCTTTGCAGGCCAACAGAGCTTATTTCAGATGATCTAGTGAGCTGTGGGAAGTAAAGACTCCACTCTAAAAGAGCGTATACAAAATCTCACCCACTCTGGGACCCGGAAGCAGGAGCAGTAATTTGAAAGGAGCCTGAGTCAGACCCATTTATTGATCTTGGACAGGCTCCCAGAGAGGCACAGGGCAGTTGGGGCTCACCTCCAGAACACATATGCTGGTAGCAGCTACTTTGGAGAGCTCATCCCAACACATGGACACGGATGATAGTGAGAGCAATTTTAGAATCTTCCCTGTGGTTTATTAGTGCCAGAACTTGGCCCTTCTCATCAGCCAGTTATCACCGGTTCTTGGATGTGGGGGGCCAAGTAACTAGCTGGACTGGGACATACTCCTACCCACCAGCATGCCACTTACTATAGCAGCCCTGAGCCCCAGCTGCCCCTGGACCCAACTCCTCTCAACCATTTGGAGACACCAACCCCTGGTCTCCCTGGGCCCCCATCTAGACAACGGGCAGGCCAACTCCAATTCCAGGACCCCTAAGGTCTTAAGCCAGAGAACACAGGATCTGGCTCCCCCCAACAAGATACACAGACCCTGCAGCAAGAGAAGCCAGGATGTGACCTCATATACCAGAAGGCAGGTACTATCCTCAAGACTCCTGGGGCCTGATCCACCAACTAGCAGGCCAACCTCAGCCCCAGGACCACAGCAGTCCTGCAGCCAACCATGTCAAGATCCAGCCTACTCAACAGCAGGTCAGTACCACTAGAAGACATCTTGGGTCTCAGGCTCACCCAACAGCAAACTGACACCCAATTCTAGGAAGCCCCAGAACTCTCTGCCAGCCATCTCAGGAAGAGGCCCTGGACCCAGCTCTAACCACCAGAGGGCCAGCACTAGACTGGACCCCATGGGGTTTCATAACCAGCTGCCACATGACCCAACCCCACCCACCATCACCCAGCAGCTGCTCCACTAGAAAAATGTATTGAATACAAATGGAAGAAAAAGAAAGTTGAGGAAACAATTCTTAGACAAAATAGACTTTAAAACAAAGACTGCATGGAGCTAGAGAAAAAAGAAGGACATTACATAATGATGAAAGAATCCAACAAAAAGATACAACCATTATAAATCTATATGCATATAGATTTATAATAGTGCTAAGTTGTTTCAGTCATGTCTGACTCTTTATGACCCTTTCAACTGTGCCCACCAGGCTCCTCTGTCCATGAGATTCTCCAGGCAAGAATAATGAAGGGGGTTGCCATGCCCTCTTCCAGGGGATCTTCCCAACCCAGGGAATGAACCCACATCTCTTATGTATCACACGCACGTTGGCAGGTGAGTTCTTTACCACTAACACCCCCTGGGAAGCTCATAAATATATATACATATAACTGGTTCACTTCGTTGTACAGCAGAAACTAATACAACATTGTAAGACAATGAAACTCAAAAAAATAAAAATAAAAGTGTCTTAATAGGTCAAAGCACAAAGCATGATAGAGTAAAGGAAATATTCTCTTAGATGAGGACTGAATAAAGAAAAAAAGGAGGATGAGAAATTACATTTTTCAGGAAATTTTGTTTGACCAAAAGGGTGTATTTGAACAGATTTTTTGTGTATAACTTTTTAATTTAACTCAAGGGCAGGGCACCTAGCTCAGCTCAGAAACTCAAGGGCAGGGCACCCAGCCCAGCCTTCCCTGTTGTCACAGGGGAGTGTGAACCCAGAGCCTCCTGTCTCACTCATATATACCCGTTTAGCATTCCCTCCAGAGAGGGTCCTCCCGCCCACAACCTGGGTAAATGCGAGATCCACCTTTCCCACCAGGGCTGCCAAAACTGGTCTGCTTTCCCCACCAGAATGATGTTGTTATTGCGAACCAGGGAAACAGGAAAAAGGTACAGTCTCTATCCTCACAGAGAAGGCGATGGCACCCCACTCCAGTACTCTTGCCTAGAAAATCCCATGGACAGAGGAGCCTGGTGGGCTGCAGTCCATGGGGTGGCAAAGAGTCGGACACGACTGAGTGACTTCACTTTCACTTTTAATTTAAAGAGTGAGGTTTTTTGATGAAGAAAGATTGTGATTTTGTTGAGTCAATCTTTCCATTGCAAATGCATCTGAGTAGAATTAACTTTTGACAAAAGTACATTTATGTGGACTTGGAAGGCTTATCAAGCAATATCATTGTAGAGAAGATTCTTCACCATCTGAGCCACCATGGAAGCCCTACTGCACCTGACCTGATGCAAATCAAGGATACTCCACCACAGTAGGGAGGACTGTGACCTCTGCCCTCCATAACTCTGCTGCTGCTAAGTCACTTCAGTCATGTCCAACTCTGTGCGACCCCATAGACGGCAGCCCACCGGACCTCCCTGTCCCTGGGATTCTCCAGGCAAGAACACTGGAGTGGGTTGCCATTTCCTTCTCCAATGCATGAAAGTGAAGACGCTCAGTCGTGTCCGACTCTTAGTGACCCCATGGACCGCAGCCTACCAGGCTCCTCCGTCCATGGGATTTTCCAGGCAAGAGTACTGGAGTGGGTTGCCATTGCCTTCTCCCCATAACTCTGCTACTGGTTAACTATTTCATTCTCCTTTTTTACTATACTCTAATTTGAATGCAATTCATACAATGATAGGAAGATGTACTAAAGATGGAAGTTTTTCTTGGACATCTTCTAGGCAGATGAAGAGTAGAAAAGTCATCAGTGCCTGCCAATTTCTAACCAGAATTTCATCCTGATACTACCTGTGACCTCTGGGTGCTTCAGCAGGAGCAGCAGTCCGTATTTCAGAGAGATGCTTGTTGTCTCTATTGCAGCAGTAAGCACATCCCATACAGTGGTGATCAAGTTGTCCATGGTAAACTCAGACTGTTTATTGTGTTTCTCCTGGCAATGATGTATTAGGATTACATGATAAGTAAAAGCAACTTACAAGTAACTTACAATAATTCCATATAACAACATAATTGTTTAAGTTTACTTATTTGACAAATTAAGCCAAACATTAGAGAATGTTACAGATGAAGGTAAAGTTAGATGTGTTGTTAGAATTTCTTCAATTACAATATAACCAGAGTTAAACTTCCAAGTCCTTTCTGATTCCTCACTTTCTCACCCACTGGAGTATATCAATTCTTCAGTAATTTCTATCTAACCTGACTCTTATCAAGTCATCACTGCTGCTCACCATCACTTCGGGCATCTATTGTCAATTTCATCATATCTGAATTTCTCACTCAGGCCTTCAGAACTACCTATCCTCAAACTAAAACACTATTCCCAAATTCATCAGTCATTAAACCCACGACAGTTCTTCAGTTACTATCAAGACAATCTCTTTAAAAATTCCACTTCATCACTGCACTTATCTTTCCCTGAACCAGTTTTGTCATCTCTGCTAATCCTCAAAACCTACTTCATCTGTTTTCTGCTATCTTTCCAAGAGTAAGCCTTTCTAGATTCCCATCCATTTCTGCCTTCTCTCATTTCTTACATCACCCATTCATGGAATTTATTTAATGAAAGAGAATATACTATCTATCACTTATCTTGAATGTGTGTGTGTGTTTCAATCTGTTCTCAAATAAAGAACCAGCTTTAACATAGTAAATATAAACACTTCCAAGCAATTTTCAGTGACAGTGCAGAAATAATTCAAGACATCCAGTATGGTTTGCACAACAATGGGTTGCACAAGCAATGAATATATCTTTAAGAAGGAGCATTTGTTTTAATAAACTGATTCCACTGAGAAGAACAAAGCTATTCCATGCATCACATCACTCCACCTACAAAGATGAAGCAGCAAATCTGGATCCCATTTTACCTTTTCCATTTTAATCAGGAAGTAATCAATAAAGTCTTGAGGATTATTGAGGTCCAAAGATTCTTGGTGTTCCTTTATTTTCTCCAAAATAAACTTTCTTTGCTCAGTCATGTTTTTAAATAATGTGTTATGACTCCCTGGGAGGTAATGTAGTAAAAAGGGGAAAGCATTGTAGAGCTGAAAAAGAAAAGAAACAGTCAATTCATTCAGCAAACATTTACAAGCCCATATTATGGTGCAGACATATTGCTATAAAATGAGCTAATAAAGATAAGTAATATATGCTTCTTGCACTGGAACCCATTTGGGATTTGAAGGAAAGGGAACTGATAAAATGGCCTGAATGAGAGTATGCACAAATTAACAACTAATTTCAAAACCATTCGAGTTATTTTCCTAACTATAATTCTGAAGAAATTCAGGATCATACCACATCTTTCCAAATGAGGGTACTGAGGCTCAGAAATGCCGGAGTCCATCTCCAGCAGCCAGGGAACCAGCCTGAAGGGGTGAGCGGTGTCAGCGGATGATGATGTAGTCTCTGACTCCTAGTACGGAACTACATGTTTATTTCAAGCTTCAGGTTCTCTTTTATACTTTGACCAAAGCATTAGGTCAGAGGTTTGACATTTTCAGTTTCCCCCACCCAGATTTACTGTCTCCAGAAATCATCGTTGTCCTACAAACAGAGTTCCTGCTTCAGCGATTCTCTCAGAATCTCAGGCTTTACTATCTACTATCTACTTTCTCTTATGTGTCCTATATTTACTTGTGATTACATTGTAACTCAAGACACATTCCTCCGTTTATTTCTTATCTTTCTAAATCCTGTTTGCCCCAGCATCTTAAGATCACTATCTCCTAAAAAGGCTTCTAGCTATTCTTAATTATTCCTAAGCCCTAAACTCAGCAAACTACTTTTGCCATAAATATTTCCCTCACAAACAGGTCTCAGAAAACAATCCTTCCCATGGCCTCAAGCTAAGGCCTACGTGCTCATCCTGGGACATTCTTTGTAAAGATCCTTGAACAAATGTCAATGGTTATTTTATAGATTATTTTCTGGGCACAACTGCAGAAGGCTTTGTGCTTTCTCATGCTTCTCTCGAGCACCTTAACATTCTTTCCAGCCAACTCAACCGAAGAAAGGAAAGAACAAGTCAGAATCACAAGGCCTAACTCATCCTGGGACCGTGCCTGCGAGATGAGGAGAGGCAGTTGGGGCCGTGCCTCCATTTTGTCAGTAATGCCTAACGCGGCTCCTGACACAGAAAGGTTAGTCAACCAGGCTAAGACACAAAACTAGTGACAGAGGTAGATTCCAGTGTTTATCCCAGTTTACACTACACATGTGTCTACAGAGAGTCACCTAAACAGTGTGCAGGGATCATACACTTTTTCTACATTTATCTTTATGAAAATATATTAACTGTTGACACATATTATATTAGTTTCAGGTGTACAAAATGGTGATTCACCATTTACATGCATTACAAATTGATTGCCATAATAAGCCTAGGAATCATCTGTCATCATACAGTTATTGAAATGTTATTGACTCTATTCCTTATGCCTTATATTACATCGCTGTGACTTATTACATTTATATCTGAAGTTTATACTTCTTAATCCTTTTTACCTATTTCATTCATCCCTCTACTTCTTTCTCTTTGAGGACCACCAGTTTCTTCTCTGTATCTATGAATTTGTTTCTGTTTTATTTTATTTGTTTTAATTTTTAGATTCTAAATATGAAGTAAATCATGATATTTGTCTTTGTCTGCCTGACATTCTTCCCTTAGCATAATATCTGCGAGGACTATCCATGCTGTATGAAAGGCACAATTTCATGCTTTTATATGGCTGAGTAAAATTTCATTGTGTGTGTGTGTGTGTGTGTGTGTACCACTTCTTCTTTATCCTTTCATCTATTAATGGACACTTAGGTGATTTTGATATCTTACCTACTGTCAACAATGCTGCAATGAATATAGGGGTGCATATATCTTTTTGAATAAGTTTCTCTTCTTCAGATAAATACCCAGAAGTTTTCTAGAGAGATACCCAGTTAAGTCCCAGATCTTATAGGAGCTCTATTTTTAACTTTTTGAGGAACCTCTATACTGTTTGCCATAGTGACCATTTCAATTTACATTCCTACCAACAGTGCATTAGTGTTCCCTTATCTCCACATCCTCCCAACACTTGTTATTTCTTCTCTTTCTTATAATACCCATTCTGACTGGTGTGAGGTAAAATCTTTTAGTGTTTTTATTTGTATTTTCCTGATAATTAGTGTTTTGACCATCTTTCCATGTGCCTATTGGCCAACTGTTTGTCTTCATTGGAAAAATACCTATTTGAACCTTCTGTCCATATTTTAACTAGGGTTTTCTTTTTGTTGTTGAAGTGTATGAGTTCTTTGTGTATTTTTAACATTAACTCCTTATCAGATACATCATTTGCAAATATATTCTATTCAGCAGACAGGCATTTTTTTTGTTGATAGTTACTTTTACTGTGCAAAAGCCTTTACATTTGAGTAGGTCACATTCCTTTATTTTTGCTTTTGTTTCCCTTGCCTAACAATGCATAACCAAAAAAAGATCAACAAGACTAATGTCAAAGAGCAAACATCTATGATTACTTCTAGAATTTTTATAGTTCTGGTTCTTACATTTAAATCCTTATCCATTTTGAATTTATTTTTGTATGTGGCATGATAAAGGCATCCAGTTTGATTCTTTCATATGTAACTGTCCAGTTTTCCCAGTACCATTGATTGAAGAGGGTGTCTTTTCTACATTTTGTATTCTAGCTTCTTTTGTTGTATATTAATTACCTACTAGGTGTGGGTTCATATCTAAGTTGTCTCTTCAGTTCCATTGATCTATGTCTGCTTTTGTGCCACTACCACGCTTCTTTTTCTTTGCTTGCTGTGGCTGGAACTTCCAGTACTATGCTGAATAAATGTGGGGAGAGTGGGCATCCTTGTGCTGTTCCTGATTTGAGAGGAAATACTTTCAAGTTTTCACCATTGAGAATGATGGGAGCTTCTCCTATGGGGGCTTTATTACATTCAGGTATGTTCCCTCTCTATTCACTCTGGAGTTTTTATCATAAATGGATGTTGAATTCAGTCAAAAAGTTTTTTTGCAAAACTTAAAAAATCATATGATTTATTCTTCATTTTTAATGTGATATATCACATAGATTGATTTGCAGACACTGAACCATCTTTGCATCCCCAGAATAAATTTGGCTTATTCATAGATTATAACATGTTAATGTATTGCTGATTTCAATTTCATGCAAAGATGGGCACAATAAAGGAGAGAAATAGTATGGACGCAACAGAAACAGAACATATTAAGAAGAGGTGGCAACAATAAACAGAAGAACTATTAAAAAAAAAGGGGGGGGGGGTCTTAATGACCCAAATAACGATGAAAGTGTGATAACTCACATGGAGCCAGACATCCTAAAGTGTGAAGTCAAGTGAGCCTTAGGAAGAATCACTACAAACAAAACGAGTGGAAGTGATGGAATTCCAGTTGAGCAATTTCAAATCCTAAAAGATGATGCCGTGAAAGTGCTGCACTCAATAGGCTAGCAAATTTGGAAAACTCAGCAGTGGTCACAGGACTGGAAAAGGTCAGTTTCATTCCAATCCAAAAGAAAGGCAATACCAAAGAATGTTCAAACTACCACACATTTGCACTCATCTCACAGACTACAAAGTAATGCTCAAAATTCTCCAAGCTAGTCTTCAACAGTATGTGAACTGAGAAACTCCAGATGCTCAAGCTGGATTTAGGAAAGGCAGAGGAACCAGAGATCAAATTGCTAACATCTGTTGGATCATCGAAAAAGCAAGGGAGTTCCAGAAAAACATCTACTTCTGCTTCATTGACTACACCAAAGCCTTTGACTGTGTGGATCACAACAAACTGGAAAATTCTTCAAGTAATGGGAATACCAGACCACCTGACCTGCCTCCTGAGAAACCTGTAGGCAGGTCAAGAAGCAAGAGTTAGAACTGGACATGGAACAACAGACTGGTTCCAAATTGAGAAAGGAGTACATCAAGGCTGTATGTCACCCTACTTATTTAACTTATATGCAGAGTATATCATGGGACTTTCTGGGCTGGATGAAGCACAAGCTGGAATCAAGATTGCCTGGAGAAATAGCAATAACCTCAGATATGCAGATGACACCACCCTGATGGCAGAAAGCAAAGAAGAACTAAAGAGCCTCCTGATGAAAGTGAAAGAGAAGAGTGAAAATGCAACTTAAAAACTCAACATTCAAAAAACAAAGATCATGGCATCTGGTCCCATCACTTCATGGCAAATATATGGGGAAGCAATGGAAACAGTGACAGACTTTATTTTCTTGGGTCCTAAAATCACTGAAGATGGTGAGTGCAGCCATGAAATTAAAAGACACTTGCTCCTTGGGAGAAAAACTGTGACCAACCTAGACAGCATATTAAAAAGCAGAGACATTATTTGCTGACAAAGATCCATCCAGTCAAAGCTATGGTTTTTCCCGTAGTCATGTATGGATGTGAGAGTTGACAAAGAAAGATGACCACCGAAGAACTGATGCTTTTGAACTGTGCTGTTGGAGATGACTCTTGAGAGTCCCTTGGACTGCAAGGAGATCCAACCAGTCCATCCTAAAGGAAATCAGTCCTGAAAATTCATTGGAAGGAATGATGCTGAAGCTGAGGCTTCAATACTTTGGCCACCTGATGAGAAGAATTGACTCATTAGAAAATATCCTGAAGCTGGGAAAGATTGAAGGCAGGAGGAGAAGGGAATGACAGAGGATGAGATGGTTGGATGGCATCATCAACTCAATGGACATGAGTTTGAGCAAGATCCAGGAGTTGGTGATGGACAGGGAATCCTAGCATGCTTCAGTCCACAAAGAGTTGGACGTGACTGAGCAACTGACCTGAACTGAATATTATGTTGAGGATTTTTGCATCTAGCTTCATCAAAAGTATTGACCTTAATTATTCTCTTCTTTTTAGTGTTTTTTTTTTTTCCTTTTCTAATTTAGGTTTAAGCATAATGTTGGCATCATAGAATAATTTTGAAAGTGTTCCTTTGGACATGTTTGGAAAGTTTAGGCATTAGGTCTTTTTAAAATATTTGGTAGAATTCACTCGTGAGGCCATCTGGTCCTAGATTTTTGGTTTTGGTGAGTTTTGATTCCTGGTTCTATTTCATTGCTAGTGTTCACTCTTCAGATTATCTGTTTCTTCCTGATTCAATCTTGGTATGTGTGTTTATATGAATTTATCCATTTTCACTAGGTGTTCAATTTGTAGGTATATAATTATTCATTGTAGTCTCTCATGATTCTTTGAATTTCTGTGATATATGTTCCTCTTCCATTTCCGATTTTATTTATTTGAGTGTTCTTTTTTCTGATGAGTCTGGCTAGAGTTTATCCAATGTGATTATCTTTTCAAAGAACCATCTTTTAGATTCACTAATCTTTTCTAGTGAACCTAAAAGCTGGTTCTTTGAAAAGATAATCACATTGGATAAACTCTAGTCAGACTCATCAATCTTTCTAAAGTGGGTGACTTTATTTTGGGGGCTCCAAAATCACTGCAGATGGTGACTGCAGCCCTGAAATTAAAAGACGCTTATTCCTTGGAAGGAAAGTTATGACCAACCTAGAAAACATATTAAAAAGTAGAGACGTTACTTTGGCAACAAAGGTCTGTCTAGTCAAAGCTATGTTTTTTTTTCCAGTAGTCATGTATGGATGTGAGAGTTGGACTATAAGGAAAGCTGATCACTGAAAAATTGATGCTTTTGAACTGTGGTGTTGGAGAAGACTCTTGAGAGTCCCTTGGCTGCAAGGAGATCCAATCAGTCCATCCTAAAGGAGATCAGTCCTGAGTGTTCATTGATAGGACTGATGTTGAAGCTGAAACTCCAATACTTTGGCCACCAGATGTGAAGAGCTGACTCATTTGAAAAGACTCATGCTGGGAAAGATTGAGGGCAGGAAGAGAAGGGGACGACAGGGAATGAGATGGTTGGATGCCATCACTGACTCAATGGACATGAGTTTGGGTAAACTCCGGGAGTCGGTAATGGACAGAGATGCCTGGCGTGCTGCGATTCATGGGGTCGCAAAGTGTCGGACATGACTGAGCAACTGAACTGAACTGAACTGAATCTTTTCTATTGCCATTTTAGTCTCTATTGTTTATTTAATCTGTGATATTTATTATTTCCTTCCTTCTGCTAACTTTGGGCTTTGTTTGTTCTTTTTCTAGTTTGTTTGTGTGTGTGTGTGTGTGTGCGCGCGCACGTGCGCGCGTGCAGCAGTTTTATTAAATTAAGAAAAGGGACAGAGAAAGCTTCTGACATAGACATCAGAAGAGAGACAGGGACATCAGTCTAAGCAAGGGAGTTACATACTTTTTAAATTAGCCATTATGATAAATCAAAAGAATGTCTCAATGTTGTAAAGATCTTACTAGATCCCATAATTAACATTTTAAGAAAACAGAATTAGCCAGAAGGTTTTCAAGAAAGAGAAATTGTCCTCAAGCAGGATGTATTGTTGTTATATAATCTTTAGTACAGAGTTTAAACTGAGTTGTTTGTTGTGTAATCATCAGTACCAGGCTTAGAGGGAAAAAACGTTTTATGTGACTAAGACTAATGAATGTAGAGGGGGAAAAAAGATGTTTGTCTTTTCCTCCTCCTTGAGAATTCCAGACCCCTATCTCCACTTCATGAGCTCCAGATCCCTTTCTCCTCCTCAGGGACACCGGACTTCTTATCAACCTGCTTAGGAATTGACTCTCTTATTCCCCCCTTTTCTTTTAGGACAATTATGTTGCCAACAGAAAAGGACATCGTTTTCATTCCATAACTACTTGCTGATGTTGAGAGGCATCGTCCCTAAATTGTTGAGGCAACATATTCTCCTAACCCTCATATTGAGGGTCTCTGATCCAAGGGCCCCAAGTAATAGTTGGGGGAGGCTGTGGCACTCTTAGGTTACAAATGGTTGTCGGACATGACTGAGCGACTGAACTGAACTGAACTGAATCTTCTCTATTGTCGTTTTAGTCTCTATTGTTTATTTAGTCTCTGATCTTTATTATTTCCTTCCTTCTGCTAACTTTGGGCTTTGTTTGTTCTTCTTTAACTAGTTTGTTTTGTGTGTGGGAATTGACTCTCTCAGGACAACCATTTGTAACACTAAAGGCTTTCCAACGGTTAGAAACAAACCCCATTTTGGAGTTACAGATGTGAGGCAAAATAGTCATTAAACCAAGTTAAAACATAATCAAAATTAAAAGTACATTATGTCCATAGTTACATCAATCCATCTTAGGATTGTTAGTGGTCATCAGATCCCAAAGAGGCGTCACATACGATTGTTGTGGTGAAGAGGTGAAGAAAGTCCTTTCCTTGAAGTGGAGAAGCCCACCATGGGAAGCCTTCAATTGATAAGGAGATTGAAAAGCTGAAAGCTGAGTCACATGGTTAATTTTAAGGCTTCAGAGTCTATAACAATATCTGTGTGTAAGAAGGGTCTTCCATAGATACATTCAAAGGGGGACAGACCTTCCTTTTTAGGGGCAGTTCCAGCCCTCATTAAAGCTACAGGTAGAAATTTAAACCAACTGTCTTGTGTTTCCTGAGTTTGCTTACACAGATGCCTCTTAATAATGTCATTAGCCTTTTCAGTTTTTTCTGAATATTGATGTCTCCAGGAACTGTGTAAGTGATATTCTATTCATAGAGTTTTCCACGCGCCTTGAGTTACAGCAGCTTTAAAGACGGAGCCATTGTTGCTCTGAACTTTAGAGTTTAAGATCTCACTTACATCATGAGAAGTCAGTACAGTAAGACTTTGTCCATTAGTCAACTTATGATCTATAGACATTAGCAAATCAATAGTAGCAATTACCCTTAAGGAATATGGCCATAAGTTTTTGTTTTGTTTTGTTTTGTTTTTTACTAAGAAACAAACTCAATTCTGATCTTGTGGGCAAGCTCAAAGCAGGAGCGTGCAGGAGAACAGTTTTAAGAGCCTTAAAAGCCTATTGAGTCTCTGAGGGCCTAACCAGCTTGTCGGTTTAGACTTGCTGAGTCTCAGTTATAAGTTTATATAAAGGCCAGGCAAGTTCTCCATAACCGGGAATCCAAATGTGGCAGTAGCCTGTAATGCCAAAAATCCTCTCAATTATCTTAAAGTCATGTTTGGCTCATTTAGGAATTTCAGACAATAAAGTATAAAGATTAGGCACTTACTATTTGTATACCTTGAATTAGTCTCCATTTATCATTTGACATTTTTACACCCAAAATAGGAGTGTTGCATGGACTATTACAGGGAATTAATAGCCCCTGTTCCTTTAAATCTTCAATAATGTGTTTTAACTCTTCCTTAAACTCGGGCTTTAGTGGGTACTGCTTTTGATGTGAAAATAGGTGAGGGTCTTTGAGGTTGATAACAACAGGAACAGCATTTTGTGTTCAACCCTCAGTTTTTCCATCAGCCCACACTTTAGGGTTTATATTCTGTTCAATTAATGGGAGAGAAAGAGCAGGTTCCATATTCATGAAGACAGAGGCCTGGACATTGTTCATTATATCCCTCCCCAGAAGGGGTGAAGGAAATTCTGGCACAATTAGAAACTCGAGAAAATAGCACAGAGTTCTAGTTGTAGTTTAAAGGACACCTGAGATAATGTTTGGCTTATCCAGACAGTCCCATTATGGTAGTGGATCAGGAGGAAAGAGGACCAGAGGCTCCAGTGAGCACAGAGAAAGTTGCCCCAGTGTCCAAAAGAAATTGACTGATTGGCCCCCCACAGTTATTAACACCCGGGGTTCCTCAGGTGTAATTAGGATGGGGGCTTGTGTGGGGACCCCCGGGCACCTTCAGTCCCAATTGTCTTGAGAGTCCAACCCGTGGGGCCTACACCTCAGAAGGCAGTCTCTTCTCCAGTATGGTCTTTTGCAGACTGGACATGGAGCCGGGGGCGGCTTAGATGCCTCAGGCCAATCCCACTTGAGATGCCCCTCATTTCCACAGTAATGACAAGTCCATCCCTTTTCACCTGGGTCCCTCTGGGCATTTTTCCTCAGGCTGTTTCAGAGTGGATCTAACAGCCATGCTGGGGCTTTAGTCTTTTGCCTGGTTCTTTTTTGTCTCACTTTCCTCCTCATATTCTCCACCAAAATATACTGTCTGAGACAGCTGCAACAGTTTTTCTAAAGATTGATTTGGTCCAAACGCCTGTTTTTGTAACTTACAGCAGGTATCTGGAGTCAATTGAGTGAGAAAACTACCTTTTAAGATCATTTTTCTCTCTGTAATTTCAAGATCAACATCAGTAAACTTGCAGAGAGCCCCCTGTAGTCTACCTAGGAATTATCAGGAGTTTTCTTCTCTCCCTGTTCTATGTCAGTCAACTTAGCATAGTATAAAGTCCTTGTGCTCGCTTGAGTCCTTCAAGAATACATCTAGCAATCTGGCTCTGTTATTGGAACCACTTGGCTCCCAGTAGGAAGGAGGGCTATTTCATGTTCCCTCTTTCCCCTTGCCTTCAAGCCATTCATCTCCAAAAGTAGTAGCTTCCCCCAAACTCGAGTTTTTGAATCAAGTGTCAGTGTCTGTCCCAAGACATACATTACATCTCTGCAAGTAAGGTCATAAAGCAGAGTTAGTCCCATAAAGCCTTCTATGTACTTTTTGGATCCTCTAAATAGTCTCGACCACAGTTGGGACTGTGTGAATTTCTACTGAGACTAAGGCAACCCCTCCTGGGAGGGTACCCTGATTCTCAGCCTGTTCAGTTGGTAGCCCCAGATACAGGGGCAAAGTAAGCCCCAGATACAGCCCCAAATACAGGAGGCAGCTAAAGGCTTCACACCCAAATCTGCACACTTTGTACATAAGTCTGGCATGTCTTGCAGAGAGATAAAGAGCAACACATCTGCCACTTCTACCCATTTCCTTTGTTTTCTACAGAACTTGTCTAGTTGTAAAATGGTATCATAATTGAGAGACCCTTTAACTGGCCAGTGTTCCCCATTTTCCAAAGGATAATGTGGCCATTCAGTATCACAGAAGATCAGGCGTGTATTTTTTAAACTCTGGGGATCAAACTTGTCCAAAGTTTTTAAATTACATTTTAAAGGAGTGGTTCTGGAACTGTTAGCTCCCATCTCTAACAAAGAAAAAAGCAGCATCCACGGCCGTGGCTTCTTTCCATCAGAGGCGTCCCTCCCTGCTCTAGATGGGTGTGCAAACACTTTCCACTGAAGCTTTCCTTTCCTGGTCAGACTTAGTCTGTTCCTTACTGATGCAGACATTTTACTCATCCCTCCCAGTTCTATCACCAAGGTGGCATGGAGATGCACCAGGGGTAGATCTGATGACATCCCAGATTGATTTCTAGTTCCTTACCACCAAGACCTTTGTTGGATTTGCCAGAGTAGTTTCCCAGAATGTTTCCCAAGCTAGGACTACTAGAGGAAACATCCATCTTACGTGTGCCCATGTACATTCCTGAGTACAGTCCTGATAGCAGTAGAAGCAGTGAGACATAAAGAGATGAGCAATAACCAAGATGTCCCTTCTAAGTGTCACCATGCCAGTATATGTGATAACAAAGGTGGTAGAGGGCTGGCCAGTGAGGAAAAAGTGATTTTTGTCCTCAAGATAGTAGGTCCAATACTTCCATTTCCTTTCCACAGATTCCATAAAAGGAATATCTAGGGAGTTGAGACAGAAGCCATTGGACAGCTTTCTCTGGTCTACTAACAGCTAGCACTACCAAAGGAAGAAGCCCATTGCACTTCCAATCGGAACAGATCCTGCAATTCCCAACCGATGTCCTCAAAAACCTCATGGTCACCAGCAGTGCTTTCATCCACATAGACAGGAGGCACAGTCATGACAAAAACTCACTTTTAGGACTCTGGGCCCTGAGGCAGGCAGTCAAGAGACTGACCTTTAGCCTGAGAGACATTCCTGGAGCTAGAGCTCCTGCTCGCTCCCAGATAAGCTCTTGTAACTTTTGCCTCCTAGCAAGGCTAGGCGCTTCCATACTTGGGGTTTAAGTAAAAGTGCATAGTATCAGCATGAATCCCAATTCCCTTGAAAGTCTATGATCCAACAGACTAGGTTCAGTATCGGTTCAGTGGTTCAGTCGAGTCCGAGTCTTTGCAATCCCATGAACCACAGCATGCCAGGCCTCCCTGTCCATCATCAAATCCCGGAGTTCACCCAAACCCATGTCCATCGAGTTGGTGATGCCATCCAACCATCTCATCCTCTGTCATCCCCTTCTCCTCCTGCCCTCAATCTTTCCCAGCATCAGGGTCTTTTCAAATGAGTCAGCTCTTCACATCTGGTGGTCAAAATATTAGAGTTTCAGTTTCAGCATCAGTCCTTCCAATGAACACCCAGGACTGATCTCCTTTAGGATGGACTGGTTGGATCTCCTTGCAGTCCAAGGGACTCTCAAAAGTCTTCTCCAACACCACAATTCAAAAACATTAATTCTTCAGCGCTCAGCTTTCTTAACAGATTAGGTTAGTAGTTCTAATTCCCCAGGCAGTTACAGAATGGTCAAAGAGACCAGAAAAAATTGACCGAGAAAGGAAAGTTCACTCCACACGCTTTGCCCACGTATGGCCACTCCCCTCGAAGGAATGTTGAGTGCCTCTTGGCATTGGCATGTCGGCATAAACCCCTAACAAGGCTCCCTTTTTGGGAGCTGCCTTCAGTCATTATGAGGCACCTCAAAACCACTGAGCAGGGCTCATCACTTCCTTCGTACAGAGTGTGTCATTCATTCACACATGCACACCATAGCATTAGTAAAGTAAAGCAAAAAATGTGTATACTGAGAAAGCAGAGAGGCTAGAGCTCTTGAGTGTTCTTACCTTGTCCTGAAAATCCTGGATGAGCCCCCAAGATGATAGCTTACAGTGAACTGTGTCGGATTTGTGATCTCAGAAGATTTAGCTTCGGGACCAGAGACCATTCTTGATCACTCAAGAGCTTTTGTGTAGCAGTTTTATTAAAGAAAGAAAAGGAACAGAGAAAGCTTCTGACATAGACATCAGAAGGGGGATGGAGAGTGCCCACTCTTCTTCTAGTTTTATGTGTAATGTTAGATTGCTTACTTGGTATTTTTCTGGTTTCCTGAGGTAGACCTGTTTCACTATAAACTTCCCTCTTAGAACTGCTTTTGTGAGTCACATAGATTTTGGAATGTTGTGTTTCCATTTTCATTTCTCTCAAGGTATTTCTACTTCTTCTTTGACCCATTATTGTTTAGTTCAGCTAACAACATATTCAACAACATATTCATCTCCTATGTGTTTATGTGTTTCCCAGTTGTTGTTGTTTTTTTTTTCTTGTAATTGATTTCTAGTTTCATACCATTGTGGTCAAAAAGATGCTCAATATGATTTCACCTTCTTGAATTTACTGACACTTGTTTTGTAACATCATATGATCTATCTTGGAAAATGTTTCATGTGTACTTGAAAAGAATGTGTATTCTGCTGCATTTGGATGGGATGTTGTATATTAATCTATCAAGTCCATCATGTCTAATATGTTGATTAAGGCCAATGTTTCCTTACTAATTTAGTTTGGCTGTTCTGTCCATGGGGCTGCAAAGAGTCAGACACAACTAAGTGACTGGACTGAACTGTTCTGTCCATTGATGTAAGTGATGTGTTAATGTCTCCTAGTATTATTGTATTACTGTCAATAACTCCTTTTAAGTCTGTTCACACCATACCATTTTTTAAATGAAGAAACTATACCATAAAGACTAAGGAAATGCCTATATTACCTAATTTACTTTTATTTAGGCATTTTACATCTTCAGAAATGTACACATTGCCCTTATTCATTTGGCCATCACAGTCCTAGAGTTTACAGAATCCTTTTTAAACAGTATCTTCATGACTTAATACCCTCGGTAGGTACTGAAGAAATTTATTCAGCTGCTAACTTCTCAGTGAACTCCGGGAGCTGGTGATGGACAGGGAGGCCTGGCGTGCTGCGATTCATGGGGTCGCAAAGAGTCAGACACGACTGAGTGACTGATCTGATCTGATCTGATCTGATCTTGTATCAAACTGGATAGAGAATCAAGAAATCTAGTTTTTATATCTAACTCATTCTTCTTTTGGTTAGGTTACTTTGAAAATAAGCTCAGTATTTCCAGTGAGCTTTCTGTTCCATAGACTACTTGCTCTCTAGAGTCCTTCTCAGGTAGAAAACATCATAACATTATCATCCATGGAATTTTAGTTGTTAGTTATAGTACAGCATAGGTTATTGTTTTTTTTCTGACAGTTTACTAACAGTAAAAATACAATGTATATACATCTTATTTAAACACATAAAAATCAAAGGAAAAAAGATTTCTCAAAAAAAAACTTGCTATAATTGTTGCACTATTTTTTATTACTATTCTTATATTTTGTTTACAAACTCATTTCAACACATTCAATTGCTTTGATAACTCGCTGCTGCTCCTGCTGCTAAGTCACTGCAGTCATGTCTGACTCTGTGCAACCCCATGGATGGCAGCCCACCAGGCTACGCCATCCCTGGGATTCTCCAGGCAAGAACACTGTAGTGGGCTGTCATTTCCTTCTCTAATGCATGCGAAGTCACTTCAGTCGTGTCGGACTCTGTGCGACCCTATAGACAGCAGCCCACCAGGCTCCTCCAGCAACAGGATTCTCTACGCAAGAATATTGAAGTGGGTTGCCATTTCCTTCTCCATGATAACTCACTAAGTGGTACCAAGCAATAGCACAAAGAAATGTGGTAATCACTTTAGATAGAAAGTTATTTCTTATTTAAAGAGAACTTTGACCTTACCTCAATCCAGGGGGTGCAAAAAATTGTTGCATTCTCATGAATATACTTTGCCAAGGTCAGAAAACTTTCATCACTGTATTCAAAACGATTCCGGAATATAATGGAGCAGATCACATTGCAGGGAGCATAGGTCAGAAGGAAAGTAGGATCACATGGAGATCCTAAAAACAATATTAAAAAGTTGGAATATAATTTGCAAATAAATCTTAAGTTTACTGTTTAAAATAATGGAGAAAGGTTGATTTCTAAGATGTTTTTATTATTGGAACAACCTGAACCTGCCATCATCACTATAAATTCAACATGCCTAGAGAGTTGGACAATAAAGAAGGCTGAGTGCTAAAGAATTGATGTTTTCGAACTGTGGTGCTGAAGAAGACTCCTGAGAGTCCCTTGGACAGCAAGATTAAGCCAGTCAGTACTGAAGGAAATCAGTCCTGAATATTCTTTAGTGCTAAAGCTGAAGCTCCAATATTTTGGCCATCTGATCCAAAGAACTGACTCATTGGAAAAGACTGTGATGCTGGGAAAGACTGAGGGCAAAATGAGAAGGGGCTGACATGAGTTTGAGCAAACTCTGGAAGGTAATGAAGGACAGAAAAGCCTGGCATGCAGTAGTCCATGGAGTTGCGAAGAGTCGGACATTACTTGGCAACTGAACAACAACAACAAAATAAAATTGTGTTTCCCTAAGCAAAATTATCTAATCCAGTGTTATTTATTTGTTAAATTTCTCCAAATTATTCTATTTATATCATTCTCCAATTAAAGCCACAAGGTAATACACAAGAAGGAGATCATTTATAATTTAAAATTATAAAATTTAGCTCTTGGTGTTGATATTCTTCAAAATACCCAGAAGAAACTGACCAATATAATAAGAAGGCAAGGAGACTGAGGAGAATTGCAATCACATTTTACAAAATGCATTGAAAAAGGTTGAGTGTGCTTTTCTCTGAGAAGACAATAATGAGAGGGATTGAAGATTAGAGATCGCGTCAAGAAAATCAGAGATACAAAGGGAACGTTTCATGCAAAGATGGTCACAACAAAGGACAGAAACGGTATGGACCTAACAAAAGCAGAAGACAGTAAGAAGAGGTGGCAAGAATACAAAGAACTACACAAAAAAGATCTTAATGACCCAGATAACCACGATGGTGTGGTCACCCACCTACAGCCAGACATCCTGGAATGTGAAGTCAAGTGGGCCTTAGGAAACATCACCACAAACAAAGCTAGTGGAAGTGATGGAATTCCAGTTGAGCAATTTCAAATCCTAAAAGATGATGCTGTGAACGTGCTACACTCAATATGCCAGCAAGTTTGGAAACTCAGCAGAGGCCACAGGACTGGAAAAGTTCAATTTTCATTCCGATCCCAAAAAAAGGCAAGGCCAAAGAATGTTCAAACTACCATACAATGGCATTCATCTCATACGCTGCAAAGTGATGCTCAAAATTCTCCAAGCGAGGCTTCAACAGTATGTGAACCATGAACTTCCACATGTTCAGGCTGGATTTAGGAAAGGCAGAGGAACAAGAGATCAAATTGCCAACATCCATTGGATCATAGAAAGAGCAAGAAAGTTCCAGAAAAATATCTACCTCTGCTTTATTGACTAGACCAAAGCCTTTAACTGTGTGGATCATAAGAAACTGTGGAAAATTCTTCAAGAGATGGGACTACCAGACCACCTTACCTGCCTTCTGAGAAACCTGTAGGCAGGTCAAGAAGCAACATTTAGAACTGGACATGGAACAACAGACTAGTTCCAAATCGGTAAAGGAGTACATCAAGGCTGTATATAGTCCCCCTGCTTATTTAACTTATATGCATAGTTCAGTTCAGTTCAGTCTCTCAGTTGTGTCCGACTCTTTGTGACCCCATTAATCGCAGCATGCCAGGCCTCCCTGTCCATCTCCAACTCCCGGAGATCACTCAAACTCATGTCCATCCAGTCGGTGATGCCATCCAGCCATCTCACCCTCTGTCGTCCCCTTGTCCTCCTGCCCCCAACCCCTCCCAGCATCAGAGTCTTTTCCAACGAGTCAATTCTTCGCATGAGGTGGCCAAAGTACTGGAGTTTCAGCTTTAGCATCATTCCTTCCAAAGAAATCCCAGGGCTGATCTCCTTCAGAATGGACTGATTGGATCTCCTTGCAGTCCAAGGCACTCTCAAGAGTCTTCTCCAACACCACAGGTCAAAAGCATCAATTCTTCTGCATTCAGCCTTCTTCACAGTCCAACTCTCACATCCATACATGACCACTGGAAAAACCATAGCCTTGACTAGATGGACTTTTGTTGGCAAAGTAATGTCTCTGCTTTTGAATATGCCATCTAGGTTGGTCATAACTTTCCTTCCAAGGAGTAAGCGTCTTTTAATTTCATGGCTGCAGTCACCATCTGCAGTGATTTTGGAGCCCAGAAAAATAAAGTCTGACACTGTTTCCACTGTTTCCCCATCTATTTCTCATGAAGTGATGGGACCAGATGCCATGATCTTCATTTTCAGAATGTTGAGCTTTAAGCCAACTTTTTCACTCTCCACTTTCACTTTCATCAAGAGGCTTTTGAGTTCCTCTTCACTTTCTGCCATAAGGGTGGTGTCCTCTGCATATCTGAAGTTATTGGCATTTCTCCAGGAAATCTTGATTCCAGCTTGTGCTTCTTCTAGCCCAGCATTTCTCATGATGTACTCTGCATATTAGTTAAATAAGCAGGGTGACAATATACAGCCTTGACGTACTCCTTTTCCTATTTGGAACCAGTCTGTTGTTCCATGTCCAGTTCTAACTGTTGCTTCCTGACCTGCATATAGGTTTCTCAAGAGGCAGGTCAGGTGGTCTGGTATTCCCATCTCTTTTAGAATTTTCCACAGTTTCTTGTGATCCACAGTCAAAGGCTTTGGCATAGTCAATAAAGCAGAAATAGATGTTTTTCTGGAACTCTTGCTTTTTTGATGATCCGGCAGATGTTCACAATTGGATCTCTGGCTCCTCTGTCTTTTCTAAAGCCACTTGAACATCTGGAAGTTCACAGTTCACGTATTGCTGAAGCCTGGCTTGGAGAATTTTGAGCATTAATTTACTAGCGTGTGAGATGAGTGCAATTGTGTGGTAGCTTGAGCATTCTTTGGCATTGCCTTTCTTTGTGATTGGAATGAAAACTGACCTTTTCCAGTCCTGTGGCCACTGCTGAGTTTTCCAAATTTGCTGGCATAGTATATCGTGTGAAATGCTGAGCTGGGTGAAGCTCAAGCTAGAGTCAAGATTTCAGGGAGAAATATCAATAACCTCAGATATGCAGATGACACCACACTTATGGCAGAAAGCAAAGAAGAATTAAAGAGCCCCTTGATGAAAGTGAAAGAGGAGAGTGAAAACGCTGGCTTAAACCTCAACATTCAGAAAACTAAGATCATGGCATCTGGTCCTATCACTTCATGACATATAGATGGGGAAACAATGGAAACAGTGACAGACTTTATTTTGAGGGGCTCCAAAATCAATGCAGATGGTGCCTGCAGCCATGAAATTAAAAGACACTTGCTCCTTGAAAGAAAACTTTGACCAACCTCGACAACATATAAAAAAAAAAAAAAAAAAAAAAAAAAAAAAAAAAAACAGAGACATTACTTTGCCAACAAATGTCCATCTAGTGAAATCTATAGTTCTTCCAGTAGTCATGTATAGATATGAGAGTTGGACTATAAGGAAGTTGAGCACTGAAGAATTGATGCCTTTGACTGTGTTGTAGGAGAAGACTCTTTAGAGTCCCTTGGACTGCAAGGAGATCCAACCAGTACATCCTAAAGGAAATCAGTCCTGAATATTCATTGGAAGGACTGATACTGAAGCTAAAACTCCAATACTTTGGCCACCTGATGAGAAGAATTGACTCATATGAAAAGACAACTGATGCTGGGAAAGATTGAAGGCAGGAGGAGAAGGGGATCATTGACTCAATGGACATGAGTTTGAGTGGACTCCGGGAGTTGGTGATGGACAGGGGAGCCTGGCATGCTGCAGTCCATTGTGTTGCAAAGAGTCGGACACGACTGCGCAACTGATCCGAACTGAACTATAGACAGGTTAACAATATAAAATAGAGGATATGACACCATTTTTTGTTTTTTGAGTCCTGGCATCTTTTAAGCCTTAATTTTTCTTCTTCTACTCACACTTGGACTAGCTGATGTGATTGCTTCTTTGGCACAAAGCAGGAAGTTTAAACCACACATACATTGGATCTCCACCCCCCTACTCCACCCCCTAACCACCATAAAAATTCCAAGCCGGTATCCTTTTCCAGCTTTCTCCAAGCATTTTTCGATTGGTTTTCTAGCACTGTGCCCTACCCCAAAAGCCTCATTATGTGAGTAACAGAACTTTTCATATCCTATTGAAATGTGTGTATCACTACCAACCTCAACAGTTATACTAAATTTTCAGTGGAAAATCCATCCTGCCTCTGCCTGGTGACTACTACAACAACACTTTACTACAGAATAAAAACTTAGTAGGGGTCAAAAAGTAGAGATTATGAGAAAAAAGGTTCTGCTCAACATGTGAAATAAACTTACAACAGTTAGTTAACCAGTGACAAACTGGGCTACCCCAAGAGGATGAGGTCTCCATAGTTAGGTGGATTTGAGCAGTCTGGGGGGTCATAGGCAAGGAAGCTGAGAGAAGGTCATACTTACTATGGGAAAATTGAATCAGTTAATAATAAACAGTTTAAAAGATACTTGCTCCTTGAAAGAAAAGCTATGACAAACCTAGATAATATATTAAAAAGTAGAGACATCAGTTTGCTGACAAAGATCCATCTAGTCAAAGCTATGGTTTTTCCAGTAGTCATGAGAGGATGTGAGAGTTGGATCATAAAGAAGGCTAAGTGCCAAAGAATTGATGCTTTCCAATTGTAGTCCTAGAAAAGACTCTTGAGAGTCCCTCGGATAGCAAGGAGATCAAACAAGTCAATCATAAAGGAAATCAACCCTGCATATTCATTGGAAGACTGATGCTGAAGCTGAAGCTCCAATTCTTTGGCCACCTGATGGTAAGAGCCAACTCTAATGCTGGGAAAGATTGAGGGCAGGAGGAGAAGGGTGTGACAGAGGATGAGATGGTTAGAGGGCATCACCAAATTAATGTACATGAATTTGAGCAAACACTGGGGGATATTGAAAAACATTGAAGCCTGGTGTTCTGCGGTCCATGGGGTCACAAACTGTCAGGTATCACTTAATGACTGAACAACAACAACATGCTAAAACCCAATATTTACTGATTTATTAATTGCATTTCCAAAATTTTACTCTATAAAATAATCAGGGATATTCAATGATTAATATAGATTGCATTGTTTAATATTATTAGCAACAAAAAACTGAAAGCGAACTATTTGGCCTAAAATAAATCATGGTATATCCAAAATAATGTACTATTCTATTTTGTTAACAATATTCATGATAAACATTTAAAAATTAATCATGTGAAAATATTTATTTAATATGTTAAATTTGAAAAAAGAATAGAGAACAATCTATGCAGGCTGAGCCTTGTGTTCTTCGTCTGCCAGATCTCCCACCCATTCCTAGATAATATGGACCAAGTTCAAATGATGTTCATTGACACTTTATTGCCATCTTGAGAAACTTACTCAAAAGAGGAAACCCAAATCATGCAAATATTTGTAATAATTGCATTATTTATATGAGTAACAACAAAAAATGAGGGGCAAAACCTATCTGAACAATAATATAACATTAGTAAAAAACCTTGAAGCTTAGCACCTTTTAGAATATAGTGTTTTAAGTTCATAATGTTCTTCAAATTTAAATACTGTAGTTTACAAAAGCACAGACTTAAGATCCTCATCTTGTTCCTTCCCTGTCAAGTCTCCTACTCACCCCTTTCTCTCCTATCCCCTCTTCCTGTCCTGCATGGGTATCCACACACGTGTACACTAAGCAGATGTGTGCTACTGAAGCTCCCTCCCTTCACACCCACAGAGGAGCTGTAATACAGGCCTACTCAGAGAAGGATTTGGTGCAAAGTCCACACCTGAACCACTAATTTTGTTTCAGTTTTACTAAGATATCACTGATAGACAGGACTGTTCAAGTTTAAGGTGCTATATGGCATAATGACATGACATGTTTATGTTGCAAAATATTTGAAATGCTTCTCAAGAAGTTACCTGAGAACTTAGTCTTTCAAGTTACTTGCAGATTACCACAATCCATGTTCTCCTCTTCTTCCTGTGCACACAGCTAACCACATTTCCCAGCTCCTTGTACATTTAGGTGTGGCCCTGTGACTGAGTTACAGCCCAGGGAATATGAAAGAACTTTGTGTGCAAGTGCCATATCTTACCTGTTAAAAACATTATTTGTTCTTTTCTTTCTTCTTTACTATCCCCACTCTACCATTCAAAGAGATGAACTCTGGGTGCCACAGGAAGGCATTCATGTGCTGAAGGCATCAAAGGCCCTGGAAACCAGGTGCTTGAAAAGGCCATTATGCCAGCGACTTACCCTCCTGCTACTGTCATGTGAGCAGGAAGTCAACTTCTGTTGTATTTGAGCCATTATCTCTCTGTAGTCTACTTGTAATAGCATTTAGTCTGCCCAAGCAGTTACTATTAATTACATAAAGAAATACCCACCATTGGTTTTTTTTAATGCTTCCACCAAACATAAGGCTTCCTCTTGAATTCTGTGTTCAATCGTCCTCTTCCCCATCCCCATATTCCTCAAAACCATGAGGGAGAAACGCCGAGTTTGCTTCCACTTTTCTCCACTGCTGAAAATAATTCCTATCAGGACACAAACCAAAAACAGAGAATAATCCACTGCCATAAATTCTAGCTGAGAGTCTTTAAAGAGGAAATGACAAGGACACCTAAGCAGGGATTAAATATAGTAGTGACAGCCTCAGGAATTCCTATCGGGCCCTTTATCACCTGCCTCCTCCTCTCTTAACCCAGCTTGTATCTTACTTTCAAGACTCTTGGTTTTACATATTACTACACTCTTCCTTACCCATTAGCCCCTGCAAAATTCAGAACAACCCTAAGAACCAAGTGTTTTGTCTCCCATTTACTTATGAGGATGCTGAAAATCACAGAGGTAAAATGCTTGCTCTTTGATGACTCAGCTAACAATCCATAGAGTCCAAGTTATAGGTTAAGTTTTCAGGATTGATTTGGGCATTGAAAATGAACTGTAGGAGAAACAACAAAAGAGTCAATTCTTAAGACAGGGATAAACAGCACTTGTGTATTGAAAGGAAGCTCATGAAAGTCTATTCCTCAAGTAAGGGACATGGCCATAGCTCTTCCCATTTTGACATTTTCCCTCTATTTGCTAATCTCTTCCACAAAATATGGATGTCTTCTTGTGTTCTACCCTGTGGGTCCCTGCAACCCCCTTCTGACAACCCCACAGCTAGGCTAGGTCTATAATACAAAGCATAAAGCACAAAAATGCTCTAAAAAGAGGGTCACATGGAAACACAATAAATGTAAATTAGAATATTAAAGAAAATCTTTTGAAATCGAATACTTGCACTGTCTGTCGTCTGTTTTTCACATTGTACCAAGAAAGTTCAATGTCAGATTTCCAGAGCCAAGGACAAGTCAGAGGAAAAGACAATGCTCTTAGGGACCTTGTCAAATAAGACCTTAAAAAACAATGTAAAGGATGAAGTGACCCTATTCAGGCATTATTTTTGTATGAAACCAGTGACCCACAGAGGATGGGACAGTTTAAGGTCTAGCTATTAAAACACAGATGACAGACAGAGCAAGTATTTGATTTCAAAAGATTTTCTTTAATATTCTAATTTATATTTATTGTCTTTCCCCATGACCCTCTTTTCAGAGCATATTTGTGCTTTATGCTTTGTATTACATTCTATTGGATAAAAAAAAAAAATTGTTGTGCTTTTTTTATTCTAACAAGAATAGAAAATTGAATGCAATGTACATACTTCAAACCTTTGTTGGTTCCATGTATATATTATGCAGGCTTCCAAAACTAGTCTCTTAGCAACCATGACTCAGGCCAGAAAGCAAAATGTTCAATAAATAGGATAATTCATTGTCATTTTCCTTCCTTCTTTTTCTCTCTGTCTCTTTCTCGTTTTCTTACCTTGCCATAATTTATTAATAGAACATTAGTGGTTAGAAGATTTGCTTTCACTGCACTTACTGTTTCATTCAGACTGTGTCATCTTCATAATTTTAAATATGGATTAATGATCCATAGAAAACTGTTTAATGATGATGTTTTCATAAACTTCTCTATTACCTATAATTTCTCAATTCCTTAGCCTATTTGAATCTTTCCAACTTACAATTCCCACACACTCCTCAAATAGAAACATACCTAATCCCTGGTTGATGTTGTCTGCTGCTGGTAAACTACCTCTGCCAGAAAATTCCTCACTCTGATCAATCAGGACTTGCTTCACTGCTTCATATCCATGCAACACCACAGTGGGCTTCATGCCAAAATACAGAGTGAACACAGGACCATAATCTTCTGCTAGCTGGAAAAGGAACAGGAGATGTAAGAACAGTGAGCATTTCAAAACTGAAAATGTAGATAATGTAGGAAAATGTAGATAATGTGGGAAATATTTTTAATCTTCCTAAGATTCATCCATTATAAAAGATTTTGATTTCTAGAACTAGTAATTTAATATGACATCACTTTACTACAATGGTAATTATCATTACATTATTAGGAATGCTGTTATTATTATCATCACCATCAATAGTTATTCTTTATTCAGCTCCTACTATGTGACAAAGGCCATAGTATGAATTTTATTAGTATTAGTCTATTAAACTTTTTTTTGCTAAACCTATAATTGCTCCTTCCTTCTTATAGTGGCAATAAATGATATGTTTCTTCTGTTTAAAGGAAGGTGCTCCATCTCTCACATATGCAGACTAATAATCATCCCCTCATCATCCATTCTTCACATCTGTAGCACCAGAGACCTCTAAGCTTTCAAAATACACAAGGACGTAGCCACAGACATTTTCCATCTTCCCAGTGTGATGACGTAAGTAAGTTTTCATGAATGGAGATAAGCAGAAGGGATGGTTACAAATTCTGCACTGGCATAAATGGGTGACAACACATCTTTCATTTCTCCTCCTATCCATAGGTTGAAATGACAGCGTGCAGATGACCCCTCTGTGACTGCAAATGAGAACAACAGCCTTAGAGCACAGGATGGTAAACTACAAGACTGAGAAGATCCAGTTCTCTGAAAGACCTGGTGGAGGAGAGGCAGGCCAGCAGCACTTAACTCTATGCCTTCTATGTGGAAGGCAGAAATAAACTGTCTTCCTTAAGTCACTGCATTATTGTGGTCTTTCTGTCATAGCAGCTTATTTAGTGTAGTACATGATATAGACTTTCACTCTTTCAACTTGTCCAATATTTGAGTTCTTTTGCTACCTTATAATTCATTCTCCCTACAGCAACCCATTTCACAAAGCATATGTTAAAGAACATCATATTGCTCTTATGGTAAAGACCTATATTCTTAAAATCCCTGTAAGATCTACATACTCTGGTTCCTGCTTACCTGCCTAATCTCATCTCACACCAAGCTTTTACCTACTCTCTGGGCGACAAACAAATTGGTCCTCTTTCAGACATTCCAATAACTAAGTCTGCTTCAGACTGAAAAAAAAAATGGAACAAACAATTACCTGTATTTTATCCAGTTAATGTCTAATTATTTTTCAGATCTCAGCTCCAATTTCACTTCCACAGAGAACCCTTACTGACTGTGCCTCTGACCTGTAATCCTTTAAACTACATCACCTTTTTCTACTGTGTTCCTATTACTTGGTTTGTAATCATCCACTTATTTGCATGAGTGTTTCATAAATACATGCCTACCATCTAGACTGTAAATTCCGTACTGCTGACCTTTTTTTGTTTGTTTTAATTCACTGCTTGGATAGTTAAAGAACCTGCCTGCAATGTAGGAGACCTGGGTTCAACCCTACCCACTCCAGTATTCTTCCTTAGAGAATTCCATAGCCAGAGGAGCCTGGCTGGTGGGCTACAGTCCATGGGCTTGCAAAGAGTCAGACATGACTGAGTGATTAAAATTTTCACTTTCTTTCACTTTGAAAGTTTCCAGCGTCTGACACACCTGGGACTGAAAGTAGGCATTCAACAACTTGTTAAGCTCAGGTATTAATATTTGTGCATAATAATTATTATTCACCTTTTTAAAAAAAAATAGAAATTAAAGCTCAGAGAGATTTTTAAAGTTTGACCAAGGCTGTGAGTTAAGAACTGTATGAGCTGGGGTGCTGACACAATCTCTTCAAAACCAGAGTCTGATACACAGAAGGAGGAGCTTCCAGGGGTAGTGCTCTCATGACTACCTTTCCCAGAGAAGTCAGATTTCAGATAATTCCTTCAAGATTTAAAGAGCTATTGAACAGTTATTCATTCATTGAGCAAATACAACAGAAACTATGAAATCTCTTGAAACTTGGTTATTTCCTTGATTTCAAATCAATGTATTCTTTCGGGAAATTTTGGGATTGTCACTCTGTAACTATGCAGTTTTTAAAAATTAAAGCAATTTCATTGCAATTAGAATTCATCAAAAATAAATGTTATAAAGGACACATAGGTCACAACATGGACAGAGAATTCCTACTTTTGACAATTTCAACAATGATCTCATTGATCTCATTCCATTCTGGCAACCTTTAGCTTTATACCATCTAGAATCATGTCTGGGTGTCATACATCATGGACAAGTGGGATTAATCCCAGGGATGCAAGTATGGTTCAATATTCTCAAATTAATCAATGCTATACCCCACATTAACAAATGGAAAAATAAAATCAGATGATAGTTCAATAAATGTAGAAAAGTTTTTTATAAAATCCAATATCTATTTAAGATTAAAAATTCTCCATAAGGTAGGTATAGAGGCAACATACTTCAACATAATTTGAAAATCACATATATGATAAGTCCACAGCTATCATCATCATACTTGACAGTGAAAAGTTGAAAGCATTTTCTCTAAAATCAAGAACAAGACAAGGATGCCCTCTCTTGCCAATTTTACTTAAAATATCATATTAGAAATCAAAGCCATAGCAATCAAAGAAAGAGAAATAAAAGGAATTGAAATTGAATAGAATGAAGTCAAACTGTTCTTATTTGTAGATGACACAATACTATCTATACAAAATTCAAAGTTCAGTTCAGTCGCTCAGTAATGTCCGACTGTTTGCAACCCAATGGGCTGCAGCACGCCAGGTCTCCCTGTCCATTACCAACTCCCGGGGTTTACTCAAACTCATGTCCATTGAGTCGGTGATGTCATCCAACCATCTCATCCTCTGTCGTCCCCTTCTCCTCCTGCCCTCAATCTTTCCTAGCATCAGGGTCTTTTCCAACGAATCAGTTCTTAGCATCAGGTGGCCAAAGTATAGGAGTTTCAGCTTTAGCATCAGTCCTTCCAATGAATCCAGGACTGATTTCCTTTAGGATGAACTGGTTGGACTGCTTGCTGTCCAAAATTCTAAAAGTCCCAACAAAAGTCTTCTAGAGCTCATGAATGAATTTGGAACAGCTGTAGGATAAAAAATTAATGTACAGAAATCTGTTCCATTTCTAAACAATAAGAACAAACTATTGGAAAGAGAAATTAATAAACCAATCCCATTTATCATCACATAGAAGAGAATAAAATTCCAAGCAATAAATCTAATTAACCAAGGAAGTAAAAGACATGTACTCAGAAAAGTATAAGATGCTGATTAAAAAAAAAAAAAAAAAAAGACAATACAAATAGATGGAAAGACAACATGCTCATGGACAAGGAAAGTTAATATTATTATAATGAACATATTACATATTACCCAAGGAAATCAACAGATTCAAAGACAATCTTGTCAAAATACCAGTGTAATTTTCAAAGTACTACAACAAGTAATTCTAAAATTTGTATGGAAACACAAAAGATCTCAAGTAGATAAAGATATCCAAAGAAAGAACAGAACTGAAAGTATCATACTTCCTGATGTCAGACTACAGTACAAAGTTACAGTAGCCAAAACAGAATTGTACTGGCACAAAAATGGACACAGGTCTATGGAGCAGAACATATAGCCCAGAAAATAATCCACACTTACATGAACAACGAATCCGTGAAAAAGGACACAAAAATATACAGTGGGGAAAAGGCAATTTCTTCAATAAGTGGTGTGAGGAAAACTAGACAGCTACATGTAAAAGAATTAAATTAAAATATTTCACATGCTAGTAAGGTTAGGCTCAAAATCTTCTAAGAGGATTCAGCAGTACATGAATCGACACTTTCCAGATGCAAAAGCTGGGTTTAGAAAAGGCAGAGGAACCAGAGATCAAACTGCCAACATTCATTGGATCATAAAGAAAGCAGGTTCAGTTCAGTTCAGTTCAGTCACTCAGTTATGTCCAACTCTTTGTGACCCCATGGACTGCAGCACACCAGACCTCCCTGTCCATCACCAACTCCCAGAGTTTACTCAAGCTCATGTTCACTGAGTCGGTGAAGCCAACCAACCGTCTCATCCTCTTCTAGGAGAAAGCAAGCGAATTCCAGAAAAATATCTACTTCTGCTTCACTGACTACACTAAATCCTTCTACTGTGTGGATCACAAAAAACTGTGAAAAATTCTTAAAGAGATGGGAGTACCAGACCACCTTACCTATCTCCTGTGAAACCTGATGAAGCAGCAGTTAAAACTGGGAATGGAACAATTGACTGGTTTAAAATTGGGAAAGGAGTAAAACAAGGCTGTATATTGTCACCCTGCTTATATGAAGAGTATATCTTAACTTATATGCAGAGTACATCATATGAAATGCTGGGCTGGGTGAATCATAAGCTGGCATCAAGATTACCAGCAGAAATATCAATAACCTCAGATATGCAGATGATACCAATCTAATGGCAGAAGGGAAAAGGAACTATAGGAAGGTGAAAGAGAAAAGTGAAAAAGCTGACTTAAAACTCAGCATTCAAAAAACGAAGATCATGGCATCCGGTCCCATTTTTTCATGGCAAACAGAAAGGGAAAAGTGGAAGCAGTGAAAGATTTTATTTTCTTGGGTTCCAAAATCACTGTGGACAGTGACTGCAGCCATTAAATAAAAAGATGTTTCCTCCTTGGAAGAAAAGCTATGACACATCTAGACAGCATATCAAAAAGCAGAGACATCACTTTGCTGACAAAGGTCCATATAACCAAAATTATAGTTTTTCTAGTAGTCATTTATGGATGTGAGAGGTGAACCATAAAGAAGGCTGAGCACTGAAAAACTGATGCTTTTGAATTGTGGTATGGGAGAAGACTCTTGAGTCCCTTGGACTGCAAGGAGATCCAACCATTCCATCCTAAAGGAAATCAGTCCTGAATATTCATTGGAAGGACTGTTAATCAAGCTGAAGCTCCAATACTTTGGCAACCTGATGGGAAGAGCCAAGTCATTGGAAAAGGCCCTCATGCTTGGAAAGACTGAAGACAAAGGAGAAGAGGGTGGCAGAGGGTGAGATGGTTAGATAGCACCACTGACTCAATGGACATGAGTTTGAGCAAACTCCAGGAGATAGTGGAGGACAGAGTATCCTGGCATGCTGTAGTCCATGGGTCGCAAAGAGTCAGACAAGACTCAGTGACTGAACAACACAAAAACAAATATTTTCTCATACTATATATAAATCTTAACTCAAAAAGGGTTGAGGACTTAAATGTAAGACCAGAAACCCTAAAACAGCTGGAAGGAAACATAGGCTGTATACTCCTTGACATGATTCATAGCATATATTTTTGGATCTGCCTCCTAGTGAAGTGAAAGTGTTAGTCACTAAGCTGTGTCCAACTCTGCAACCCTCTAGACTGGACTGCAAGGAGATCCAACCAGTCCATTCTAAAGGAGATCAGTCCTGGGTGTTCTTTGGAAGGAATGATGCTAAAGCTGAAATTCCAGTACTTTGGCCACCTCATGCAAAGAGTTGACTCATTGGAAAAGACTCTGATGCTCGGAGGGATTGGGGGCAGGAGGACAAGGGGACGACAGAGGGTGAGATGGCTGGATGGCATCACCGACTTGATGGAGGTGAGTTTGAGTGAACTCCGGGAGCTGGTGATGGACAAGGAGGCCTGGCGTGCTGCAATTCATGGTGTCGCAAAGAGTCAGACATGACTGAGCGACTGAACTGAACTGAGACTGTAGCCCACCAGGCTCCTCTGTCCATGGAATTCTCCAGGCAAGAATTCTGAAGTGGGTAACATTCCCTTCTCCAGGGGATCTTTCTCAACCCAGGTATCGAACCCAGGTCTCCAACATTGTAGGCAGATTCTTTACCATCTTTACCATCTTAACCATAAAAGAGAATGAAATTTTGCCATTTGCAATAATATAAATGAATCTGGAGGGCATTACACTTAGAGAAGTAAGTCAGACAGAGAAGGAAAAATACTCTGTTATCATTTATACGTGGAATATTTTTTAAATAAAATGAATAAATTGAACAGAATATAAACAGTCTCACATACATAGAGAACAAACTAGTGGTTACCAGTGGGAAACAAGAAGAATGGAAGGGGAAATGAGCAGTAGGGGATTAAAAACTATAGACTACTATGTATAAAACAAATAAACTACAAGGATAAATTGTTCAGCACAGGGAATACAGCCTATAATTTATAATAAATTTCAAAGGAGCATAATCTATAAAATTTTCTATAATCTCACTTGAAACTAACATAATATTGTAAATCAACTTTAGCTCAATTGAAAATAAATTAACAGGGTTCCCCTGGTAATCCAGCGGTTAAGAATCTGCCTCGCAATGCAAGGGAATCTGGTTTGATCCCTAGTCTGGGAAAACCCCACATGCTGCAGACAACAAGCCTGAGTGCCACAGCGACTGAGCCTATGCTCTGGAGACTGTGAGGGGCAACTACTGAAGCCCATGAGCCACAGAATCTGTCTATTGCAACAAGAGAAGTCATGGCAAGGAGGAGCCCACACACTGCAACTAGAGTGTAGTTTCTGTTTGCCACAACTAGAGAAAGCCTGTGCACAGTAATGAAGACCCAGCACAGCCAAAAATAAATATTTTTAAATAAATGAATAAAAAATAAATAACAATGAATAAATAAATAAATAAATGAAACCATGTCCGGGTGTCCAATGGGAACTCCCCTTTAAAACCACTTTTAACAAACATGGTGTCTAGGACTATGGAGTCTGGGACAAGACATAGGGCAGTCTTATTTACTCATTACAAACAATTGGAAGAAAAGTAATCATACTTGCCTTGCTTATGGATTTGCTGACATTCTTAATATTTATCTGCAGAATATTTCCAACAATTGGGAGAGGAGTGGGCCCAGGTGGCAGCTTCCCTTTGGCATGCCTCTGATTCCATTGAAAAAGGAAAATCAAAATAGAAAGACAGATCACCAGAACTACAAAGACACCCATTGGTGTGCTTTGCGTGAGGGCAACTGAAAGCTTAGAATCCAAACACTTGATAAAAACTAAGTGCAAAGAAAAAAACAAACAAACAAAGTGCAAGCTTATCACCAAACATGAAATAAGCCTTGAACTTTTAAATAAATAAGACTTTACCATCAGTACACTTTGTCTTGTCAATAGATATTTAAACAAAAGGTTACATTAGTATTGATAAACATGTAAGTTTCAATGGAAATCTCAACTAAACAAAATTCACTTTCTCAGAGATGGCCATATTTTAGTAGTAAAATTGAAGCTATCAAAGTTTCAAAGGACTGGAATTCACAATCACAACAAATGATGAGAACATCTCTGTTCATCATATAAGCAGAAAAAGAAGCACTCTCTTAGAGCTTTTTCTCATAAAATCCATGGAAAGGCCAGGTGAAAACAGAAGAAGGGGGCAGGACAAATAAAGAAAGGAATAGGGAGCTAGTTTTATCTTAAAAAAGAGTAGAGCTATCCCACTAGTCCTCACAGAGCCCTGTTTTTGTGCCGGAGTTCTGACACCACTAACTTCCAGAGGAGATGCTGGTCAGCAGACAGTAGACAGAAAACAGGAATAACAAGTCAAGGAGAGAAATCACTCAAAGATATCAGTGGAGGGTCCCTTGGCTGCATATCACCCACCCCGCTTCTTTGCATACCCATTTCCAATAAGGATCACATAGCCAGAGCAAACCTTGTATGTTTACACCTAGGTGAAAAAATACACTCCAGCATTCAATACTATAAATATTTGAAAGTGTCTAGAAACTCATAGATATGAACAAAATTTCAAGACTCAAAAGATATTTGAGGACCTCCAATTGCATAATAAGCATCATACTTAAAATTCAGAAAACTATTCCTTGAAGTATTTAACTTAGTGAAAACAGAAAAGTTAAAATAAGTGTATCATCAGATAAATTTAGCCATGGAAAAGAAAAAGTTATTAGAAAACTGAGAAGCTCTTGTTAATTAAGTATGTGGTGGCAAAAAATATTTTTCAAAAAATGAATACGCTGAGTAATAAAATAGATTTAGTTCCATTTACACTTATTTTAAACAGCAGTAAGATTTAGCAGTAACATGGATTTCCACAAGGATAGAGTACAAAATAATAATGATGAAAACATTAAACAAATTAAGTAGTATGGGAAATAGTTCTATTAATAGAAATCCTAGTGACTTTATCACAGGAGTTTTAAGGAGAGAGAAAAATAAGCAAACAATAATAAGCAAAGCAAATTGAATACATTTTTCCTACAATGATGAAAAATCCAAAGAATCCACCAAATTCTAAACAGGATTACAGAGAAAAGATCCACACTCCCAAAATCTTGTGAAACACGAGAATGACAAGGGAAAATAAAACCCTGAAAAGTTTTAAAAAGAAAAAGGAAGTTACAAAGAATGAGACTCAATTTAGAATAAATCTTTCCTTACACAATGCTTATAAATGATTAAAAACAGTCAAGTAAAATCTTCAAAAGCTCAATAGGAAATGATTTTCAAATTTGTTATTCTATACCTGATAAACTCAATTCAACCATAAGGTCAAAGTATAGACATTTGGAGGTCTTCCTTGGTGGTCTACTGGTTAAGACTCCATGCTTCCACTGCAGGGAGCACAGGTTCAATCCCTGGTCAGGGCACTAAGGTCCTTCATGCTGTGTGGTAGAGCCCAAAATAAAATCAGTAAGAAACATATAGACATTTTTGGACATGTGAACATTCAGACTTTTATAATCTTGAAATCATTTCTGAAGCAATTACCTGAGGAAAAACTCCACAAAAAAAAATTAAAAAAAAAATATCCCCAAAAGGGGAGAAAGTGGGACACAAAATTAATGATGTACAAAAGGCAAGCAAAACTTTTGAGTCTAAATAATGACTGAGAATGTGGTAGCAAAGCTTAAAGAAATTATCAAGTAATTTTTCATAGGGAAAAGAGGGCTAAAATTCTAGATGTTTCTAACAAAATATGCAAGTTGATATAGAGGATAGGAAGTTGTTAGCATTAAAAGAGTGGTCTGTCTTAGTCTAGTAAGGCTATCGATAGTAATTCTAATTTTTAATTATATAGACAGATACAAGCAATTACAATACCAAAATTTTGCCTGAAAGTTTAAAATACACATAAAATTAAATATCTTTCCTTTTAATAGAATAAAAGCAAAATGAAATGAAGAAAGCTTGATCAGTCCAGCTAAGGACAATATAAAAGTATGACGTCTATTAAGCATGAGGTAAAAATCATCAAGTCAGGCACTATGACTTCTCATTTCCTACAAAGACTGCATGGGTTTTTATCAGAAGCACCTCCTGAATATACTGCCCAAGACCAGTATGGATCGAATTAATATGAAGACTAAAAGTGAATTCTGTGTACAAAAATCAAGTGCAAACAATAGCAATGATGAAAATTACCCAAAAAGTTGTATGGAAAATAGTTCTAGAATGTCCTTTATTGCTAGCAAGTACATCAATAACATTTATTTCAGGTATATCTGAATACTTATTTTGAATAACATTTAATTAATTGATTTAGGTAATACATGCATACTAAGTCACTTCAGTCATGTCTGACTCTGCAATCCCATGGACTATAGCCGGCCAGGCTCCTCTGTCCATGGGATTCTCCAAGCAAGAATACTGGAGTGGGTTGCCATGCCCTCCTCCAGGAAATCTGCCTAACCCAGGGATTGAAACCACCTCTCTTATATCTCCTGCATTGGCAGGCAGGTTCTTTACCATTAGCACTACCTGGGAAGTTCAATGTAGTTAATAAATACTTCCTAATATTTAAGAAGCCAAATTTAATAATAAAGTACAACTAGCATATAACCAACAAAATAAGATTGATTGAGGAAATATTTTACTGGCTCTTCTGTGCCAGATATTTCCCACCCAGTTAGCTCACTTGATCTTCATAAGATGCTTTGAACATAAATGTTTCAGCTGAATTACCTGATATCTCCCTGCCCAGTTAATAAAGGGTAGAGATGGAATGGAAACTAAGACACCTGCCACACCACATATGCCAAGAATAACTTTTAAAAAGAAACTGGTGTGGGGCAGTCTGAAGATGGTGGAGGAATAGGACGGGGAGACCACTTTCTCCCCCACAAATTCATCAAAAGAACATTTAAACGCTGAGTAAATTCCACAAAACTATTTCTGAATGCTGGCAGAGGATATCAGGGACCCAGAAAAGCAGCCCAGTGTCTTCAAAAGGAGGTAGGAAAAAATATAAAAGACAAAAAAAGAGACAAAAGAGATGGGGACAGAGCTCTGTCCTGGGAAGGGAGTCTTAAAAAGAGAGACGTTTCCAAACACCAGGAAACACTCTCACTGCCGAGTCTGTCCTAAGCCTTGGAACCACAGAGGGCAACATAACTGGGAGGGAAAATAAATAAATAATTAAAACCCACAGATTACATGTCCAAAGGTAACTCCCCCAGTGGAGAAGCAGCTGCAGATGCCTGCACCCGCCACTAGCAAGCGGGGGCTGGGCAGGGAGGCGCGGGCTGCATTGCCCAGAGTAAGGACTGGGCCTGAATGCCCCGAGGGCAATCTGAGGGAATTAACTTGGGCTAGCAAACCAGACTGTGGGATAGCTACCACGCGAAAAAGTCCTAACCTAAGACACCGCCAGGCCCGCTCACAGAACAAAGGACTGAACAGAACTAGCCCACTGCAGACCATCCCCCTCCGATGACAGGCAGCCAGAGCCAGAAGCGGGCAATCGCAGCCCCAGAGAGACATTATCTACCAAACTGCAAGCAGGTTTCTTTGCTAACTAAGACTTCTTGGGGTTCTGAATGGTCAACATCCGCCTGAGAAGGTGCACTGGTTGTACACCCAGAAAACCAAATGGCAGGGACGGGAGAGGCGATAAGTCACAGCGACCACGCTCCCCAAACACCTCACCTGAGCTGCTCGGACCTGGGAAGGGCACAAAAAGCAGGCCCAATGGAGTCTGTGCCTCTGAGGACTACCTGAGTGCCTGAACCTGAGCGGCTTAGACCTGAGAAATGCATGCAGCCCAGGGCCGGCCTCCGACGGTTCCGGCAGAGCAACATAGAGCCTGAGCAGTGTGGGCAGGGAGGGCACACGTGCCATGAGTTGGGGCAGACCCAGTGTGGCTGAGACACTGCGAGCACATGCCAGTGTTATTTGTTTGCAGCATCCCTCCCTCCCCACAGCGCGACTCAACAGTGAGCCTAAAAAAGTGTCCACCACTGCCCCCTTTTGTCAGGGCGGAAATGAGACACTGAAGAGACCAGCAAACAGAAGAAGCTAAAACAGAGGGAACTGCCTTGGAAGTGACAGATGCAATAGATTAAAACCCTGTAGTTAGTACCGACTACATAGGAAGGGGCCTATAGATCTTAAGAAATGTAAGCTGGATCAAGGAACTATCCGAAAATGAACTGACCCCACACTGCCCAGAATAACACCAGAGAAAGTCCTAGATATATTTTTACTATTTTTTTAAATTTTTTAAAATTTTTAAGTCCTGTATTACTCCTTTAATTTTCATTTTTATAACCTACTATTACTTTGCAAAAAAAAAAAAAAAGAGACCCTATTTTTTAAAGCAAACTTCATATATATATATATATTTTATAATTTTTGTGACTTTTTTTTTCTTTTCTTTAATATTGTATTTTTGAAAATCCAACCTCTACTCTAGATTTTTAATTTTTGCTTTTTGGTATTTGTTATCATTTTTGTACCTTTAAGAACCCAAACTTCAGTACCCATTTTTACTTGGGATTGAGATTACTGGCTTAACTGCTCTCTCCCACTTTGGACTCTCCTTTTTCTCCACCAGGTCACCTCTGTCTCCTCCATCCCCCTTCTCTTCTCTACCCAACTCTGTGAATCTCTCTGTGTGTTCCAGATGGTGGGAAACACTTAAGGAACTGATTACTGGTTGGATCTGTCTCTCTTCTTTTGATTCCCCCCTTTATCCTCCTGACCACCTCTATCTCCTTCCTCCCTCTTCTCTTCTCTGTATAACTCCGTGAACATCTCTGAGTGGTCCAGACTGTGGAGCACACATAAGGAAGTGATTACTGGCTAGCTTGCTCACTCCTCTTTTGATTCCACCTCATCTCATTCAGGTCACCTCTAACTCCCTCCTCCCTCTTCTCTTCTCCATGTACTCTGTGAACCTCTCTGATTGTCCCTCACTATGGAGAAACTTTTCATCTTTAACCTAGATGTTTTATCAATGGTGCTGTAGAGATGGAGAAGTCTTGAGACAAATGTAAAAATAAGACAGAAAACCAGAAGCAGGTGGCTTGAGTCCAAATCCTGAGAGCACCAGAGAACTCCTGACTAAAGGGAACATTAATCAACAGGAGCTCATCAAACGCCTCCATACCCACACTGAAACCAAGTACCACCCAAGAGCCAAGTTCCAGAGCAAGACATACCACACAAATTGTCCAGCAACACAGGAAAACAGCCCTGAGCTTAAATATACAGGCTGCCCAAAGTTACTCCAAACCCATTGACATCTCATAACTCATTACTGGACACCTCATTGCACTCCAGAGAGAAGAAATCCAGCTCCACCCACCAGAACACCGACACAAGCTTCCCTAACCAGGAAACCTTGACAAGCCACCCATACAACCCCACCCACAGTAAGGAAACTCCACAATAAAGAGAACTCCACAAACTGCCAGAATACAGAAAGGCCACCCCAAACACAGCAATATAAACAAGATGAAGAGACAGAGGAATACCCAGCAGGTAAAGGAACAGGATAAATGCCCACCAAACCAAACAAAAGGGGAAGAGATAGGGAATCTACCTGAAAAAGAATTCTGAATAACGATTGTGAAAATGATCCAAAATCTAGAAAACAAAATGGAATAACAGATAAATAGCCTGGATACAAGAATAGAGAAGATGCAAGAAAGGTTTAACAAGGACCTAGAATAAATTTTTTTTTAAAGTCAATATATAATGAATAATGCAATAAATGACATGAAAAACACTCTGGAGGCAACAAATAGTAGAATAATGGAGGCATAAGATAGGATTAATGAAGTAGAAAATAGAATGATAGAAATAAATGAATCAGAGAGGGGAAAAAAAACGAATTAAAAGAAATGAGGACAATTTCAGAGACTCCCAGGACAATATTAAACGCCCCAACAATCGAATCATAGAAGTCCTAGAAGAAGAAGACAAAAAGAAAGACCGTGAGAAAATACTTGAGGAGATAATAGTTGAAAACTTCCCTAAATTGGGGAAGGAGATAATCACCCAAGTCCAAGAAACCCAGAGAGTCCCAAACAGGATAAACCCAAGGTGAAACACCCCTCAGATCAGATCAGTTGCTCAGTCATGTCCGACTCTTTGCGACCCCATGAATCACAGCATGCCAGGCCTCCCTGTCCATCATCAACTCCCAGAGTTCACTCAGACTCACGTCCATCGAGTCAGTGATGCCATCCAGCCATCTCATACTCTGTCGTCCCCTTCTCCTGCTGCCCCCAATCCCTCCCAGCATCAGAGTCTTTTCCAATGAGTCAACTCTTCGCATGAGGTGGCCAAAGGACTGGAGTTTCAGCTTCAGCATCATTCCTTCCAAAGAAATCCCAGGGCTGATCTCCTTCAGAATGGACTGGTTGGATCTCCTTGCAGTCCAAGGCACTCTCAAGAGTCTTCTCCAACACCACAGTTCAAAAGCATCAATTCTTCCACGCTCAGCCTTCTTCACAGTCCAACTCTCACATCCGTACATGACCACAGGCAAAATCATAGCCTTGACTAGACGGACCTTTGTTGGCAAAGTAATGTCTCTGCTTTTGAATATGCCATCTAGGTTGGTCATAACTTTCCTTCGAAGGAGTAAGCGTCTTTTAATTTCATGGCTGCAGTCACCATCTGCAGTGATTTTGGAGCCCAGAAAAATAAAGTCTGACACTGTTTCCACTGTTTCCCCATCTATTTCCCATGAAGTGATGGGACCAGATGCCATGAGCTTAGTTTTCAGAATGTTGAGCTTTAAGCCAACTTTTTCACTCTCCACTTTCACTTTCATCAAGAGGCTTTTGAGTTCCTCTTCACTTTCTGCCATAAGGATGCTGTCATCTGCATATCTGAGGTTATTGCTATTTCTCCCGGCAATCTTGAGTCCAGCTTGTGTTTCTTCCAGTCCAGCGTTTCTCATGATGTACTCTGCATATAAGTTAAATAAACAGAGTGACAATATACAGCCTTGACGAACTCCTTTTCCTATTTGGAACCAGTCTGTTGTTCCATGTCCAGTTCTAACTGTTGCTTCCTGGCCTGCATACAAATTTCTCAAGAGGCAGATCAGGTGGTCTGGTATTCCCATCTCTTTCAGAATTTTCCACAGTTTCTTGTGATCCACACAGTCAAAGGCTTTGGCATAGTCAATAAAGCAGAAATAGATGCTTTTCTGGAACTCTCTTGTTTTTTCCATGATCCAGCGGATGTTGGCAATTTGATTTCTGGTTCCTCTGCCTTTTCTAAAACCAGGACATACTTAAAGTGATGAAAGAAAGTAACCTACAGCCCAGATTACTGTACCCAGCAAGGATCTCATCCAATATGAAGGAGAAATCAAAAGCTTTACAGACAAGCAAAAGTTGAGAGAATTCAGCACCACTAAACCAGCTCTCCAGCAAATACTAAAGGACCTTTCTAGACAGGAAACACAAAAAGGGTGTATAACTCAAACACAAAACAATAAAGTAAATGGCAACGGGATCATACTTATCAATAATTACCTTAAACATAAATGGGTTGAATGCCCCAACCAAAAGACAAAGACTGGCTGAATGGATACAAAAACAAGACCCCTATACATGTTGTCTAAAAGAGACCCACCTCAAAACAGGGGACACACACACAGACTGAAAGTGAAGGGCTGGAAAAAGATCTTCCACACAAATAGAGACCAAAAGAAAGCAGGAGTAGCAATACTCATATAGGATAAAATAGACTTTAAAACAAAGGCTGTGAAAAGAGACAAAGAAGGACACTACCTAATGATCAAAGGATCAATCCAGAAGAAGATATAACAATTATAAATATATATGCACCCAACATAGGAGCACATCAATATGTAAGACAAAGGCTAACAAGTATGAACGGTGAAATTAAAAATAACACAATAAGAGTGGGAGACTTTAATACCCCCACACACACCTATGGATAGATCAACTAAACAGAAAATTAAAAAGGAAACACACACTTTAAATGACACAATAGATCAGCTAGACCTAATTGACATCTATAGGACATTTCACCCCAAAACAATGAATTCCACCTTTTCCTCAAGTGCACACAGAACCTTCTCCAGGATAGATCACATCCTGGGCCATAAATCTAGCCTTGGTAAATTCAAAAGAATTGAAATCATTCCAAGTGTCTTTTCTGACCACAATGCAGTAAGATTACGTCTCAATTACAGGAGAAAAACTATTAAAAATTGCAACATATGGAGGCTGAACAACACACTGCTGAATAACCAACAAATCACAGAAGAAAACAAAAAAGAAATCAAAATATGCATAGAAACGAACGAAAATGAAAAAAAAAAAACCCCAAAACCTGTGGGATACTGTAAAAGCAGTGCTGAGGGGAAAGTTCATACCAATATAGGCATACCTCAAGAAACAAGAAAAAAGTCAAATAAATAACCTAACTCTACACCTGAAGCAACTAGAAAAGGAAGAAATGAAGAATCCCAGGGTTAGTAGAAGGAAAGAAATCTTAAAAAACTGGGGAAGAAATAAATACAAAAGAAACAAAAAAGACCAGAGCAAAAATCAACAAAGCTAAAAGCTGGTTCTTTGATAGGATAAATAAAATTGACAAACCATTTGCCAAACTCATCAAGAAACAAAGGGAGAAAAATCAAATCAATAAAATTATAAATGAAAATAGTGAGATCACAACAGACAACACAGAAATACAAAGGATTATAAAAGACTACTATCAGTAATTATATGCCAATAAAATGGACAACTTGGAAGAAATGGGCAAATTCTTAGAAAAGTACAACTTTCCAAAACTGGACCAGGAAGAAATAGAAAATCTTAACAGACAAATCACAAGCACAGAAATAGAAACTGTAATCAGAAACCTTCCAGCAAACAAAAGCCCAGGTCCAGAAGACTTCATAGCTGAATTCTACTAAAAATTTACAGAAGAGCTAACACCTATCTTACTCAAACTCTTCCAGAAAATTGCAGAGGATGGTAAACTTCCAAACTCATTCTATGAGGCCACCATCACCCTAACATCAAAACCTGACAAAAATGCCACAAAAAAAGAAAACTGCAGGCCAATATCACTGATGAACATAGATGAAAAAATCCTTAACAAAATTCTAGCAAACAGAATCCAACAACACATTAAAAAGATCATACACCATGACCAAGTGGGCTTTATCCCAGGGATGCAAGGATTCTTCAATATCCACAAATCAATCAATGTAATACACTACATTAACAAATTGAAAAATAAAAGCCATATGATTATCTCACTAGATGCAGAGAAAGCCTTTGACAAAATTCAACATCCATTTATGATAAATAATCTCCATAAAGCAGGAATAGAAGGAACATACCTCAACATAATAAAAGCTATATACGACAAACCTACAGCAAACATTATCCTCAATGGTGAAAAATCGAAAGCATTTCCCCTAAAGTCAGGAACAAGACAAGGGTACCCACTCTCACCACTACTATTCAACATAGTTTTGGAAGTTTTGGCCACAACAATCAGAGCAGAAAAAGAAATAAAAGGAATTCAAATTGGAAAAGAAGAAGTAAAACTCTCACTGTTTGCAGATGACATGATGCTCTACATAGAAAACCCTAAAGACCCCACCAGAAAATTACTAAAGCTAATCAATGAATATAGTAAAATTGCAGGATATAAAATCAACACACAGAAATCCCTTGCATTCCTATACACTAATAATGAGAAAATAGAAAAAGAAATTAAGGAAACAATTCCATTCACCATTACAACAAAAAGAATAAAATAGGAATATATCTACCTAAAGAAACTAAAGGCCTATATATAAAAAACTATAAAACAATGGTGAATGAAATCAAAGAGGACACTAATGGATGAAGAAATATACCATGTTCATGGATTGGAAGAATCAATATAGTGAAAATGAGTATACTACCCAAAGCAATCTATAGATTCAATGCAATCCCTATCAAGCTACCAATGGTATTTTTCACAGAGCTAGAACAATTAATTTCACAATTTGTATGGAAATACAAAAAACCTCACATATCCAAAGCAATCTTGAGAAAGAAGAATGTAACTGGAGGCATCAACCTGCCTGACTTCAGGCTCTACTACAAAGCCACAGTCATCAAGACAGTATGGTACTGGCACAAAGACAGAAATATAGATCAATGGAACAAAATAGAAAACCCAGAGATAAATTCACACACCTATGGACACCCTATCTTTGACAAAGAAGGCAAGAATATACAATGGAGAAAAGACAATCTCTTTAACAAGTGGTGCTGAGAAAACTGGTCAACCACTTGTAAAAGAATGAAACTAGACCACTTTCTAACACCATACACAAAAATAAACTCAAAATGGAAAAAAGATCTAAATGCAAGACCAGAAACTATAAAACTCCTAGAGGAAAACATAGGCAAAACACTCTCCGAAATAAATCACAGCAGGATCCTCTATGACCCAAGTTCCAGAATATTGGAAATAAAAGCAAAAATAAACAAATGGGACCTAATTAAAATTAAAAGCTTCTGCACAACAAAGGAAACTATAAGCAAGGTGAAAAGACAGCCTTCAGAATGGGAGAAAATAATAGCAAATGAAGCAACTGACAAAGAACTTATCTCAAAAACATGCAAGTAACGCCTGCAGCTCAATTCCAGAAAAATAAATGACCCAGTCAAAAAATGGGCCAAAGATCTAAACAGACATTTCTCCAAAGAAGACAGATGGCTAACAAACACATGAAACGATGCTCAACATCACTCATCATCAGAGAAATGCAAATGAAAACCACAATGAGGTACCATTTCACGCCAGTCAGAATGGCTGTGATCCAAAAGTCTTCAAGCAATAAATGCTGGAGAGGGTGTGGAGAAAACGGAACCCTCTTACACTGTTGGTGGGAATGCCATCTAGTACAGCCAATATGGAGAACAGTGTGGAGATTCCTTAAAAAACTGGAAATAAAACTGCCTTATGACCCAGCAATCCCACTGCTGGGCATACACACTGAGGAAACCAGAATTGAAAGAGACACGTGTACCCCAATGTTCATCACAGCACTGTTTATAATAGCCAGGACATGGAATCAACCTAGATGTACATCAGCAGATGAATGGTTAAGAAAGCTGTGGTACATATACACAATAGAGTATTACTCAGCCATTAAAAAGAATGCATTTGAATCAGTTCTAATGAGGTGGCTGAAACTGGAGCCTAGTATACAGAGTGAAGCAAGCCAGAAAGGAAAACACCAGTACAGTATACTAATGCATATATATGGAATTTAGAAAGATGGTAATGATAACTCTGTATGCGAGACAGCAAAAGAGACACAGATGTATAGAACAGTCTTTTGGACTCTGTGCAAGAGGGAGGGTGGGATGATATGGGGGAATGACATGGAAACATGTATAGTATCATATAAGAAATGAATCTCCAGTCCAGGTCGATACATTATCCTTGGGGCTGGTGCACTGGGATGACCCAGAGGGATGGTACGGGAAGGGAGGTGGGAGGGGTGTTTGATGGGGAACATGTGTACACCTGTGGTGGATTCTTGTTGATGTGTGGCAGAACCAATGAAATATTATAAAGTAATTAGCCTCCAATTAAAATAAATAAATTTAAATTAAAAAAAAAAAAATAGAAACTGGTATTCCGCAACAACAATGGCCTGGAGAAAAGTCCCCCTCTTAAGAGCTGTGCACATAAAACTCAATCAGGACAGCCAATGTTACTTAGTTTTCAACATGGAAGTCAGCAAGAAGGTTCTCAGAGACAAGAGCTTCCCTCCAAAGCTTCTGAAGCAGCAGAGGAGCACGGCTCGGGGTGGAGGCTGGGGAACTAACTACATAAAATAACAACCCAGTCTGGAAAGAACACCATGTCCATATTCCACAGATAAGAACACAACGTATTTAAATTAGCATCTAAATGTAATAAAATCAAAAGAACCAAATTTAAAACCAGTCTTCTTTAAAGCCACTATTAGATTTTTAAATAATGTGCCTAGAATTCTAAAGTGCTTTTTTTAAAGAAAATAAATGGCTTCCCTTAACGAAAAAATAATTCTTTTCATTTGTAGGAAGTTTATGAAGCACTTTTGTGGCTGCCTTATTATTTTACTCTCATCATCAGCTCATAAAAGAGATATCTTTCAATCCATTTTACAGATGAGGAGAATAAGAACCAGAACTGAAGGGATGCATCCAAATTACTATTTCTAAGGCATAGTACAAAACTTCAACTCTGATTTTGTAACTTGTGAACTCTGCATTGGAAAGTGTTTCAAGTCAAATACATTCTACATTTGTTAAGTAAATGTTTTGTATCTTACAGCCTCATTTTGGCATGAAAATCCATTTAGGATTAAAAAGTTACGGAGTTGGTAATTTCATCATAAGTAAATAAAAATGAGAGTTGAGAAAAGTTTGTCCCTTGGAAATCTTTAGAACTTCAGGAAGCCAGATTCACAGATTCAAAGAATTTTATTTCAAAGAAAAGCATTTATTAGGTGTGCACACAACCCCATAACTACTGTGCACTGTCTCAGGACATTCTGGTACTGGAAAAAGAGTTGTTTTTGTTGTTGTTATTCTTTTGGGATTCAGATGACCATTATATCCACTACTGGGGGGCAATTGTTCTAAGAATCCCTTAGAAGAAATGTAGTAGCCCTCACAATCAATAAAAGAGCCTGAAATGTGGTACTTGGGTACAATCTTAAATGACAAAATGATCTATGTTCATTTCCAAGGCAAACCATTCGACATCACAGTTATCCAAATCTATGCCCAAACCACTAATGCCAATGAGGCTGAAGTTGACCAGTTCTATGAAGTCCACAAGATAAAACGAACACCAAAAGATGTCCTTTTCATGATAGGGGATTGGAATGGAAAAGTAGGAAGTCAAGAGATACCTGGAGTATCAGGCAAGTTTGGCCTTAGAATACAAAATGAAACAGGACAAAGGCTAACAGAGTTTTGACAAGAGAACAGACTGGTCATAGCAAACACCCCTTTCCATGAAAGTGGGTGGTAATCTGTCTTACCCCAGATAGTAGGGGCATCAAAGTTTAGGGAACAACAGTCTTTTACTTAAAGTCCTCAATCATAGCTCAAAAAGAAACTGGGATGTTAATAAAAGACATACTCTCTTGCCCTATGCTCTCAGTGATCCCCAAAATTCTAAATAATATGTCAGAATATTTAAGTACAGAATCTACTTTCTAGGTCCCTTACCAGAACTCTAATTTGTGAGTAGGTAGAGAATAGGCATTAGTTGAGGCTAAAAAAAATCACACCATCCCCTAAGTAAGCAATGTTCAGTGTGGTGAGGGAACCTCCCAGGTAGAAAGAGTTCCCCTCGCCAGGAGAGGGAGAGAAGTCTGAGCAACAGGCTTCTCCAGCCTTTGGGTCATTGTACAAATGTCCTGTTTTGATTTCACCCTACCCAGACTCACAAAGCTCAGATGTATAGAGATATGAGGAACAAGAAGAAAAGTAGGGACCACTTATAGCAGCCACACAGTAGAAGTTGTTGCAGTTCACAGGGACCTACTTAGGAGACAAACTCAGCAGATTCCACCACTGATTAAACAAAGATCTTGCAAGCCACCTGGCATTTCCTTCAGATGACACCAGATTTTGTGCCTCAGGTATTTACATTTGCTCATGTGGCTACTGGAGCCCCTTCCCAGTCTGTCCCCAGACTCCAGCCAGAGTCCAGAGTCCCCACACCCAAAGCCAGCTCTTTTTTTTTTTTTTTTTTGAAGCTGTGTGAGTGCAAGATGCAAGCCTAGACTCCTCTGGCTGATACCCACTGCTGGTCATACACTTAGGCTAACTGCTCCAGCTGAGCACCCGCACACACCCATCCTGAGCCCTGTGTGTGGCCTCCACTGCAATGCACATGTCTAGAGGGAGAGTTTGCAGCTGTGGGAGAAAATGCCAACAGCCATGACCCCTGCAACTGCCAGTGAGCCCTTTCTTGGCCTGATTCTTGCTTCCTACACATTATATATATATATATATATATATATATATATATATATATATGTCTTCACCTGGCTTCTGCCCCAACATAAGACCTGTAGCTGACTCATGCTGCTGAGTTTGTGCACACCACTTTCTCTGGCCACCACCAATACCTGTCCTGTTCCCTAGCCACTGAGCTTTTAGACACCACTGAAGATACCTATTATCCTTACAGCCACTGGGCAACCCCAGCAGTGTTCATCAAGGTCTACACAGTTTGTCAGTGTTGTGGTACCAGTGGCCTAAGCTGATGAGACATCATGCCCCTTTCCTCAGACTCAGTGCTTCCACATGCTCCCATAACTCAAACCTTGCAGCACTTGACCTAGAGTAACAGCATACATCGGCATACTCCCACTCACAGGTGAAAATCTTCTCTTACTAAAGATAGTCCATAAAGCCTGGAAGAGGTGGATACTTTTTCAAATCTGTAGACATATGTGGAAGGTTCTGGGGATCACTGAAGAATCAGGGGGAAATGACTCCACCAGAGGACTACAGTAAATCTCCAGTAGCTGGACGTAAAGGAATGGAGATCTAGGAATTGTCCAACAAAGCATTATAAACAATTGTTCTAAAGGTGCTCAGAGAGCTACAAGAGAACACAGATAAACAACTTAACAATAACTGGAGACAATAAAAGAACTAAATGGGAAGTTCAACAAAGAGATAGAAAATATAAAAAGAACCAAACATTGCTTATGAGTACAATGACTGAACAATAGACAGTTTCAACAGCAGACTGCAGCAAGTAAAGAAAAGAAGCAGTGAGCCTGAAGACAGAAGATTTAAATTATATTTTCAGATGAGTAAATTAATTAAAAAAAAATGCAGCAGCAGCAGAGAAGGAGTGAAAAAAGGTTATGGAACTTATTGGACATCTTCAAGAGAAATAATGTATGCACCATTAGAGTCCCAGAAGGAGAAAGGTAGGCAAAAGGAGTGAAGGGCTTACTTAAAGAAATAATGGCTAACAGCTTCCCAAACTTGGAGAGACAGTTGGCTATTCAAGTTCATGAAGCAAATAGATCACCCCCAAAACTTCAATCCAAAACAATCTTCTCCAAAAAAAATACATAATGAAACTGTTTAAAGTCAAAGATGAGAGAGCTTTAAAAGCAACAAGAGAAAACATATTTCTCTTAGAAAAAGGACCCAACCTTAAGGCTATTAGAATATTTCTCAACAGAGACCTTGCAGACCAGGAGATAATGGGATGATACGTTCAAAGTTCTAAGAACAACAACCAAAAAAAAGCTGCCAAAGAAGAGTGTTTTACCCAGTAAGGTTATTTTCCAGAAGTGAAGGCAAGATAAAGAATTTTCCAGTAAAAATAAGCACAAAAGTAAACAAGTGGGACCTGATTAAACTTAAAAGCTTTTGTACAGCAAAGGAAACTATAAGCAAGGTGAAAAGCCAACCCTCAGAATGGGAGAAAATAATATCAAATGAAACAAATGCCAAAGGATTAATTTCCGAAATATACAAGCAGCTCATACAACTCAATACCAGAAAAGCAACCCAATCAAAAAGCGTGAAGAAGACCGAAACAAACACTTCTTCAAAGACGTACAGACGGCGAACAAACACATGAAAAGATACTCAACATCACTCATTATTAGAGAAATGCAAATCAAAACTATAATAAGATATCACCTCACACCAGTCAGAATGGCAATCATCAGAAAGTCTACAAACAATAAATGCTGGAGAGGGTGCAGAGAAAAGGGAATGCTCTTGCACTGTTGGTGGAAATGTAAATTGATACAACCACTATGGAAGACGGTATGGAGATTCCTTTAAAAAAAAAAAAAAAAACAACTAGGAATCAAAGCACCATATGACCCAGCAATCCCACTCCTAGGTATATACACTGAGGAAACCAAAATTGAAAAAGACACATATGTCCCATTGTTCATTGCAGCACTATTTACAACAGCTAGAACATGGAAGCAACCTTGATGTCCATCGACAGATAAATGGATAAAGAAGTTGTGGTACATACACACAAAGGAATATTCAGTTCAGTTCAGCTCAGTCACTCAGTCATATATGACTTTTTGCGACCCCATGAATCGCAGCACGCCGGGCCTCCCTGTCCATCACCAACTCCCAGAGTTTACCCAAACTCATGCCCATCAAGTCGCTGATGCCATCCAGTCATCTTATCATCTGTCGCTCCCTTCTCCTCCTGCCCCCACTCCCTCCCATCATCAGGGTCTTTTCCAATGAGTCAACTCTTCGCATGAGGTGGCCAAAGTATTGGAGTTTCAGCTTCAGCATCAGTCATAAAAAGGAATGCATTTGAGTCAGTTGTGATGAGGTTGATGAACCTAGAGTCTATTATACACAGTGAAATAAGTCAGAAAGAAAAAGATAAATATTGTATACTAATGCATATATACAGAATCTAGAAAAATGATATTGAAGAATTTATTTGCAGGATAGCAATGGAGAAACAGACATAGAGAATAGACTTATGGGCATGGGGAGAGGGAAGGAGAGAGTGAGATGTATGGAGAAAGTAACATGGATACTTACATTACCATATGTAAACTAGATAGCCAATGGGAATTTGTTGTATGTCTCAGGAACTCAAACAGGGGCTCTGTATCAACCTAGAGCTGTGGGATGGAGAGGGAGAAGGAAGGGAGGCTCAATAGGAAAGGGATATATGTATACATATGGCTGATTCATATTGGTTTGACAGAAAACAACAAATTCTGTAAAGCAATGATGCTTCAATTTAAAAAAATAAATTTTTTTAAAAGTAAAGTGTAAAAAAACAAGATCCTATTATATAGCAGAGGTAACTATGTTAACAAAAAGAAGAGTTTTCCAATAAAGTAAAGCTGGGGGAGTTTATCACCACTAAATGTGTCTTACAAGCAATTGTGAAAGTATGGCAGATAAACCATCAGCAAAACAAACAGACAATTTAATGAATAGGAAAAAATAGTTGCAAATGATATGACCAATAAAGGCCTAGTGCTCAAAATATATAAACAAAGGGAACAAGAGCAAAAATAAACAAACCGGACCTGATTAATCTTAAAAGCTGTTGCACAGCAAAGGAAACTGTCAACAAAATGAAAAGGTAATCTACAGACTGGAAGAAAGTATTTGCAAATGATATGACCAACAAGGGCTTAATATCCAAAATATATAAACAATTTATAAAACTTAATATAAAAAACCAAACCTAATCAAAAATTGGGCAGAAGATCTGAACAGACATTATTACAAAGACCCACTAGCACATAGGGAATTGATAACTGGCTAGATTGCTCTCTCCCCTTTTGATTCCCCCTCTTCTCCTCTTGGTCACCTCTCTTTCTCTCCTCCCTCTTCTTTTCTCCATGTAACTCTGTGAACCTCTCTGGGTGTCCCTCAGAGTGGAGAATCGTTTCACCATTAACCTAGATGTTTTATCATCAGAGCTGATGGATGGAGAAGTTTTGAGGCTACTGTAAGAATAAGACTGAAAAGCAGAGGCAGGAGACTTAAGCCCAAAACCTGAGAACAGCAGAGAACTCCTGACTCCAGGGGACATTAATCGATAAGAGCTCATCCATAAGCATCCATATCTACACTGAAGCCAAACTCCACCCAGGAGCCAACAAGTTCCAGAGCAAGATATACCATGCAAATTCTCCAGCAATGCAGGAACAGAGCCCTGAGCTTCGATATATAGGCTGCCCAAAGTCACTCCAAACCCACAGACATCTCAAAACTCACTACTGGACACTTCATTCATTGCACTCCAGAGAGAAGAAATCCAGCTCCACCCACCAGAACACCGACACAAGCTTCCCTAACCAGGAAACCTTGACAAGCCACTCGTCCAACCCCATGCACAGAAAGGAACATCCACAAAAAAGAAGAACCACAAACTGCCAGAATACAGGAAGGCCACCCCAAACAGTAATCTAAATAAGATTAAAAGGCAGAGAAATATTCAGTTCAGAATAATGATAGTAAGAATGATTCAAAATCTTGAAAACAAAATGGAGTTACAGATAAATAGCCTGGAGACAAGGATTGAGAAAATTCAAGAAATGTTTAACAAGGACCTAGAAGAAATAAAAAACAGTCAATGAATAATGCAATAACTGAGATCAGAAACACTCTGGAGGGAACCAACAGTCAAATAACGGAGACAAAAGACAGGATAAGTGAGGTAGACGATAGAATGGTGGAAATTAATGAAGCACAGAGGAAAAAAGAAAAAAGAATTAAAAGAAATGAGGACAACCTCGAAGACCTCTGGGACAATGTCAAATGCCCCAACATTCGAATCATAGGAGTTGCAGAAGAACAAGACAAAAAGAAAGACCATTAGAAAACACTTGAGGAGATGATAGTTGAAAACTTCCCTAAAATGGGGAAAGAAATAGCCACCCAAGTCCAAGAAACACAGAGAGTCTCAAACAGAATAAACCCAAGGAAAAATACCCCAAGACACATATTAATCAAATTAACAAAGATCAAACACAAAGAACAAATATTAAAAGCAGCGAGGGAAAAACAACAAATAAAAAACAAGGGGATTCCCATAAGGATAACAGCTGATCTTTCAATAGAAACTCTTCAGGCCAGAAGGGAATGGCAGGACATACTTAAACTGATGAAAGAAAAAAAACCTACAACCCAGATTACTGTACCGAGCAAGGATCTCATTCAAATATGAAGGAGAAATCAAAAGCTTTACAGACAAGCAAAAGCTTAGAAAATTCAGCACCACCAAACCAGTTCTTCAACAAATGCTAAAGGATCTTCTTTAGACAGGAAACAGAATAAAGGTGTATAAACTCGAACCCAAAACAATAAAGTAAATGGCAACAGGATCATACTTATCAATATTTACCTTAAACATAAATGGGTTGAATGCCCCAACCAAAAGACAAAGACTAGCTGAATGGATACAACAACAAGACCCCAATATATGCTGTCTACAAGAGACCCAACTCAAAACAAGGTACACACACAGACTGAAATTGAAGGGCTGGAAAAAGATACTTCATGCAAATGGAGACCCAAAGAAAGCAGGAATAGCAATACCAAAATCAGAAAAAATAGACTTTGAAACAAAGGCTGTGAAAAGAGACAAAGAAGGACACTACATAATGGTCAAGGATCAATCCAAGAAGATATAACAATTATACATATATATGCACCTAACATAGGAGCACTGCAATCTGTAAGGAAATGCTAACAAGTATGAAAGGCGAAATTAACAATAACACAATAATAGTGGGAGACTTTAATACCCCATTCACACCTATGGATAGATCAACTAAACAGAAAATTAGCAAGGAAACACAAACTTTAAATGATACAATGGGCCAGTTAGACCTATTTGATATCTATAGGACATTTCACCCCAAAACAACGAATTCCACCTTTTTCTCAAGTGCACATGGAACCTTCTCCAGGATAGATCACATCCTGGGCCATAAATCTAGCCTTGGTAAATTCAATAAAATTGAAATCATCCCAAGCATCTTTTCTGACCACAGTGCAGTATGATTAGATGTCAATTACAGGAAAAAAACTATTAAAATTTCCAACATATGGAGGCTAAGCAACAAGCTTCTGAATAACCAGGAAATCACAGAAGAAATCAAAATATGCATAGAAACGAATGAAAATGAAAACACAACAACCCAAAACGTATGGGACTCTGTAAAAGCAGTGCTAAGGGGAAGGTTCATAGCAATACAGGCATACCTCAAGAAACAAAAAAAAAAAGTCAAATAAATAACCTAACTCTACACTTAAAGCAACTAGAAAAAGAAGAAATTAAGAACCCCAGAGTTAGTAGAAGGAAGGAAATCTTAAAAATTAGGGCAGAAATAAATGCAAAAGAAACAAAAGAGACCATAGCAAAAATCAACAAAGCCAAAAGTTGGTTCTTTGAGAAGATAAATAAAATTGACAAACCATTAGCCAGACTCATGAAGAAACAAAAGGAGAAAGTTCAAATCAACAAAATTAGAAATGAAAATGGAGAGATCACAACAGACAACACAGAAATGTGAAGGATCATAAGAGACTATTTATATGCCAATAAAATGGACAACTTGGAAGAAATGGACAAATTCTTAGAAAAGCACAATTTTCCAAAACTGAACCAGGAAGAAATAGAAAATCTTAACAGACTCCTCACAAGCATGAAAGCGAAATGGTAATCAGAAATCTTCCAGCAAACAAATCCCAAGACCAGACAGCTTCACAGCTGAATTCTACCAAAAATTTAGAGAAGAGCTAACATTATCTTACTCAAACTCTTCCAGAAAATTACAGAGGAAGGTAAACTTCCAAACTCATTCTATGAGGCCACCATCACCCTAATACCAAAACCAGACAAAGATGCCACAAGAAAACAAAACTACAGGCCAATATTACTGATGAACATAGATGCAAAAATCCTTAACAAAATTCTAGCAATCAGAATCCAACAACATATTAAAAAGATCATACATCATGACCAAGTGGGCTTTATCCCAGGGATGCAAGGATTCTTTAATACCCACAAATCAATTAATGTAATACACCACATTAACAAATTAAAAGATAAAAACCATTTAATTATCTCAATAGATGCAGAGAAAGCCTTTGACAAAATTCAACATCCATTTATGATAAAAACTCTCCAGAAAGCAGGAATAGAAGTAACATACCTCAGCATAATAAAAGCTATATATGACAAACTCATGGCAAACATTATCCTCAATAATGAAAAATTGAAAGCATTTCCCCTAAACTCAGTAACAAGACAAGAGTGCCCATTCTCATCACTACTATTCAACATAGTTTTGGAAGTTTTGGCCACAGCAATCAGAGCAGAAAAAGAAATAAAAGGAATCCATATTGGAAAAGAAGTAAAACTCTCACTGTTTGCAGATGACATGACCCTCTACATAGAAAACGCCAAAGACTCCACCAGAAAATTACCAGAGCTAATCAGTGAATATAGTAAGGTTAGAGGACATAAAATTAACACACAGAAATCCCTTGCATACCTATACAGTGACAAGGAGAAAACAGAAAGAGAAATTAAGAAAACAATTCCATTCACCATTGCAACGAAAAGAATAAAATACTTAGCAATATAGCTACCTAAAGAAACAAAAGACCTATATATAGAAAACTATTTTAAAAACTGCTGAAAGAAATCCAAGAGGACACAGATAGATGCAAAAATATACCATGTTCATTGATCGGAAGACTCAAAATAGTGAAAATGAGTGTACTACCGAAAGCAATCTATAGATTCAATGCAATCCCTATCAAGCAACCAATGGTATTTTTCACAGAGCAAGAACAAATAATTTTACAATTTATATGGAGATACAAAAAACCTCGAAAATCCAAAGCAATCTTGAGAAAGAAGAATGGAACTGGAGGAATCAACCTGCCTACTTCAGGCTCTACTACAAAGCCATGGTCATCAAGACAGTATGGTACTGACACAAAGACAGAAATATACATCAATGGAACAAAATAGAAAGCCCAGAGATAAATCCACACACCTATGGACACCTTAACTTCAACAAAGGAAGCAAGAATATACAATGGAGAAAAGACAATCTCTTTAACAAGTGGTGCTGGGAAAACTGGTTAATCACTTGTAAAAGAATGAAACTAGAGGGGGAGGAGCCAAGATGGCGGAGGAGTAGGAGAGGGAGAACACTTTCTCCCACACAAATTCATCAAAAGAGCATTTAAACGTTGAGTAAATTCCACAAAACAACTTCTGAATGCCAGCAGAGGACATCAGGCACCCAGAAAAGCAACCCAAGTCTTCGAAAGGAGCGCGACTGAACAAGTGAGCCTAAAAAAAAAAAAAAAAAGTGTCCCTCACCGTCCCCTTTGTGTCAGGGCTGAAACCAGACACTGAAGAGACCAGCAAACAGAAGAAACTATAACAGAGGGAAACGCCTTGGAAGCTACAGGCAATAGATTAAAACCCTGTGGTTACTACAGACTGAATAGGAAGGGCCCTATAGATCTTGAGAAATATAAGTCTGACCAAGGAACTAGCCAAAAATGAACTGAACCCACAATACTCGCAACAAAACCAGAGAGAGTCCTAGATATATTTTTACTATTTTTACGATCTCTTTTTTTTTTTTTTTTTTTAAAAAAATTTAAGTCCTCTATTGTTCCTTTAATTTTCACTTTTACAACCTATTACTTTGAAAAAAAAAAAACCCTATTTTTTTCTTCTTCAGCAAACTTCATATACATATTTTTTGTAATTTTTTGACCTTGTTTTTTTTTTTTTTTCCTCTTCTTTTCTTTAACATTGTATTTTTGAAATTCCAAACTCTACTCTGGATTTTTAATTTTAGCTTTTTGGTATATGTTATCAATTTTGTATCTATAGTTTTTTTTTATAATTTCTCTGACTTTTTTTTTCTTTTCTTTTCTCTGTTTCTTTCTCTTCTTCTTTTATATAACATTGTATATCTGAAATTCCAAACTCTACTCTAGATTTTTAATTTATGCTTTTTGGTATTTGATATCAATTTTGTACCTGTATTTTCTTTATAATTTTTGCGACATTGTTTGTTTCTGTTTGTTTGTTTTCTCTCTTTATTTTTCTTCTTCTTTTTTTTTAACATTGTATTTTTGAAATTCCTAACTCTACTCTAGAGTTTTAACTTTTGCTTTTTGGTATTATCAATTTTGTACCTATATTTTCTTTATAATTTTCGCGACCTTGCTTGTTTTTGTTTGTTCGTTTTTTCTCTCTTTCTTTTCCTTCTTCTTTTCTTTAACATGGTATTTTTGAAATTCCAAACTCTACTCTAGATTGTTAATTTTTGCTTTTATGTATTTCTTACCAATTTTGTACCTTTAAGAACCCAATCTTCAGGACCCATTTTTCACTAGGGAGCGAGATTACTGGCTTGACTGCTCTCTCTCCCTTTGGACTCTCCTTTTTCTCCACCAGGTCGCCTGTATCTCCTCTCTAACCCCTCTCTACTCTACCCAACTCTGTGAATTTCTGTGTGTTCCAGACGGTGGAGAACACTCAGGGACCTGATTACTGGCTGGATCTGTCTCCCTCCTTTTCATTCCCCGCTTTTATCCTACTGGCCACCTCTGTCTCCTTCCTCCTCCTTCTCTTCTCTGTATAACTCCGTGAACATCTCTGAGCGATCCAGTTGTGGAGTGCACACAAGGAAGTGATTACTGGCTAGCCCACTCTCTCCACTATTGATTCCACCTCATCTCATTTGGGTCACCTCTAACTCCCTCCTCCCTCTTCCCTTCTCCATGTAACGCTGTGAACCTCTCTGAGTGACCCTCACAGTAGAGAAACTTTTCATCTTTAACGTAGATCTTTAACAATGGTGCTGTATAGAAGGAGAAGTTTTGAAACTACTGTAAAAATAAGACCAATAACTGGAAGCTGGAGGCTTAAGTCCAAACCCTGACTCCAGGGAACTCCTGACTCCAAGGAACATTAATTGACAGGAGCTCATCAAACGCCTCCATAGCGACACTGAAACCAAGCACCACACAAGGGCCAACAAGTTCCAGGGCAAGACATACCAAGCAAATTCTCCAGCAACAAAGGAACACAGCCCTGAACTTCAAGATACAGGCTGCCCATAGTCACCCCAAAACCATAGATATCTCATAACTCATTACTGGACATTTCATTGCACTCCAGAGAGAAGAAATACAGCTCCACCCACCAGAACACCGACACAACCTTCCCTAACCAGGAAACCTTGACAAGCCACCTGTACAAACCCACACACAGTGAGGAAACACCACAATAAAGAGAACTCCACAAACTGCCAGAATACAGAAAGGACACCCCAAACTCAGCAATTTAAACAAGATGAACAGACAGAGGAATACCCAGCAGATAAAGGAACAGGACAAATGCCCACCAAACCAAACAAAACCAAAGAGGAAGAGATAGAGAATCTACCTGATAAAGAATTCCGAATAATGATAGTGAAATTGATCCAAAATCTTGAAATTAAAATGGAATCACAGATAAATAGCCTGCAGGCAAGGATTGAGAAGATGCAAGAAAGGTTTAACAAGGACCTAGAAGAAATAAAAGAGAGTCAATATATAATGAATAATGGAATAAATGAAATTAAAAACACTCTGGAGGCAACAAATAGTAGAATAACAGAGGCAGAAGATAGGATTAGTGAATTAGAAGATAGAATGGTAGAAATAAATGAATCAGAGAGGGTAAAAGAAAAACGAATTAAAAGAAATGAGGACAATCTCAGAGACCTCCAGGACAATATTGAACACTACAACATTCGAATCATAGGGCTCCCAGAAGAAGAAGACAAAAAGAAAGACCATGAGAAAATACTTGAGGAGATAATAGTTGAAAACTTCCCTAAAATGGGGAAGGAAATAATCACCCAAGTCCAAGACACCCAGAGAGTCCCAAACAGGATAAACCCAAGGCAAAACACCCCAAGACACATATTAATCAAATTAACAAAGATCAGACACAAAGAACAAATATTAAAAGCAGCAAGGGAAAAACAACAAAGAACACACAAGGGAATTCCCATAAGGATAACAGCTGATCTTTCAACAGAAACTCTTCAAGCCAGGAGGGAATGGCAAGACATACTTAAAACGATGAAAGAAAATAACCTACAGCCCAGATTATTGTACCCAGCAAGGATCTCATTCAAGTATGAAGGAGAAATCAAAAGCTTTTCAGACAAGCAAAAGCAGAGAGAATTCTGCACCACCAAACCAGCTCTCCAACAAATACTAAAGGATATTCTCTAGACAGAAAACACAAAAACGGTGTATAAATTCGAACCCAAAACAATAAAATTAATGGCAATGGGATCATACTTATCAGTAATTACCTTAAACGTAAATGGGTTGAATGCCCCAACGAAAAAACAATGACTGGCTGAATGGATACAAAAACAAGACCCCTACATATGTTGTCTACAAGAGACTCACCTCAAAACAGGGGACACATACAGAGTGAAAGTGAAGGGCTGGAAAAAGATCTTCCATGCAAATAGAGACCAAAAGAAAGCCAGAGTAGCAATACTCATATCAGATAAAATAGACTTTGAAACAAAGGCTGTGAAAAGAGACAAAGAAGGTCACTACATAATGATCAAAGGATCAATCCAAGAAGAAGATATAACAATTATAAATATATATGCACCCAACACGAGAGCACAGCAGTATGTAAGACAAATGCTAACAAGTATGAAAGGAGAAATTAACAATAACACAATAATAGTGGGAGACTTTAATATCCCACTCACACCTATGGATAGATCAACTAAACAGAAAATTAACAAGGAAACACAAACTTTAAATGATACAATAGACCAGTTAGACCTAATTGATATCTATAGGACATTTCATCCCAAAACAATGAATTTCACCTTTTTCTCAAGCGCACATGGAACCTTCTCCAGGATAGATCACATCCTGGGCCATAAAGCTAGCCTTGGTAAATTCAAAAAAATAGAAATCATTCCAAGCATCTTTTCTGACCACAATGCAGTAAGATTAGATCTCAATTACAGGAGAAAAACTATTAAAAATTCCAACATATGGAGGCTGAACAACACACTGCTGAATAACCAACAAATCACAGAAGAAATCAAAAAAGAAATCAAAATTTGCATAGAAACGAATAAATGAAAACACAACAACCCAAAACCTGTGGGACACTATAAAAGCAATCCTAAGGGGAAAGTTCATAGCAATACAGGCATACCTCAAGAAACGAGAAAAAAGTCAAATAAATAACCTAACTCTACACCTAAAGCAACTAGAAAAGGAAGAAATGAAGAACCCCAGGGTTAGTAGAAGGAAAGAAATCTTAAAACTTAGAGCAGAAATAAATGCAAAAGAAACAAAAGAGACCATAGCAAAAATCAACAAAGCCAAAAGCTGGTTCTCTGAAAGGATAAATAAAATTGACAAACCATTAGCCAGACTCATCAAGAAACAAGGGGAGAAAAATCAAATCAATAAAATTAGAAATGAAAATGGAGAGATCACAACAGACAACGCAGAAATACAAAAGATCATAAGAGACTACTATCAACTATTATATGCCAATAAAATGGACAACGTGGAAGAAATGGACAAATTCTTAGAAAAGTACAACTTTCCAAAACTGGACCAGGAAGAAATAGAAAATCTTAACAGAACCATCACAAGTACAGAAATTGAAACTGTAATCAAAACTCTTCCGACAAACAAAAGCCCAGGTCCAGACGGCTTTACAGCTGAATTCTACTAAAAATTTGGAGAAGAGCTAACACCTATCTTACTCAAACTCTTCCAGAAAATTGCAGAGGAAGGTAAACTTCCAAACTCATTCTATGAGGCCACCATCACCCTAATACCAAAACCAGACAAAGATGCCACAAAAAAAGAAAACTACAGGCCAATATCACTGATGAACATAGATGCAAAAATCCTTAACAAAATTCTAGCAATCAGAATCCAACAGCACATTAAAAGATCATACACCATGACCAAGTGGGCTTTATCCCAGGGATGCAAGGATTCTTCAATATCCGCAAATCAATCAATGTAATACACCACATTAACAAATTGAAAAATAAAAACCATATGATTATCTCAATAGATGCAGAGAAAGCCTTTGACAAAATTCAACATCCATGTATGATCAAAACTCTCCAGAAAGCAGGAATAGAAGGAACATACCTCAACATAATAAAAGCTATATATGACAAACTCACAGCAAACATTATCCTCAATGGTGAAAAATTGAAAGCATTTCCTCTAAAGTCAGGAACAAGAAAGGGTGCCCACTTTCACCGTTACTATTCAACATAGTTTTGGAAGTTTTGGCCACAATAATCAGAGCAGAAAAAGAAATAAAAGGAATTCAAATTGGAAAAGAAGAAGTAAAACTCTCACTATTTGCAGATGACATGATCCTCTACATAGAAAACCCTAAAGACTCCACCAGAAAATTACTAGAGCTAATCATGGAATGTAGTAAAGTTGCAGGATATAAAATCAACACACAGAAATCCCTTGCATTCCTATACACTAATAATGAGAAAACAGAAACAGAACTTAAGGAAACAATTCCATTCACCATTGCAACAGAAAGAATAAAATACTTAGGAATATATCTACCTAAAAAAACTAAAGACCTATATATAGAAAACTATAAAACACTGGTGAAAGAAATCAAAGAGGACACTAATAGATGGAGAAATATACCATGTTCATGGGTTGGAAGAATCAATATAGTGAAAATGAGTATACTACCCAAAGCAATTTATAGATTCAATGCAATCCCTATCAAACTACCAACAGTATTCTTCACAGAGCTAGAACAAATAATTTCACAATTTGTATGGAAATACAAAAAACCTCGAATAGCCAAAGCGATCTTGAGAAAGAAGAATGGAACTGGAGGAATCAACCTACCTGATGTCAGGCTCTACTACAAAGCCACAGTTATCAAGACAGTATGGTACTGGCACAAAGACAGAAATATAGATCAATGGAACAAAATATAAAGCCCAGAGATAAATCCACGCACCTATGGACACCTTATCTTTGACAAAGGAGGCAAGAATATACAATGGATTAAAGACAATCTCTTTAACAAGGGGTGCTGGGAAATCTGGTCAACCACTTGTAAAAGAATGAAACTAGAACACTTTCTAACACCATACAAAAAAATAAACTCAAAATGGATTAAAGATCTAAACATAAGACCAGAAACTATAAAACTCCTAGAGGAGAACATAGGCAAAACACTCTCTGACATACATCACAGCAGGATCCTCTATGACCCACCTCCCAGAATATTGGAAATAAAAGCAAAAATAAACAAATGGGACCTAATTAACCTTAAAAGCTTCTGCACATCAAAGGAAACTATTAGCAAGGTGAAAAGACAGCCTTCAGAATGGGAGAAGATAATAGCAAATGAAGCAACTGACAAACAACTAATCTCAAAAATATACAAGCAACTCCTACAGCTCAACTCCAGAAAAATAAATGATCCAATCAAAAAATGGGCCAAAGAACTAAATAGACATTTCTCCAAAGAAGACATACAGATGGCTAACAAACACATGAAAAGATGCTCAACATCACTCATTATCAGAGAAATGCAAATCAAAACCACAATGAGGTACCATTTCACACCAGTCAGAATGGCTGTGATCCAAAAGTCTACAAGTAATAAATGCTGGAGAGGGTGTGGAGAAAGGGAACCCTCTTACACTGTTGGTGGGAATGCAAACTAGTACAGCTACTATGGAGAACAGTGTGGAGATTCCTTAAAAAACTGGAAATAGACCTGCCTTATGATCCAGCAATCCCACTGCTGGGCATACACACTGAGGAAACCAGAAGGGAAAGAGACACGTGTACCCCAATATTCATCGCAGCACTGTTTATAATAGCCAGGACATGGAAGCAACCTAGATGTCCATCAGCAGATGAATGGATAAGAAAGCAGTGGTACATATACACAATGGAGTATTTACTCAGCCATTAAAAAGAATACATTTGAGTCAGTTCTAATGAGGTGGATGAAACTAAAGCCTATTATACAGAGTGAAGTAAGCCAGAAAGAAAAACACCAATACAGTATACTAACGCATATATATGGAATTTAGAAAGATGGTAACAATAACCCTGTGTACGAGACAGCAAAAGAGACACTGATGTATAGAACAATCTTATGGACTCGGTGGGAGAGGGAGAGGGTGGGAAGATTTGGGAGAATGGCATTGAAACATGTAAAATATCATGTATGAAACGAGTCACCAGTCCAGGTTCAATGCATGATACTGGATGCTTGGGGCTAATGCACTGGGACGACCCAGAGGGATGGTATGGAGAGGGAGGAGGGTTCAGGATGGGGAACACATGTATACCTCTGGCGGATTCATTATGATATTTGGCATAACTAATACAACTTTGTAAAGTTTAAAAATAAAATAAAAAAAAAAAAGAATGAAACCAGAACACTTTCTAACACCTTACACAAAAATAAACTCAAAATGGATTAAAGATCTAAACGTAAGACCAGAAACTATAAAATTCCTGAAGGAGAACATAGGCAAAACACTCTCCGAAATAAATCACAGCAGGCTCCTCTATCACCCACTTCCCAGAGTAATGGGAATAAAAGCAAAGATAAACAAATGGGACCTAATTAAACTTAAAAGCTTTTGCACAATGAAGGAAACCATAAGCAAGGTGAAAAGACAGCCTTTAGAATGGGAGAAAATAATAGCAAACAAAGCAACTGACAAAGAATTAATCTCAAAAATATACAAGCAGCTCCTACAACTCAATTCCAAAAAAAAAAAAAAAAAAAAATGACCCAATCAGAAAATGGGCCAAGGGACTAAACAGATATTTCTCCAAAGAAGACATACAGATGGCTAACAAACACATGAAAAGATGCTCAACATCACTCATTATCAGAGAAATGCAAATCAAAATCACAATGAGGTACCATTTCACGCCAGTCAGAATGGCTGCGATCCAAAAATCTACAAACAATAAATGCTGGAGAGGGTGCAGGAAAAAGGGAACTCTCTTACACTGTTGGTGGGAATGCAAACTAGTACAGCCACTATGGAGAACAATGTAGATATTCCTTCAAAAACTGGAAATAGAACTGCCATATGACCCAACAATCCCACTGCTGGGCATACACACCAAGGAAACCAGAATTGAAAGAGACATGAGTACCCCAATGTTCATTGCAGCATTCACTGTTTATAATAGCCAGGACATGGAAACAACCCAGATGTCTGTTGGCAGATGAATGGATAAGAAAACTGTGGTATGTATACACAATGGAATATTACTCAGCCATTAAAATGAACACATTTGAATCAGTTCTAATGAGGTGGATGTAACTGGAGCCTATTATACAGAGTGAAGTAAGTCAGAAAGAAAAACACCAATACAGTATACTGATGCATATATATGGAATTTAGAAAGATGGTACTGACAACTCCATATGCAAGACAGCAAAAGAGACACAGATGTATAGAACAGTCTTTTGGACTCTGTGGGAGAAGGCAAGGGTGTGATGATCTGAGAGAATAGCATTGAAACACGTATATTATCATATATGAAACAGATCACCAGTCCAGGTTCGATGCATGAGACAGGGTGCTCATGGCTGGTGCACGGGGATGACCCAGAGAGATGGGAGGGGGAGGGAGGTGGAAGGGGGGTTCAGGATGGGGAACACATGTACATCCATGGGTGATTCATGTCAATGTATGGCAAAAACCACTACAATAGTGTAAAGTAATTAGCCTCCAATTAAAATAAATTAAAAAAAAGACATACTAAAGGCTAACAAGAGCATGAAAAGTTGCTCAACATTCTTGATTAATACAGAAATGAAAATCAAACAATGAGATATCTCACACCTGTCAGATGGCTATCATCAAAAAGACCACAAATAACAAATGTTGGAGCAGATGTGAAGAGGTAGGTATGTAAATTGGTGCAACCACTAAGAAAAATATCAATAGTAAGGAAGTTCCACACAGAGCTAAAAATAGAACCACTCTTGGGTATTGTGTTGTTCAGTCACCAAGTCGTTTCTGAATCTTTGCAACCCCATGAACTGCAGCACCTCAGGCTTCCCAGTCCCTTACTATCTCCTGGAGTCTGCTCAAACTCGTGTCCATTGAGTCAGCAATGCCATCCATACATCTCATCCTCTGTTGCCCCCTTCTCCTTTTGCCTTCAATCTTTCCCAGCATTCATTCCCAGTGGAAAATTCTGAAAGAGATGGGAATACCAGACCACCTGACCTGCCTCTTGAGAAACCTGTATGCAGGTCAGGAAGCAGCTGACTGTACATGGAACAACAGACTTGTTCCAAACAGGAAAAGGAGTACGTCAAGGCTGTATATTGTCACCCTGCTTATTTAACGTATATGCAGAGTACATCATGAGAAATGCTGGGGTGGAGGAAGCCCAAGCTGGAATCAAGATTGCTGGAAGGAATATAAATAACATCGGATATGCAGATGACCCCACCGTATGGCAGAAAGTAAAGAAGAACTAAAAAGCCTTTTGATGACAGTGAAAGAGGAGAGTGAAAAAGTTGGCTTAAAGCTCAACATTCAGAAAACGAAGATCATGGCATCCGGTCCCATCACTTCAAAGCAAATAGATGGGGAAACAATGGGAACAGTGGTTGACTTTATTTTGGGGGGCTCCAAAATCACTGCAGATGGTGACTGCAGCCATGAAATTAAAAGATGCTTACTCCTTGGAAAGAAAGTTATCACCAAACTAGACAGCATATTAAAAAGCAAAGACATTACTTTGCCAACAAAGGTCCGTCTAGTCAAGGCTATGGTTTTTCCAGTAGTCATGTATGGATGTGAGAGTTGGACTATAAAGAAAGCTAAACGCCAAAGAATTGATGCTTTTGAACTGTGGTGTTGGAGAAGACTGTTGAGAGTCCCTTGGACTGCAAGGAGGTCCAACCAGTCCATCCTAAAAGAGATCAGTCCTGGGTGTTCATTGGAGGGACTGATGTTGAAGCTGAAATTCTAACACTTTGGCCACTTGCTGCGAACAGCTGACTCATTTGAAAAGACCCTGATGCCGGGAAAGATTTAAGGCAGGAGGAGAAGGGGACGACAGAGGATAAGATGGTTGGATGGCATCACCGGCTCAATGGACATGGGTTTGGGTAGACTCCGGGAGTTAGTGATGGACAGGGGGACCTGGCGTGCTGCAGTTCATGGGGTCACAAAGAGTTAGACATGACAGAGCGACTGAACTGAACTGAACTTTCCCAGCATTAGTATCTTTTTCGAGGAGTCTGCTCTTCATATTAGGTGGCCAAAGTGTTGAAACTTCAGCTTCAGCATCAGTCCTTCCAATGAATATTCAGGGCTGATTCCCTTTAGGATTGACTGGTTTGATCTCCTTGCAGTCCAAGGGACTCTCAGCAGTCTTCTCCAGCACCACAATTTCAAAGCATCAATCCTTTGGTTCTCAGCCTTCTTTATGGTCCAACTCTCACATGCATACATACATGACTACTAAAAAAGTCATAGCTTTGACTACATGGAACTTTGTTGCCAAAGTGGTACCTCTGCTTTTTAGTATGCTGTCTAGTTTGTCACAGCTTTTCTTCTAAGGAGCAAATGTCTTTTAATTTTAAAAGACATTAAAAATTCTCCACTCACCATCTGCAGTGATTTTGGAGCCCAGGAAAGAAAAATCTGTCACTGTTTCCACCTTTCTCCCATCTATTTGCCATGAAGTGATGGGACCCGATGCCATGATCTTAGTTTTTTGAATGTTGAGATTTGGGCCAGCTTTTTCACTCTCCTCTTTCACCCTTCTCAAGAGGCTCTTTAGTTTCTTTTCACTTTCTGCCATTAAAGTGGTATCATCTACATATCTGAGGTTGTTGATATTTTTTCCTGGCAATCTTGGGCATATCTTGGGTATATATTGAGAATAAATGAAAATCTTAATTTGAAATGATATATGCACCCCAATATTCTTAGCAGCACTATTTACAATAGTGAATATTTGAAAGCAAGCTAAATGTCAGTCAACATATGAATGAATAAAGAAGATGTAGTATATGCATATAATGGAATATTGCCCAGTCATAAAAATAATGAAATTCTCCCAGTTACAGAAACATGGATGGACATTAAATCAGACAAACAAAGACAAATACTATATGATAACCATTATATATGAAAACTAAAAAATAATACAAACAAATGTATATGTACAACAGAAAGAGACCTACAGATATATATACCAAGCTGCTGCTGCTGCTGCTGCTAAGTCACTTCAGTCGTGTCTGACTCTGTGAGACCCTATAGACAGCAGCCCACCAGGCTCCCCCATCCCTGGGATTCTCCAGGCAAGAACACTGGAGTGGGTTGCCATTGCCTTCTCCAATGCATGAAAGTGAAAAGTGAAAGTGAAGTCACTCAGTCACATCTGACTCTTAGCAACCCCATGGACTGCAACCTACCAGGCTCCTCCATCCATGGGATTTTCCAGGCAAGAGTACTGGAGTGGGTTGCCATTGCCTTCTCTTCTAAGCTAGTGGTTACCAAAGGAAAGAGACAAGGAGAAAGGTCAATCCAGGGCATGAGGTAAGAGATACAAACTACTATCTATAAAATAGATAAGCAACAAAAATATATTGTATAGCACAGGGAATTATAGCCACTACCCTGTTACAACTTTTAAGGGAGTATACTCTACAGAATACTAAATCATTATGCCGTACATTCGAAAAATCTATTATAAACCAACTATGCTTAAATGTTTAAATAAAAACTTTTTCATATATCCATAAAGAATAGAGAAAGAAATAAAAAGAACTCATGCAACTCAATTTAAAAAAATACTCAATTTTTAAAATGGGCAGACGTTCTTATATGTGAAATCTAAAAAGAAATTATATGAATGAAATTACTTACAAAACAGAGACTCACAGAGAAGGAACTTATGGTTACTGGGGGGAAAGGGATAGTTAGAGAGTTCGGGATGGACATGTACACACTGCTATATTTAATATAAATAACCAACAAGGACCTACGGTATAACATATGGAACTCTGATCAATGTTTTGTGGTGGCCTGGATGGGAGGGGTATTTAGGGGAGAAGGGATACATGTATATGTATGGCTGAGTCCCTTCACTGTTCACCTGAAACTATCACAACATTGTTAATCAGCTATAACCCAATACAAAGTAAAAAGGTTTTTTAAAAAATGGGCAGATGATCTGAACAGACATTTTTCCAAAGAAAGTTTCCAAATGGCTACAGTACATCATGAGAAACGCTGGGCTGGAAGAGGCACAAGCTGGAATTAAGATTGCCAGGAGAAATATCAATAATCTCAGATATGAAGATGACACCACCCTTATGGCAGAAAGTGAAGAGGAACTAAAAAGCCTCTTGATGAAAGTGAATGAGGAGAGTGAAAAAGTTGGCTTAAAGCTCAACATTCAGAAAACTAAGATCATGGCATCTGGTCCCATCACTTCATGGCAAATAGATGGGGAAACAGTGGAAACAGTGTCAGACTTTATTTGGGGGGGGGGGTGCTCCAAAATCACTGCAGATGGTGATTGCAGCCACGTAATTAAAAGACTCCTTGGAAGAAAAGTTATGACCAACCTAGATAGCATATTAAAAAGCAGAAACATTACTTTGCCAGCAAAGGTCCATCTAGTCAAGGCTAATGGTTTTCCCAGTGGTCATGTGTGGATGTGAGAGTTGGACTGTGAAGAAAGCTGAGTGCCAAAGAATTGATGTTTTTCAACTGTGGTGCTGGAGAAGACTCTTGCGAGTACCTTGGATTGCAAGGAGATCCAACCAGTCCATCCTAAAGGAGATCAGTCCTGGGTGTTCATTGGAAGGATGATGCTGAGGCTGAAACTCCGAAAGTTTGCCCACCTCATGTGAAGAGTTGACTCATTGGAAAAGACCCTGATGCTGGGAGGGATTGGGGACAGGAGGAGAAGGGGATGGCAGAGGATGAGATGGCTAGATGGCATCACCGACTCGATGCACATGAGTTTGGGTGAAATCCGGGAGTTAGTGATGGACAGGGAGGCCTGGCGTGCTGCAATTCATGGGGTCGCGAAGAATCAGACGCGACTGAGCGACTGAACTGAACTGAACTGAACAGGTTTGTAAAAAGATGCTCAACATCCCTAGTCACCAGGGAAATGCAATAAAAAACGACAGATAGGCATCTCCTCATACCTGCTTTACTGTCTATGATAATTACAGAATAATTGTGGTAATCATTCACAATATATTTATATATAAAACCATTACATTGCACCTTAAATGTGTTCTTTTCTGCTTTTTATTCTGGTATTCTTTCTCTTTCATTTCCATAATTTTACATCTTACTTGCTATTTTCATATAATTCCAATGCATAGATTTAACAGGTTTTTCTTTCTATTGCCTACTTTTTATCCTCATACTTTTGTGTGCATCTTGCTTTTTATGTCTATTTTTTTTATTTTTCCCTTGATACAATATTAGTATAAAATACATGCAGTAAAGTGTATTAACCTTAAGTGTACACTTTGGTGAATTTTTACATATGTGTACACCTTCCTAGGGGAGGGCAATGGCACCCCACTCCAGTATTCTTGCCTGGAAAATCCAATGGATCGAGGAGCCTGGTGGGCTGCAGTCCATGGGGTCTCTAAGAGTCAGACACGACTGAGTGACTTCACTTTCACTTTTCACTTTCATGCATTGGAGAAGGAAATGGCAACCCACTCCAGTGTTCTTGCCTGGAGAATCCCAGGGACAGGGGAGCCTGGTGGGCTGCCGTCTATGGGGTTGCACAGAGTCTGACACAACTGAAGTGACTTAGCAGCAGCAGCAGCACACCTTCCTAAGCACCATCTACATCAAAATCTAGAACATGGTCCTATACCACAGGAGGCTCTCTCACTTCCTTTTCCAATCTATCTACCCAAGACAATAAGTCATTATTCTGACTTCTCTCAATGAAGTTTAGTTCTACCTATGCTTCTGCTGGTGCTATGTTGCTTCAGTCGTGTCCAACTCTGTGTGACCCCATAGACGGCAGCCCACCAGGCTCCCCCATCCCTGGGATTCTCCAGGCAAGAACACTGGAGTGGGTTGCCATTGCCTTCTCCAATGCATGAAAGTGAAAAGTGAAAGTGAAGTCACTCAGTTGTGTCCCTATGGCAACCCCATGGACTACAGCATACCAGGCCCCTCTGTCCATGGGATTTTCCAGGCAAGAGTACTGGAGTGGGGTGCCATTGCCTTCTCCATCTACCTATGCTAGAAAAGAACAGAAACAGAATCATACAGAATGTACTTTTTGGTGTCTGGACTCTTTCGTTTAACTTCATCTTAGAGATTCTTCCATGTTTCCACAAGTTGCAGAGGAGTGTCTTTTTCTATTGATGGCAGTATCCTACTCCATGAATGTGATGTGATATATTTACCCACCGTTAAGCTAATAGACATTGAGTTGATTCCAGTTTGGAGCTACTATAAAGAAAGCTATTGTGAACACTTTTTTCCATGTGTGATCTTAGATACAGGCTGACATTTTTCAAGGATATACAGCTTAAAGTCCTCGGGCTCCAGGACCATGCAGATGTCTAGCTTTAGAACATATGGTTCAACATTTCAAGGTTTTTAAACAGCTTATCCTCCCATCAAAATGTATGGTAGGTCTAGTAGTACCACTTCCTCATGATACTTGGAATTTTCAGGACTTTTAAAAAAATTCTGGTAGGTACACACTAGTAAACCATTGTGATTTTAATTTTTATTTTCCACATAACTAAAAATATTGAGTACCATTCTTCATATTTATTGACCATATGGATATTCTTTTCTGTGAAGAATTTGTTCAAACATTTTGCCATCTAAAAAAATGTCTGAATGGAAGATTTTTATTTTACTGAAGTAATCTGGATGTAAGTCCTTCATTGGATTTATTCAGTGTAAATATTTCTCCCAGACTCTGGCTAGATTTTGATGATATTAAATGATATCTTTTGAAGAAGAGGAGTTTTAAAATTAATTTAAATAAAGACCTATTTGTTGATCTCTTGTAATTAGTGCTTTTTTGTTCTAATTGTGTTAAAACTTTTTCAAGTTCAAAGTCATAATGACTTTCTCTTATGTTTCACAGCAGAGGCTTTATAGTTCTATTTTTCATACTTATGTCCATGATCCATCTCAAATAAGTGTTTGTAAGCAACTTGTAAGGAGCAAGGTGATTTTTTCCCAATATCCATTTCATCTAGCATTAAGATTATTCTTTCCAGGAAATAGATGGGGAAACAGTGAAAACAGTGTCAGACTTTATTTTTCTGGGCTCAAAAATCACTGAAGATGGTGACTGCAGCCATGAAATTAAAAGACACTTACTCCTTGGAAGGAAAGTTATGACCAACCTAGATAGCATATTCAAAAGCAGAGACATTACTTTGCCAACAAAGGTTCATCTAGTCTAGGCTATGGTTTTTCCTGTGGTCATGTATGGATGTGAGAGTTTGACTGTGAAGAAGGCTGAGCACCACAGAATTGATGCTTTTGAGCTGTGGTGTTGGAGAAGACTCTTGAGAGTCCCTTGGACGGCAAAGCGATCAAACCAGTCCATTCTGAAGGAGATCGGCCCTGGGATTTCTTTGGAAGGAATGATGCTGAAGCTGAAACTCCAGTACTTTGGCCACCTCATGCGAAGAGTTGACTCATTGGAAAAGACTCTGATGCTGGGAGGGATTGGGGGCAGGAGGAGAAGGGGATGTCAGAGGATGAGATGGCTGGATGGCATCACTGACTCGATGGATGTGAGTCTGAGTGAACTCTGGGAGTTGGTGATGGACAGGGAGGCCTGGCGTGCTGCGATTCATGGGGTTGCAAAGAGTTGGACACCACTGAGCGAGTCATCTGATCTGATCTGATCTGATCACATGTTAGTAAAGTAGTGCTCAAAATTCCCCAAGCCAGGCTTCAGCAATATGTGAACTGTGAACTTCCTGATGTTCAAGCTGGTTTTAGAAAAGGAAGAGGAACTAGAGATCAAATTGCCAACATAGTTTGGATCATGGAAAAAGCAAGAGAGTTCCAGAAAAACATCTATTTCTGCTTTATTGACTATGCCAAAGCCTTTGACTGTGTGGTTCACAATAAACTGTGGAAAATTCTGAAAGAGACGGGAATACCAGACCACCTGATCTGCCTCTTGAGAAATCTGTATGCAGCTCAGGAAGCAACAGTTAGAACTGGACATGGAACAACAGATTGGTTCCAAATAGGAAAAGGAGTTTGTCAAGTCTGTATATTGTCACACTGTTTATTTAACTTATATGCAGAGTACATCATAAGAAATGCTGGACTGGAAGAAACACAAGCTGGAATCAAGATTGCTGGGAGAAACATCAATAACCTCAGATATGCAGATGACACCATCCTTATGGCAGAAAGTGAAGAGGAACTAAACAGCCTCTTGGTGAAAGTGAAAGTGGAGAGTGAAAAAGTTGGCTTAAAGCTCAACATTCAGAAAACGAAGATCATGGCATCCAGTCCCATCACTTCATGGCAAATAGATGAGGAAACAGTGGAAACAGTGTCAGACTTTATTTTTGGGGGCTCCAAAATCACTGCAGATGGTGACTGCAGCCATGAAATTAAAAGACACTTACTCCTTGGAAGGAAAGTTATGACCAACCTAGATAGCATATTCAAAAGCAGAGACATTACTTTGCCAACAAAGGTCCGGCTAGTCAAGGCTATGGTTTTTCCAGTGGTCATGTATGGATGTGAGAGTTGGACTGTGAAGAAGGCTGAGCACCACAGAATTGATGCTTTTGAGCTGTGGTGTTGGAGAAGACTCTTGAGAGTCCCTTGGACGGCAAAGAAATCAAACCAGTCCATTCTGAAGGAGATCAGCCCTGGGATTTCTTTGGAAGGAATGATGCTGAAGCTGAAACTCCAGTACTTTGGCCACCTCATGCAAAGAGTTGACTCATTGGAAAAGACTCTGATGCTGGGAGGGATTGGGGGCAGGAGGAGAAGGGGATGTCAGAGGATGAGATGGCTGGATGGCATCACTGACTCGATGGATGTGAGTCTGAGTGAACTCCGGGAGTTGGTGATGGACAGGGAGGCCTGGCGTGCTGTGATTCATGGGGTTGCAAAGAGTCGGACACGACTGAGCGACTGATCTAATCTGATCTGATCACATGGCCATATAGGTGTGAGTCTGTTTTTAAAGTTTCTTCTATTCTAGTGTATTTCAACTTGTTATTCCTGTGCCAATACCATATTGTCCTAATTATTATAGCTTTAAACTAAGTCCTCATATCTGGTGTAAGTCTTCTACCTTTATTCTTCTTTCTTCTTGATTATATTGGCTTCTTTGTATTTCCACACAAATTTTAGATATATTGATCAATTCAGAAGATCTGATATTTACTGAGAATTCATTGAATCTCTACATTGACAGAATTGACACTTAAACAGTATTGATTTTTCTAAATTTATGAACATGGTATAACTCTATATTTGGGTATAATTTCTCCCAGCAACGTTGAGAAGTTTGACGTATTGAAGAGTTTCACGTTATTCATTAGATTCAGCCCTAGATATTTGCGGGGAGTGGTTAGCTTATTTTACCAATATCATTATTTAATTATTTGATCTTAGTACAAAGCAATACAATTCATTCTTTTCAATTCATTTTTTTTATTAACCTTGTAGCCAGTTCTCAGGCCACTCTACTTTGCCATGAGCAGTGTACTTCTATTACATCCTCAGGTGTAACACTCTCAAGATCTAAGGAGGACATGCTTAACAGTTTCCTTTGTTTATTTTTGTTTAGCAGCTCCTTGGAACTCACATAAAGTTTCTATTCTTTGTCATATATGTCCACTAAAGACCACTCAATTAGCTTAGTGCTCATCTAATTATTGGACAGATATTTCCTTAGTAGTTTTAGGAACCAAAACAGCACCTAATATTTGCAAGACACTTTATATATATGTTGGAGCATGCCTTCAACATGCATCCAGACACTTTATAGTTCTGCTGTATCCTTCACTTCCTTCTTGCACAGAACCTCCAGGTTTGCCAGAGGTGAGAGTTTAGGATCTTCTCCAGTCTTTTCAGAATATTTGTATATTTCTAATGTCTCAGGAGGGCATCCCAGGTGTTGCTAGTGGTAAAGAACCTGCCTGACAGTGCAGGAGACATAAGAGATGAGGGTTCAATCCTTTGATCAGAAGATCCCCTGGAGGAGGGCATGGCAATCCAATCCAGTATTCTTGCCTGGAGAAGCCCATAGACAGAGGAGCCTGGCTGGTTATAGTCCTTAGGGTTGCACAGAGTCAGACACAACTGAAGTGACTTAGCACACACACACACGCAGTGTCTCAGGAATTCATCAGGTTTTCAAAGCCTTCCATGAATATCTCATTCCTCAACTTTTCCTTTTAAGCTTTTTGGTTAGCGTATTGATTTCTATAGCTTTGGGCATCTACAATATTCAAAAATTGCCCCTGATTGTTTTCAACAAATGTGTCTGTGGAAAGGCTGTTCATACTGGGAAGCTTCTGAGATCAATCCTGAATGTAGTCTTCCACAGTGACCACAGGCAGGTTAAATAATAATGATTCTCTGGGAACAGGGTTTTGAAGGAGTTCCAGCTCCACTCACTGCCTCCTGCTTGAGGCTGATATATTGCTGATGCTTTTCACCATGATTATAGTCTGTAGCTTTTCAAGGCTATCTCAAAGCTGGGAAGATAGAAGGGAATAAGGCAAAACATGACAAACCTCACTGTTATTACTGAGGTTTATCCATTTTCTTGAAGAACTCTGTAAATTAATGCACGTCTTGGCTAATGGTCAAAGATCTGAAAAAGCAGACCTGATAAGTTTTACTTGTTCTTTCATTGTTTTATATCAGAGAGAATTATTAGAAGTCATTACTCCATACCACATTTGCTGACATCCTTCAGTCTAATTTTGAAAGGAAGTAATGAAAAGTGGATACTCTTACTTTTTCAAACTTATGGGGTTCGATATTTCACTAATAATGAAAATAGTTTCTAGGATTTTGGAGACATCTTTTTTTCAGAATTTTTCTTAATTTACAGAGAATGTTTATCATTAAAAAATGTTAACCATTATCAAACTTTTACATTTACGGAGAAGGTCACTTGTTCCCTGAGCTAGGTTTGTGTCTATGCTACACACTGTACATCAAATAATGCAATGATAATCTGGGGCTCGGGGTGACATTAGTTTTCTCCAGCAAAAAGTATATTCCAGCAAGCAGAAAATGTTTAGGGGTGAATCAATGTAATTTAAGCAATGTTTAAAATTACTTAAAGATGAACTCTAGCCTTATAACTACTCTTCAACTTCAGGTTTATTCTTAAGGCTTGTTTGCAGATCTTCATAATCTTCAGGCTTCAGCTGAAGTTGGAACATTTACTTGATCCTTTTTACTTGGCAAGCTCTAGACTCCAATTTTTTTTTTCTTTGAGCCCTCAGAACATTTCAATTTTTTTGTTTGTTTGTTTCTAAAGCTCCTACACAATATTTTATAGTCAGCCATTCAGACTCTCAGCTCCTGATTTCAAATCAACAATCACTTCAAAGGTAAAATCACATCAAATAACAGGTTTCCTGATATGGATTTCCCAAACCCTCTGCTTTCTTGTCCCCAGAAATCCTCACAACTTTTAACATTCCTCCCTGCTGACAAATATATATGTACATAGGCATGTGTTTGTATGTCTGTGATGAGCCAGACAGGAAGAAAATACAGGCATAAATATAGATGTTATATCAAGAAGTTTCTGGTCATTGCAATTATATATTATTTGTAGATGATAAAATGTCCTACTTGAAAAATCCATGAAAGGAAACTAAAATTACTAAATCTACCAAAGAATTCTGTTCTCAGCATATAAGTGGGTTCAGTCAAATAGTCTTTCTATTACAGTCATGACAGAAAAGTAAAGAGATACATACTTTTTAGGGCATTATTCTTCAGTATTGATGAAAAACAAAAATGCACATATATGTGCAGACACTTCACTGCCAGCAAACTATCTCAAAGAGATAGTACAGGAATAATAAAAGATGTATGCAGGTAGGAGCATTCTATATTAACAAAAGTTCAAAATTGATCTAAATATCCTTGAACACTAAGATAATTTTTAAGATTATTATAGGCATGAAATATGGTATTATGACATACATTTATTTATATAGATTATGAAAGTACCTGTTGCTATTATCTGATGTCACCAAGAAGTCAGAGATATATTATAAATAATACATACATACACACATATCTACAGAAACACACATGCATATTTCTCTGTGTGTTCAAATATAACCATAAATACATATTATTTTCCTTCTTTTTTGCTTTAATATGTCTGTATATCAGTAACTGGGTCTATGTGTGGGTCTGTGTTTAATAACTAGGGGAAAAGAGAAAGCACAGCCTTGAAAATAATGAGCAAATGTAATTTTTGTCTCATGTTATTCCCTCTAGCTGGATGAATCTTCCTTTGCTTTCTTCCTGCATGTATGTATGTATGTGTATATATATATATATGTATACATGTATAAAAACATATACATCACACATACGATTACACTTTAATGAACACTGAAAAAACAGAAATTATACATGCCAAACTGTCAAGAGATTACTCCCCTGAAGAGATAATAGCAGTAAGAGATGAGTACATTATACACATATATTTTTTAACACGTGATAATTTTCTACTCTAATTTTTTTAAAAATCAAAGTATGACATTTATAAGGTACCTTTTCACTGTAGATAAGATACAGCTTAAGATCTCAGGATAGAATTACAAAAAAACATTTTATTGAAGACAAAACAGTGAGCTGTAGTTCATGAAGCAAAACTTGAACTGAATCTTAAAGAAAATCAGAAGAGACAGGGCTCAGGAATGTCACTCCTGACTTTAAGGGAGAGGTGGACCATAGCTAACAGCAAGGGCAAAGAGCATCAGCTTGTGTAGACAGAGCTGGAGAGGCTTATCTGCAATCTGGCAGCAGCCCTTTCTTCAGACTGGAATGAAACAGACCTCATAGAAGTGTGGTATAGATCCCACCCCTTTCAGAAGTGGTGTAGTATCAATGTTCTTCAGATCAACCAGAGGTTTCAAGGTAAACTTCTGTAAAATGCTGACCAGGAGTAAAAACAGTTCCATGCGGGCCAGGCCTTCTCCAACACAAACTCTTTTTCCTAAAAATGAGACATAAATGAAATATCCATATAATTCTCATTTGACCTAGTGCACAGGGAGGTGTAGATAAATGTGAAATGAAAGAATAGAGTAAATAAATAGATAAACTAAGGAAAGACCAAATAACCAATGGCTTGTATTTACACTAAAATCTGGTCTGCTTCATTCCCTCAGAACATATTTCTGTGTACATTCTATTTAATATATTTTTTTAATCCCTTCTGTACACCCATGTGGGAATTGCTTTCCTGAGGGTGGCCAGTGACATTTTTCTACACTCACACACACACACACAGATATACACACACACACAGACATATACACACAAACAGACGTATATACACACACTCGCTCATCCCAATCGGCATGAGACACACTATATGTTCTCCATCTACCTCCAACCCAAGTCTCAACAACAGGTTTATTTCTCCTCATCTGATTCCTAACAATAATCTTGACCTTGCCATGTCCCTGTTTTAACACTATTTTAAGAGTTTACCACTATCAGGTATAAAAAGAAATGTCACAAACTAGACAAAAGTATGACTACATGTTCACCAATCCCGGACACATAAGCTATTTCAAGTGTTAGGAATTTCCAGTCATTCCTCCAAATGAAATACTCATCCCCTCAACTCTGCCAGCTGAGATTCTCTACATCCTTCTAGATCCACTGCATCTGTCATTTACTCTATACAAACTTCTTTGATCTATTCAGGTAGATATAATTTACTCCCTCACTGGTATTCCACAAGACTTATTAGTGCTTCTAATACAGAATATTTCACATGAAATTGTAATTATTCCTCTGTCCCACACACTGGAATATAAGCTTATAAGGTAAAGCCTTAGATCTTATAATGGTAGCACAGTATCAGGACAAAAGCAATCCCACAAACCCTGTAAATTGAGCAGAAATCTCGAGCAGGCTCATTATGCAACAATGAACCCAAAATTCAGGAAGAATATAAGATTAGCATTGTCTCTCTATGCGATCACCTCTGGGCACTGTTCATAGTCTGGGGGTGTTTCTCCATCTTCCCAGATCCATTCTGTTTGTTTTTCTTTTACACCTACTCTGTGTTTAGGAAGTTGATTTCTTTGGAATGCACAACCCCAATAGTTAGTTACCTTCTTTACTGTGAGTAAACTCAGAGGATTAAACATTGAGAAGGTTAGAATATGCCCTCCCTCAGTCCCAGCCTGTCAGGCCACAGTTTCAGCAGTGGCTGTATTCTCCAACCTACAGACCCATCTCCTGCTGAGGCAGCCATTCTCTTTGCTAAAAGTCTGCTTGAGTTTCAGCAACACCCTCCTTCTCCTGACTCTTCAACATAGGATGGTAACATCGTCCTGCTGATGCTCATCCCTGAGTACTTGACCACTCCTTGCCACTTCCCTTAATCGTGTCCACACCTCTGAAAACAGTCTCTTCATTAAACTGTCTAAAGTATCCTACCTCTTTCTTTCAAGGACCCTGAAAAATTAAAGGAAGATACTAAATATAAAATGTTTCTTCCTGCAAGAAAACTTCCTTTATCTTCCAACTACTCTGCCCTCTGCCGTGTCCCTCAAAACACAAGATTCAGGAGCTTCTCTCTCTGGGTGCCCACTGAAAGAGCGGAAACCCTCTGAAGAGTATTTTCTCTCTGGAGTATCCTTGCCTTTAACCTGCATTCCTCTTTCTTAGAGGAAGGATGCATCTGTTACCCACATTTGTATCTCTGGACCTGAGTGAGCATGAGTCTACTACATATAAGGTATGCAGACTACATTGAGTGAATTGACTTATCAGGTCAGGGGAGAAAAGCCGCAGTGTCTAGAAACCTAGATATCTAGGAGGAGCTCTTAGGAGACTCAGCAGTGGGTAAGAGAGCAGAAGTCAGGAAATACAGCCTCCAATCCAATGAGAAATTATCTGCACTTTGGGAGTGGTGCCTCTGGCCTCATGCAAATGACAATTTGTCCAGCCCAGACTAGCCTCCATGCAAAGCCCTTCCTTCTCTCATTTCACCACTGATGTACAGACAAAAATGAAGCATGCTTGCCTGCTGAAAAAGCCATGAAGTAGTCACTCTTCTTAAAGTTACCACTTTTATCCAGGAAGTGACCAGGATCAAACTGCTCTGGGTTGGGAAACTCCTTGCCATCGTGCAGGACAGAAGTCAGAGATGTTAATATGGTTGTGCCCTGTGATAAAGAGAAACAGATTAATTGGATTATAAAAATGGTCACAGAGCTTGAAAAAAAAAATACCTTGTCTAATCCTTTCCTTTTGTAAATGATATGACTGAGATACACACAAAAATTTATTCTTTCCATGTCAGAGAACAAGTTAATGACCAAGCCTGTGCTGTGCTTAGACACTCAAGTCATGTCCGACTCTTTGCAACCCCATGGACTGTAGCCCACCAAGGCTCCTCTGTCCATGGGGATTCTCCAGGAAAGAATACTGGAGTGCCATGCCCTCCTCCAGGGGACCTTTCCAACCCAGGGATCAAACCTAGGTCTCCCTCATTGCAGGCAGATTCTTTACTGTCTAAGCCACCAGGGAAGCCCAGTGACCAAGCCTAACAGATCTTAAATCCTACAATGCCAGTTCAGGGCACTGTTAAAGCCTGACTCCAAGACAATCGTCTTCAGCTTGTAGTCTACCTACTGCACTTGCTTTCCAGTAAATTAAAGGAGCTGCATTTTTCTTGACAAAAAGAAAAAAAGCCATATTGTTTAAATGTGCTGATGTCACTGAAAATCTAGCTCTTTCTCTTTGGAATCAAATATGACATCTTCTTCAAAACTACATGAGTGGCCATATTTTTGAAAACTATTTTCTTCTCCTACTAAGATGAGTAACTAGTAAGCATACCCTCCTCCTCCTATGTTTTTTCGATGTATTTGTTGAATGTTCTTCTGGAAGTAGGGTGGCATTTCTGGTTTCTTGTAAGGTTTTCCTAAACTCAGAGATACCACGTAACATAACGATTTAGAGTTTAGTTTTTAGAATGAGTTGAACATTTTTTCTACTAAATTAATTTCTGTGACTATAGGAAAGTTTTTTGCTTTTTTTTTTTTTAACATTTGCATGCTTCATTTTCATCACAAGTAAAATGTAAACAGGGAGTTCCCTGGTGGCTAGGGTTCAATCTGTAGCTTAGGTTTAATCCCCGGTGGGAGAACTAAGATCCCACAAGTGGCTAAGCACGCCAAAAAAAAACTAAACTAAAAACAAACAAACAAAAAAAAACACAAACAATAAATTTGCATTATTTTATTATGTAATGAGATAATATAAGAAATACTTTTTAAATAGAGGTTATTACCACAAGCTAAAACACTCAATAAATAGAATTTTGCTGCTATTATGATAACAATGATTTTATTCACAATATCTTGGGATCACAATAATACAGAGACAAAATTCAAATTCGGATTCATCTGAATGCCTTCTGGTATACTGTATAGCCTTTCCAAATACATGATATAGTTCTCACTCCAAAACATCATGAATTGAAAGACAATCATTTCCAAGTGTACAAATAAATAAAAGAATCAAGATTTCCAGGAGAAATATCAAAAACCTCAGATATGCAGATGACACCACCCTTCTGGCAGAAAATGAAGAGGAACTAGAGAGCCTCTTGATGAAAGTGAAAGGTGAAAAAAACTGACATAAAACTCAACATTTAAAAAACTAACATCAGGGCATCCAGTTCGATAACTTCATGGCAAATAGATGGGGAAACAATGGAAACAGTGACAGACTTTATTTTCTTGGGCTCCAAAATCACTGCAAATGGTGACTGCAGCCATGAAATTAAAAGATGCTTAGTCCTTGGAAGAAGAGCTATGATCAACCTAAACAACATATTAAAAAGCAGAGACATTGCTGACAAAGGTCCATCTAGTTAAAGCTATGGTTTTTCCAGTAGTCAAGTATAGAGTTGGGCCATAAAGAACATTGAGCACTGAAGAATTGATGCTTTCAAACTGTGGTGTTGGAGAAGACTCTTGAGAGTCCCTTATAATGCAAGGAGATCAAACCAGTCGATCCTGAAGGAAATCAGTCCTGAAAGTTCATTGGAAGGACTGATGTTGAAGCTCCAATACTTTGACCACCTGATGCAAAGAACTGACTCATTCAAAAAGATCCTGATGCTGGGGAAAATTGAAGGCAGTAGGAGAAGGGGATGACAGAGAGTGAGATGGTTGGATGGCATCACCGACTCCATGGACATGAGTTTGAGCAAGCTCTGGGAGATGGTGATGGACAGGGAGGGCTGGCGTGGTACAGTCCATGGGGTCGCAAAGAGTTGGTCATGAATGAGTAACTGAACTGACTGGAATAAAGGGGAAACTGAAGTTTCAGTCTTTCCTGAACCTCTTCCTTATGACACAGCAACTCCTGTGATTCATTTTCTGACCTGGGTGGGCTTAGAGATATGCCCTGCGCGTGAAGTACAGGAAGATAGTATGGCCACAGTACAAAGGCTTTCATATAAAGTTAATTAGTGACAAAAAAAATTTATCCTGGATGATGGGACCATCTGTTGCTGTTTAGTCACTGAGCTGTGTCTGACTCTTTGCGACCTCAAGGACTGCAGCCTGCCAGGCCACTCTGTTCGTGAGATTTCCCAGGCAAGAATACTGGAGTGGGTCACCATTTCCTTCTCCAGGGGATCTTCCCAACTGAGGAAGATGGGACTGTATACTTCAAGGTATAACAGAGTAACTGCTTTTGAGTCACCCTCACAAACTTGAAATATATATAAATTACAGAAAGGAGGACTTCCCTGGTGGTCCAGTGGTGAAGAATCTGCCTGCCACGGGACATGGGTTTGATCCCTGGTCCGGGAACATCCCACATGCCTCGGGGCAACAAAGTCCGTGCACTACAACGACTGAGCCCACATGCTCTACAGCCTGCATGCTGCGACAAGACAATCATTGCCATGAGAAGCCCAGGCACTGCACTAGAGACTAGCCTCTGCTCATCACAGCTAGAGAAACCCACAAGCAGCAATGAAGACCCAGTGCAGCCAAATTAAATAATACTTTCTGAAATTCTCAGGGGAAAAAACACGAAGTAACAGCTTTCCAGCATTGAACAAGAAGCAATCCAGGATTGTGATTCTTTAATAAGGAGGAATTAGGTAGGCCCTATATTCACTTCTAATATACTTCTGAAAAAACTTTCCTCCTAGAGTGCAGGGAGGTGGCAGCTGAGCAAAGTGGGACTCTTTCTGACCTAAGGAGACAGAGATCAAAACCTGATGCCTGCAACTCATGAGGAAGGACACAAGTCAGGAAGAATCTATAAACAGGGAAGATCTCAAAAGTATACAAGAGTATTCTCTGTACATTCATGTCTGTGGGTTGGGCAGCTTCAGGACCCCAATTAGAGTATGATTCCTGGGGAGGTGAGAACTGAAGGTGGATACCAGATGCTGTACAGTGATAGAGAAGTTGAGGTTCCAACCCAGTGAGAGTGGAAAGAACTTTCCTGGCAACTCAGATTTTCTGTTATGATTGATCCTCCAAATTCTAAGTTGTTGGATTAATGAACCCACCCTGGACTAAGGGTCATGCCCTAAGATTAAATCAAAAATTGAAATTAAATCACAATGACAAACAATTATAGTAAGCTTAAGAGACTAAAGGACATCTGTCAGTAATTTAGCTGCCTATCAAAATAAAATTCAGTGTCCTTAAAGAAAGGGTAATCCAGACTCCCCGTAAGACATCATTCAAAACATTCACTATACAACAGAAAATTAAAAATAAATGTGAAATGAAGTAAATGTGACCCAAATTTGAAGGAAAAAGAGCCAATAGAAGTAGAACCCATATTATCCTAGATATTAGAATTATCTAAGAACTACACAAGAACTACAAACCATGTATCATAAGTATATCTAAGTTTTTAAAGGAATAATTAATAATAAAAAAAAGAATAAATGAGAAATCTCAACAGAGATTTAAAACTGTAAAAATAGGAATTCTAGAAATAAAATTTTTACTGGATTGAATTAAAAACATTAGAGACTGCAAAAGAAAAGATTAGTGAATTTAGAGACATAAAAATAGAGTAACGGCTGAGAAGCCCCTATTGGAAGAACTTTCCAACACACAGTAATTATAAACTGTGAAATACACACGAACACACACATTCTGCAAGGCAGCCAAAAGCATGAAGTGTAGAAAACACTTGAGAAGGCAAAAAGATACTGGGTGAGTTTTCCATTTTAATGATGCTATCATGAGGACAGGTCTCAGACAACAAAATATTGAGTGACTAAAACATGACCATAAGCCAAGTCTCAGTGCTTTAAAGAATCAATGACAATATTCAGCTGTACCCACTGCACAGAAACAAACAAACAAACCAAAAAAAAAGAAAAAAAAACGGGGGTGTGGGGGGTGGTGGGTAATAAAATAAAAGAAAGAGCCAGAGAAGAGGACCCTTAAATTCCCTATATGAAATATCCCAAATCTCTGACAATCCTATAAGCCTTGAATTACATATGGAATAAATTCCAGATAACTACCCTAAAGTTAAAAAAAAAAACTAAATTTAAAACTCAGAATTCTGAGTTGAGAACAGCATAGTTAACAACCTGCTAAACAAGCAAATGAACAAAGCTTCATGTTCCTCAAAGGACATAAATGAATCACGAGTCCCTATGATATATCATTAAAAATATGTAGGACAAAATCCAAAATAATTAGACACACATACATACATACACACACACACACACACCAAGAAAATGTGACCCATACACAAGAGAAACAGAAGAACAACAGTAACACTAAAATAAAAATAGTGACAATGGAATAAACAAATAAGAATTTTGAATCTCACAATCAAATTTTGAATTATAATCATAGCTATTATAGTCAAGGAAATGAAAAAATGTCTCAACATTAAGTAAAATGTTAATGAATGAATGATCAAAATATCAATTGTAAAGAGAACCCAAATGGAAATTCCAAAACTAAAATTTATGGTTGATTATATTAATTATTAAATAGACTTTACAATAGTTTGAAATAAAAAGTTGGTGAAATAGAAAAATCAATAAAACTTTTTGCAGTCTGTAGAAAAGGAAAAAATTGAAAACAAATAAGCAACCAGAACCTAAGGAACCTTTTCAACAACACAATAAGGTGATTGGAGTACCAAAAAAAAAAAAAGAAAATAATTGAGAGAGGATGGGCAAAAAAAATTGAGAAAATAATGAAGAAAATGTAGACATCTACAATGTAGACTGAGCGACTTCACTTTCACTTTTCACTTTCATGCATTGGAGAAGGAAATGGCAACCCACTCCAGTGTTCTTGCCTGGAGAATCCCAGGGATGGGAGAGCCTGGTGGGCTGCCATCTATGGGGTCGCACAGAGTCAGACACGACTGAAGTGACTTAGCAGCAGCAGCAGCACAATGTAGACAAATAGAATAAATAAAAACAAAACCAGACTTAAACATAAATATATTGTAGTTAAAATATAGTCAAATACACAGAGAAAACTTGAAGGCAGTCAAAGAAAAATGGCCCATTACCTACACAAGAACAAGAATTCAAATGACTGCTGAATACTCATCAATAAAATGGAAATCAGAAAATAGTAAAATGAAATATTTAAAGCGCTAAAGGGAAAAACTTATACCCAGTTAACATAGTAATCTATATCCAGATATCCACCTGTTGCAAACAAAGTTTTATTGGAATATTTCCCTGCCTTTTTTAAAGTATTATCTATGGCTACCTTTATTCTATAATGGCAGATTAAGACTACATGGTCCACAAAATCTGTATCACTACTTGGCCTCTTAAAGACATGTTTGCCTGTTTAAAGCAAAAATTATAACACTGATGGTAGCTTTATAATATACATAGGTATTATATATGTGATTGCCATTTCCTTCTCCAATGCATGAAAGTGAAAAGTGAAGTCGCTCAGAAGTGTCCGACCCTCAGTGACCCCAGGACTGCAGCCTTCCAGGCTCCTCCATCCATGGGATTTCCCAGGCAAAAGTACTGGAGTGGGGTCCCATTGCCTTCTCTCATAAAGGAAGAGGAACAGGTTAAATAATCATATATGATTGCAATGTTCTTGTATTTTTTTAATTCAATAGTTTAATTTAAAGAAGACTGTAAAAATTTAAGAATACATATTGTAATCTCAAGAGAAATAATTTAAAAAATAGTTCAATGACAATAGATATTTATACTCCTGGAAAAAATCTACTAATCCATAGGAAGGCAGGAAATGAGCAGCAGAGAGATATAAAAAAGAGGGACAAACAAAAAAACAATTATTTAAAAGTACAGTTATTCCCAAGAGAAGACAGTAAAGGAGGAAGAGTAGAATTATGAACTTGGTGGATAAGCAGAACACAAATGATGAATTTGCAAATATAAACCCACCATATCAGTAATTATATTGAATTGCAATAAACTAAACATTCCAATTGAAAAAGCAGAATGCACTTAATAGATCTATAAGGACAATCCATCCAAAAGCAATAGAACACATTCTCTCCAAACACACATGAAACATTACCCAGAATAGATCATATGTTATGGCGCAAAACAAGTATTAAGAAGTTTTAGAAGACTGAAATCATATCAAGTATATTTCCAAACAAAATGTTATAAATTGAGAACTCAATTATAAGAAAACTGGAAAATACACAGAGATGTGGATATTAAACAATATGCTACTGAACAATCAAAGGATCACAGACTAAATCAAAAGAGAACCAAAAAGTACCTTGAGACAAAAAAAAAAAAAAAAAGTAAACACGGCATACCAAAACTCATGATGTCAGGAAAAGCAGTTCTAAGAGAAAAGTTCAGTGATAAATGCCTACATCAAGAAAAGAGAATGATATCAAACAAGCAACCTAACCTGACACCTCAAAGAACTAGAAAAAGAAGAAAAAACAAAGCTCAAAGTCAGCAGAAGGAAGGAAATAGAGATCATAAAGTAAATAAAAGAAACAGACAAATAAGAAAAAAGAAAACAAAAAAAAAGAAACAATGAGACTAAGAGCTGGCTTTTTAATGCCATAAACAAAACTGAAAAACCTTTAGCTAGACTTACCAAGAAAAGAAGAAATAAGACTAAAATAAGCAGAAATAAAAGAGAAAACATTACAACTGATACTGGACAAATACATACAATCATAACAAACTATTAATATAATGAACAATACCAGAACAAATTGGAGAACTTAGAAAAAATAGATTCTTAGAAACCTACAACCTATCAAGAAGGAATACATGAATCATGAGTAAGGAGATTGAACTGGCAATCCCAAAACACACAATACACCCCCAAAACACAAAGTGCGGGGTCAGACAGTTTCACTGATTAATACTAACAAATATATAAAGAGAAATGAATACCAATTCTCAAACTCTTCCAAAAAATACAAGAGGAAAGGCCACTTGCAAACTAACTTTGAAAAGCCAACATTACCCTTCTATTATAACCAAAAAGAATATTATGTGAAATGAAAATTATAGGCCAATATCCTTGATATCTGGTCCCATCACTGCATGGCTAAAAGAAGGGGGAAAAGTGGAAACAGTGACAGATTTTGTTTTCTTGGGCTCCAAAGTAACTCACTGCAGACAGTGACCACAGCCATGAAATTAAAAAACGCTTGCTCCTTGGGAGAAAAGCGACGATAAACCTAGGCAGCATATTAAACAGCAGAGACATCACGTTGCCAACAAAGGTCAGTACAGTCAAAGCTATGGTTTTTCCAGTTAATTCTGTATGGATGTGAGAGTTGGACCATAAAGAAGGCTGAGTGCCAAAAAATTGATGCCTCTGAATTCCGCTGCTGGAGAAGATTCTTGAAGGGTCCCTTGGACTGCAAGATCAAACCAGTCAATCCTAAAGGAAGTCAGCCCTGAACATTCATTGGAAGGACTGATGATGAAGCTGAAGCTCCAATACTTTTGCCACGTGATTCAAAGAATCAACCCATTGAAAAAGAAACTGACGTGCAGAAAGATTGAAGGCAAAAGGAGAAGAGGGCAGCAAAGGATGAGATGGTGAGACAGTATCACCAACTTAATGGACATGAATTTGAGCAAATTCTGGGAGATGGTAAAAGTCAAGGAAGCCTGACATACTGCAGTCCATGGGGATGAAAAGAGTCAGACACAACTTAGGGACTGAAAAACAACAATAATCCCTGATAAACATAGATGAAAAAATCCTCAACAAAATATTAGCCAACTGAATTGAAGAATACAGTAGTAAGTGGATTTATGAGCAAGCTGGATTTATTCCAGGGATGCAAGGATGGTTCAATATGTGTAAATCAACTTGTGTGATAGAACTCATTAACAAAATGGGGAATAAAAATCATAGATTCCTCTCAGTTGATTCAGAAAAAAAAGCATTTGATGAAACTCAACATTCATTTATTATAAAAACTCTCAACAAAGTGGTATAGACGGAAGGTACCTCAACCTAATACAAGCTATATGTGACAACCCAACAGTCAATATGATACTCAACAGTGAAAAGGTGAAAACTTTTCCTTTAAGATCAGTAACAAGACCAGAATCACCACTTATATTGAACAGAAGGAGTCAAGGTTTGGGAAAACTTTTCTTAAGATGCAAGAGAATTGGGTATGTTTAAATGCTAGTGGAAAGGAGTCAACAGGGAAGGAGAGAATAAAAAGAAGAAATGATTAATTGAAGAGGAACCCTGAAAAAGTGAGAGGAAAGAGATCCATAACACAAGTGAAAAGATTTACTTTAAGTAAAAGGAAAGCCCTTCTTCCACAACAACAAAATGAAAAAGAAAATAAAGGGGTATGGATGTAGATAAACTTGTAAATCTAGTGGAAGGGAATTGAGGGAGTTCCCTAAAATGGATTCTGAATTTCTCTGTGGGAGACTAGATCATTTGGGAAAAAGTCCATGGTGGAGAAATGGAAGGGAAGAATTCAAAGCTGAAAATAGTTGGTGTGCTTGTTGGAGCAAGATGAGTTCAGTTATGAAACAAGAACATTGAATAAAGTCCCTAAGAAAGACAATGCCAAAGAATGCTCAAACTACTGCACAATTGCACTCATCTCACATGCTAGTAAAGTAATGCTCAAAATTCTCCAAGCCAGGCTTCAGCAATATGTGAACTGTGAACTTCCAGATGTTCAAGCTGGTTTTAGAAAAGGCAGAGGAACCAGAGAGCCAATTGCCAACATCTGCCGGATCATCGAAAAAGCAAGAGAGTTCCAGAAAAACATCTATTTCTGCTTTATTGACTATGCCAAAGCCTTTGACTGTGCAGATCACAATAAACTGTGGAAAATTCTGAAAGAGATGCGAATACCAGACCACCTTACCTGCGTCTTGAGAAACGTGTGTGCAGGTCAGGAAGCAACAGTTAGAACTGGACATGGAACAACAGACTGGTTCCAAATAGGAAAAGGAGTATGTAAAGGCTGTTTATTGTCACCCTGCTTATTTAACTTATATGCAGAGTACATCATGAGAAATGCCAGGCTGGATGAAGCCTGGCAATCCAAGATTGCCTTGAGAAATATCGATAACCTCAGATATGCAGATGACACCACCCTTATGGCAGAAAGTGAAGAAGAACTAAAGAGCCTCTTGGTGAAAGTGAAAAAGGAGAGTGAAAAAGTTGGCTTAAAGCTCAACATTCAGAAAACTAAGGTCATGGCATCCGGTCCCATCACTTCACGGCAAATAGATGGGGAAACAGTGGCAGACTTTATTCTTTGGGGCTCCAAAATCACTGCAGATGGTGACTGCAGCCACGAAATAAAAAAACGTTTACTCCTTGGAAGGAAAGTTATGACCAACCTAGACAGCATATTAAAAAGTAGAGACATTACTTTGCCAACAAAGGTCTGTCTAGTCAAGGCTATGGTTTTTCCAGTAGTTATGTATGGATGTGAGAGTTGGACTATAAAGAAAGCTGAGTGCTGAAGAAATGATGATTTTGAATTCTGTTGTTGGAGAAGACTCTTGAGAGTCACCTGGACAGCCAGGAGATCCAACCAGTCCATCCTAAAGAGATCAGTCCTGAATATTGATTGGAAGGACTGATGTTGAAGCTGAAACTCCAATACTTTGGCCACCTGATGCAAAGAACCGGCTCATTAGAGAAGACCCTGATGCTAGGAAAGATTGAAGGCAGGAGGAGAAGAGGACAACAGAGGATGAAATGGTTGAATGGCTTCACCTACTCGATGGACATGGGTTTGAGTGGACTCCAGGAGTTGGTGATGGACAGAGAGGCCTGGCATGCTGCAGTCATGGAATTGCAAAGAGTCGGACATGTCTGAGTGACTGAACTGAACTGAACTGATTGAGTTGGTGACAATAATATGATCCTCATGGGCTGCATGGTCTTCCAGAAGGGATCAGTAGCTCAAATGCAGGTGGGGAGGAAGAAAACTGTTGCATTGGACTTTTGACAAGTGAAACAGATAGAGAGGCGCTTACTGATTAAGTGGTAACAGTAATAAAACATACACTGGAAAATAGGGAGTGGACAGAAGAGTAGCCTAATGAACAGGCAGAATATGGGACTAACAATGTACTAAGAATCCTGTGGGAGTCTAAGCACTATTATATTTATTAAATTCTATCTACAAATTAAAAGGAAAGGAGTATGTGGTCTGAGGGTGAAATACCTGAGACATGACTTTGTAATACCTGTAGACAATTAGGCAATCTATACATCTACTGCTGTGATAGTTGAAACCTAAGAGTCTTAATGAGGAGTATAGATGAAATACCTCTCACCTTGGGAATGAGATATTCTCTGAATTTAATGTCCTGAGCTGCAGCATGGGGTAGGTTGTTGGGGATAAGGTCAATGAATCTCTGGATCTCGTGGATCACAGCATCTGTGTAGGGCATGCGGCTCCTGTCCTCCATGCATGGACTCCGGTTTCTGCCAACCACACGGTTAATTTCTTCCTGCACTTTAGCTGGCAAGGTAGAAATCAGAATTTATGTCAAGTGATAAAGATATTTTGTCTTCTTAATCATGATTACATTGTGGTAGGATATGGAGAGAAGGAAAAATTACATGTGTTTTCCTACAAGGGAAAAAATGAAAAAGAATTTCAGTGTCATGGACAAATTGGAATTTCATTAGAGACTTAAATACACATACATATAAAGCACAGTTACATCATGAAATTCATTTCTCAATTCTGATACTCTCCTTTGTGTATTTTTTAAAACAAACTCAGGGATGTGGGATCTCAAAGGCTCACATCATGCAGTTTAACCATTTTGTTTATGTCAGTTTTATTTTATGAAAGTTCTAAAAGAGTAGAAGTACTCCATGCAGTAAATACTTAATAAATGGACCAACTGAACAAGATGCTTGGTTGACTCAACACATAGGAATAATGAGTAAGTTAAGGGAGAATATTCAAGATGACAGAGTAGAAAGACTCTGAGATCACCTCCTCCCACAAGCATTACAAAATGATTAATACAATGATTTACAGCACAACTATCAATAAGAACAACCTGAAGTCTAAGAGAAAGTTCTTCAACAACTAAAGATCTAAGGATGGAATCATGAATGCATAGGAGAAGCAGAATCATAGCACAGTTAAGACTTTATCCTCAGGTAGGAGACCCATGAACAGGTTAATTACAATTACAGAGGTTCTCCCCAAGGAGTGAGGGGTCTGAACCCATCACTGGGCTCCCTAACCCAGGAGTGCTGCACCAGGAAGAGGAGGCCCCAGAGCACTTGGCTTTGCAGGCCAACAGGGCTTATTTCAGATGATCTAGTGAGCTGCGGGAAGTAGAGACTCCACTCTTAAAGAGCGTATACAAAATCTCACCCACTCTGGGACCCAGAAGCAGGAGCAGTAATTTGAAAGGAGCCTGGGTCAGACCCATTTATTGATCTTGGACAGCCTCCCAGAGAGGCACAGGGCAGTTGGGGCTCACCTCCAGAACACATATGCTGGTAGCAGCTACTTTGGAGAGCTCATCCCAACACATGGACATGAATGATAGTAAGTGCAATTTTAGAATCTTCCCTGTGGTTTATTAGTGCCAGAACTTGGCCCATCTCATCAGCCAGTTATCACCTGTTCTTGGATGTGGGACACCAAGCAGCTAGCTGGACTGGGACATACTCCTACCCACCAGCATGCCACTTACTATAGCAGCCCTGAGCCCCAGCTGCCCCTGGACCCAACCCCACTCACCAGTTGGGAGACACCAACCCCAGGACTCCCTGGGCCCCCATCCAGACAATGAGCAGGCCAACTGCAACTCCAGGACCCCTAGGGTCCTACAGCCAGGGAACACAGGATCTGGCTCCCCCTACCAAGATACCCAAGACCCTGCAGCCAGAGAAACCAGGATGTGGTCTCATACACCAGAAGGCAGGTACTATCCTCAAGACTCCTGGGGCCTGATCCACCAACTAGCAGGCCAACCTCAGCCCCAGGACCACAGCAGTCCTGCAGCCAACCATGTCAAGATCCAGCCTACTCAACAGCAGGTCAGCACCACTAGAAGACATCTTGGGTCTCAGGCTCACCCAACAGCAAACTGACACCCAATTCTAGGAAGCCCCAGAACTCTCTGCCAGCCATCTCAGGAAGAGGCCCTGGACCCAGCTCTAACCACCAGAGGGCCAGCACTAGACTGGACCCCATGGGGTTTCATAACCAGCTGCCACATGACCCAACCCCACCCACCATCACCCAGCAGCTGCTCCACTAGAAAAATGTATTGAATACAAACAGAAGAAAAAGAAAGTTGAGGAAACAATTCTTATACAAAATAGACTTTAAAACAAAGACTGTATGGAACAAGAGAAAAAAGAAGGAAGGACATTACACAATGATGAAAGAATCAACCGGCAAAAAGATATAACAATTACAAATCTATATGCATACGTGCTAAGTTGCTTCAGTCAACTTATGACAGCATGGAAAGTCCTAGAAGATATATTATGCGACCCTTTGGACTGTGCCCACCAGGCTCCTCTGTCCATGAGATTCTCCAGGCAAGAATAATGGAGTGGGTTGCCATGCCCTCTTCCAGGGGATCTTCTCAACCCAGGGAATGAACCCACATCTCTTATGTCTCACATGCAAGTTGGCAGGTGAGTTCTTTACCACTAACACTCCCTGGGAAGCCCGTAAATATATATACATATAACTAGTTCACTTTGTTGTACAGCAGAAACTAATACAACATTGTAAGACAATTAAACTCAAAAAAATTAAAAATAAAAGTGTCTTAATAGGTCAAAGCACAAAGCATGATAAAGTAAAGGAAATATTCTCTTAGATGAGGACCAAATAAAGAAAAAAAGGAGAATGAGAAATTACATTTTTCAGGAAATTTTGTTTGGCCAAAAGAGTGTATTTGAACAGAATTTTTGTGTATAACTTTTTAATTTAAAGAGTGAGGTTTTTTGATGAAGAAAGATTGTGATTTTGTTGAGTCAATCCTTCCATTGCAAATGCATCTGAGTAGAATTAACTTTTGACAAAAGTACATGTATTGGACTTGGAAGGCTTATCAAGCAATATCATTGTAGAGAAGATTCTTCACCATCTGAGCCACCATGGAAGCCCTACTGCACCTGACCTGATGCAAATCAAGGATACTCCACCACAGTAGGGAGGACTGTGACCTCTGCCCTCCATAATTCTGCTACTGGTTAAACATTTTATTCTCCTGTTTTATTATACTCTGATTTGAATGCAATTCATACAATGATAGGAAGATATACTAAGGATAGAAGTTTTTCTTGTACATCTTCTAGGCAGATGAAGAGTAGAAAAGTCATCAGTGTTGCCTGCCAATTTCTAACCAGAATTTCATCCTGTCCATCATCTGTGATCCTACCTGTGACCTCTGGGTGCTTCAGCAGGAGCAGGACCCCATATCTCAGAGTGAGGCTTGTTGTCTCTGTTCCAGCAGTAAGCACATCCCATACAGTGGTGATCAAGTTGTCCATGGTAAACTCAGACTGTTTATTGTGTTTCTCCTGGCAATGATGTATTAGGATTACACGATAAGTAAAAGTAACTTACAAGCAACTTAAAACAATTCCATATAACAACATAATTGTTAAAGTTTACTTATTTGACAAATTAAGCCAAACATTAGAGAATGTTATAGATGACGGTAAAGTTAGATGCATTGTTAGAATTTCTTCAATTAAAATATAACCAGAGTTAAACTTCCAACAAGTCCTTTCTGATTCCTCACTTGCTCACCCACTGGAGTAAATCAGTTCTTCAGTAATTTCTTTCTAACCTGACTCTTATCAAGTCATCACTGCTACTCACCATCAGTTCGAGCATCTATTGTCTATTTCATCATATCTGAATTTCTCACTCAGGCCTTCAGAACCACCTATCCTCAAATTGAAACACTATTCCCAAATTCATCAGTCATTAAACCCATGACAGTTCCTCAGTTTCTATCAAGACAATCTCTTTAAGAATTCCACACACTTCATCACTACACTTATCTTTCCCTGAACCAGTTTTGTCCTCTCTGCTAATCCTCAAAACCTACTTCATCTGTTTTCTACTGTCTTTTCCAAGAGTAGCCTTTCTAGATTCCCATCCATTTCTGCCTTCTCTCATTTCTTACATCACCCATTCATGGAATTTATTTAATGAAAGAGAATATACCATCTATCACTTATCTTGAATGTGTGTGTGTGTTTCAATCTGTTCTCAAATAAAGAACCAGCTTTAACATGGTAAATATAAACACTTCCAAGCAATTTTCAGTGACAATGCAGAAATAATTCAAGACATCCAGTATGGTTTGCACAATAGGTTGCAAAAGCAATGAATATATCTTTAAGAAGGAGCATTTGTTTTAATAAACCAATTCCACTGAGAAGAACAAAGCTATTCCATGTATTACACCACTCCACCTACAAAGATGAAGTAGCAAGTCTGGGTTCCATTTTACCTTTTCCATTTTAATCAGGAAGTAATCAATAAAGTCTTGAGGGTTATTGAGGTCCAAGGATTCTTGGTGTTCCTTTATTTTCTCCAAAATAAACTTTCTTTGCTCAGTCATGTTTTTAAATAATGTGTTATGACTCCCTGGGAGATAATGTAGTAAAGAGGGGAAAGCATTGTAGAGCTAAAAAAGAAAAAAAGCAGTCAATTCATTCAGCAAAGATTTACAAGCCCATATTATGGTGCAGACATATTGCTATAAAATGAGTAAATAAAGATGAGTAAGATATGCTCCTTGCACTGGAACCCATTTGGGATTTGAAGGAGAGGGAACTGATAAAATGGCCTGAGTGACAGTATGCACAGATTACCAACTAATTTCAAAACCATTCGAATTATTTTCATAACCAAAACTTGGAAGAAATTCAGGGTCATACCACATCTTTCCAAATGAGGGCACTGAGGTTCGGAAAGGTTAGTCAACCAGTCTAAGTCACAAAACTAGTGACAGAGGTAGATTCCAGTGTTTATCCCAGTTTACACTACACACATGTCTACAGAGAGTCACCTAAACAGTGTGCAGGGATCATACACTTTTCTACATTTATTTTTATGAAAATATATTAACAGTTGACACATATTATATTAGTTTCAGGTGTACAAAATGGTGATTCACCATTTACACACATTATAAATTAATCACCATGATAAGCCCAGGAATCATCTGTCATCATACAGTTATTGAAATGTTATTGACTCTATTCCTTATGCTGTATATTATATCCTTGTGACTTATTACACTTATATCTGAAGTTTATATTTCTTAATCCTTTTTACCTATTTCATTCGTCCCTCTACTTCTTCCTCTCTGAGGACCACAAATTCTTCTCTGTATCTATGAATTTGTTTCTGTTTTATTTTGTTTGTTTTAAAATTGTTTTAATTCTAAATATGAAGCAAATCATATAATATTTGTCTTTGTCTGACATTCTTCCCTTAGCATAATATCTTCTAGGACTATCCATGCTGTCATATATGGCACAATTTCATTCTTTTATACGGCAAAGTAATATTTCATTGTGTGTATGTGTGTGTATTCCACTTCTTTTTTATCCTTTCGTCTATCAGTGGACACTTAGGTGGTTTTGATATTCTACCTTTTGTAAACAATGCTACAATGAACATAAGGGTACATATATCTTTTTGAATAAGTTTCTTTTCTTCAGATAAATACCCAGAAGTTTTCTAGAGAGAAGTACCCAGTTGAGTCCCAGATCTTATAGGAGCTCTATTTTTAACTTTTTGAGGAACCTCTATACTGTTTGCCATAGTGACCATTTCAATTTACATTCCTACCAACAGTGCATAAGTGTTCCCTTATCTCCACATCCTCCCAACACATGTTATTTCTTCTCTTTCTTATAATAGCCATTCTGACTGGTGTGAGGTAAAACCCTTTAGTGTTTTCATTTGTATTTTCCTGATAATTAGTGTTTTGACCATCTTTCCATGTGCCTATTGGCCAACTTTTGTCTTCTTTGGAAAAATATCTATTTGAACCTCCTGTCCATTTTTTAATTAGGGTTTTCTTTTGGTTGTTGAAGTGTATGAGTTCTTTGTGTATTTTGAACACTAACTCCTTGTCAGATACATCATTTGCAAATATATTCTATTCAGCAGGCAGGCGTTTTGTTTTGTTGACAGTTACCTTCACTGTGCAAAAGCTTTTACATTTGAGTAGGTCACATTCCTTTATTTTTGCTTTTGTTTCCCTTGCCTAACAATGCATAATCAAAAAAAGATCAACAAGATTAATGTCAAAGAGCACACATCCATGATTACTTCTAGAATTTTTATAGTTCTGGTTCTTACATTTAAATCCTTAATCCATTTTGAATTTATTTTATATGTGGTGTGATAAAGGCATCCAGTTTGACTCTTTTGTATGTAACTGTCCAGTTTTCCCAATACCATTGATTGAAGAGGGTGTTTTTTCTACATTTTGTATTCTAGCTTCTTTTGTTGTATATTAATTACCTACTAAGTGTGGTAAGTATCTAAGCTGTCTCTTCAGTTCCACTGATCTATGTCTGCTTTTTTGCCAGTACCATACTTTTTTTCTTTGCTTGTGTGGCTAGAACTTCCAGTACTATGCTGAAACAAAAGTGGGGAGAGTGGGAATCCTTGTGTTGTTCCTGATTTGAGAGGAAATACTTTCAGGGTTTCACTTTTGAGAATGATGACAGCTTCTCCTATAGGGGCTTTATTACATTTAAGTATGTTCCCTCTCTATTCACTCTTTATTATCATAAATGGATGTTGAATTCAGTCAAAACATTTTTTTTTGCATAACTTAAAAAAATCATATGATTTTTATTTTTCATTTGTTAATGCCATGTATCACATAGATGGATTTGCAGACACTGAACCAGCTTTGCATCCCCAGAATAAATTTGGCTTATTCATAGATTATAATTGTTATAATGTATTACTGATTTCAATTTCATGCAAAGATGGGCACAATAAAGGATAGAAATGGTATGGACCTAACAAAAGTAGAAGATATTAAGAAGAGGTGGCAAGAATACACAGAACTATACAAAAAAGATCTTAATGACCCAGATAATCACGATGGCATGATTACTCACCTAGAACCAGACATCCTGGAATGTGAAGTCAAATGGGCCTTAGGAAGCATCACTACAAATAAAACTAGTGGAAGTGATGGAATTCCAGCTGAGCAATTTCAAATCCAAAAAGATGATGCTGTTAAAGTGCCAAACTCAATATACCAGCAAATTTGGAAAACTCAGCAGTGACCACAGGACTGGAAAATGTCAGTTTTCATTCCAATCCCAAGAAAGGCAATGCCAAAGAATGTTCAAACTACCACACAACTGCACTCATCTCACATGCTAGCAAAGTAATGCTCAAAGTTTTCCAAACCAGGCTTTGACAGTACATGAACTGCGAACTTCCAGATGTTCAAGCTGGATTTAGAAAAGGCAGAGGAACCAGAGATCAAATTGCCAAAATCTGTTGGATCATAGAAAAAGCAAGAAAAGTCCAGAAAAACATCTACTTCTGCTTCATTGACTACACCAAAGCCTTTGACTGTGTGGATCACAACAAACTGGAAAATTCTTCAAGTAATGGGAATACCAGACCACCTGACCTGCCTCCTGAGAAACCTGTAGGCAGGTCAAGAAGCAAGAGTTAGAACTGGACATGGAACAAGAGACTGGTTCCAAATTGGGAAAGGAATACATCAAGGCTGTATGTCTCACTACTTATTTAGCTTATATGCAGAGTACATCATGGGAAATTCCCAGTTGGATGAAGCTCAAGCTGGAGTCAAAATTGACAGGAGAAATATTAATAACCTCAGATATGCAGATGACACCACCCTGATGGCAGAAAGCCAAGAAGAACTAAAGAGCCTCTTGATAAAAGTGAAAGAGGAGAGTGAAAAGGCATCTTAAAACAAACATTCAAAAAACAAAGATCATGGCATCTACTCCCATCACTTTATAGTGAATAGATGGGGAAGCAATGGAAACAGTGACAGACTTTGTTTTCATGGGCTCTAAAATCACTGCAGATGGTGACTGCAGCCATGAAATTAAAAGACACTTGCTCCTTGGAAAAAAAGCTATGACCCCCTACACAGCATTATTAAAAAGCAGCAACATTACTTGGCCAACAAAGGTCTGTCCAGTCAAAGCTGCCATTTTCCCAGTAGTCATGTATGGATGTGAGAGTTGGCAAAGAAAGTTGAGCACCAAAGAACTGATGCTTTTGAATTGTGGTGTTGGAGAAGACTCTTGAGTGTCCTTTGGACTGCAAGGAGATCCAACCAGTCCATCCTAAAGGAAATCAGTCCTGAAGATTCATTGGAAGGGCTGATGCTGAAGTGGAGGCTCAAATACTTTGGTCACCTGATGCGAACAACTGACTCATTAGAAAAGACCCTGAAGCTGGGGAAGATTGAAGGCAGGAGGAGAAGGGGACGACAGAGGATGAGATGGTGGGATGGCAGCATCACCAACTCAATGGATATGAGTTTGAGCAAGCTCCAGGCATTGGTGAGGGACAGGGAATCATGGCATGCTGCAGTCCATGGGGTCAGAAAGAGTTGGACATGACTGAGCAACTTAACTGAACTGAATATTCTGTTGAGGATTTTTGCAGCTAGGTTCATCAAAAATATTGGCCTTAATTATTCTTTTCTTTTTAATTTTTTTTCTAATTTAGGTATAAGGGTAATGCATCATAGAATAAGTTTGAAAGTGTTCCTTTAGACATGTTTGGAAAGGTCAGGCATTAGTTCTTTTTTAAATATTTGATAGAATTCACTCGTGAGGCCATCTGGTCCTGGATTTTTGATTTTGTGGAGTTTTGATTCCTGGTTCTATTTCACTACTAGCGTTCCATCTTCAGATTATCTGTTTCTTCCTGATTCAATCTTGGTATGTGCTTCTATGAATTTATCCATTTTCCACTAGGTGTTTAATTTATGGGTGTATAATTATTCATTGTAGTCTCTCATGATTCTTTGAAATTCTGTGATATCAATTGTAATGTTCCTCTTTCATTTCTGATTTTATTTATTTGCACTTTCTTTTTTTCTGATGAGTCTGGCCAGAGTTTATCAAATCTGATTATCTTTTCAAAGAACCAGCTTTTTGTTCACTAATCTTTTCTATTGCCCTTTTAGCCTCTATTGTTTATTTAGTCTCTGATCTTTATTATTTCCTTCCTTCTGCTAACTTTGGGCTTTGTTTGTTCTTCTTTTTCTAGTTTGTTTTTTTTTTTTTCCTTTGTTGTTGTTTTGTTTTTTGATGTATGTGTGTGTGTGTGTGTGTAGCAGTTTTATTAAAGTAAGAAAAGGGACAGAGAAAGCTTCTGACATAGACATCAGAAGGGGGACAGAGAGTACTCCCCTCGCTAGTCTAAGCAAGGGAGTTATATAAGTTTTTAATTAGTTATGATAAATCAAAAAAATGTCTCAAGGTTGTAAAGGTCTTACTAGATCCACTCCCATAATTTACATTTTAAGATAACAGGATTAGCCACAAGTTTTTCATGAAGGAGAAACTGTCCTCAAGAAGGATGTATTGTTGTTATATAATCCTTAGTACACAGTTTAAAATGAGTTGTTTGTGTGTAATCATCAGTACTAGGCTTAAGTAAAAAAATGTTTTCTGTGACGAAGACTAAAGAATGTAGAGGGAAAAAAATATGTTTGTCCTTTCCTCCTCCTTGAGAATTCCAGAACCCTACCTCTGCTTCATGAGCCCAGATCACTTTCTCCTCCTTAGGGATCCCAGACTTCTTATCAACCTGCCTAGGAATTGACTCTCTCATCCCCTCCTTTTCTTTTGGAGAATTATGTTGCCAAGGGAAAGGGGCATCCTTTTCATTCTATAATTACTTCCTGCTGTTGAGGGGTGTCATCCCTAAACTGTTGAGGCAACATATTCTCCTAACCCTCATATTGAGGGTCTCTGATCCATGGGCCCCAAGTAATAGTTGGGGGAGGCTGCGGCACTTGTAGGAGCCTGGACAACCATTTGTAACCTAAAAGCTTTCAGAAAGTTAGAAACAAACCCCGTTATACAGTTACAGATGTGAGGCAAAATAGTCATTAAACCAAGCTCAAACATAATCAAAATTAAAAGTACATTATGTCCATAGTTACATCAGTTCATCTTAGGATTGCTAGATGTCATCAGATCAAGAAGAGGCATCACATACGATTGTTGCTGGTGAAGACTTGAAGGAAGTCCTTTTGGAGAAACCCACCATGGGAAACCTTCAATTGATGAGGAGGTTGAAGAGCTGAAAGCTGAGTCACATGGTTAATTTTAAGGCTTCAGTGTCTATAACAATGTCTGTGTGTAAGAAGGCTCTTCCATAGGTACATTCAAATGGGAACAGTCCTTCCTTTTTAGGGGCAATTCGAGCCCTCATTAAAGCTATGGGTAGAATTTAAACCAACTGTCTTGTGGTTCCTGAGTTAGTTTACACAGATGCCTCTTAATAAAGTCATTAGCCTTTTCAACTTTTTCTGAAGATGGGGTCTCCAGGAACCGTGTAAGTGATATTTTATTCCTAGAATTTTCTACACCCCTTGAGTTACAGCAGTTTTAAAGACAGAGCCATTGTTGCTCTGAACTTTAGAGTTTAAGATCTCACTCACATCATGAGAAGTCAGTACAGTACGATATTTGCCCATTAGTCAAAATCAATAGTAGCTTTAGACATTAGCAAAACAATAGTAGCAATTACCGTTAAGGAATGTGGCATAGGCTTTTTTTTTTTTTTTTTACTAAGGAACAAACTAAACTCTGATCCTGTGGGCAAGCTCAAAGCAGGAGCGTGCAAGAGAGCAGTTTGAAGAGCCTTAAAAGCCTTTTAAGTCTCTGGGAACCTAACCAGCTTGTCGATTTGGGCCTGCTGAGTTTCAGTTATAAGTTTATCTAAAGGCCAGGCAAGTTCTCCATAACCCAGAATCTGAATGTGGCAGTAGCCTGTAATGCCCCAAAATCCTCTCAAATTGTCTAAAAGTCATATTTGGCTCATTTAGAAATTTCAGACAATAAAGTATAAGGATTAGGCACTTACTATTTGTATATCTTGAATTAGTCTCCATTTATCATTTGACATTTTTACATCCAAAATAGGAGTGTTGCATGGACTACTACAGGGAATTAATAGCCTCTGTTCCTTTAAATCTTCAATGATGGATTTTAAACCTTCCTTAACCTTGGGAGTTAGTGGGTACTGCTTTTGATGTGAAAATAAGTGAGGGTCTTTGAGCTTGATAACAACAGGAACAGCATTTTGTGTTCAACCCTGTTTTTCCATCAGCCCACAATTTAGGATTTACATTTTGTTCAATTAACAGGAGAAAAAGAGCAGGCTCCATATTCATGAAAACAGGCCTGGACCTTGTTCAGTATATCCCTCCCCAGGAGGGGTGAAGGAGACTCTGGCATGATTAGAAACTCAAGAAAATAGCAGAGTCCTAGTTGCAGAATAAAGGACAACTAAAATAATAACATCCGGCTCATATGGACAGTCCCACTATAGTAGTGGATCAGGAGGAAAGTGGATCAGGAAGAAAGCGGACCAGGGGCTTCAGTGAGCACAGAGAAAGTTGCCCCAGTGTCCAAAAGAAATTGACTGATTGGCCCCCCACAGTTATTAATACCCAGGGTTCCTCGGGTGTAATTAGGATGGGAGCTTGTGTGGGGACCCCCAGGCACCTACAGTCCTGATTGTCTTAAGAGTCCAATCCCTGGGGCCTACACCTCGGAGGGCAGTCTCTTCTCCAGTATGGTCCTTTGCAGACTGGACATGTAGCTGGGGGTGGCTTAGATGACTGAGGGCAATCCCGCTTGAGATGCTGCTCTTTTCACAATAATAACAAGTCCATCCCTTTTCACCTGGGTCTGTCTGGGCATTTTTCCTCAGGCTGTTTCACAGTGGCTCTAACAGCCATACTGGGGCTTCAGTTTTTTGCCTGGTTCTTTTTTACCTCTTATTTTCCTCCTCATATTCTCTACCGTAATACCGTCTGAGACACTGCAACAGTTTTTCTAAAGACTGATTTGGTCCGAACGCCTGCTTTTGTAACTTACAGCAGATACCTGGAGCTGATTGAGTGAGAAAACTATCTTTTAAGATCATTTCTCCCTCTGTAGTTTCGAGATCAACATCAGTAAACTTGCAGAGACGCTCCTGTAGTCTACCTAGGAATTTACCAGGAGTTTGCTTCTCTCCCTATTCTATCTCAGTCAACTTAGCATAGTCTAAAGTCTTTGCACTAGTTTGAGTCCTTCAAGAATACATCCAGCAAAGCAGCTCTGTTATCGGAACTGCTTGGCTCCCAGTAGGAAGGAGGGCTATTTCATGTTCCCTCTTTCCCCTTGCCTTCAAGCCATTCATCTCCAAAAGTAGTGGCTTCCCCCAAAACTCAAGTTTTTGAATCAGGAGTCAACTTCTGTCCCAAGACATATATTACATCTCTCCAAGTAAGGTCATAAAGTAAAGTTAGTCCCATAAAGCCTTCTATGTACTTCTATGTACTTCTATATCCTCTAAATAGTCTCGACCACAATTGGGACTATTGGAATTTCTACTGAGACTGAGGCAGCCCCTCCTGGAAGGGTCCCTGATTCTCAGCCTGTTCAGTTGGGAGCCCCAGATACAGGAGCAAAGTAAGAAAACAGGAGACAGCTGAAGATTTCACACCCAAATCTGCACCCTTAGGACGTAAGTCTGGCATGTCTCGCAGAGAGATAAAGAGCAACACATATGTCACTTCTACCCATTTCCTTTGTTTTCTACAGAACTTGTCTAATTGTAAAACAGTATCATAATTGAGAACCCCTTTAAACTGCCAGTGTTCCCCATTTCCCAAAGGATACTGTGGCCATTCAGTATCACAGAAGATCAGGCGTGTATTTTTTAAACTCTGGGGATCAAACTTGTCCAAAGTTTTTAAATTACATTTTAAAGGAGTGGTTCTGGAACTGTTAGCTCCCATCTCTAACAAAGAAAAAAGCAGCATCCACGGCCGTGGCTTCTTTCCATCAGAGGCGTCCCTCCCTGCTCTAGATGGGTGTGCAAACACTTTCCACTGAAGCTTTCCTTTCCTGGTCAGACTTAGTCTGTTCCTTACTGATGCAGACATTTTACTCATCCCTCCCAGTTCTATCACCAAGGTGGCATGGAGATGCACCAGGGGTAGATCTGATGACATCCCAGATTGATTTCTAGTTCCTTACCACCAAGACCTTTGTTGGATTTGCCAGAGTAGTTTCCCAGAATGTTTCCCAAGCTAGGACTACTAGAGGAAACATCCATCTTACGTGTGCCCATGTACATTCCTGAGTACAGTCCTGATAGCAGTAGAAGCAGTGAGACATAAAGAGATGAGCAATAACCAAGATGTCCCTTCTAAGTGTCACCATGCCAGTATATGTGATAACAAAGGTGGTAGAGGGCTGGCCAGTGAAGAAAAAGTGATTTTTGTCCTCAAGATAGTAGGTCCAATACTTCCATTTCCTTTCCACAGATTCCATAAAAGGAATATCTAGGGAGTTGAGACAGAAGCCATTGGAGAGCTTTCTCTGGTCTGCTAATAGCTAGCACCACCAAAGGAAGAAGCCCATTGCACTTCCAATCTGAACAGATCCTGCAGTTCCCAAGTGATGTCCTCAAAAACCTCATGGTCACCAGCAGTGCTTTATCCACATAGATAGGAGGCACAGCCATGACAAAGACTCACTTTTAGGACTCTGGGCCCTGAGGCCGGCAGTCAAGAGAGTGACCTCTAGCCTGAGAGACATTCCTGGAGTTAGAGCTCTGGCTCACTCCCAAAAAAGCTCTTGTAACTTTTGCCTCCTAGCAAGGCTATGCGCTTCCATACTTGGGGTTTAAGTAAAAGTACATAGTAATGGCATGAATCACAATGCCCTTGAAAGTCTATGATCTGACAGATCAGGTTAGTAGTTCTAATTCCCCAGGCAGTTATGGAATGGTCAAAGAGACCAGAAAAAACACTGACTGAGAAAGGAAAGCTCACTCCACACCCTTTGCCCATTTCTGGCCACTCCCCTCACAGGGACGTTGAGTGCCTCTTGAATGGCAGGTCGGTATAAACCCCCAACAAAGCTCCCCTTTTTGGAGCTCCCTTAAGTCATTACGGGGCACCTCGAAACCACAGAGCAGGGCTCATCACTTGCTTTGCACAGAACGTGTCATTCATTCACACACGCACACCATAGCGCTAGTAAAGTAAAGCAGAAAATGTGTATACTGAGAAAGCAGTGAGGCTAGAGCTCTTGAGTGTTCTTACCTTGTCCTGAAAATCCTGGATGAGCCCCCAAGATAATAGCTTATGGTGAATGATGTCAGATTGATGATATCCGAAGAAGATTTAGCTTCGGGACCAGGGACCATTCTTGATCACTCAAGAGCTTTTGTGAGCACTTTTATTAAAGAAAGAAAAGGGACCGAGAAAGCTTCTGACATAGACATCAGAAGGGGGACAGAGAGTGCCCACTCTTTTTCTAGTTTTATGTGTAATGTTAGATTGTTTACTTGGTATTTATCTGGTTTCCTGAGGTAGACCTGTTTCACTACAAACTTCCCTCTTAGAACTGCTTTTGTGAGTCACATAGATTTTGGAATGTTGTGTTTCCATTTTCATTTCTCTCAAGGTATTTTGATTTCCTCTTTGACCCATTGTTGTTTAGCAGCATCTTATTAAGCTCCCATATGTTTGTGTTTTTTCCAATTTTTTTCTTGTAACTGGTTTGTAGTTTCATACCATTGTGGTCAAAAAGATGTTCAATATCATTTCAATTTCTTGAATTTACTGACACTTGTTTACTGACATCATATGATCTATCTTGGAAAATGTCTCATGTGTACTTGAAATCAAGGTGTATTCTGCTGCAATTGGATGGAATGTTGTATATAAATCTATCAAGTCCATCTTGTCTAATGTGTTGCTTAAGGCCAGTGTTTCCTTATTTAGTTTGGCTGTTCTGTCCATGGGGTCACAAAGACTCAGACACAACTGAGTGACTGAACTGAACTGTTCAGTCCATTATGTAACTGATGTGTTAATGTCTCTTCAGTTCAGTTCAGTTGCTGAGTCTTATCTGACTCTTTGCGACCCCATGAACTGCAGCACCCCAGGCCTCCCTGTCCAACACCAATTCCCGGAGCCTACCCAAACTCATGTCCATTGAGTCAGTCATGCCATCCAACCATCTCATCCTCTGTCATCCCCTTCTCCTCCTGCCCTCATTCCCAACATCAGGGTCTTTTCAAATGAGTCCGCTCTTCATATCTGGTGGCCAAAGTATTGGAGTTTCAGCTTCAACATCAGTCCTATCAATGAACACTCAGGACTGATCTCCTTTAGGATGGACTGGTTGGATCTCCTTGCAGTCCAAGGGACTCTCAAGAGTCTTCTCCAACAACACAGTTCAAAAGCATCAATTCTTCGGTGCTCAGCTTTCTTTATACTCCAAGTCTCACATCCATACATGACCACAGGAAAAACCATAGCCTTGACTAGATGGACCATTGTTGGCAAAGTAATGTTTCTGCTTTTTAATACGCTGTCTAGGTTGGTCATAACTTTCCTTCCAAGGAGTAAGTGTCTTTTAATTTCATGGCTGCAGTCACCATCTGCAGTGATTTTGGAGCCCAGAAAAATAAAGTCTCTCACTGTTTCCACTGTTTCCCCATCTATTTCCCATGAAGTGATGGGACCAGATGCCATGATCTTCGTTTTCTGAATGTTGAGCTTTAGACAAACATTTTCACTCTCCTCCTTCACTTTCATCAAAAGGCTCTTTAGTTCTTCTTCACTCTCTGCCATAAGGGTGGTGTCATCTGCATATCTGAGGTTATTGATATTTCTCATGGCAATCTTGATTCCAGCTTGTGCTTCCTCCAGCCCAGCATTTCTCATGATGTACTCTGCATATAAGTTAAATAAGCAGGGTGACAATATATAGCCTTGACGTACTCCTTTTCCTATTTTGAACCAGTCTGTTGTTCCATGTCCAGTTATGACTGTTGTTTCCTGACCTGCATATAGGTTTCTCAAGAGGCAGGACAGGTGGTCTGGTATTCCCATCTCTTGAAGAATTTTCCACAGTTTATTGTGATCCACACAGTCCAAGACTTTGGCATAGTCAATAAAGCAGAAGTAGATATTTTTCTGGAACTCTGTTGCTTTTTCCATGATCCAGCGGATGTTGGCAATTTGATCTCTGGTTCCTCTGCCTTTTCTAAAACCAGCTTGAACATCTGGAAGTTTGCGGTTCACAATTGCTGAAGCCTGGCTGGGAGAACTTGAGCAACTTTACTAGTGTGTGAGATAAGTGCAAATGTGCAGTAGTTTGAGCATTCTTTGGTATTGCCTTTCTTTGGGATTGAAATGAAAACTGACCTTTTCCAGTTCTGTGGCCACTGCTGAGTTTTCTAAATTTGCTGGCATATTGAGTGCAGCACTTTCACAGCATCATCTTTTAGGATTTGAAATAGCCCAACTGGAATTCTATCACCTCCACTAGCTTTGTTTGTAGTGATGCTTCCTAAGGCCCACTTGACTTCACATTCCAGGATGTCTGGTTCTAGTTGAGTGATTACACCATCATAATTAACTGGGTCATGGAGATCTTTTTTATACAGTTCTTCTGTGTATTCTTGCCACCTCTTCTTAATATCTTCTGCTTCTGTCAGTTCCATACCATTTCTGTCCTTTATTGAATGTCTCCTAGTATTATTGTATTACTGTCAATAACTCCTTTTAAGTCTGTTCACACCATACCATTTTTTGAATGAAGAAACTATACCAGAAAGATTAAGGAAATGCCAATATTACCTAACTTACTTTTATTTAGACATTTTACATCTTCAGAAATGTATACATTGCCCTTACTCATTAGGCCATCACAGTCCTAGAATTTACAGAAACCTTTTTAAACAGTATCTTCATTACTTAATATCCTCGGTAGGTACTGAAGAAATTTATTCAGCTGCTATCTTGTATCAAACTGGATAGAGAATCAAGAAATCTAGTTTTTATATCTAACTCATTCTTCTTTTGGTTAGGTTACTTTGAAAATAAGCTCAGTATTTTCAGGTGAGCTTTCTGTTCCATAGACTATTTGTTCTCTAGAGTCCTTCCCAAGTAAAACATCAGAACACTATGATCCATGGAATTTTAGTTGTTAGTTATAGTACTGCTAAGTCACTTCAGTCGTGTCCAACTCTGTGTGACCCCATAGACGGCAGCCCATCAGGCTCCCCTGTCCCTGGGATTCTCCAGGCAAGAACACTGGAGTGGGTTGCCATTTCCTTCTCCAATGCATGAAAGTGAAAAGTGAAAGTGAAGTCACTCAGTCGTGTCCTACAACATAGGTAATTAATTTTTTCTGACAGTTTACTAACATAAAAAATACAATGCATATACCATCCTATATATACACATAAAAATCAGAGGAAAAAAGATTTCTCAAAAAAAATACCTTGCTATAATTGTTGCACTATTTTTTTATTACTATTGTTATATTTTGTTTAAAAATTCATTTCAACACTTTCAATTGCTTTGATAACTCACTAAGTGGTAACAAACAATAGCACAAAGAGAAGTGGTAATCAATTTAGATAGAAAATTATTTCTTACTTAAAGAGAACGTTGACCTTACCTCAATCCAGGGGGTGCTTACAATTTTTGCATTTTCATCAAAATACTTTGCCAAGGTCAGAAATTTTTCATCACTGTATTCAAAACGATTCTGGAATATAATGGAGCAGATCACATTGCAGGGAGCATAGCTCAGAAGGAAAGTAGGATCACATGGAGATCCTAAAAAACAATATATAAAAGTTGGGATATAATTTTCAAATAAATCTTAAGTTTACTTTTTAAAATAATGGAGAAAGATTGATTTCTAAGATTTTTTTATTATAAGAAAAACCTGGACCTGCCATCATCACTATAAATTCAACATGCCTAGAGAGTTGGACCATAAAGAAGGCTAAGTGCTGAAGAATTGATGTTTTCGAATTGTGGTGCTGGAGAAGACTCTTGAAAGTCCCTTGGAGAGCAAGATCAAACCAGTCAGTCCTGAAGGAAATCAGTCCTGAATGTTCATTGGTGCTAAAGCTGAAGCTCCATTACTTTGGTCATCTGATCTGAAGAGCTAACTCATTGGAAAAGACTGTGATGTTGGGAAAGACTGAGGGCAAGATAAGATGGGGCTGACATGAGTTTGAGCAAACTCTGGGAGATAGTGAAGGACAGGGAAGCCTGGCATGCCATAGTCCATGGGGTTGCAAAGAGTCGGACGTGACTCAGCAAATGAACAACAACAACAAAATAAATTTGCATTTCCTAAGCAAAATTATCTAATCCAGTGTAATTTATTTATTAAATTTCTCCCAATTATTCTCCCATTTATAGCATTCTCCAATTAAAGCCACAAGGTAATACACAAGGAGGAGATCATTTTGAAATGTTTTTAAAACTATAAAATTTAGCTCTTGCTATTGATATTCTTCAAAATACCCAGAAGAAATTGACCAATATAACAAGAAGGTAAGGAGACTGAGGAGAATTGAAATCATATTTTGCAAAATGCATTGAAAAAGTTTGTGTGTTTCTCTCAGAAGAAAATAATGAGAGGGATTGAAGACTAGAGATCTCTTCAGGAAAATTAGAGATAAAAAGGGAATATTTCATGCAATGATGGTCACATTAAAGGACAGAAATGGTATAGACCTAACAAAAGCAGAAGATACAAAGAAGAGGTGGCAAGAATACACAGAAGAACTATACAAAAGGATCTTTAAAACCCAGATAACCATGATGGTGTAGTCACCCATCTAGAGCCAGACATCCTGGATGTGAAGTCAAGTGGGCCTTAAGAAGCATCACTACAAAGAAAGCTTAGTGGAAGTGATGGAATTTCAGTTGAGCAATTTCAAATCCTAAAAGATGATGCTGTGAAAGCACTACACTCAATATGCCAGCAAGTTTGGAAAACTCAGCAGTGGCCACAGGACAGGAAAAGGTCAGTTTTCATTCCAATCCCAAAGAAAGGCAATGCCAAAGAATGCTCAAACTACCACACAGTTGCACTCATCTAACATGCTGCAAAGTAATGCTCAAAATTCTCCAAGACAGTCTTCAACAGCATGTGAACCACGAACTTCCAGATGTTCAAGCTGGTTTTAGAAAAGGCACAGCAACCAGAGGTCAAATTGCCAACATCCATTGGATCATAGAAAAAGTAAGAGAGTTCTGGGAAAATATTAACTTCTGCTTTATTGACTACACCAAAGCCTTTTACTGTGTGGATCACAAGAAACTGTGGAAAATTCTGAAAGAGATGGGAATACCAGACCCCACCTGACCTGCCTCCTGAGAAATCTGTAGGCAGGTCAAGAAGCAACAGTTAGAACTACACATGGAATACAGACTGGTTCCAAATTGGAAAAAGAGTACGTCAAGGCTGTATATTGTCATCCTGCTTATTTAACTTATATGCAGAGTATATCATGCAAAACGCCAGGCTGGATGAAGTTCAAGCTGGAGTCAAGATCACCGGCAGAAATATTAAAAACTTCAGATATGCAGATGACACCATCCTTATGGCAGAAAGTGAAGAAGATCTAAAGAGCCTCTTGATGAAAGTGAAAGAAGAGAATAAAAATGTTGGCTTAAAACTCAACATTCAGAAAATTAAGATCATGGCATCTGGTCCCATGATTTGGACTTCAAATCCAAATTTGGTCTTCATGGAAAATAGATGGGGAAACAATGGAAACAGTAACAAACTTTATTTTCTTGGGCTCTAAAATCAATGCAGATGGTGACTGCAGCCATGAAATTAAAAGACACTTGCCCCTTGAAATAAAAGTATGACCAACCTAGAGAACATATTAAAAAGCAGAGACATTACTTTGCCAACAAAGGTCCATCTAGTCAAAGCTATGGTTTTTCCAGTAGTCATGTATGGATGTGAGAGTTGGACTATAAAGAAAGCTGAGTGCTGAAGAACTGATGCTTTTGAACTGTGATGTAGAAGACTCTTGAGAGTCCCTTGGACTGCAAGGAGATCCAACCAGTCCATCCTAAAGGAAATCAGTCCTGAGTATTCATTGGAAGAACCTATTATGAAGCTGAAACTTCATTACTATGGTCACCTGATGCGAAGAGCTGAGTTGTTTGAAAAGACCCTGATGATGGGAAAGATTGAAGGCAGGAGAAGAAGGGGACAACAGAGGATGAGATGGTTTGATGGCGTCACCAACTCGATGGACATGAGTTTGAGCAAGCTCTGGGAGTTGGTGAAGGACAGGGAAGCCTGGTGTGCTGCAGTCCATGGTATTGCAAAGAGCCGGATATGACTGAGCAACTGAACTGAACTGAACTATAAGCAGGTTAACAATATAAAATAAAGAATATTACACCATTTTTTGTTTTTTGACTCCTGACAACTTTTAAGCCTTACTTTTTCTTCTACTCACACCTTGAATAACTGATGTGATTGCGTCTTTGGCACAAGCAGTAAGTTTAAACCACACAAACCCTGATGTATACATTGGAACTCCACCCTCTAACCACCGTAAAAATTCCAAGCTGGTATCCTTTTCCGTAAAGAGCAATATTGCATAGGAACCTGGAATGTCAGGTCCATGAATCAAGGCAAATTGGAAGTGGTCAAACAGGAGATGGCAAGAGTGAATGTCGACATTCTAGGAATCGGCGAACTGAAATGGACTGGAATGGGTGAATTTAACTAAGATGATCATTATATCTACTACTGCAGGCAGCAATCCCTCAGAAGAAATGGAGTAGCCATCATGGTCAACAAGAGTCCGAAATGCAGTACTTGGATGCAATCTCAAAAACGACAGAATGATCTCTGTTCATTTCCAAGGCAAACCATTCAATATCACAGTAATCCAAGTCCAATGCCAAAGAATACTCAAACTACCGCACAATTGCACTCATCTCACACACTAGTAAAGTAATGCTTAAAATTCTCCAAGCCAGGCTTCAGCAATATGTGAACCGTGAACTTCCTGATGTTCAAGCTGGTTTTAGAAAAGGCAGAGGAACCAGAGATCAAATTGCCAACATCCGCTGGATCATGGAAAAAGCAAGAGAGTTCCAGAAAAAATATCTATTTCTGCTTTATTGACTATGCCAAAACCTTTGATGGTGTGGATCACAAGAAACTGTGGAAAATTCTGAAAGAGATGTGAATACCAGACAGACCACCTGATCTGCCTCTTGAGGAATTTGGATGCAGGTCAGGAAGCAACAGTTAGAACTGGACATGGAACAACAGACTGGTTCCAAATAGGAAAAGGAGTACGTCAAGGCTGTATATTGTCACCCTGTTTATTTAACTTATATGCAGAGTGCATCATGAGAAACGCTGGACTGGAAGAAACACAAGCTGGAATCAAGATTGCCGAGATAAATATCAATAACCTCAGATATGCAGATGACACCACCCTTATGGCAGAGTGAAAAGGAACTAAAAAGCCTCTTGATGAAAGTGAAAGTGGAGAGTGAAAAAGTTGGCTTAAAGCTCAACATTCAGAAAATGAAGATCATGGCATCTGGTCCCATCACTTCATGGGAAATAGATAGGAAAACAGTGGAAACCATGTCAGACTTTATTTTTTGGGGCTCCAAAATCACTGAAGATGGTGACTGCAGCCATGAAATTAAAAGACGCTTACTCCTTGGAAGGAAAGTTATGACCAACCTAGATAGCATATTCAAAAGCAGAGACATTACTTTACCAACAAAAGTTCGTCTAGTCAAGGCTATGGTTTTTCCTGTGGTCATGTATGGATGTGAGAGTTGGACTGTGAAGAAGGCTGAGCGCTGAAGAATTGATGCTTTTGAGCTGTGGTGTTGGAGAAGACTCTTGAGGGTCCCTTGGACTGCAAAGAGATCCAACCAGTCCATTCTGAAGGAGATCAGCCCTGGGATTTCTTTGGAAGGAATGATGCTAAAGCTGAAACTCCAGTACTTTGGCCACCTCATGCGAAGAGTTGACTCATTGGAAAAGACTCTGATGCTGGTAGGGATTGGGGGCAGGAGGAGAAGGGGACGACAGAGGATGAGATGGCTGGATGGCATCACTGACTTGATGGACGTGAGTCTGAGTGAACTCCGGGAGTTGGTGATGGACAGGGAGGCCTGGCGTGCTGCGATTCATGGGGTCGCAAAGAGTGGGACATGACTGAGCGACTGATCTGAACTGAACTGAATCCTTTTCTGGCTTTCTCCAGGCATTTTTGGATTGGTTTTCTAGCCACTGTGTCCTACATGAAAGCCTCATTATGTGAGTAATATAACTTTTCATATCCTATTGAGATGTGTGTATCTACCAATATCAACAACCAATATTGAGATGTTGGTAGTGTGAATCACTACCAACCTCAACAGTTATACTAAATTTTCAGTGGGAAATCCATCCTGCCTCTGCCTGGTGACTACTACCACAACACTTTACTACAGAATGAAAAAACTTAGTAGGAATCAAAAAGTAGAAATTACAAGAAAAAAGATGCTGCTCAACATGTGAAATAAATTTATAACAGTTAGTTAACCAGTGACAAACTGGGCTACCCCAAGAGGATGAGGTCTCCATAGTTAGGTGGAATCAAGCAGACTCTGGGTGATCATAGGCAAGGAAGCTGAGTGAAGGTCATATTCACTATGGGAAAATTGAACCAGTTAATAATAAGCTGTTTAAAAGATACTTGCTCCTTGAAAGAAAAGCTATGACAAACCTAGATAACATATTAAAAAGTAGAGACATCAGTTTGCTGCAAAGATCTATCTAGTCAAAACTATGGCTTTTCCATAGTCATGTATGAATATGAGAGTTGGATCACAAAGAAAGCTGAGTGCCAAAAAATTGACGCTTTCCAATTGTGGTCCTGGAAAAGACTCTTGAGAGTCCCTCGGATAGCAAGGAGATCAAACAAGTCAATACGAAAGGAAATCAACCCTGAATATTCAATGGAAACACTGACACTGAAGCTGAAGCTCCAGTACTTTGGCCACTACATGGTAAGAGCCAACTCATTGGAAAATACTCTGATGCTGGGAAAGATTCAGGGCAGGACAACAAGGGGGTGACAGAGGATGGGATGGTTGGAAGGCATCACCAACTTAATGTACATGAGTTTAAGCAAACTCTTAGGGCTATTGAAGAACAGGAAAGCCTGGTGTGCTGTGGTCCATGGAGTCACAAAGAGTCAGGTATGACTTAGTGACCAAACAACAACAGCAACTTGCTAAAACCCAATATTTACTGATTTATTAATTGCATTTCCAAAATTTTACTCTAGAAAGTAATCAGCGATGTTCAATGATTAGTATAGATTGTATTGTTTAATATTATTAACAACAAAAAACTGAAATCAATCTATGTGGCCTAAAATAAACTATGGTACATCCAAAATAATGAACTACTATTCTATTTTGTTAATAATATTTGTGATAAACATTTTAAAATTAACCATGTGAAAATATTTATTTAATATGCTAAATTTGAACAAAAGGGTAGAGAATAATCTATGCAGGATGAGCCTTGTTTTCTTCTTCTGCCAGATCTTCCACCCATTCCTAGAAAATATGCACCAAAAGTCCAAATGATGTTCATTGACACTCTACTGCCATCTTGAGAAACTTACCCAAAAGAAGAAACCCAAATCATGGAAATATTTGTAATAATTGCATTATTTATATGAGTAACACAAAAAAATGAGGGAGAAAACCCATCTGGACCATAATATAACATTAGTAAAAAAACATCATGGTGAGTCATTGTTTAGAATATAGTGTTATTAAGTTCATAATGTTCTTTAAAAATTAAGCACTGTGGTTTACAAAAGCACATATGTGTTAAGATCCTTATCTTTCTCCTTCCCTGTCAAGTCTCCTACTCACCCCTTTCTCTCTTATCCCCTCTTCCTGTGCTGCATGGGCATCCACACATGTGTACACTGAGCAGATGTGTGCTGCTGAAGCTCCCTCCCGTCACACCCACAGAGGAGCTGTAATACAGGCATACTTAGAGAAGGATTTGGTGCAAAGTCCACACCTGAACCACTAACTTTGGTTCAGTTTTAATAAAATATCACTGATAGACAGGACTGTACAAGTTTAAGGTGCCATAGCATAATGACATGACATGTATATGTTGCAAAATATTTGCAATGCTTCTCAAGAAGTTACCTGAGAACTTAGTCTTTCAAGTTACTAGCAGATTACCACAATCCATGTTCTCTTCTTCTTCCTATGCACACAGCTAACCACATTTTCCAGCTCTTCATACAGTAAGGTGTGGCCCTGTGACTCAGTTATAGCCCATGGGCTATGAAAGAACTTTTGTGTGCCACTGCCATATCTCACCTATTAAAAACACTATTTGTTCTTTTCTTTATTCTTTACTCATCCCCACTACCATTCAAAGAGATGAACTCTGGGAGCCACTGGAAGGCAACCATGTGCTGAAGGCATCAAAGGCCCTGGAAACCAGGTGCTTGAAAAGGCCATTATGCCAGCAACTTCCCCTCCTGCTACTGTCATGCGAGCAGAAAGTCAACTTCTGTTGTATTTGAGCCATTATCTCTCTGTAGTCTACTTGTAATAGCATTTGGTCTGCCCAAGCAGTTACTGCTAATTACATAAAGAAATACCCACCATTGGTTTTTTTTAATGCTTCCACCAAACACAAGGCTTCCTCTTGAATTCTGTGTTCAATCGTCCTCTTCCCCATCCCCATATTCCTCAAAACCATGAGGGAGAAACGCCGAGTTTGCTTCCATTTTTCTCCATTGCTGAAAACAATTCCTATATTGACCAAAAAATAGAGAAGAAAAATCCATTACTATGAATTCCAGCTTAGTCTTTAAAACAGGAAGTGATAATGACACCTAACAGGGATTAAATATAATGGTGGCAGCCTCAGGAATTCCCACTGAGCCCTATTTCACCTGCCTCCTCCTCTCTTAACCCAGTTTAGTGTTGTACTGTGAAGACTCTTGGTTTTACGTACTACTACACTCTTCCTCATCCATTAGCTCCTACAAAAATCAGTTCAACTCTGCGAACCAGGTATTTTGTCTCCATTTTATTGATGAGGATGCTAAAGATCATAGAGGCAAATGCTTGCTCTATGATGACTCAGCTAACAATCCATGGAGTCCAAGTTATAGGTTAAGGTTTTAGAACCAGCTTGTGCATTGTGAGTGAATTGTAGAAGAAATAACAAAAGGAGTCAGTTCTCAAGAGAGGGAGAAACAGTACTTGTGCATTTGGAAGGAAGTTCAAGAAAATCCATTCTTCAAATAGGGGACACAGTCATAGCTCTTTACATTTTAACATTTTTCTTTATTTGTTAAATCTCATCCATGAAATATGGCCTTAACATCAGGAAGTTCAACATCAGACTTTCAGACTCAAGAAGAGATCAGGGGAAAAGACAATGCTGAAAAGGAACTTGTCCAAAAAGACGTTAAAGAACAACGTAGAGGAGGAAAGGACCCTATTCAGGCCTTGTTTCTTTTTGTAGGAACCCAGTGACTGGCCAGAGGACTGTCTGGTATAAGGCCCAGCTACAAAAACAGATGAAACACAATTCAAGGACTCAGTTTAGAAAGCTTGTCCTAATATCATCTCTAATTAATACTCCAATTGATACTTAACAATGTTTCTTAATGATCCTCTTTTCAGAGTTTTTTGTGCTTTATGCTTTGTATTCTGCTGAGTACAAATATTTCCTGTGTGTGTTTTTTTTTTTTTTTTTTAAGAATAAAAAAGTAAAGGCAAGCTTGGAAATATTCCAAACCCTTATTGGTTCCGTGCATACTATGCAAGTTTCCAAAAATGTTTCTTAGCATCCATGACTTTGGCCAGAAAGCAAAATGTTTGATTAATAGGACAATTTAGTCATTTCCCTCCCTTCTCTTTCTCTTTCATTATCTTCAGTTCAGTTCAGTCGCTCAGTCATGTCTGACTCTTTGTGACCCCATGGAATGCAGCACCCCAGGCCTCCCTGTCCATCACCAACTCCTGGAGTTTAGTTAAACTCATGTCCGTTGAGTCAGTGATGCCATCCAACCATTTCATCCTCTGTCATCCCCTTCTTGCCCTGCCCTCAATCTTTCCCAGCATCAGGGTCTTTTCCAATGAGTCAGTTCTTCTCATTAGGTGGCCAAAGTATTGGAGCTTCAGCTTCAGCATCAGTCCCTCCAATGAACACACAGGACTGATCTCCTTAAGGATGGACTGGTTGGATCTCCTTGCAGTCCAAAGGACTCTCAAGAGTCTTCTCCAACACTACAGTTCAAAAGCATCAATTCTTTGGCATTCAGCTTTCTTTATAGTCCAACTCTCACATCCATGCATGACTATTGGGAAAACCATAGCCTTGACTAGATGGACCTTTGTTATCAAAGCAATGTTTCTACTTTTTTTTTTTTTCAGATGTGATTAAGTTGGGTTTTTTTTTTAGGTTTTTTTTTTTTTTTAATTTTTTAACTTTACAATATTGTATTGGTTTTGCCATATATCTACATGAATCCTACACAGGTATACACGTGTTTCCCATCCTGAACCCTCCTCCTTCCTCCCTCCCCGTACCATCCCTCTGTGTTGTCCCAGTGCACCAGCCCCAAGCATCCAGTATTGTGCATCGAACCTGGACTGGCGACTCATTTCATATATGATATTATTCATGTTTCAATGCCATTCTCCCAAATCATCCCACCCTCTCCCTCTCCCACAGAGTCCACAAGACTGTTCTATACATCAGTGTCTCTTTTGCTGTCTTGTATACAGGGTTATTGTTACCATCTTTCTAAATTCCATATATAAGCATTAGTATACTGTATTGGTGTTTTTCTTTCTGGCTTTTTAAAATGCTCATTATCTTACTCTACTTTTTAAAATGCTCATTATCTTAACTGTCCATAATTTAAAATGAGCATCGCTTAATTGCAAATTAATAGAACATTAGTAATCAGATGGTTTGCTTTCACTGCATTTAAAGCTTCATAGAGATACTGTGCCACCTTCATAATTTTAAACATGGATTAATGATCCTTTATGCTTCCCAGGTGACTCAGGGATAAAGAATCTGCCTGTCAATGCAGGAGACACAGGTCCAAGAATTCGATCCCTGGGTCAGGAAGATCCTCTGGACAACGAAATGACAATCCACTCTAGTATTCTTTCCTGGAAAATCTCATGGAAGAGGAGCCTTGATGGCTACAGTCCATGGGGTAATGACAGAGTCAGACACAGCTTAGTGACTAAACAATAACAACGATTCTTTATAGAGAAATGTTGGAATTACAATGTCGTTGTAAACTTCTCTAAGTACCTATAATTTCTCAATTCTTTAGCCTTTTTTAACCTTTCCAACCTACAATTCCCACACTCCTCAAATAAAAACATACCTAATCCCTGGTTGATGTTGTCTGCTGCTGGTAAACTGCCTCTGGCAGAAAATTCCTCACTCTGATCAATTAGGACTTGCTTCACTGCTTCATATCCATGCAACACCACAGTGGGCTTCATGCCAAAATACAGAGTGAACACAGGACCATAATCTTCTGCTAGCTGGAAAAGGAACAGGAGATGTAAGAAAAGTGAGCATTCTAAAACTGAAAAAATAGATACTGTGGGAAATACTTTTAATTTTCATAAGACACACTTCAATATTCATTCATCCATTATAAAAAATTTCAACTTCTAGAACCAGTAATCTAGTATGAAATCACATATTTCCAATGGTAATTACCATTATATGACTAGTAATATTGTTATTATTATCATCACCATCAATAGTTATCCCTTATTCAGCTGCTACTATGTGACAGAGGCTATAGTATGAATTTTATATTGTTCTGTTAAGCTTTTTTCTGCCAAATCTATAATTACACCAAAATTCCTCTTCTTTCCTATAGTTATAATAAATAATACATTTCTCCTCTGGTTTAAGGAAAGGTGCTTATCTCTCCCACATGCAAACTAAAAATCATTCCTCATTATCCATTCTCCACATATTTTTAGCACCAGAGACCTCTAAACTTTCATAATACATAAGGACATACTCATAAACATTTTCCAGCTTCCCTGTGTAGTGATGTGAGTGAGGTCTTTCTATCATGGTAACTTATTCAATGTAACACGTTATATAGGACTTATACTCTTTCAGCTTGTCCAATATTTCACTCCTTCTGCTACCTTACAATTTATTCTCCATACAGCAACCAGGCTGATTTTTTCACAAAGCAAATGTTGAGGTACATCACACTGATTTTATGCTAAAGACCAATGTTCTGACTTCTGTTTACATCGCCAAACTTATCTCAGAACATGTTTTTACTTACTCTTGGAGCTATAACCAGACTGCTCTTATGTCAGGGACTCCAAACATAATTAATCTTCAGATTGAAAAAGAATGGAACAGTGCACCAGCCCCAAGCATCCAGTATCATGCATCGAACCTGGACTGGCAACTCGTTTCATACATGATATTTTACATGTTTCAATGCCATTCTCCCAAATCTTCCCACCCTCTCCCTCTCCCACAGAGTCCATAAGACTGTTCTATACATCAGTGTCTCTTTTGCTGTCTCATACACAGGGTTATTGTTACCATCTTTCTAAATTCCATATATATGCGTTAGTATACTGTATTGGTGTTTTTCTTTCTGGCTTACTTCACTCTGTATAATAGGCTCCAGTTTCATCTACCTCATTAGAACTGATTCAAATGTATTCTTTTTAATGGCTGAGTAATGGTATGGGGAGGGAGGAGGGAGGAGGGTTCAGGATGGGGAACTCATGTATACCTGTGGCGGATTCATTTTGATATTTGGCAAAACCAATACAATTATGTAAAGTTTAAAAATAAAATAAAATTTAAAAAAAAAAAAAGAAAGAAAAAGAATGGAACAAACCAGCACTTTACCAGGTTACAGTCTTATTTTCCTTATTTCATGGCTGCAGTCACCATCTGCAGTGATTTTGGAGCCCCCAAAAATAAAGTCTGACACTGTTTCCACTGTTTCCCCATCTATTTGCCATGAAGTGATGGGACCACATGCCATGGTCTTAGTTTTCTGAATGTTGAGGTTTAAGCCAACTTTTTCACTCTCCTCTTTCAATTTCATCAAGAGGCTCTTTATTTCTTCTTCACTTTCTGCCATATGTCATCTGCATATCTGATGTTATTGATATTTCTCTAAGCAATCTTGATTCCAGCTTGTGCTTCCTCCAGCCCAGCGTTTCTCATGATATACTCTGCATATAAGTTAAATAAGCAGGGTGACAATATACAGCCTTGATATACTCTTTTTCTTATTTGGAACCAGTCTGTTGTTCCATGTCCAGTTCTAACTGTTGCTTCCTGACCTGCATACAGGTTTCTCAAGAGGCGGGTCAGCTGGTCTGGTATTCCCAACCCTTTCAGAATTTTCCACAGTTTCTTGTGATCCACACAGTCAAAGGCTTTGGCATAGTCAATAAAGCAGAAATCGATGTTTTTCTGGAACTCTCTTGCTTTTTCCATGATCCAGAAGATGTTGGCAACTTGATCTCTGGTTCCTCTGCCTTTTCTAAAACCAGCTTGAACATCTGGAAGTTCATGGTTCACATATTGCTGAAGCCTGGCTTGGAGAATTTTGAGAGGTACTTTACTAGCATGTGAGATGAGTGCAATTGTGTGGTAGTTTGAGCATTCTTTGGCATTGCCTTTCTTTGGGATTGGAATGAAAACTGACCTTTTCCAGTCCTGTGGCCAGTGCTGAGTTTTCCAAATTTGCTGGCATATTGAGGGCAGCACTTTCACAGCATCATCTTTCAGGGTTTGGAATAGCTCAACTGGAATTCCATCACCTCCACTAGCTTTGTTCGTAGTGATGCTTTCTAAGGCCCACTTGACTTCACAGTCCAGGATGTCTGGCTCTAGGTGAGTGATCACACCATCGTGATTATCAGGGTTGTGAAGATCTTTTTTGTACAGTTCTTCTGTGTATTCTTGCCACCTCTTCTTAATATCTTCTTCTTCTGTTAGGTCCATACCATTTCTGTCCTTTATCGAGCCCATCTTCGCATGAAATGTTCCCTTTGTGTCTCTAATTTTCTTGAAGAGATCTCTAGTCTTTCCCATTCTGTTGTTTTTCTCTATTTCTTTGCATTGATCACTGAGGAAGGCTTTCTTATCTCTTCTTGCTATTCTTTAGAACTCTGCATTCAGATGCTTACATCTTTCCTTTTCTTCTTTGCTTTTCACTTCTCTTCTTTTCACAGCTATTTGTAAGGCCTCCCCAGACAGCCATTTTGCTTTTTCGCATTTCTTTTTTTGGGGGATGGTCTTGATATCAGCTCTAATTTCACTTCCCCAGAGAAATTTCTGCTGACTACCCCTCTTACCCCTAATTCTTCAAGTTACACTGCCTGTTTCAACTGTGTTCCTATTACATGTTTTGTATCCATATGTTTACTTGCATGATTGTTTCATAAATACATGCCTGGTGTTGGGTGGTAAAGAATTTGCCTGCAAGGCAGGAGATGTGGTTTCGATCCCTGGGTTGGGGAGATCCCCTGGAGAAGGAAATGGCAACCCACTCCAGTATTCTTACCAGGGAAAACCCATGAAGATGAGCCTGGGGGCCTACAGTCCATGGGGTTGCAAAAGAGTCAGACATAACTTGGCAACTAAACCACAACACCACATTGTATGTTTTGACCTGGGTTCAGTCCCTGGGTTGGGAAGATCCCCTGGAAAAGAACATGGCAACTCACTCCAGTATTCTTACCTGGAGAATACCCATGGACAGAGGAGCCTGGCAGGCTGCAGTCCATGGGATCACAAAGAGTTGGACACAGCTAAGCCACTAAGTGCAGCACAATGCATCCATACATTTATTTGCATGATTGCTCCATAAATACATGCCTATCATCTAGACTGTAAATTCCATAACATTAGGGTCGTTTTTTTTCATTCATCTTTGAAAATCCCAAAATCTAACATACTTATTACTGAAATTAAAAATGTGAAGTTGCTCAGTCATGTCAGGCTCTTTGCAACCCCATGAAGTGTAGCCTGCCAGGCTCCATCCATGGGATTTTCCAGGCAAGAATACTGGAATGGGTTTCCATTTCCTTCTCCAGGGGATCTTCCCAACTCAGGGATCGAACCCAAGTCTCCTGCACTGCAGGCAGACTCTTTACCATCTGAGCCACCAGGGAAGCCCTGATAAAATTAGGCATTTAGTAACTTGTTGAACATATACTCAAATAACCTGTGCAAAATAATTCTTATTTACATTTTAAAGACATGGAAATTAAAATCAAGAGATATTTTTAAAACTTAACCAGAAAAAAAAAAAGAAAAAACTTAACCAAGGCTGTGATTTAACAACTGCATATTCTGGAGAGCTAACACAATCTTCAAAACCAGATCCAAACACAAAGAAAGGAGTTTCATTGGGCAGTACTCTGATAACTAATTGTCTCAGAGAAGCTGATTTCAGATATTTCCTTAAAGATTTAGAGTTATTGCTCTATTAAATAGCTAAGAGTAGAAGCTTTATTCATTCATTTGTTGAGATAATAGAAACTGTGAATTCTCTTAAATTCAGTTTTACTTATTTCCTTCATTTCAGTCTACTTTTTGGAAAATTTTAGTTTTGTCACTCTGTAAATGAGTAGATTTTTTACTTAAAGAAATTTTCATTGCCATTAAAATTACCAAAGGATAATTACTATAAAGGGAACCTATGTCACAATATTCAGCAGTGGCCACAGGAGAGAAAAAGGTCAGCTTTCTTTCCAATCCCAAAAAAGGCAATGCCAAACAATGCTCAAACTACCGCACATTTGCACTCATCTCATATGCTAGTAAAGAAATGCTCTAAATTCTCCAAGCCAGGCTTCAGCAACATGTGAACCATGAACTTCCAAATGTTCAAGCTGGTTTTAGAAAAGGCAGAGGAACCAGAGATCAAATTGCCAACATCTGCTGGATCATGGAAAAAGCAAGAGAGTTCCAGAAAAACATCGATTTCTGCTTTATTGACTAAGCTAAAGCCTTTGACTGTGTGGATCACAAGAAACTGTGGAAAATTCTGAAAGAGATGCGAATACCAGACCCCACCTGACCCGCCTCTTGAGAAACCTGTATGCAGGTCAGGAAGCAACAGTTAGAACTGGACATGGAACAACAGACTGGTTCCAAATAAGAAAAAGAGTATATCAAGGCTGTATATTGTCACCCTGCTTATTTAACTTATATGCAGAGTACATCATGAGAAATGCTGGGCTGGATGAAGCACAAGCTAGAATCAAGATTGCTTGGAGAAATATCAATAACATCAGATATGCAGATGACACCACCCTTATGGCAGAAAGTGAAGAAGAACTAAAGAGCCTCTTGAAGAAAGTGAAAGAAGAGAGTGAGATGGCATCTGGTCCCATCACTTCATGGCAAATAGATGGGGAAACAGTGGAAACAGTGTCAGACTTTATTTTGGGGGGCTCCAAAATCACTGCAGATGGGGACTGCAGCCATGAAATTAAAAGACGCTTGCTCCTTGGAAGAAAAGTTATGACCAACCTTGATAGCATATTGAAAAGCAGAGACATTACTTTGCCAACAAAGGTCCATCTAGTCAAGGCTATGGTTTTTCCAGTAGTCATGTATGGATGTGAGAGTTGGACTATAAAGAAAGCTGAGCACCAAAGAATTGATGCTTTTGAACTGTGGTGTTGGAGAAAACTCTTGAGAATCCCTTGGACTGCAAGGAGTTCCAACCAGTCCATCCTAAAGGAAATCAGTCCTGAGTGTTCATTGGTAGGACTGATATTGAAGCTGAAACTCCAATACTTTGGCCACCTGATGGGAAGAGCTGACTCATTGGAAAAGACCCTGATGCTGGGAAAGATTGAAGGCGGGAAGAGAAGGGGACGACAGAGGATGAGATGGTTGGATGGTATGACCGACTCAATGGACATGAGTTTGGGTAATGGACAGGTGATGGACAGGGAGGCCTGGTGTGCCGCAGTTCATGGGGTCGCAGAGAGTCGGAGATAACTGAGCAACTGAACTGAACTGAACTGAACTGATATAGGGTTATTGTTATCATCTTTCTAAATTCCACTATATGCATTAGTATCCTGTATTGGTGTTTTTCTTTCTGGCTTACTTCACTCTGTATAATAGGCTCCAGTTTCATCCACCTCATTAGAACTGATTCAAACATATTCTTTTGATGGCTGAATAATATTCCATTGTGTATATGTACCACTGCTTTCTTATCCATTCATCTGCTGATGGACATCTAGGTTGCTTCCATGTCCTGGCTATTATAAACAGTGCTGCGATGAACATTGGGGTACATGTGTCTCTTTCAATTCTGATTTCCTCCGTGTGTATTCCCAGTAGTGGGACTGTTGGGTCATATGGCAGTTCTATTTTCAGTTTTTTAGGGAATCTCCACACTGTTCTCCATAGTGGCTGCACTAGTTTGCATTCCCACCAACAGTGTAAGAGGGTGCTCTTTTATCCACACCCTCTCCAGCATTTATTGCTTGTAGACTTTTGGATAGCAGCCATTCTGACTGGCATGAAATGGTACCTCATTGTGATTTTGATTTGCATTTCTCTGATAATGAGTGATGTTGAGCACCTGTTCGTGTGTTTGTTAGCCATCTGTATGTTTTCTTCGGAAAAACATCTGTTTGATTCTTTGGCCCATTTTTTTTATTGGGTCGTTTATTTTTCTGGAATTGAGCTGCAGGAATTGCTTGTATATTTTTTAGATTAATTCTTTGTCAGTTGCTTTGTTTGCTATTATTTTCTCCCATTCTGAAGGCTTTCTTTTCACTTTGCTTATAGTTTCCTTCGTTGTGCAAAAGCTTTTAAGTTTAATTAGGTCCCATTTATTTTTGCTTTTATTTCCAATATTCTGGGAGGTGGGTCATAGAGGATCCTGCTGTGGTTTATGTCGGAGAGTGTTTTGCCTATGTTTTCCTCTAGGAGTTTTATAGTTTCTGGTTTTACATTTAGATCTTAAATCCATTTTGAGTTTATTTTTGTGTATGGTGTTAGAAAGTGTTCTAGTTTCATTCTTTTACAAGTGGTTGACCAGTTTTCCAGGCACCACATGTTAAAGAGATTGTCTTTTCTCCATTGTATATTTTTGCCTCCTTTGTCGAAGTTAAGGTGTCCATAGGTGTGTGGATTTATCTCTGGGATTTCTGTTTTCTTCCATTGATCTATATTTCTGTCTTTGTGCCAGTACCATACTGTCTTGATGGCTGTGGCTTTGTAGTAGAGCCTGAAGTCAGGCAGGTTGATTCCTCCAGTTCCATTCTTCTTTCTCAAGATTGCTTTGGCTATTTGAGGCTTTTTGTACTTTCATACAAATTGTGAAATTATTTTTTCTAGCTCTGTGAAAAATACCATTGGTAGCTTAATAGGGATTCCATTGAATCTATAGATTGCTTTGGGTAGTATACTCATTTTCACTATATTGATTCTTCCAATCCATGAACATGGTATATTTCTGTATCTGTCTGTGTCCTCTTTGACTTCTTTCATCAGTGTTTTATAGTTTTTGTATATGTCTTTTGTTTCTTTAGGTAGATTTATTCCTAAGTATTTTATTCTTTTCTTTGCAATGGTGAGTGGAATTGTTTCCTTAATTTCTCTTTCTGTTTCCTCATTGTTAGTGTATAGGGATGCAAGAGATTTCTGTGTGTTAATTTTATATCCTGCAACTTTACTATATTCATTGATTAGCTCTAGTAACTTACTGGAGGAGTCTTCAGGGTTTTTTATGTAGAGGATCATGTCATCTGTAAACAGTGAGAGTTTTACTTCTTTTCCCATCTGGATTCATTTTTTTATTTTTCCTTTCTGACTGCTGTGGCCAAAACTTCCAAAACTATGTTGAATAGTAGTGGTGAAAGTGGGCACCCTTGTCTTGTTCCTGACTTTAGGGGAAATGCTTTCAATTTTTCACCACTGATGATAATGTTTGCTGTGGGTTTGTCATATATAGCTTTTATTATGTTGAGGTATGTTCCTTCTATTCCTGCTTTCTGCAGGGTTTTTATCATAAATGGATGCTGAATTTTGTCAAAGACTTTCTCTGCATCTATTGAGATAATCATATGGTTTTTATTTTTCAATTTGTTAATGTGGTGTATTACACTGATTGATTTGTGGATATTAAAGAATCCTTGCATCCCTGGGATAAAGCCAACTTGGTCATGATGTATGATCTTTTTAATATGGTGTTGGATTCTGTTTGCAAGAATTTTGTTAAGGATTTTTGTATTCATCAATGATATTGGCCTTTAGTTTTCTTTCTTTTTTTTTTTTTTCTTTTTTTTTTTTGTGGCATCTTTGTCAGGTTTTGGTATTAGGGTGATGGTGGCCTCATAGAATGAGTTTGGAAGTTTACCTTCCTCTGCAAGTTTCTGGAAGAGGTTGAGTAGGATAGGTGTTAGCTCTTCTCTAAATTATTGGTAGAATTCAGCTGTAAAGCTGTCTCAACCTGGGCTTTTGTGTGCTGGAAGATTTATGATTACAGTTTCAATTTCCATGCTTCTGATGGGTCTGTTAAGATTTTCTATTTCTTCCTGGTTCAGTTTTTGGAAAGTTATACTTTTCTAAGAATTTGTCCATTTCTTCCAAGTTGTCCATTTTAATGGCATATAATTGCTGATAGTAGTCTGTTATGATCCTTTGTATTTCTGTGTTGTGTGTTGTGATCTCTCCATTTTCATTTCTAATTTTGTTGATTTGATTCTGCTCCCTTTGTTTCTTGATAAGTCTGGTTAATGGTTTGTCAATTTTATTTATCGTCTCAAAAAACCAGCTTTGGGGTTTGCTATGGTCTCCTTTGTTTCCTTTGCATTTATTTCTGCCCTAATTTTTAAGATTTCTTTCCTTCTACTAACCCTGGGGTTCTTCATTTCTTCCTTTTCAAGTTGCTTTAGGTGTAGAGTTAGGTTAGTTATTTTCCCTTTTTCTTGTTTCTTGAGGTAAGCCTGTATTGCTATGAACCTTCCCCTTAGCTCTGCTTTTACAGTGTCCCACAGGTTTGGGGTTGCTGTGCTTTCATTTTCATTCATTTCTATTCACGTTTTGATTTCTTTTTTGATGTCTTCTGTGATTTGTTGGTTATTCAGCCGCGTGTTGTTCAGCTTCCATATGTTGTAATTTTTAATAATTTTTCTCCTGTAATTGACATCTAATCTTACCACATTGTGGTCAGAAAAGATGCTTGGGATGATTTCATTTTTTTTGAAATTACCAAGGCTATATTTATGGCCCAGAATATGATCTATCCTGGAGAAGGTTCCATGTGCACTTGAGAAAAAGGTGAAATTCATTGTTTTGGGGTAAAATGTCCTATAGATATCAATTAGGTCTAGCTGGTCTATTGTATCATTTAAAGTTTGTGTTTCCTTGTTAATTTTCTGTTTAGTTGATCTATCCATAGTTGTGAGTGGGGTATTAAAGTCTCCCATTATTATTGTGCTATTGTTAATTTCCCCTTTCATACTTGCTAGCATTTGTCTTACATATTGTGGTGCTCACTTGTTGGCTGCATATATATTTATAATTGCTATATCTTCTTGGATTGATCCTTTGATCATTATGTAGTGTCCTTCTTTGTCTCTTTTCACAGCCTTTGTTTTAAAGTCTATTTTATCTGATATGAGTACTGCTACTCCTGCTTTATTTTGGTCTCTATTTGCATGGAATATCTTTTTCCAGCCCTCCACTTTCTGTCTGTATGTGTCCCTTGTATTGAGGTGGGTCTCTTGTAGACAACATATATCGGGGTCTTGTTGTTGTATCCATTCAGCCAGTCTTTGTCTTTTGGTTGGGGCATTCAACCCATTTACGTTTAAGGTAATTATTGATAAGTATGATCCCACTGCTATTACTTTGTTGTTGTGGGTTTGAATTTATACATCCTTTTTGTGTTTCCTGTCTAGAGAAGATCCTTTAGCATTTGTTGGAGAGCTGGTTTGGTGGTGCTGAATTCTCTCAACTTTTGCTTGTCTGTAAAGCTTTTGATTTCTCCTTCATATTTGAATGAGATCCTTGCTGGGTACAGTAATCTGGGCTGTAGGTTATTTTCATCACTTTAAGTATGTCCTGCCATTCCCTTCTGGCCTGAAGATTTTCTATTGAAAGATCAGCTGTTATCCTATAGGAATCCCCTTGTGTGTTATTTGTTGTTTTTCCCTTGCTGCTTTTAATATTTGTTCTTTGTGTTTGATCTTTGTTAATTTGATTAATATGTGTCTTGGGGTGTTTCACCTTGGGTTTATCCTGTCTGGGACTCTCTGGGTTTCTTGGACTTGACTTCCTTCCCCATTTTAGGGAAGTTTTCAACTATTATCTCCTCAAGTGTTTTCTCATGGTCTTTCTTTTTGTCTTCTTCTTCTGGGACTCCTATGATTCGAATGTTGGGGCATTTAACATTGCCCCAGAGGTCTCTAAGATTATCCTCATTTCTTTTAATTCTTTTTTCTTTTTTCCTCTCTGTTTCATTTATTTCTACCATTCTATCTTCTACCTCACTTATCCTATCTTCTGCCTCCATTATTCTACTGTTGGTTCCCTCCAGAGTGTTTTTCATCTCATTCATTGCACTATTCATTATATATTGACTCTTTTTTATTTCTTCTAGGTCTTTGTTAAACCTTTCTTGCATCTTCTCAATCCTTGTCTTCAGGCTATGTATCTGTAACTCCATTTTGTTTTCAAGATTTTGGATCATTTTCACTATCATTATATCAGGTAGATTCCCTATCTCTTCCTCTTTTGTTTGGTTTGGTGGGCATTTATCATGTTCCTTTACCTGCTGAATATTTCTCTGCCTTTTCATCTTGTTTATATTGCTGTGTTTGGCGTGGCCTTTCCATATTCTGGCAGTTTGTGGTTCCTCTTTATTGTGAAGGCTCCTTGCTCTGGGTGAGGTTTGTGGTGGCTGACTGGTGGCTTGTCAAGGTTTCCTGTTAGGGAAGCTTGTGTCAGTGTTCTGGTGAGTGGAGCTGGATTTCTTCTCTCTGGAATGCAATGAAGTGTCCAGTACTGAGTTTTGAGATGTCAGTGGGTTTGGTGTGACTTTGACAACCTGTATATTGAAGCTAAGGGCTATATTCCTGTGTTGCTGGAGAATTTGCTTGGTATGTCTTGCTCTGGAACTTGTTGGCCCTTGGATGGTGCTTGGTCTCAGTGTAGGTATGGAGGCTTTTGATGAGCTCCTATTGATTAATGTTCCCTGGAGTCAGGAGTTCCCTGGTGTTCTCAGGATTTGGACTTAAGCCTCCTGCCTCTGGTTTCCAGACTTAATTTTACAGTAGCTTCAAGACTTCTCCATCTATACAGCACTGATGATAAAACATCTAGGTTAATGATGAAAAGTTTCTCCACAGTGAGGTACACCCAGAGAGATACATAGAGTTAAATGGAGAAGAGAAGAGGAAAGAGGGAGATAGAGGTGACAAGGAGGAGAAGAGGGGGAATCAGAAGGGAAGAGAGCAAGCTAGCCAGTAATCACTTCCCTATGTGCTCCCCACAGTCTGGATCCCTCATAGATGTTCACAGAGTTACACAGAGAAGAGAAGAGGAAGGAAGGAGGCAGAGGTGGCCAAGAGGATAAAAGGGGGAATCAAAAGAAGACAGATCCAGCCAGTAATTAGTTCCCTAACTAAGATCATGGCATCTGGTCCCATCACTTCATGGGAAATAGATGGGGAAACAGTGGAAACAGTGTCAGACTTTATATTTTGGGGCTCCAAAATCACTGCAGATGGTGATTACAGCCATGAAATTAAAAGACACTTACTCCTTGGCAGGAAAGTTATGACCAACCTAGATAGCATATTCAAAAGCAGAGACATTACTTTGCCATCAAAGGTCCATCTAGTCAAGGCTAATGGTTTTTCCAGTGGTCATGTATGTATGTGAGACTTGGACTGTGAAGAAAGCTGAGTGCTGAAGAATTGATGCCTTTGAACTGTGGTGTTGGAGAAGACTCTTGAGAGTCCCTTGGACTGCAAGGAGATCCAACCAGTCCATTCTAAAGGAGATCAGTCCTGGGTGTTCATTGGAAGGACTGATGCTAAAGCTGAAACTCCAATACTTTGGCCACTTCATGAGAAAAGTTGACTCATTGGAAAAGACCCTGATCTTAGCAGGGATTTGGGGCAGGAGGAGAAGGGGACAACAGAGGATGAAATTGCTGGATTGAATCACTGACTCAACGGACATGACTTTGAGTAAACTCTGGGATTTGGTGATGGACAGAGAGGCCTGGCATGCTGCGACTCATGGGGTTGCAAACAGTCAGACACGACTGAGCGGCTGCACTGAACTGAACTGAGGTGTTCTCCACAGACTGGAGCACACAAAGAGATTCACAGAGTTGGGTAGAGAAGATAAGGGGAAGGGAGGCGATAGAGGCGACCTCATGGAGAAAAAGCAGAGTCAAAAGGGGTAGAGAGCAATCAAGCCAATAATCTCGCTCCCAGGCATATAAATGGGTGCTGAAGACTGGGTTCTTAAAGGTATAAAGTTGATAACAAATACCAAAAAGCAAAGGTTAAAAATCTAGAGTAGAGGTTAGATTCTCAAAAATACAATATTTAAAAAACAAAGTCACAAAAATTATAAAGTATATATATATATATATATATATGAAGTTTGTTTTAAAATAGGGTCTTTTTTTTTTTTTTTTTGCAAGGTAATAGTAGGTTATAAATGTGGAGAAGGCAATGGCAAGCCACTCCAGTACTCTTGCCTAGAAAATCCCATGGATGGAAGAGCCTGGTAGGCTGTAGTCCATGGGGTCGCTACGAGTCAGACGCGGCTGAGCAACTTCACTTTCACTTTTCACTTTCACGCAATGGAGAGGGAACTAGCAACCCACTCCAGTGTTCTTGCCTGGAGAATCCCAGGGACAGCAGAGCCTGGTGGGCTGCCGTCCATGGGGTCGCACAGAGTCGGACATGACTGAAGCGACTTAGCAGCAGCAGTAGGTTATAAAAATGAAAATTAAAGCAGCAATAGAGGACTTACAATTTTTTTAAAAAAATTTAAATGATGGGATTAAAGATCTAAACGTAAGACCAGAAACTATAAAACTCCTAGAGGAGAACATAGGCAAAACTCTCTCTGACATACATCACAGCAGGATCCTCTATGACCCACCTCCCAGAATATTGGAAATAAAAGCAGAAATAAATAAATGGGACCTAATTAACCTTAAAAGCTTCTGCACATCAAAGGAAACTATTAGCAAGGTGAAAAGGCAGCCTTCAGAATGGGAGAAGATAATAGCAAATGAAGCAACTGACAAACAACTAATCTCGAGAATATACAAGCAACTCCTACAGCTCAACTCCAGAAAAATAAATGACCCAATCAAAAAATGGGCCAAAGAACTAAATAGACATTTCTCCAAAGAAGACATACAGATGGCTAACAAACACATGAAAAGATGCTCAACATCACTCATTATCAGAGAAATGCAAATCAAAACCACTATGAGGTACCATTTCACACCAGTCAGAATGGCTGCGATCCAAAAGTCTACAAGTAATAAATGCTGGAGAGGGTGTGGAGAAAAGGGAATCCTCTTACACTGTTGGTGGGAATGCAAACTAGTACAGCCACTATGGAGAACAGTGTGGAGATTCCCTAAAAAACTGGAAATAGAACTGCCTTATGATCCAGCAATCCCACTGCTGGGCATACACACTGAGGAAACCAGAAGGGAAAGAGACACGTGTACCCCAATGTTCATCGCAGCATTGTTTATAATAGCCAGGACATGGAAGCAACCTAGATGTCCATCAGCAGATGAATGGATAAGAAAGCAGTGGTACATATACACAATGGAGTATTACTCAGCCATTAAAAGGAATACATTTGAATCAGTTCTAATGAGGTGGATGAAACTGGAGCCTATTATACAGAGCGAAGTAAGCCAGAAAGAAAAACACCAATACAGTATACTAACGCATATATATGGAATTTAGAAAGATGGTAACAATAACCCTGTGTACGAGACAGCAAAAGAGACACTGATGTATAGAACAGTCTTATGGACTCTGTGGGAGAGGGAGAGGGTGGGAAGATTTGGGAGAATGGCATTGAAACATGTAAAATATCATGTATGAAACGAGTTGCCAGTCCAGGTTCGATGCATGATACTGGATGCTTGGGGCTGGTGCACTGGGATGGCCCAGAGGGATGGTATGGAGAAGGAGGAGGGAGGAGGGTTCAGGATGGGGAACACATGTATACCTGTGGCGGATTCATTTTGATGTTTGACAAAACTAATACAATTATGTAAAGTTTAAAAATAAAATTAAATTTAAAAAATTTTTAATGATAATAGTAAAAATATATCTAGGACATTCTCTGGAGCTTTTGTGGACAGTGTGGGGTCAGTTCATTTTCAGATAGTTCCTTGGTCTGGCTTATACTTCTCAAGATCTATAGGCCCCTTCCTATGTAGTTGGTGCTAACTATAGGGTTTTAATCTATTGCACCTGTCAGTCACTTCCAAAGCGGTTCCCTCTGTTTATTTTAGCTTCTTCTGTTTGCTGGTCTCTTCAGTGTCTAATTTCCACCCTGACACAAGGGGGCGGTGGTGGTCACTTTTTTTAGGCTCACTTGTTCAGTACTGCAGTGGGGAGGGAGGAACATTGCCAACAAATATCACTGGCGTGTGTGGGGAGTGCTCGCGTGTCTCTGCCACACTGGGCTTACCCCCACTCACAGCGTGTGTGCTTTCCCAGTCTACACTGATCAGGCTCTAGGTTGCTCTGCCAGGAACTGTCTGAGGCAGGCCCTGGGTTGCATGCACTTGTCAGGTCTAAGCAGCTCAGGTTCAGGTTCTTGGGTACTCCACAAAGGCACAGACTTGGTTGGACCTGCGTTTTGTGCCCTTCCCAGGTCCAAGCAGCTCAGGTGACCAGGTGCTTGGCAAGCACAGTCGCCCCCAGTTGGAGGCTGCATCTTATCACCTCCCCCGTCCCAGCCACTCTTTTCTGGGTGTACAACAGGCATGCCTTCTCAAGTGTGCCGTGTGTCTCTTCTAGGAAGCTGATCTCTGGCTGCAACACTCCCAGTGGAAGTCAACCATCCAGAATCCCTAGAAGTCTTGGTTAGCAATGAAGCCTGCTTGCAGTTTGGTAGAGGATGCCTCTCTGGGGCCACAATTGTCCCCTTCTGGCTCTGGCTGCCATCGCCTACGTGTCTCTAGCGGGCGATGGACCAGTCAGCAGCTGGCTAGCTCTGCTCAGTCCTTTGTTCTGTGCGTGGGCCTGGCAGTGTCTTATGTTAGGGCTTTTTGTGGGCTAGCTATCCCACAGTCTGGGTTCCTATCTCATGTTAGTTCCCTCAGATTGCCCTTGGGGCATTCAGGCCCGGTCCTTACCCCAAGCAATGCAGCCTGCACCTCCCTGTCCAGTCCCCGCTTGCTAGTGGCAGATGCAAGCGTCTGGGCTGCTTCTCCGCTGGGAGTTGCCATTAGGCACCTAATCTGTGGGTTTTATTTATTTATTTTTCCTCCCGGTTATGTTGCCTCTGAGATTCCAAGGCTTGCCACAGACCTGCCAGTGAGAGTGTTTCCTGGTATTTGGAAACTCTCTCTTTTTTAAGACTCCCTTCCCAAGATGCATCTCCATCCCTACCTCTTTTGTCTCTCTTTTTATTTTTTATATTTTGTCCTACCTCCTTTTGAAGACAGTGGGCTGCCTTTCTGGGTGCCTGATGTCCTCTGCCAACATTCAGAAGTTGTTTTGTGGAATTTTCTCAGCATTCAAATGTTCTTTCCATGAATTTGTGGGGGAGAAAGTGGTATCCCTGTCCTATTCCTCTGCCATCTTAGGATTGCCCCCCAGAAAGAGAAGTTAAGGAAACAATCTTATTTACCACTGCATCAAAAAATAAAAAATAGCTAGGAAAAAACCTACATAAGGAAATAACAGACCTGTCTCAGAAAATTATAAAACAATGATGAAAGAAATTGAAAGTGACAGAAACAAATGGAAAGATAAACTGTGTTTTTGAGTTAGAAGAAATCATATATAAAATGATCATACTAAGGCAATCTGCAGATTGCAGTTCTATCAAAATACCAATGACATTTTTCACAGAACTAGAATAAATAATTTTAAAGTTATATGGAAACACAAAACACTGCAAATAGTCAAAGAAATCTTGAGGGGGTGCAGAAAAAAAACTGAGCTGGAGGAATCAGACTCCCTGACCTCACAATATACTATACAACTACATTAACCAAAAAATATGATACTGGTACAAAAACAGACAAATCTATGGAACAGAATAGAACACCCCAAAATAAACCCACACACTTACAGTCAATTATTCTATAACAAAGGAAGTAAGAATATACAACAGAGAAAAGATAGGGAATATCACCTATATTTTATAGTAACTATAAATGAAGTATAACCTTTAAAATTGTGAATCACTATACTGTACATCTGTAGCATATAATATTGTACATCAATTATACTTCCATTTTTAAAAATGAATAATAACTAAATGATAAAATCATGTCTGGGTATTCACTAGGCAATTCCCTTTAAAACCACTCTTTAAAAACACAGTGTCTGCAGTAACAAGAGTTGGTTGATTTGCCAGCATAAATGGGTTCCATAGGAGCTAATTCTGGTAATTTAAAATAAAAGGCTAAGCATACCAAAAAATTTTAATAAAAAAAAAAAAAAACTGGTGTCAAGAAAACAAACTGGGACAAGACATAAAGCTGTCTTACTTACTCATGGCAAACAACTGGAAGAAAATCACTCATACTTGCCTTGCTTATGGATTTGCTGACATTCTTAGTATTTATCTGGAAAATATTTCCAAAAACTGGGAGAGGAGTGGGCCCAGGTGGCAGCTTCCCTTTGGCATGCCTCTGATTCCACAGAAAAAGGAAAATCAAAAAAGAAAGACAGGTCACCAGAACTACGAAGAGTTCCATTGGTGTGCTTCGCGTGAGGGCAACTGAAAGTTTAAAATCTAAAGACTTTTTAAAAATACTAAGTGCAGGCTTATCACCAAACATGCAATGAGTCTTTGAACTTTTGAATAAATATTGCTTTATCATCAGTGCACTTTGGCCTGTCAGTAGATATTTAAACAAAAACTTATCAGCCTTAATACTGATGAATATCCTAAGTTTTTGATGAAAATCCCAACTAAAAAATAACTCGATTCCTCAGAGATGACCACATATTAGTAGTGAAACTGAAGATATCAGATTTTCAAAGGGCTGGAATTCATGATCACGACAAATGATGAAAGAGAGTATCTCTGTATCAAAATTCATCATCATATGAGCAGAAAAAGAAGCACTTCCTCAGAGCCTTTTCTCAGAAGATCTATGAAAAGGCCACATCAAGACAGAAGAAGGAAATAGGGCAAATAAAGAAAGGAATAGAGAGCTGGTCTTATCTTAGAAAAGAGTAGAGGGATTCCAGTGGTTTTTCAAGAGCTCTTTTCTTTGTGCCAGGGGTTCTGACACCATTTATTCCCAGAGAGAATGCAGGCCAGCAGACAGTAGATAAAAAGAGGAATAACAAATACTGAGGAATCCTCAAGTCAAGGAAAGAAATCACTCAAAGACATCAGTTGAAGGTCCCTTGACTGCTTATCACCCACTCTCTTCTTTACATACCCATTTCCAATAAGGATCACATAACTTGAGCAAACATTGCATATTCACACTTAGGTGAGGAAATACACTCCAGAAAATGTCTAAAGACTCACAGATATGAACAAAATTTCAAGACTTAAAAGCTATTTGAGGAATTTCAATAGCATAACAAACATCTAACTTAAAAATCATAGAACTAATCCCTGAAGAATTAAAAACAGAAAAAATGTTAAATAGAACATCATCAGATAAATTTAATCAAATAAAAAGTTAATGGAAAGATGAAAAGCTTTTGTTAGTTAAGAATGTGGTTGCAAAAATGCTTTTAATAAACAGATATGCTGAGTAATAAAATAGCTTTGCCTGCAGGTTGACTTATTTTATCAGGAAGATTCAGGGGGAACAAGGGTTTCCACAAGAACAGAGTACAAAATAATAATGATAAAAACTGTAAACAAAGTTGAATGATATGGACAATAATTCTAGAAATTCTAGCAACTCTACCACAGGAGTTTCAAGGAGAGAGAAAAATAATCAAATGTATTAATAAGCAAAGGAAATGGAATAAATTTTTCCTATAATGATGAAAGATCCAAAGTACCCACCAAGTTCTAAGCAGGATTAAAGTGAAAAGACCGACACTCTCAAAATCTTGTGAAATGTGAGAACATCAAGGAAAACAAAAAAAGCCTAAAATGCTCTAGAAAGTTAAAAGGAAATTATAAAGAATCAGACTCAATTTAGAATAAATCTTTCCATACACAACGCTTATAAATGATAGATAATACTCAAGTAAAGCCTTCAAAAATTCAATTTGAAGGCAATTTTTTACTTCAATTTAAATTATTATTCTACACCAGATAAACTAGAATTTAAATATAAAATCAAAATATAGATATTTGGGGGGCTTCCCTGGCAGTCCAATGGTTAAGACTTCATGCTTGCACTGCAGGGGGGCATGAATTTAATCCCTGGTCCAGAAACTAAGATCCCCCCTGTGTCATGGTATGGCCACAAATAAAACAAATAAATATAATATAAAAAAATTTTGGACATGTAAACATTCAAACATTTTATAATATTGAAACCATTTCTGAAATAATTACCTGAAGAAAAAGTCCAACAAATAAAAATATATCCCAAAAAGGGAGAATGTGAGACACAAAAATAATGAGGTGCAAAAGGCAAGTAAAACTATCAAGTCCAAATATGACTGATAAGTGGTAGCAAAGCTTAAAGAAATTATCATTAGCTTTCATAAGGAAAGGGAAGCTAAAATTCTAGATGTTTTCAACAAAATCTGCAAATGATATAGAATGTAGGGAGTTCCAGCCTTTTGAGAGCTGTTGGTTTTACTCTCGTGTGTGTGTGTGTGTGTGTGTGTGCTCAGTCATGTCCGACTCTTTGCAATCCCATGGACTGTAGCCTGCCAGGCTCCTCTGTCCATGGGATTCTCCAGGTAAGAATACTGGAGTGGGTTGCCATTTCCTCCTTCAAGGGATCTTCCTAACCCAGGGATTGAATCCAAGTCCTTGTGTCTCCTGCATTGACAGTCAGGTTCTTTACAACTTGCACCATCTGAGAGGCTACCGGTACTAATTCCCATCTCTGATTATATGAACAGATAAAAACAATTACAATATAAACTTTGCTAATAAAACTTGATATATCACTTAAAATGAAACATCTTTCATTTTAATAGGAAAAGCAAAATTAAATAAAGAAAACTTGATCTCTCCAGTTAAAGACAATATAAAAGCATGAGGTCTATTAAGCATGAGATAAAAATCATCAAGTGAAGCACTATGACTTCTCATTTCCTTCAAATATTTCATGGGTTTTTAAAAGACGCACCTCCTGAATATACTATCCAATGACCAGTAAAGACCAAATAAATAGAAAAACTGAAGTGAATCGTGTACGAAAACCAAGTGCAGAATAACAATGACGAAAATTGCAAAGTGGTATAAACAATAGTTGTAATCAGATCAGATCAGATCAGTCGCTCAGTCATGTCTGACTCTTTGGGACCCCATGAATTGCAGCACGCCAGGCCTCCCTGTCCATCACCAACTCCCGGAGTTCACTCAGACTCACCTCCATCGAGTCAGTGATGCCATCCAGCCATCTCATCCTCTGTTGTCCCCTTCTCCTCCTGCCCCCAACCCCTCCCAGCATCAGAGTCTTTTCCAATGAGTCAACTCTTCTCATGAGGTGGGAGAACTGGACTACCTAGGACATCTGACACATCATATACACCAATTATAACTTTAAAAAAGAAGAAAGTGAAAGTGAAGTTGCTCAGTTGTGTCTGACTCTTTGTGACCCCATAGAGTGTAGCCCACCAGGCTCCTCCATCCATGGAATTTTCCAAGCAAGAATACTGGAGTGGGTTGCTCTTTTCTTCTCCAGGGGATCTCCCTGACCCAGGGATTGAACCCAGGTCTCCCGCATTGTAGGCAGACACCTTTACCATCTGAGCCACCAGGGAAGCCCTAAAAAAAGAAGGGTGCTCATACAACAGCAGCCTGGAGGGAATGAAGTCCCTCTCCTAAGAGCCATAAAACCCAATGCAGGACACCCAATGTTACTTGGTCATCTCCATGGCTTGTGATACAGCAGCAGGAGTCAGCCTCAGAGGAAATCAGCAGGCAGGTCCTCAGCAACCAGAGCTTCCCTCCACAGCTTCTTCAGCAGCAGAGGAGCATGGTTCAGGGTGGAGGCTGGGAAACTAACCACATCTAATAACACCCCAAGTCTGAAAGGCCACCATGTCTATATTCCACAGACAAGAATATAATACATTTAGATCAGTGCCTAAATGTAATAAAATCAAAATTGAACTTTATACCACATAAAAGAACCAAATTTGAAAGCAGTCTTCCATTAAACCACTATTAAATTTTTTGACATATTGCATTTATTTATTTACTTTTAATACAAATTTATTTATTTTAATTGGAGGCTAATTACTTTATAATATTGTATTGGTTTTGCCATACATCAACATGAATCCACCATGGGTGTACACATGTTCCCCATCCTGAACCCCTCTCCCACCTCCCTCCCCATACCATCCCTCTGTGTCATCCCAGTGCACCAGCCCTGAGCATCCTGTATCATGCATCGAACCTGGACTAGCAATTCATTTCACATATATTATATTATACATGTTTCAATGCCATTTTCCAAAATAATCCCACCCTCACCCTCTCCCACAGAGTCCAAAAGACTGTTCTATACATCTGTGTCTCTTTTGCTGTCTCTCATACAGGGTTATCATTACCATCTTTTTAAATTCCATGTATATGTGGTAGTATACTGTATTGGTGTTTTTCTTTCTGGCTTACTTCACTCTGTATAATATGTTCTGGTTTCATCCACCTCATTAGAACTGATTCAAATGTATTCTTTTTAATGGCTGAGTAATACTCCATTGTGTATATGTACCACTGCTTTCTTATCCATTCATCTGCTGATGGACATCTAGGTTGCTTCCATGTCCTGGCTATTATAAACAGTGCTGCGATGAACATTGGGGTACATGTGTCTCTTTCCCTTCTGGTTTCCTCAGTGTGTATGCCCAGCAGTGGGATTGCTGGATCATATGGCAGTTCTATTTCCAGTTTTTTAAGGAGTCTCCACACTGTTCTCCATAGAGGCTGTACTAGTTTGCATTCCCACCAACAGTGTAAGAGGGTTCCCTTTTCTCCACATCCTCTTCAGCATTTATTGCTTGTAGACTTTTGGATCGCAGCCATTCTGACTGGTGTGAAATGGTACTTCATTGTGGTTTTGATTTGCATTTCTCTGATAATGAGTGATGTTGAGCATCTTTTCATGTGTTTGTTAGCCATCTGTATGTCTTCTTTGGAGAAATGTCTGTTTAGTCCTTTGGCCCATTTTTTGATTGGGTCATTTATTTTTCTGGAGTTGAGCTGCAGGAGTTGCTTGTATATTTTTGAGATTAATTCTTTGTCAGTTGCTTCATTTGCTATTATTTCTCCCATTCTGAAGGCTGTCTTTTCACCCTGCTTATAGTTTCCTTTGTTGTGCAGAAGCTTTTAATTTTAATTAGGTCTCATTTGTTTATTCCTGTTTTTATTTCCAATATTCTGGGAGGTGGGTCATAGAGGATCCTGCTGTGGTTTATGTCAGTGAGTGTTTTGCCTGTGTTTTTCTTCTAGGAGTTTTATAGTTTCTGGTCTTACATTTAGATCTTTAATCCATTTTGAGTTTATTTTTGTGCAAGGTGCTAGAAAGTGTTCTAGTTTCATTCTTTTACAAGTGGTTGACCAGTTTTCCCAGCACCACTTGTTAAAGAGATTGTCTTTTCTCTATTATATATTCTTGCCTCCTTTGTCAAAGATAAAGTGTCCATAGGTGCATGGATTTGTCTCTGGGCTTTCTATTTTGTTTCATTGATCTATGTTTCTGTCTTTGTGCCAATACCACACTGTCTTGATGACTGTGGCTTTGTAGTAGAGCCTGAAGTCAGGCAGGTTGATTCCTCCAGTTCCATTCTTCTTTCTCTAGATTGCTTTGGCTATTCGAGGTTTTTTTGTATTTCCATACAAATTGTGAAATTATTTGTTCTGGCTCTGTGAAAAATACGTTGGTAGCTTGATAGGGATTGCATTGAACCTATAGATTGCTTTGGGTAGAATACTCATTTTCACTATATTGATTCTTCCGATCCATGAAGGCGGTGTATTTTTCCATCGATTAGTGTCGTCTTTGATTTCTTTCACCAGTGTTTTATAGTTTTCTATATATAGGTCTTCTGTTTCTTTAGGTAGATATATTCCTAAGTATTTTATTCTTTTCATTCCAAAGGTGAATGGAAATGTTTCCTTAATTTCTCTATTTTCTCACTATTAGTGTATAGGAATGCAAGGGATTTCTGTGTGTTGATTTTATATCCTGCAACTTTACTACATTCCATGATTAGCTCTAGTAATTTTCTGGTGGAGTCTTTAGGGTTTTCTATGTAGAGGATCATGTCATCTGCAAACGGTGAGTTTTTTTTTTGTTGTTCTTTTCCAATTTGGATTCCTTTTATTTCTTTTTCTGCTCTGATTGCTGTGGCCAAAACTTCCAAAACTATGTTGAATAGTAGTGGTGAGACTGGGCACCCTTGTCTTGTTCCTGACTTTAGGGGAAATGCTTTCAATTTTTCACCACTGATGATAATGTTTGCTGTGGGTTTCTCATATACAGCTTTTATTATGTTGAGGTATGTTCCTTCTATTCCTGCTTTCTGGAGAGTTTTTATCATAAATGGATGTTGAATTTTGTCAAAGGTTTTCTCTGCATCTATTGAGATAATCATATGGCTTTTATTTTTCAATTTGTTAATGTGGTGTATTACATTGATTGATTTGCAGATATTGAAGAATCCTTGCATCCCTGGGATAAAGCCAACTTGGTCATGATGTATGATCTTTTTAATGTGTTCTTGGATTCTGATTGCAAGAATTTTGTTGAGGATTTTTGCATCTATGTTCATTAGTGATATTGGCCTGTAGTTTTCTTTTTTTGTGGCATTTTTGTCAGGTTTTGGTATTAGAATGATGGTGGCCTCATAGAATGAGTTTGGAAGTTTACCTTCTTCTGCAATTTTTCTGGAAGAGTTTGAGTAGGATAGGTGTTAGCTCTTCTCTAAATTTTTGGTAGAATTCAGCTGTGAAGCTGCCTAGACCTGGGCTTGTGTTTGCTGGAAGGTTTCTGATTACAGTTTCAATTTCCAGGCTTGTGATTGGTCTGTTAAGATTTTCTATTTCTTCCTGGTTCAGTTTTGGAAAGTTGTGCTTTTCTAAGAATTTGTCCATTTCTTCCAAGTTGTCCATTTTATTGGCATACAATTGCTGATAGTAGTCTCTTATGATCCTTTGTATTTTTGTGTTGTCTGTTATGATATCTCCATTTTCATTTCTAATTTTATTGATTTGATTTTTCTCCCTTTGTTTCGTGATGAGCCTGGCTAATGGTTTGTCAATTTTATTTAGCCTCTCAAAGAACCAGCTTTGGGCTTTGTTGATTTTTGCTATGGTCTCTTTTGTTTCTTTTGCATTTATTTCTGCCCTAATTTTAAAGATTTCTTTCCTTCTACTAACCCTGGGGTTCTTCATTTCTTCCTTTTCTAGTTGCTTTAGGTGTAGAATTAGGTTATTTATTTGACTTTTTTCTCGTTTCTTGAGGTAAGCCTGTTTTGCTATGAATCTTCCCCTTAGCACTACTTTTACAATGCCCCACGGGTTTGGGGTTGTTGTTTTTTCATTTTCATTCATTTCTATACATATTTTGATTTCTTTTTTTATTTCTTCTGTGATTTTTTGGTTATTTAGCAGAGTGTTGTTCAGCCTCCATATGTTGGAATTTTTAATAGTTTTTCTCCTGTAATTGAGATCTAACCTTACCACATTGTGGTCAGAAAAGATGCTTGGAATGATTTCAAATTTTTGAATTTACCAAGGCTAGCTTTATGGCCCAGGATGTGATCTATCCTGGAGAAGGTTCCGTGTGTGCTTGAGAAAAAGGTGAAATTCATTCTTTTGGAGTGAAATGTCCTATAGATATCAATTAGGTCTAACTGGTCTATTGTATCATTTAAAGTTTATGTTTCCTTGTTAATTTTCTATATAGTTGATCTATCCATAGGTGGGAGTGGGGTATTAAAGTCTCCCACTATTATTGTGCTATTGTTAATTTCTCCTTTCATACTTGTTAGCATTTGTCTTACATATTGTGGTGCTCCTATGTTGGCTGCATATATATTTATAATTGTTATATCTTCTTCTTGGATTGATCCTTTGATCATTATGTAGTGTCCTTCTTTGTCTCTTTTCACAGCCTTTGTTTTAAAGTCTGTTTTATCTGTATTGCTACTCCTGCTTTCTTTTGGTCTCTATTTGTGTGGAATATCTTTTTCCAGCCCTCCACTTTCAGTCTGTATGTGTCCCTTGTTTTGAGGTCTCTTATAGACAACATATATAGGAGTCTTATTTTCGTATCCATTCAGTCAGTCTTTGTCTTTTGGTTGGGGCATTCAACCCATTTATGTTTAAGGTAATTATTTATTGATAAATATGACCCTGTTGCCATTTACTTTAGTGTTTTGGGTTCGAGTTTATACACCCTTTTTGTGTTTCCTATCTAGAGAAGATCCTTTAGCATTTGTTGGAGTGCTGGTTTGGTGGTGCTGAATTCTCTCAGCTTTTGCTTGTCTGTAAAGCTTTTGATTTCTCCTTCATATTTGAATGAGATCCTTGCTGGGTACAGTAATCTGGTTGATAGGTTATTTTTTTTATCACTTTAAGTATGTCCTGCCATTCCCTCCTGGTCTGAAGAGTTTCTATTGAAAGATCAGTTGTTATCCTTCTGGGAATCCCCTTGTGTGTTATTTGTTGTTTTTCCCTTGCTGCTTTTAATATTTGTTCTTTGTGTCTGATCTTTGTTAATTTGATTAATATGTATCTTGGGGTGTTTCGCCTTGGGTCTATCCTGTTTGGGACTCTCTGGGTTTCTTGGACTTGAGTGATTATTTCCCTCCCCATTTTAGGGAAATTTTCAACTATTATCTCCTCAAGTGTTTTCTCATGGTCTTACTTTTTGTGTTCTTCTGGGACTCCTATGATTCAAATGTTGGGGCATTTAACATTGTCCCAGAGGTCTCTGAGATTGTCCTCATTTCTTTTAATTCGTTTTTCTTTTTTCCTCTCTGATTCATTTATTTCTACCATTTTATCTTCTACCTCACCAATCCTATCTTCTGCCCCCATTATTCTACTATTTGTCCCCTCCAGAGTGTTTTTTATCTCATTTTATTGCATTATTCACTATATATTGACTGTTTTTTATTTCTTCTAGGTCCTTGTTAAACATTTCTTGCATCTTCTGAATTCTTGTCTCCAGGCTATTTATCTGTGATTCCATTTTGTTTTCAAGATTTCTGATCATTTTCACTATCATTATACGGAATTCTTTATCAGATAGATTCCCTATCTCTTCCTCTTTTGTTTGGTTTGGTGGGCATTTATCCTGTTCCTTTACCTGCCGGGTATTCCTCTGTCTCTTCATCTTGTATATATTCCTGTGTTTGGGATGGCCTTTCTGTATTCTGGCAGTTTGTGGAGTTCTCTTTATTACGGAGTTTCCTCACTGTGGGTGGTAAACCACTATTAAAATTTTAAGTAATGTGCCTAGAATTTTAAAATGCTTTTTTAAAAGAAAATAGATGAGTTTTCTTAATTAAAAAATGGTAATCTTTTTTAATTTACTTATTTTTAATTGAAAGATAATTGCTTTACAATATTTTGTTGGTTTCTGCCATACATCAATATGAATCAGCCATAGGCATACTTATGTCCCCTCCCTCTTGAACCTCCCTCCCACGTCCCACTATATCCCACCCCTCAGGTTAGGGGGATGAAGGAGCCATTGAAACAAATGGAGAGAGTAATACGGAAACACATACACTACCATATGTAAAATAGAAAGCCAATGGGAATTTGCTGTATGACTCAGGGAACTCAAACCAGGGCTCTGCAGCAAAAAATAATAATAATAATAATAATAATAATAATAATAATCTTTTTATTTGTAGAACTCTGAAGTTTATGAGCACTTCTGTGGCTATCTTATTATTTGACTCTCATAATCAACCCATACAACAAATATTTTAAAATTCATTTTACAGATGAGGCAAGTGAGAATCAGAACTGAAGGACTTCACCCAAATTTCCATTTCTAAGACATGGTGACGATTCCAACTCTTGCCTTATAACTTGTGAACTCTGCATTGGAAAGTATTTCAATTTGTTTACATTCCACATTTGTTGAGTAATTATGGTGTATCTTACAATCTCATTTTGGCATAAAAATCTGTTTAAAATTAGTTATTGAGCCAGTAATTTCACCATGATTAAATAAAAATGAGAGTTCAGAACAATTTGGCCCTTTGTAATATTTAGAATTTCAGGAAGCCAGGATCCAAAGATTCAAAGAACTTGATTTCAAAGAAATGCAGTTATTAGCTGTCCCGTCCCATAACTAATATCCACTGCTTTAGGACATTTCTGGTCTTGAAAGAAGAGTAGATTTTTTTAAATGATTATATTTCTTCTCTCACTCTCTCTCAATCTCTGGTACTGGAAAAATAGCAAATTTTAAAACAATTTTACTCTTCCTCTCTCTTTCTCGCTCTCTCTCTCAGCATCTCTTCTAGTAATTTTTTTGCCTAAGAAACTTGTGTCTTAACTTTTTCTATGCAATCTTTCTGGGTGCTCATATGCCTGGCCATTTTACTGTTCGTACAAAGAAGAACACATAGAAATGATTGAGGTGGAACAGATCTTAGAAATCACATAGTTAAATGCCTTATTTCCAAATTTAAAGAGCAATGTGACAATGGTTCAGAAAGGCAGACTTCTGCATCTAGTCACACAGTGGGTTAAAATCAGAAATGCCAGTTGAAAAGTCTTTGCTTCTCAAATATGTTTTAATCATGTGAATCTGAAGAAATTGTAAACATAATATTAAATGTAAGAAACACTTGCTATTAAATATTAACTTCTAGTACACAAACATGAGAAAGCTGAAAGGTTATGAAAGTTTGTGATAACCTGTCTTACTCCAGATAGTAGGGACCTTAAAGTTTAGTAGGCAACAATCTTTTACCAGATGCCCTCAAGCAGAGTTCAAAAAGCACTAGGTTGTTAATTGAAGACAAACTCTCTTGCTCTTTGCTCTCAGTGACCATCAAAACTCTTAAAGAATATGTGGAAATATTTGAGTACAGAATTTACTTTCTAGGTCTCTTACCAGGATTCTAATTTGTGAATAGGTAGAGGATGGGTATTGCTGCTGCTGCTAAGTCATCTCAGTCGTGTCCAACCCTGTGCAACCCCATAGACAGCAGCCCACCGGGCTCCTCCGTCCCTGAGATTCTGCAGGCAAGAACACCGGAGTGGGTTGCCATTTCCTTCTCCAATGCATGAAAGTGAAAAGTGAAAGTGAAGTCGCTCAGTCATGTCCGACTCTTAGTGACCCCAGCCTACCAGGCTTCTCATCCATGGGATTTTCCAGGCATTAGTGGAGGTTAAAAATCATGCCACCCCCCCAAGTCAGCAGTGTTCAGTGCCAAGAAGGAACATCCCAGCTAGAAAGAGGTCCCCTCACCAGGAAAGGGAGAGAAGACTGAGCAACAGGCTTCTCCAGCGTCTGGGGTCAGTGTACAAATGTCCTGCTTTGATTTCACTCTGCACAGACTCACAAAGCTGAGATGTATAAGGATGGTGAAGAACAAGAAGAAAAGCAGGGGTTACTAACAGCAGCCACATGGTGGGAGTCACTGCAGTTCATAATGACCTACTCAGGAGACAAACTCAGCAGATTTCACCACTGATTAAACCAACATGCTGCAAGCCACCTGGCATCTCCTGAAGATGAGACCAGCTTTTGAACCACAAGTATTCACTGTATTCACATTCACAATTGTGAATTCAAATATTCACAAATTCACAAGTATTTGCTGATTCAGCTACTAGAGTCTTTCCCCACTCCCTGTCCCCAGACCCCAGCCAGAGACCAAGAACCACAAAAAGCCAGCTCAGGTTTCTGAGGCTATGTGTGTGCAAGATGCAAGCCTAGACTCCCCTGGCTGATACCCACTGGTGGGCATACACTTAGACTAACCCAATCCCTCCAACTGAGCACTTGCATGCCCCCAATCTGAGCCCTGCCTGTGGTCTCCATTGCAGTGCACATGTCTAGGGGAAAGTTTGCAGCTGTGGGAAAGCACACTGATAGCCAGGACCCCTGCAACTGCCAGTGAGCCCTCAGTTGGCCCAATCCTTTCTGCCTACCCCAGCCCCCACGCACTGTATGTGTGCCTGCACCCAGCCTCTGCCCCAACTAAAGACCGCAACTGGCCCCTGCAGCTGAACCTGTGCCCACCACCAGCTCTGGCCACCACCAACGCCTGTCTTGATCCCTGGTTGCTGGGCCTTGAGGTACTACTAATGGCCGCTATTGCCCTTGCTACCACTATGGAAGCCCAGCAGTGCTCACTGAGGTTCATATAGTTGTCAGTGTTGTAGACTCCAGTGCCTGAGCTGAGCCTTCCCAGACACAACTGTATATCTTTTTTTTTTTTTAAGTTGGAGTATAATTGCTTTACAATGTTTCATTAGTTTCTGCTGTACAACAGAGTGAATCAACTCTATGTGTACATACAGCCCCTCCCTTTAGAGCCTCCCTTTGTTGTTGTTGTTCACTAAGTCATCTCCAAATCTTTGTGATCCCGTGGGCTGCAGCACATCAGACTTCCTTGTCCTTCTCTGTCTTCTGGAGTTTGCTCAAATTGATGTTCATTAAGTTAGTGGTGCTATCTAACCATCTCACCCTCCGTCACCCTCTTCTCCACCTGCCTTCAATATTTCCAAGCATCAGGGTCTTTTACAATGAGTCGGCTCTTACCATCAGGTAGCCAAAGTATTGGGGCTTCAGCTTCAGCATCAGTCCTTCCAATGAATATTCAGGGCTGACTTCCTCTAGGAGGAGTGACTGGTTTGATCTCCTTGCTGTCCAAGGGACTCTCAAGAGTCTTTTCCAGAATCACAATTGGAAAGCATCAGTTTTTTGGTGCTCAGCCTTCTTTATTTACGATCCAACTCTCACATCCATACATGACTACTGGAAAATCCATAGCTTTGATTATACAAACGTTTGTCAGCAAAAACGTGGTCCACTGGAGCAGGGAATGGCAAACCACTCCAGTATTCTTGTCGCCAGAATGCCAGAATGAACAGTGTGAACAGGCAAAAAGATATGACACTGGAATATGAGCCCCCCAGGGAGAAAGTTGTCCAAACGGTACTGGGGAAGAGCAGAGGGCAATTACTAATCGTTGCAGAATGAAGAGGCTGGGCCGAAGCAGAAATGACACTCAGTAAAGTAATGCTCAAAATTCTCCAAGCCAGGCTTCAGCAATACATGAACCATGAACTTCCAGATGTTCAAGCTGGTTTTACACGTGGCAGAGAAACCAGAGATCAAATTGCCAACATCCACTGGATCACCAAAAAAGCAAGAGAGTTCCAGAAAAACATCTATTTCTGCTTTATTTACTATGCCAAAGCCTTTGACTGTGTGGATCAGAACAAACTGTGGAAAATTCTGAAAGAGATAGGAATACCAGACCACCTGACCTGCCTCTTGAGAAACCTGTATGCAGGTCAGGAAGCAAAGTTATAAGTGGAAATGGAACAGCAAACTGGTTCCAAATCAGGAAAGGAGTACATCAAGGCTGTATATTGTCACCCTGCTTATTTAACTTATATGCAGAGTACATCACCAGAAATGCTGGGCTGGAGGAAGCACGAGCTGAAATCAAGATTGCCGGGAGAAATATCAATAACCTCAGATATGCACATGACACCACCCTTATGGCAGAAAGTGAGGAAGAACTAAAGAGCCTCTTGATGAAAGTGAAAGAGGAGAGTGAAAAAGTTGGCTTAAAACTCAACATTCAGAAAACTAAGATCATGGCATCCGGTCCCATCACTTCATGGGAAATAGATGGGGAAACAGTGAAAACAGTGACAGACTTTATTTTGGGGGGCTCCAAAATCACTGCAGATGGTGACTGCAGCCATGAAATAAAAAGAAGCTTACTCCTTGGAAGAAAAGTTATGACCAACCTAGACAGCATATTCAAAAGCAGAGACACTACTTTTCCAACAAAGGTCCATCTAGTCAAGGCTATGGTTTTTCCAGTAGTCATGTATGGATGTGAGAGTTGGACTATAAAGAAAGCTGAGTACCGAAGAATTGATGCTTTTGAATTGTGGTGTTGGAGAAGACTCTTGAAAGTCTCTCGGACTGCAAGGAGATCCAATCAGTCCATCCTAAAGGAGATCAGTCCTGAGTGTTCACTGGAAGGACTGATGTTGAAGCTGAAACTCCAATCCTTTGGCCACCTGATGTGAAGAGCTGACTCATTCGAAAAGACCCTGATGCTGAGGAAGATTGAACGCAGGAGGAGAATAAGATAACAGAGGATGATTGGATGGCATCACCGACTCAATGGAGATGAGTTTGAGTAAACTCTGGGAGTTGGTGAGGGACAGGGAGGCCTGGTGTGCTGCAGTCTATGGGGTCGCAAAGAGTCGGACACAACTGAGTGGCTGAACTTAATTGAACTGTGGATGTCTCTGGGAGTGAAAGTAAAGTCCAATGCTGTAAAGAACAATACTGCATAGGAACCTGGAATGTTTGGCCCATGAATCAAGGTAAATTGGATGTGATCAAGCAGGAGATGGCAAGAGTGAATATCAACATCATAGGAATCAGTGAACTAAAATGGACAGGAATGGGTGAATTTAATTCAGATGACCATTTGGAGATATGGTCAACATTTATACTCAGTTGAAGGCTGGAGGAGAAGGGGATGGCAGAGGATGAGATGGTTGGATGTCATCACCAACTTGATGGACATGAGTTTGAGCAAGGTCCAGGAGTCGGTGATGGACAGGGAGACCTGTCGTGCTGCAGTCCATGAGGTCGTAGAGTCAGACACTACGGAACGACTGAACTGAACTGACCTTAAACTGACACATTAATTCATTCTAGATGCATAATATCCCAATGAAGTAAGTACTGTAGCGAGGCATTACATTTAACAGATGAAATCATAAGAGTTACAGAGACTAACTGACATGCCCAAAGTCACATGGTTAATAAGCACCAGAGCTGGGCTTTGAATTGATGAACTGGCTCCAGAGTCTGACTTCTTAACTATTAAACAACCCAATGCCACCTCTAAATCAGATAGGTCTGAGACTTCCCTGGCGGTCCAGTGGTTAGAACTCCACACTCTCACTGCCAAGGGCCCAGGTTTGATCCCTGGTTGGAGAACTAAAATTTCACAAGCCACGTGACCAGTAAGTAAATAAGTAAATAAATAAGATAGTTCTGTGTGAACTGGTATGAAACCACCTCCAAGTTTTCCTGGTAACTCGAAAACCAGGGCACAGATCAAGAGGCATAATAAGTAACATTTATGACCAAAGATGCCTAATTTAGTTTGATAATTATTTCCCCTGAATTTTATGAAATGTGTTTGTTGGCATCCAATTTTCTCTTGTCCACTCGGAAAGCTTTCTGACTCAAAATCTTTACAGATGGTTAGATCACTCACGGGCATGCAGGCACTCATTCTCCGCCCCCACCCCCACCCCCCCCACCCCACCCCACCCCGCCGCCCTCTCTCTCTCAGAATTTTCAAGGTTTTGAATCTCAGCATCAAGCGTTATGATCCTTGTGCCTTGAGATATTTTTTTTCTTTCATTGTACTAACAGCTTGGTGGACACTTTCTGTCTAGATGTCAGTATGTGGAAATCTTTTCTCTAGAGCAATTTAGTTTCTCTAGGGAAAAAAAATCCTACAATCTTCTCTTACATAGTTGCAGGATTACTGGGAGCAGAATGGAGGAAGGGGCTAAGGACCTCAGAATTCAATACATACACATGGCCCAAGGTCCATATTTTCATCCCTGTACCTCATTCTGCCTTCACTCTGCCAACTGTCCCAGATCCTAGGTATCTTTATTCCCTCCCACACAATTTTTCCAGTTAATCCAGCCCCCACTTAAGTCATTCAGACCTTGCCCACCTCCATTTAAGTTCTCAAGTAAAGCATCTCTTTCCTCATTACTGAAATTTCCTGCACCATTGTCTGCTTTCTTCCAAGTAAAGTAAATTAAGTGTTAGTATCACTCAGTTGAAACTGCTCTCTTAATTAGGGCTAACTAGGAAATCCTCTTCAGAGAAGGCAATGGCACCCCACTCCAGTACTCTTGCCTGGAAAATCTCATGGATAGAGGAGCCTGGTAGGCTGAAGTCCATGAGGTCGCTAAGAATCGGACACGACTGAGCGACTTCACTTTCACTTTTCACTTTCATGCATTGGAGAAGGAAATGGCAACCCACTCCAGTGTTCTTGCCTGGAAAATCCCAGGGATGGGGGAGCCTGGTGGGAGGCCATCTATGGGGTCGCACAGAGTCGGACATGACTGAAGCAAATTAGCAGCAGGAAATCCTCTTAACCAATCCAGAGACCAATCAGGTGGAAAGTTCCCACTTTTTCAATTAAATCTTATTTATTCCTTCTTTTTAAAATATTTCTCCTCCATTGGCTTCTTTGGGTGGGCCTATCCAACTAATTCTGGTTCCTTCATCATCAAACTTAATCATCAAACATGAAAGTGAAAGAGGAGAGTGAAAAAGTTGGCTTAAAACTCAACATTCAGAAAACTAAGATCATGGCATCCGGTCCCATCACTTCATGGCAAATAGATGGGGAAACAGTGGAAACAGTGGCTGACTTTATTTTTCTGGGCTCCAAAATCACTGCAGATGGTGATTGCAGCCATGAAATTAAAAGATGCTTACTCCTTGGAAGGAAAGTTATGACCAACCTAGACAACATATTAAAAAGCAGAGACATTACTTTGCCAACAAAGGTCCATCTAGTCAAGGCTATGGTTTTTCCAGTGGTCATGTATGGATGTGAGTTGGATTATAAAGAAAGCTGAGTGCTGAAGAATTGATCCTTTTGAACTGTGGTGTTGGAGAAGACTCTTGAGAGTCCCTTGGACTGCAAGGAGATCCAACCAGTCCATCCTAAAGGAGATCAGTCCTGGGTGTTCATTGGAAGGACTGATGTTGAAGCTGAAACGCCAATACTTTGGCCACCTCATGAAAGAGTTGACTCATTTGAAAAGACCCTGATGCTGGGAAAGATTGAGGGCAGGAGGAGAAGGGGATGACAGAGGATGAGATGGATGGATGGCATCACGGACTCGATGGACATGGGTTTGGGAGGACTCGGAGTTGGTGATGGACAGGGAGGCCTGGCATGCTGCAGTTCATGGGGTCGCAGAGAGTCGGACATGACTGAGCAACTGGACTGAACTAAACATCATCACACTTCTCTGCACTTCCATGGCTGTAGTGGTTGTCTGGACCATCAAGATGCTATGTCTAGAAAATGCAGACCTCCATCATCCTTTGAGCTCCATCCTGACAATATTCCAAATCATTTTCAAGGACTCCTGAATAATTTCTGTCAAATATTATCTGTACCGACATTCTTTTATCACATCTTCTTGCTCAAATTTCTATGTAATCATGTAGCTGTTTGGTAGAAGCCAATGCAATACTGTAAAGCAATTATCCTTCAATTAACAATATATAAATTTTTAAAGTAATTAGCTTCCAATTAAAATAAATAATTTTTAAAATAAAAATAAATTTTAAAAATGGGTAACTAAAAAAAAAAAAAGAATATGTGTTGACCCTGCAATCAGAAAAAAAAATATTTCTACCTAATCAAAATAAAATTTTCTAACTCAGTATTCAGATTACTTCCTAAATGCCAGCTCCAACTTCATATCAACCCAAGCCCCAACTTTACCAAACCATTTAAAGCCCTTTGCTCCATCTACTCAGTCTCTTTGCCAATCTACTTGTCCAGAGTTCAGAATAGTTCTGAAATCCCCATCTGAAATTCCCTTTCCTGTCCTCCATGACCAATTTATATCATCACTTCTTTTAAGATTTCACTATGCTGGATCATCGAAAAAGCAAGAGAGTTCCAGAAAAACATCTATTTCTGCTTTATTGACTATGCCAAAGCCTTTGACTGTGTGGATCACAATAAACTGTGGAAAATTCTGAAAGGGATGGGAATACCAGACCACCTGACCTACCTCTTGAGAAATTTGTATGCAGGTCAGGAAGCAACAGTTAGAAGTGGACATGGAACAACAGACTGGTTCCAAATAGGAAAAGGAGTACATCAAGGATGTATATTGTCACCCTGCTTATTTAACTTATATGCAGAGTACATCATGAGAAACGCTGGACTGGAAGAAGCACAAGCTGGAATCAAGATTGCTAGGAGAAATATCAATAACCTCAGATATGCAGATGACACCACCCTTATGGCAGAAAGTGAAGAGGAACTAAAAAGCCTCTTGATGAAGGTGAACGAGGAGAGTTAAAAAGTTGGCTTAAAACTCAACATTCAGAAAACTAAGCTCATGGCATCTGGTCCCATCACTTCATGGGAAATAGATGGGGAAACAGTGGAAACAGTGTCAGACTTTATTTTTGGGGGCTCCAAAATCACTGCAGATGGTGACTGCAGCCATGAAATTAAAAGATGCTTACTCCTTGGAAGGAAAGTTATGACCAACCTAGATAGCATATTCAAAAGCAGAGACATTATTTTGCCAGCAAAGTCCATCTAATCAAAGCTATGGTTTTTCTAGTAGTCATGTATGGATGTGAGAGTTGGACTGTGAAGAAAGCTGAGCGCCGAAGAATTGATGCTTTTGAACTGTGGTGTTGGAGAAGACTCTTGAGAGTCCCTTGGACTGCAAGGAGATCCAACCAGTCCATTCTGAAGGAGATCGGCCCTGGGATTTCTTTGGAAGGAATGATGCTAAAGCTGAAGCTCCAGTACTTTGGCCACCTCATGGGAAGAGTTGACTAATTGGAAAAGACTCTGATGATGGGAGGGATGGGGGCAGGAGGAGAAGGGGACGACAGAGGATGAGATGGCTGGATGGCATCACCGACTCGATGAACATGAGTCTGAGTGAACTCTGGGAGTTGGTGATGGACAGGGAGGCCTGGCGTGCTGTGATTCATGGGGTCGCAAAGAGTCAGACATGACTGAGCGACTGAACTGAACTGGTACTCAATCACCAATTATAGCTTCACTTTAGAGTATGAGCTGCTTCTTAAAAGTTATGATTCTTTCATCCAAAATGTAAGAATACGTATACTCTGCCTTTCTTCAGTTAGGCCTCCACCACTTACAAAACAGGGACTGTGTTTTACAATTCAACAACATAACAAAACTGAAAATCTCCCATGATGCTTGGAGCAAGTCCATGCACACAGTAGCTGCTGAAAGTGCCTGTCACATAGTACATACCCAACCACCTAAATGCCTCCAGAAAGAATTAACTGATAAACTTTAGAAGTCAGTTCACATTTTCCCTCTTCCATTTTAACCAGAAAGAGTCAAAGAAGTTCCAATGATTGTTACTGTCCATGAATTTTTCTATTCATTTAACTCTCTACAGTACAAAACTATTTGAATCAGCAATATTGCTAAATAACTTATTATGGCTTCCCTGGATATGGTAAGCTTAATAGAAGAAGCCTCACGTATCTATTTTTTTACATAAACTTATTGAGCACATTTATACCTACACCAAGCACTGCACAAGGCTTTGGGACTCTGAAAGTAGATATTGACAAGGTCTCTACCCTTGAGGCAAGATTTTTACTGTGCATATAAGATAATTCTCTATACTGGATATTTTTGGGGGGAAAAGACTAATTAAAAGCAGAATCATTTCTTACACTAGTATATCATTTTGCTGTCTATAATTAATTCACTCCAATTGTTTCATTTTTTAAATCAATTGTTACACAACCCTGAAATATTCAGTTCAGTTCAGTCACTCAGTCGTGCCTGACTCTTTGCGACCCCATGAATCGCAGCATGCCAGGCCTCCCTGTCCATCACCAACTCCCGGAGTTCACTCAAACTCACATCCATCGAGTCAGTGATGCCATCCAGCCATCTCATCCTCTGTCGTCCACTTCTCCTCCTGCCCCCAATCCCTCCCAGCATCAGAGTCTTTTCCAATTAGTCAACTCTTCCCATGAGGTGGCCAAAGTACTGGAGCTTCAGCTTTAGCATCATTCCTTCCAAAGAAATCCCAGGGCTGATCTCCTTCAGAATGGACTGGTTGGATCTCCTTGCAGTCCAGGGGACTCTCAAGAGTCTTCTCCAACACCACAGTTCAAAAGCATCAATTTTTCGGCACTCAGCTTTCTTCATAGTCCAACTCTCACATCCATACATGACCACTGGAAAAACCATAGCCTTGAACTAGACGGACCTTTGTTGGCAAAGTAATGTCTCTGATTTTCAATATGCTATCTAGGTATTAGCTGTTAGGAATTATTACAGTGCAGAATTAGCAGATAAAAACAGGGAGTTATAAAAATTGTGCAACTCTCTACAGAGCACATAGCTAAATTAGTGTTCTTTCTATTTCTACAAGATGACTCCGGAAATGGAATCACATTTCAGAAATAGGAAACTTTCTAAGATGTCATGAATTCCAACCTCAGATGAAGCAACCATGGACCACAGTAGATAAGTGATTTCTCTTGGATCACTTAATTACTAATTATGTAGAGTACAAGCATGTCAGGTCAGCACAGGGTAAAACTGTGACATGTGCCTCTGATTCCAATATACCCAATCATTTTAGCATTTCCCAACCCAGCTACATACTTGGAGGCTGCCAAGGTCCCAGCTGGAGCATCCCAACCCAGTCTAAGTCAGTATCACTTCCCCCAAAGTTTCTCCTTCCCCAAAGCTCAAGTGTCCTCTGTTTTAAGATGGAGCTTCCTGCTCTCTGGGGTAAGATCAGTTAAGTAGTTTGAAGATCAGGTATCTGAAATGTTGTTTAGAAGGTAACCTCATGGAAATGGAAGCATTTCAACAAGGTTATTGGGCCACTACAGACTGGTCTAGGCAGTCCTTTGAAAGTCCAAGAATACTTTATGGAGCCTTGGAGTGAAAGTGAAAGTTGCTCAGTCCTGTCCAACTCTTTGAGACCCCATGGACTACACAGTCCATGGAATTCTCCAGCCCAGAATACTGAAGTGGGTAGCCCTTCTCTTCTCCAGGAGATCTTCCCGACCCAGGAATAGAACCAGGGTCTCCTGAATTGCAGATGGATTCTTTCTGGTGAGCTACCAGAAAAGCAGAGCCTTGGAGTAGGGTGGAAAAATTAACAGAAGGCCTATAGTCTTGGGTTATAGCCCTATTTCCTACTCTTGTTTTCTCAAAAAACTTTAAAATATTTGCTTCATCTTTCCAAGAGTTAATTTCTTTAACCATTAAAGAACAGAATTAAGTATCCCCAGGGTCTTTTCCATATGGTTGCCTCTGAGCTCTGAGCAGGAGTTTTGTGTTAAAACACTAGAAGCCACAGGTTGGTTTAGATAATATTTAGATTTGGACAAGATGAGAATATGAAAGTTGCTCAGGAAGAAAATGACTTGGCCTCACTTGGACTCATGGCAAGCTCAGAATCTTGATGCTTTCAGTTAGTAATTTCTTTATCAAGCTAATAAAACTTTATAATGACCTTTATAATCAAAATGGTTCTGAAAAATACAGGAAACAGATCACACTATAGGTAACATAGTTCAGGAGAAAAAAAGCAGGATCAAAGAGTGAGGTAAAAATAGTGAAAAATATTTCTTTAATGCAATAAAGCATATACTGTAACTCTGTCTTTCAATTATTAACTTTTTAAACTCTAAAGAAATATCCACTAAAACAGTCGCATATCACCAAAAAAGTTAACGTGAATAAAAGCATATCAACTTTCCTTTAAACTTCAATTAACTGATCCATCCTTGCTCTTTTAATTTTGGTCTTCCAAATACCCATTCACACATTCTGCCTTATATTTATATTATTCTGTAACCAAAAGCTATCTGCAAGGCAAAAAAAAAAAAAACAACAAGTATTAAAAGAAGCTACTCTTTTAATTCCTCATACAAAGCAATTACATCTATCACCAAAGACTCATGGCTGTTTGCAAATTCTGGAAGCAATTAAATATTGATATAAGAAAGAACAGGAGAGTTAAGAATTATGAAACCTTTTAATATGCTGAGAACTGAAATAACTGAGGGTAGGTCTAGAAAGGAGGAGAGTAAAGAGAGAAAAAGAACGATGAAGTCAGACATCTGAAAGATTACAAGCTAGAAAGTAAAAGTTGTGCCTGTTGCTCTAGGAGAAAAACTAGGAAGAATGAGAAGAAATTACTAAAAGCAAGTTTATTTTTATTTTCATCTTTGGTACAAAAAGAAAGTAAAATAAGATGTTTTGTTTTGTCTTTTTGAACTACAAGCATAGATAAGAAAAGGAGGGGTAGGAAGCATTCTGGTTTTCTTGTTTCAATGAAGCAAAAAGCATATTGCCTTTCCAGGTCCTTTCAATTCTGCTTTAAAGGGAAGTGCTCGCCATCTTCTGAAATTTTAGGATATTGCCACATAGGCCCATTACCAGAACACAGTGATTTTAAACGCTTTAATACAGTTTAAAACTTGACCTTAATTTTAGCTTAATTCCTCTTTTTACAGACAAACTTATAAGGAATAAGAAAAGGTTCTTTTGAATATAAATTGCTTACCAGTGAGGAGAGGGAAACAGAGAAGGGCAATATAGGAGCACAGGATTAAGAGGTACAAACTATTATGTAGATTAAAAAAAAAAAAAGAAACGCTACAAGGATATACAGTACAACACAGGAAATATAACCAATATCTTATGATAACTATAAATGGAGTGAAAGTGAAGTCACTCAGTTGTGTTCAACTCTTTACAACGCTATGGACTGCAGCCTACCAGGCTCCTCAGTCCATGGGATTTTCCAGGCAAGAGTACTGGAGTGAGCTGCCATTTCCTTCTCCAGAGGATCTTCCTCACCCAGGGATTGAACCTGGGTCTCTCGCATTGTAGGCAGACACTTTACCATCTGAGCCACCAGGGAAGACCCAATAAATGGAGTGTAACCTTTAAAAACTGCAAACCACTATATTGTACACTTGTAACTTGTCTAATATTGTACATCAACTATACTTCAATTTTTTAAAGACTTTTTTGGAAAAGTGCACCTGTAAAGTATCACTATAATAATATGCTAGAAACTGATTTTTACTATCTTCCTTCATTTAGATTGAAAAATGAACTCAAAAAAGAGGAGGGACAATTTGGAATGCAAGACAACAATCAGAGCAACTATGTGAGTCAAGTCCAGATCCTTGCCTGAGCAAGAACCATATGGGTTATTAGAGTTGGTCTTGGGGGCTAAAACATTACCACTAAAGTTTTAACCCATTATCTAGTATGAATGTAAGATAAGCAGTCCTGATACTAGAACCAAATTATAGACCATGAAGAAAGTGAAACCAATGATTCTTAAATATATACATTTATACCCTGGTATTTATTAGTGAGTAATCAAATAAATTTGTTATTAATTTTCTTTTAAAGAAGAAAAAACACATGATTAGGTTTGCCCTGACTGGTACCTAGACAACTAAATCCATTGAAAGTTACCATTCCTTGTTTAGTTAGTAAGCCTGTCCAATTTTTGCAACTCCATGGACTGTAGCCCTCCAGGCTCCTCTGTCCAGGGGATTTCCCAGGCAAGGATACTGGAGGGGGTTGCCATTTCCTCCTCCAGGGGGTCTCCCTGACCCAGGGATTGAACCCTGTGCCTCTTGCTTGAATTCTTTGACACCAAGCCACCTGGAAAGCCCCAAAAGGCACTATAATTTGGCACCAAATCACCATAGGCGTAGACACAGAGAAAAACATGCAAACGTGTGTCTGGTCATACAAGTACAATCTTAACATAAAAGGTGGTAAATGCATCTTGTGTATATGCTTGTTTTATGCTTATCAGGATACGATAATGTCATTCCAACAATTTCCAAAAAAATAGTCACAGGTAGCTAACACAAAATTATTCTGTAAGAATACAGAACTGTATTCTGTAACTGTTGTGAAAACACATTCAGCTCACTTACTGGTGTCCAGGGAACTAAATAAGGCACTGGGGCTAACTCGCCAGCTGCCTACACCAGACAAGACTATCGTCTGCATCTGCCATCCAGCTAGAGCACGTGGTCCCTTGAGGTGGCCCTGGGCACTGCAGTGCTCCACTGTGCCCACCATCTTCAGAAAAGCCGCAAAGAAATAAACCAGAACTGGTCAGAACTAATAAGGCCTAAGATGGTGGAAGATTTGCCTTCTAGCAGACCCTGAGCCTTATTGTGAGCTCATTGTAATACATTAGCATATGTTAAGTGACACACCCACCAGCGCTAAGATGATGGACAATCGCCATGCCAACAGCTGGAAATGCCCAGACAAGGAATGAAAAGGAGTATTGCCTCAGTTCCCGTCCAAACGACACCTCTGTTCTCAGATTAGTCATGAATATTCCTCCTGCTACTTCCAGTTCCCCTATTTTACCTCAACTCTCCTATATATATGGTGTCTCCTCCCAAAGCTAGTTGAGAAGTTGATTTGTGAACCAGGTTCCTATTCCATCCTTGGCCATTGAATAAAGCTTGTGTCCTTCCAGTCTTAGCATCGGTTTCGTTATTGGCTGTGCAAATATTATGGAAAAAAGAACTTCCCTGGCCAAGACAAGGGGTGTTGGTGGGTGCTAGGACACTGGCGTGGGTCCAACCAATTTGGTAACAGATCAGAGTTTCAAATTCACAGTAAGAGGTTTTCTCTGTGCTGAAAGAGGTACCTAAAAAAGGTACCGTTGACATGAGACCTCTGTGGCTGCTCAGAACTCACTTCCTGTGCAGCCTGCCCTGGGACTTTTGTGTCGCAGGTGCCAGGCCCAAGGAACCAGGGCCCCCTTCTCCCATCCTGGCAGTCTGGGCCTGATTAAGAACTGAGTGCACGATCAAGTGTGTTTTATGGAGCATCTGGAAGGTGTCACCAACAAACCAGAAGCAGAAGATGTCCCCATAAGAACTACAGCTCCATTATTTCAAGATGCATGATTGTAATAGCAATAATTTGCTTGATGGCCTAGAACTCTTCACAGCCATCATTCATGTCCATAAAAAGGAAGGGAACAAACAGGTACCACTGTTATTGAGCCCAAGTTCCTTCCGCTGGTTGCACAACAGGATAATAAATCAGGAAACCAGTTGTTCGGACAAGAATTAATAACTTTAATCGGAAAGCTAGGAGACCAAGATGGCAGACTAGCATCTCAGAAAACCATCTTCCTTCAGTCCAAATTCAGGCTCCTTCTGTATACAAGTGGGGGGAGGGGCCCACTTTGGCACCATCCAGTGGCTAAGCCAAGCCACCAAGGGTAACTGTGCTGTGCTAAGTCAATTTCAGTTGTGTCTGACTCTTTTGAGACCCCATGGATCCTAACTTACTAAATTCTTCTGTCCATGGTATTCTCCATGCAAGAATACTGGAGTGGGTTGCTGCCCCCTCCTCCAGGGGATCTTGCCGACCCAGGGATTCAATGGAGTCTAGGCGGGATCTTTACCACTAGCGCCACCTGGGAAGTTAGTTGACAGTTGTTCACTAACTGTTGCTTGCTTGGGGGAGGGGCCCACTGTTGCGCCAGCCAATGGATGAGCAGGGCCGCTACAGCTGGTGCCTGCTTCACTGCCACTGCACGTGGAGCAGAAAGGGGCGGCTCCAGAAAGCAGCTGGGTAGAAAGAAGCACCCCGGCCCTTCCAGCAATGTCAGCTGCCAGCCCTTGGTGGAACCAGGCATGCAAGCGGCCAAGACCATGGTGGCCACAAGTAGAGGTTCTCAACTAGTCCATCAATCATGATCACCGTCTGAGTCAGTGAGTGCTGTGGACTCAGCCCACCTCTGACCCCAACAGCCAGTCTTTGACGTCCGAGGTGGCCCCAAGCTGGCGCCCCCCAGAGCGGAGCTCCTACCGGCTGGCTTGTGCAGGGGGTGAGCAGCAGGAGCTGGCCAGTCTGGTGAGATAGCAGCAGCTAGGTACAGAGACGTACCTCGACAGAGTGGCCCCTGACTCAACGGAACACATAGGTGGGCCCCAGGAAGGGAAGGGCACATCAGGCCTCGGGTTCTGATTTGGGAGGCCACCACTGTACCACCAATGAGAGAATATGAACTGATCAACTTAATACATGGTGTTTTGAGAGACACTGACAAAAAAAAATGACAGATACATTGACTATACCCAGTTCATAAATCATGAAGTAAGCATGATTTGGTGATAACTTTCCTCCTTACATGCAAATGCTGCTGCTGCTGCTGCTGCTGCTAAGTCGCTTCAGTCGTGTCCGACTCTGTGTGACCCCATGACGGCAGCCCATCAGGCTCCCCCATCCCTGGGATTCTCCAGGCAAGAACACTGGAGTGGGTTGCCATTTCCTTCTCCAATGCGTGAAAGTGAAAAGTGAAAGTGAAGTCGCTCTGTCGTGTCTGACTCTTAGTGACCCCATGGACTGCAGCCTACCAGGCTCCTCCATCCATGGGATTTTCCAAGCAAGAGTACTGGAGTGGAGTGCCACTGCCTTCTCCGTTATATGCAAATATAACCCATTATAATGTGTTGGAACGCTTTCAAGTAACTCCAAATAATTCTGTTCCAAAACACTGCTCAGATATTTTCATAAAGACTTGGAGCAGTTTGTTACAGTAGGGTGAGAAAGAGAAACCAAGAAAAATAAAAGGAGAAATGGGATATATTGTAGTCTCCAAGCACTATTAAATCTCTTATTGGGCAAAGGCTTGATTCAAGAAACATTTTAAGAAGATTGGACAGGGACTACCCTGGTGGTCCAATCATTAGAACTCTTTGCTTCTACTTCAGGGGGCCCAGGATTCTATCATTGGTTAGTTCAGTTCAGTTGCTCAGTCGTGTCCAACTCTTTGCGACCCCATGAACTGCAGTACACCAGGCCTCCCTGTCCATCACCAACTTCCGGAGTCCACCCAAACCCATGTCCATTGTGTCAGTGATGCCTTCCAACCATCTCATCCTCTGTCATCCCCTTCTTCTCCTGCCCTCAATCTTTCCCAGCATCATGGTCTTTTCAAATGAGTCAGCTCTCCGCATCAGGTGGCCAAAGTACTGGAGTTTCAGCTTCAACATCAATCCTTCCAAATGAACACCCAGGACTGATCTCCTTTAGGATGGACTGGTTGGATCTCCTTGCAGTCTAAGGGACTCTCAAGAGTCTTCTCGAAAGGAGGAGCCAATATGGCCGAGGAGTAGGACGGGGAGAACACTTTCTCCCCCACAAATTCATCAAAAGAGCATTTAAACGTCGAGTAAATTCCACAAAACAACTTCTGAATGCCGGCAGAGGACATCAGGCACCCAGAAAAGCAACCCAACTCTTCGAAAGGAGGTAGGAAAAAATATAAAAGACAAAAAAAGAGACAAAAGAGGGAGGGACGGAGTTCCCTCTCGGGAAGGGAGTCTTAAAAAGAGAGAAGTTTCCAAACACCAGGAAACCTTCTCACTGCCGAATCTGTGCCGAGCTTTGGAAGCACAGAGGGCAACATAACAGGGAGAAAAAAATAAATAAACAATTAAAAATCGCAGATTGCGAGCCCTACGGTAACTCCCCCAGCGGAGAAGCAGTGCAGACGCCTGCGCACGGCATTAGCAAGCGGGGGCTGGGCAGGGAAGCGCGGCACGGGCTGCGTCGCTTAGAGTAAGAATCTGGCCCGAATGTCCTGAGCGCTATCTGAGCGAAATAATTTGGGCTAGCAAACCAGACTGTGGGATATCTACCACGCGAAAAGCCAGCCCTAACCTAAGACATCGCCAGGCCCGCGCATGGAACAAAGGACTGAACTGAGATAGCCGGCTGCAGACCTTCCCCCTCCGGTGACAGGCAGCAGGAGCCGGAAGGGGGCAATCGCAGCCCCAGAGAGACACTATCTATAAAACTGTAAGCAGGCTTCTTTGCTAACTAAAACTTCTTGGGGGTCTGGACGGTCAACATCTGCCTGAGAAGGTGCACTGGTTTTACACCCAGATAACCGAGTGGCGGGGAGGCGATAAGTCGCAGCATTGGCGCTCGCCAAACACCTCATCACCTGAGCTGCTCGGACCTGGGAAGAGCACAAAACGCAGGCCCAACCGAGTCTGCACCTCTGAGGACTACCCGAGTGCCTGAACCTGAGCGGCTTGGACCTGGGAGCTCAGCCCAGGGCCGGCCTCAGATTGTTCCTGGTGGAACAACCTAGAGCCCGAGCAGTGTGGGCAGGGAGGCTACATGCGCCGTGAGCGGGGGCAGACCCAGTGTGGCTGAGGCACTGCGAGTGCACGCCAGTGTTATTTGTTTGCAGCATCCCTCCCTCCCTCCCCACAGCGCGACTGAACAAGTGAGCCTAAAAAAAAAAAAAAAAAAAAATAGTGTCCTCCACCGTCCCCTTTGTGTCAGGGCGGAAACCAGACACTGAAGAGACCAGCAAACAGAAGAAGCTATAACAGAGGGAAACGCCTTGGAAGCTACAGGCCATAGATTAAAACCCTGTGGTTACTATGGACTACATAGGAAGGGGCCTATAGATCTTGAGAAATATAAGTCGGACCAAGGAACTAGCCAAAAATGAACTGAACCCACAATACTCACAACAAAACCAGAGAAAGACCTAGATATATTTTTACTATTTTTACAATCAATCTTTCTTTTTTGTTAAAAAAAAATTTTTTTTAATTTTAAGTCCTCTATTGTCCTTTAATTTTCACTTTTATAACCTATTACTTTGCAAAAAAAAAAAAAAAGACCCTATTTTTTTTCTTCTTCAGCAAACTTCATATATATATTTTATAATTTTTTGACCATGTTTTGTTTTTTTTTCTTTTTCATCTTTTCTTTAACATTGTATTTTTGAAATTCCAAACTCTACTCTAGATTTTTAATTTTAGCCTTTTGGTATATGTTATCAATTTTGTACCTATAGTTTTTTTTATAATTTCTGTGACTTTTTTTTCCCCCCATTTCTTTCCCCTCTGTTTCTTTCTCTTCTTCTTTTATATAACATCGTATATCTGCAATTCCCAACTCTACTCAAGATTTTTAATTTATGCTTTTTGGTATTTGATATCAATTTTGTACCTGTATTTTCTTTATAATTTTTGTGACATTGTTTTTGTTGGTTTGTTTGTTTTCTCTCTTTATTTTTCTTCTTCTTTTTTTAACATTGTATTTTTGAAATTCCAAACTCTACTCTAGATTTTTAATTTTTGCTTTTTGGTATTAGTTATCAATTTTGTACCTGTAGTTTCTTTATAATTTTCGCAACCTTGTTTGTTTTTCTTTGTTCGTTTTTTCTCTCTTTCTTTTCCTTCTTCTTTTCATTAACATCGTATTTTTGAAATCCCAAACTCTACTCTAGATTTTTAATTTTTGCTTTTATGTATTTGTTACCAATTTTGTACCTTTAAGAACCCAATCTTCAGGACCCATTTTTCACTAGGGAGCGAGATTACTGGCTTGACTGCTCTCTCTCCCTTTGGACTCTCCGTTTTCTCCACCAGGTCGCCTGTATCTCCTCCCTAACCCCTCTCTACTCTACCCAACTCTGTGAATTTCTGTGTGTTCCAGACAGTGGAGAACACTTAGGAACTGATTACTGGCTGAATCTGTCTCCCTCCTTTTCATTTCCCCCTTTTATCCTTCTGGCCACCTCTGTCTCCTGCCTCCTTCTTCTCTTCTCTGTATAACTCCGTGAACATCTCTGAGTGGTCCAGTTGTGGAGTGCACATAAGGAAGTGACTACTGGCTAGCCCACTCTCTCCACTATTGATTCCACCTCATCTCATTTGGGTCACCTCTAACTCCCTCCTCCCTCTTCTCTTCTCCACGTAATGCTGTGAACCTCTCTGAGTGACCCTCACAGTAGAGAAACTTTTCATCTTTAACGTAGATGTTTTATCAATGGTGCTGTATAGAAGGAGAAGTTTTGAAACTACTGTAAAAATAAGACTGATAACTGGAAGTAGGAGGCTTAAGTCCAAACCCTGACTCCAGGGAAATCCTGACTCCAAGGAACATTAATTGACAGAAGCTCATCAAACGCCTCCATACCGACACTGAAACCAAGCACCACACAAGGGCCAACAAGTTCCAGGGCAAGACATACCAAGCAAATTCTCCAGCAACAAAGGAACACAGCCCTGAGCTTCAAGATACAGGCTACCCAAAGTCACCCCAAAACCATAGACATCTCATAACTCATTACTGGACATTTCATTACACTCCAGAGAGAAGAAATACAGCTCCATCCACCAGAACATCGACACAACCTTCCCTAACCAGGAAACCTTGACAAGCCACCTGTACAAACCCACACACAGCAAGGAAACGCCACAATAAAGAGAACTCCACAAACTGCCAGAATACAGAAAGGACACCCCAAACTCAGCAATTTAAACAAGATGAAGAGACAGAGGAATAGCCAGCAGATAAAGGAACAGGATAAATGCCCACCAAACCAAACAAAAGAGGAAGAGATAGGGAATCTATCTGATAAAGAATTCTGAATAATGATAGTGAAATTGATCCAAAATCTTGAAATTAAAATGGAATCACAGATAAATAGCCTGCAGGCAAGGATTGAGAAGATGCAAGAAAGGTTTAACAAGGACCTAGAAGAAATCAAAAAGAGTCAATATATAATGAATAATGCAATAAGTGAAATTAAAAACACTCTGGAGGCAACAAATAGTAGAATAACAGAGGCAGAAGATAGGATTAGTGAATTAGAAGATAGAATGGTAGAAATAAATGAATCAGAGAGGATAAAAGAAAAACGAATTAAAAGAAATGAGGACAATCTCAGAGACCTCCAGGACAATATTAAACGCTACAACATGCGAATCATAGGGGTCCCAGAAGAAGAAGACAAAAAGAAAGACCGTGAGAAAATACTTGAGGAGATAATACTTGAAAACTTCCCTAAAATGGGGAAGGAAATAATCACCCAAGTCCAAGAAACCCAGAGAGTCCCAAACAGGATAAACCCAAGGCGAAACACCCCAAGACACATAGTAATCAAATTAACAAAGATCAAACACAAAGAACAAATATTAAAAGCAGCAAGGGAAAAACAACAAATAACACACAAGGGAATACCCATAAGGATAACAGCTGATCTTTCAATAGAAACTCTTCAAGCCAGGAGGGAATGGCAAGACATACTTAAAATGATGAAAGAAAATAACCTACAGCCCAGATTATTGTACCCAGCAAGGATCTCATTCAAGTATGAAGGAGAAATCAAAGGCTTTTCAGACAAGCAAAAGCTGAGAGAATTCTGCACCACCAAACCAGCTCTCCAACAAATACTAAAGGATATTCTCTAGACAGGAAACACAAAAACGGTGTATAAATTCGAACCCAAATCAATAAAGTAAATGGCAACGGGATTATACTTATCAGTAATTACCTTAAACGTAAATGGGTTGAATGCCCCAACCAAAAGACAAAGACTGGCTGAATGGCTACAAAAACAAGACCCCTACATATGTTGTCTACAAGAGACCCACCTCAAAACAGGGGACACATACAGACTGAAAGTAAAGGGCTGGAAAAAGATTTTCCATGCAAATAGGGACCAAAAGAAAGCCAGAGTGGCAATACTCATATCAGATAAAATAGACTTTAAAACAAAGACTGTGAAAAGAGACAAAGATGGTCACTACATAATGATCAAAGGATCAATCCAAGAAGAAGATATAACAATTATAAATATATATGCACCCAACACGGGAGCACCGCAGTATGTAAGACAAACACTAACAAGTATGAAAGGAGAAATTAACAATAACACAATAATAGTGGGAGACTTTAATACCCCACTCACACCTATGGATAGATCAACTATATAGAAAATTAACAAGGAAACACAAACTTTAAACGATACAATAGACCAGTTAGACCTAATTGATATCTATAGGACATTTCATCCCAAAACAATGAATTTCACCTTTTTCTCAAGCGCACATGGAACCTTCTCCAGGATAGATCACATCCTGGGCCATAAAGCTAGCCTTGGTAAATTCAAAAAAATAGAAATCATTCCAAGCATCTTTTCTGACCACAATGCAGTAAGATTAGATCTCAATTACAAGAGAAAAACTATTAAAAATTCCAACATATGGAGGCTGAACAACACTCTGCTAAATAACCAACAAATCACAGAAGAAATCAAAAAAGAAATCAAAATTTGCATAGAAATGAATGAAAATGAAAACACAGCAACCCAAAACCTGTGGGACACGGTAAAAGCAATCCTAAGGGGAAAGTTCATAGCAATACAGGCATACCTCAAGAAACGAGAAAAAAGTCAAATAAATAACCTAACTCTACACCTAAAGCAACTAGAAAAGGAAGAAATGAAGAACCCCAGGGTTAGTAGAAGGAAAGAAATCTTAAAACTTAGAGCAGAAATAAATGCAAAAGAAACAAAAGAGATCATAGCAAAAATCAACAAAACCAAAAGCTGGTTTTTTGAAAGGATAAATAAAATTGACAAACCATTAGCCAGACTCATCAAGAAACAAAGGGAGAAAAATCAAATCAATAAAATTAGAAATGAAAATGGAGAGATCACAACAGACAACACAGAAATACAAAGGATCATAAGACAGTACTATCAACAATTATATGCCAATAAAATGGACAACGTGGAAGAAATGGACCAATTCTTAGAAAAGTACAACTTTCCAAAACTTGACCAGGAAGAAATAGAAAATCTTAACAGACCCATCACAAGCATGGAAATTGAAACTGTAATCAAAAATCTTCCAGCAAACAAAAGCCCAGGTCCAGACGGCTTCACAGCTGAATTCTACCAAAAATTTAGAGAAGAGCTAACACCTATCCTGCTCAAACTCTTCCAGAAAATTGCAGAGGATGGTAAACTTCCAAACTCATTCTATGAGGCCACCATCACCCTAATACCAAAACCTGACAAAGATCCCACAAAAAAAGAAAACCACAGGCCAATATCACTGATGAACATAGATGCAAAAATCCTTAACAAAATTCTAGCAATCAGAATCCAACAACACATTAAAAAGATCATACACCATGACCAAGTGGGCTTTATCCCAGGGATGCAAGGATTCTTCAGTATCTGCAAATCAATCAATGTAATACACCACATTAACAAATTGAAAAATAAAAGCCATATGATTATCTCAATAGATGCAGAGAAAGCCTTTGACAAAATTCAACATCCATTTATGATAAAAGCTCTCCAGAAGGCAGGAATAGAAGGAACATACCTCAACATAATAAAAGCTATATATGACAAACCCACAGCAAACATTATCCTCAATGGTGAAAAATTGAAAGCATTTCCTCTAAAGTCAGGAACAAGACAAGGATGTAGCATCTTCTTTTAAAAAAAAAATTATTTATATACTTATTTATTTGGCTGCACCAGGTCATAGTTGCAGCATGTGGGATCTAGTTCCCTGACCAGGGATTGAACACAGGCCCCCTGCATTGGGAACATGGAGTCTTAGCCACTGGACCACAAGAGAGGTACCCTATGCTTAACTTTTAATTGGTGGTTGACCAGTTGGACTATAAAGAAAGCTGAGTGCTAAAGAATTGATGTTTTTGAACTGTGGTGTTGGAGAAGACTCTTGAGAGTCCCTGGGACTGCAAGGAGATCCAACCAGTCCATCCTAAAGGAGATCAGTCCTGGGTGTTCATTGGAAGGACTGATGTTGAAGCTGAAACTCCAATACTTTGGCCACCTGATGCGGAGAGCTGACTCATTGGAAAAGACCCTGATGCTGGGTAAGATTGAGGGCAGGAGGAGAAGGGGACGACAGAGGATGAGGTGGTTGGATGGCATCACTGACACAATGGACATGGGTTTGGGTGGACTCCAGAAGTTGGTGATGGACAGGGAGGCCTGGTGTGCTGCAGTTCATGGGGTCGCAAAGAGCAGGACACGACTAAGTGACTGAACTGAACTGAACTGACCATTTCACTATTTCTTGTCTTTTTTCGAAAGAATCAATAAAGTCTAACAACAAGCATCCAATTTCACTGTTCTTACAATTACAGAGTTGCCCATGTTTTTCCAATGCTTTGTGCATTCCTTTCCACAAATAAGCCAAACCCATACTCCACTGGTGAATATTTTAATAACTGCCCTTCTCTATTGCATCAGAGCACCTGCACTGTATACCAGCAGTGACAGGGCACTCATTTCCGGACGGACAGCAGGTGAGCCAGCTCTAAATCCTACCTTAACATCTGCTTTCATGGACCACTCCCAATACATTGTCACGGGTTACTATATAGGTTTATTAGGGAGGATTTTTAGGATCCTCACCGTGGATAGGAGATAAAGTCAGGCCAAGCAGAAAGACAGATGAGCTGCAATGCAGCTTAACAAAGGTGTGGGGAACTCTGAAGCTATCACAGGCTTCCAGAGTCACCTAAAATTGGGATCTTGGCACTTTACACCTCGATATTGATCAATCATTGCATGTGTTACTCAGGAAAAGGGAATGACATTGGGTAATGAAAAGAGGGCTGATAGCTGATGTCTGTCAGTTGGCAGCACATCCAAAAGCTGGGCAAATAAGCCCTTTAGTCCTGATTGAAGACAGATTGGGACAGCATCACCCAGTACCTATTGCAACAGTCTACAACAGGCCTGGCCCTTGGGTTCCTCTTCAAAAGCATCTCCAACAACACTCCCTTTTTTCATTTCCTCTGGGCATATTCGCTTCCCTCTTGTCCCTGAAACACACCAGCCTCAGGGCCTTTGCACGTCCTGCTCCCTCTGCTTTGAATGCTCCTTCCCCACATGGCCCTGTGGCTCCCAGGCTCAGATGTCCCTCCTCAAAGAGGGTACCTGACCTTCAGCTTAAAACAGTCCACCCATCCATATCACTTTTCCCCTTGCTGTGCTCCGTCCTTCTCCATGTTGTTTCTCACTCTCTTACCATGAATTATACTTGTTTCTTTATTGTCTGTCTCCCCCTGCAAAGCAAGCCCCATGAGGGCCAAGCTGTGACCTATCTTGTCCACTATTATGGGTCCTTCCCTGGATCAGTGCCAGGCACAGGGTCAGGACTCAGCAGAAGTTAGGGAAGTGGATCAAGTCCCTCTCTCCTCCTCACTGAACCCTCGGGATGCTCCTATGAGGTTAGAGACACCCCCGTGTCTGTGCTAGGGAAATGGGCAACCTGACTTCCTGGGCCCAGGTCACCTCCTGCCTCTGAGTCTCAGCTGCTTTATCAGAAGCCACCACTCACTGAGGAAGAGGGACAGGCTGCCCAGTGGAGCCAAAGAGGAACTACCAGGTTGTGGTACAGTTTGTCAATAGAGATGGGTCGGTTTGGATGTAAATAAATTGTAATTGGTGAGAACTAAAGGCAGCACGCCAGGCTTCTCTGTCCTTCACCAACTCCTAGAGCTTGCTCAAACTCATGTCCATTGAGTTGGTGATGCCCTACAACTATCTCATCCTCTGTCATCCCCTTCTTCTCCTGTCTTCTATCTTTCCCAGCATCAGAGTCTTTTCCAATGAGTCAGTTCTTCACATCAGGTGGCCAAAGTATTGGAGTTTCAACTTCAGCATCAGTCCTTCCAGTGAATATTCAGGGTTGATTTCCTTAGGACTGACTGGTTTGATCTCCTTGCAGTCCAAGGGACTCCAACCTTCAAATAACACAACAGCCAGGTTCATGTATGATACACAGAGTTTGCACTTGCAAGTACTTACTTACATGGGAAAGTTATACTGAAGGAGATGTCACCCTAAACTAGCCAAGATAGGGTTCTTTTGACCTTTGGTGGGGTTTTTTTTTGTTTGTTTTTGTTTTGTTTTGTTTTGTTTTGCATATACAGCTAGAGAAAGCCAGCTATAAAGTCAGATAGACTGAATGAAATGTTTAGTTTGATTATATTTAGCTTCTAAAAGAGGAAATGATAATGTAATTTCTTTGTAGGACACCAACAAAAACCTGCTTGAAAACATATCAAAATTTCAAAAGGCCACTGATGCAGGCCGGGCCCCTCCTTCTGTTCCTCCCAGTTCCTCTAAGTGTCCACAGTATCCTCTCCTCCTTGCTATCCACCTGGCCCTGAACTTCCTTTTTATAACACTGAAACTGATTCCTCTCAGAAGGCAACAATATTTCTAAAGCACTGATTAAAATGTCTCTGATTCAGAACTACAACAAAAAATTTCACAATTCATATGGAAACACAAAAGACCTTAAATAGACAAAGCAGTCTTGAGAAGGAAGAATCAAGCTGGAGGAATTAACCTTCCTGACTTCAAATTATACTACAAAGCTACAGTCATCAAGACAGTATGGTCCTGGCACAAAAACAGAAATATAGACCAATGAAACAAGATATAAAGCCCAGAAATAAACCCATGCACCTATGGGTACCTTATTTTTCACAAAGGAGGCAAGAATATACAATGGGGCAAAGGCAGCCTCTTCAATAAATGGTGCTGGGAAAACTGGACAGTTACATGTAAAAGAATGAAACTAGAACACTTCCTAACACCATATACAAAGATAAACTCAAATGGATTAGACACCTAAATGTAAGATCAGAAACTATAAAACTCTTAGAGAAAAACATAGGCAGAACACTTGACATAAATCAAAGATCCTCTATGACTCATCTCCTAGAGTAACGGAAATAAAAACAAGAGTAAACAAGTGAGACCTCATTAAACTTAAAAGCTTTTGCACAGCAAACGCAACTTTAAGCAAGGTGAAAAGACAACCTTCAGAATGGGAGAAAATAATAGCAAATGAAACTGACAAAGGATTAATTTCCAAAATATACAAGCAGCTCATAAACTCAATACCAGAAAAACAAACAACCCAATCAAAAAGTGGGAAAAAGACCTGAAGAGACATTTTTCCAAAGAAGACATAAGATGGCTAACAAACACATGAAAAGATACTCAGCATCACTCATTATTAGAGAAATGCAAATCAAAACTACAATGAGATATCATCTCACACCAGTCAGAATGGCCATGATAAAAAGTCTACAAACAATAAATGCTGGAGAGGGTGTGGAGAAAAGGGAACGCTCTTGCACTGTTGGTGGGGATGTAAATTCATACAGCCACTGTGGAAGACAGTATGGAGATTCCTTTAAAAGCTAGAAATAAAGCCACCATCAGTTCAGTTCAGTTCAGTCTCTCAGTCGCTCAGTCTTTGTGACCCCATGGACTGCACTACACCAGGCTTCCCTGTCCATCACCAACTCCTGGAGCTTACTCAAACTCATGTCCATTGAGTAGATGATGCCAGCATATGACCCAGCAATCCCACTCCTAGTCGTATACCCTGAGGAAACCAAAATTGAAAAAGACACACGTATCCCATTGTTCATTGCAGCACTATTTACAATAGCTAGAACTTGGAAACAACCTAGATGTCCATCGCCAGATGAATGGATAAAGAAGTTGCAGTACATATACACAATGGAATATTACTCAACCATAAAAAGGAATGCATTTGAGTCCGTTCTAATGAGGTGGATGAACCTAGAACCTATTATACAGACTGAAGTAAGTCAGAAAGAGAAAGATAAGTATCATATTCTAACACATATATATGGAATCTAGAAAAATGGTACTGAAGAATTTTATTTACATAGCAGCAATGGAAAAACATATAGAGAATAGACTTATGGACATGGGGAGAGGGGAGGAGAGAGTAAGATGTATGGAAAGAGTAACAGGAAATTTACATTCAGTTCAGTTCAGTCGCTCAGTTGTGCGCGACTCTTTGCGACCCCATGAATCGCAGCACACCAGGCCTCCCTGTCCATCACCAACTCTTGGAGTTCACTCAGACTCATGTCCATCGAGTCAGTGATGCCACCCAGCCATCTCATCCTCTGTCATCCCCTTCTCCTCCTGCCCCCAATCCCTCCCAGCATCAGAGTCTTTTCCAATGAGTCAACTCTTCACATGAGGTGGCCAAAGTTCTAGAGTTTCAGCTTTAGCATCATTCCTTCCACAGAAATCCCAGGGCTGATCTCCTTCAGAATGGACTGGTTGGATCTCCTTGCAGTCCAAGGGACTCTCAAGAGTCTTCTCCAATACCACAGTTCAAAAGCATCAATTCTTCAGCACTCAGCCTTCTTCACAGTCCAACTCTCACATCCATACATGACCACAGGAAAAACCATAGCCTTGACTAGACGAACCTTTGTTGGCAAAGTAATGTCTCTGCTTTTGAATATGCTATCTAGGTGGGTCATAACGTTCCTTCCAAGGAGTAAGCGTCTTTTAATTTCATGGCTGCAGTCACCATCTGCAGTGATTTTTGAGCCCAGAAAAATAAAGTCTGACACTGTTTCCACTGTTTCCCCATCTAGTTCCCATGAAGTGATGGGACCGGATGCCATGATCTTCATTTTCTGAATGTTGAGCTTTAAGCCCACTTTTTCACTCTCCTCTTTCACTTTCGTCAAGAGGCTTTTTAGTTCCTCTTCACTTTCTGCCATAAGGGTGGTGTCATCTGCATATCTGAGGTTATTGATATTTCTCCCAGCAATCTTGATTCCATCTTGTGCTTCTTCCAGCCCAGCATTTCTCATGATGTACTCTGCATAGAAGTTAAATAAGCAGGGTGACAATCTACAGCCTTGATGTACTCCTTTTCCTATTTGGAACCAGTCTGTTGTTCCATGTCCAATTCTAACTGTTGCTTCCTGACCTGCATACAAATTTCTCAAGAGGCAGGTCAAGTGGTCTGGTATTCCCATCTATTTCAGAATTTTCCACAGTTTATTGTGATCCACACAGTCAAAGGCTTTGGCATAGTCAATAAAGCAGAAATAGATGTTTTTCTGGAACTCTTGCTTTTTTGATGATCCAGCAGATGTCAGCAATTTGCTCTCTGGTTCCTCTGCCTTTTCTAAAACCAGCTTAGGGAATGGCAAACCACTTCAGTATTCTTGCCTTGAGAACCCCATGAACAGTATGAAAAGGCAAAATGATAGGATACTGAAAGAGGAACTACCCAGGTCAGTAGGTGCCTGGAGATCAGTGGAGAAATAACTCCAGAAAGAATGAAGGGATGGAGTCAAAGCAAAAACAATACCCAGTTGTGGATGTGACAAGAAGCAAGTGATAGAAACAAGGTCCGATGCTGCAAAGAGCAATATTGCGTAGGAACCTGGAATGTCAGGTCCATGAATCAAGGCAAATTGGAAGTGGTCAAACAAGAGATGGCAAGAGTGAACGTTGACATTCTAGGAATCAGTGAACTAAAATGGACTGGAATGGGTGAATTTAACTCAAATGACCATTATATCTACTTCTGCAGGCAGGAATCCCTCAGAAGAAATGGAGTAGCCATCATGGTCAACAAAAGTGTCCGAAATGCAGTACTTGGATGCAATCTCAAAAATGACAGAATCATCTCTGTTCGTTTCCAAGGCAAACCATTCAATATCACAGTAATCCAAGTCTATGCCCCAACCAGTAATGCTGAAAAAGCTGAAGTTGAATGGTTCTATGAAAACCTACAAGACCTTTTAGAACTAACACCCCAAAAAGATGTCCTTTTCATTTTAGGGGACTGGAATGCAAAGGTAGGAAGTCAAGAAACACCTGGAGTAACAGGCAAATTTGGCCTTGGAATACAGAATGAAGCAGGGCAAAGACTCATAGAGTTTTGCCAAGAAAATGCACTGGTCATAGCAAACACCCTCTTCCAACAACACAAGAGAAGACTCTACACATGGACATCACCAGATGGTCAACACTGAAATCAGACTGATTATATTCTTTGCAGCCAAAGATGGAGAAGCTCTATACAGTCAACAAAAACAAGACCAGGAGCTGACTGTGGCTCAGATCATGAACTCCTTATTACCAAATTCAGACTTAAATTGAAGAAAGTAGGGAAAACCACTAGACCATTCAGGTATGACCTAAATCAAATCCCTTATGATTATACAGTGGAAGTGAGAAATAGATTTAAGGGCCTAGATCTGAGAGATAGAGTGCCTGATGAACTATGGACTGAAGTTCCTGAAACTGTACAGGAGACAGGGATTAAGACCATCCCCATGGAAAAGAAATGCAAAAAAGCAAAATGGCTGTCTGGGGAGGCCTTACAAATAGCTGTGAAAAGAAGAAAAGCCAAGAGCAAAGAAGAAAAGGAAAGATATAAGCATCTGAATGCAGAGTTCCAAAGAATAGCAAGAAGAGATAAGAAAGCCTTCCTCAGCGATCAATGCAAAGAAATAGAGGAAACCAACAGAATGGGAAAAACTAGAGAGCTCTTCAAGAAAATTAGAGACACCAAGGGAACATTACATGCAAAGATGGGCTCGATAAAGGACAGAAATGGTATGGACCTAATAAGAAGAGGTGGCAAGAATACACAGAAGAACTGTACAAAAAAGATCTTCACGACCCAGATAATCACGATGATGTGATCACTCACCTAGAGCCAGACATCCTGGAATGTGAAGCCAAGTGGGCCTTAGAAAGCATCACTACAAACAAAGCTAGTGGAGGTGATGGAATTCCAGTTGAGCTATTCCAAACCCTGAAAGATGATGCTGTGAAAGTGCTGCCCTCAATATGCCAGCAAATTTGGAAAACTCAGCACTGGCCACAGGACTGGAAAAGGTCAGTTTTCATTCCAATCCCAAAGAAAGGCAATGCCAAAGAATGCTCAAACTACCGCACAATTGCACTCATCTCACACGCTAGTAAAGTAATGCTCAAAATTCTCCAAGCCAGGCTTCAGCAATATGTGAACCGTGAATTTCCTGATGTTCAAGCTGGTTTTAGAAAAGAGAGAGGAACCAGAGATCAAATTGCTAACACCCGCTGGATCATGGAAAAAGCAAGAGAGTTCCAGAAAAACATCTATTTCTGCTTTATTGACTATGCCAAAATCTTTGACTGTGTGGATCACAATAAACTGTGGAAAATTCTGAAAGGGATGGGAATACCAGACCACTTGACCTGCCTCTTGAGAAATTTGTATGCAGGTCAGGAAGCAACAGTTAGAATTGGACATGGAACAACAGACTGGTTCCAAATAGGAAAAGGAGTACATCAAGGCTGTAGATTGTCACCCTGTTTATTTAACCTATATGCAGAGTACATCATGAGAAACGCTGGGCTGGAAGAAGCACAAACTGGAATCAAGATTGCCAAGAGAAATATCAATAACCTCAGATATGCAGATGACACCACCCTTATGGCAGAAAGTGAAGAGGAACTAAAAAGCCTCTTGATGAAAGTGAAAGAGGAGAGTGAAAAAGTGGGCTTAAAGCTCAACATTCAGAAAACGAAGATCATGGCATCCGGTCCCATCACTTCATGGGAACTAGATGGGGAAACAGTGGAAACAGTGTCAGACTTTATTTTTCTGGGCTCAAAAATCACTGCAGATGGTGACTGCAGCCATGAAATTAAAAGACGCTTACTCCTTGGAAGGAACGTTATGACCCACCTAGATAGCATATTCAAAAGCAGAGACATTACTTTGCCAACAAAGGTTCGTCTAGTCAAGGCTATGGTTTTTCCTGTGGTCATGTATGGATGTGAGAGTTGGACTGTGAAGAAGGCTGAGTGCTGAAGAATTGATGCTTTTGAACTGTGGTGTTGGAGAAGACTCTTGAGAGTCCCTTGGACTGCAAGGAGATCCAACCAGTCCATTCTGAAGGAGATCAGCCCTGGGATTTCTGTGGAAGGAATGATGCTAAAGCTGAAACTCTAGAACTTTGGCCACCTCATGCGAAGAGTTGACTCATTGGAGAAGACTCTGATGCTGGGAGGGATTGGGGACAAGAGGAGAAGGGGACGACAGAGGATGAGACGGCTGGATGGCATCACTGACTCGATGGACGTAAGTCTGAGTGAACTCCGGGAGATGGTGATGGACAGGGAGGCCTGGCATGCTGCGATTCATGGGGTCGCAAAGAGTCGGACACGACTGGGCGACTGATCTGATCTGGGATTAAAATAAAGGCTTTGATACAACACTATCTAAGGTTGGATAGGTCAAATGAGCCCCCTCCAATCGTCCCCCCAACATTAAAGGGCCCAAGCAAGTCCTCTTTATTTACCCCAGTTTGGAGAAATTTTAAAAGCTGGAAGAGGAAAAAATTACACTGAGAAGGAAGAAAAAATTACACTGAGAAGGCTAACAACAATTGCTTGGGACAACAGTTATTTAGACCAATTAATCAAGTTAAAGATTGAAGAGCCTGGGTCCCTTGACTCGACCCCACAAAGCCGTTTATATAGGAGTGGATAAAATGGGGGATAGAAAGGAAAAGTTTCTTGAACTCCTTTTAAGACCAAGACTTTTGATGGGATCCTCATGGAGACTAAAGTTAAAGGTCTAAGAGCTGATGGAACTGAGATATGAAGCTTATAAGAAAATTGGTGTATTTGAACAGGCTTTATGTTAAGATGATTGGGCTTCCCTTGTGGCTCAGCTGGTAAAGAATCCGCCTGCAATGCGGGAGACCTGGGTTTGATCCCTGGGTTGGGAAGATCCCCTGGAGAAGGGAAAGGCTACCCACTCCAGTATTCTGGCCTGGAGAATTCCATGGACTATACAGTCCGTGGGGTCGCAAAGAATCGGACACAACTGAGCAACTTTCACTTCAACTTTCACTTCATTGTGAAGACAGACCTTATGTCTCACTGGGAATTGCTTCCCCTGCCTTATAAAACATGGCATTATAAAACAGGGCATACAAATATGCCCTTCAGGGAGTGTTAATTAAAAATACTGAAGGGGAGCAATAGAGTTACCTAAGGCCAGTGTGAAGTAACAAACAGGGGCTAATATTCAGGGGCTATTAGAAGCAATAACAGAGACTTTTACTCCTAGTATAAATTTGTCTGGGTTTGATTTGTGTGCTCAGTAGAGAAGGCCTTTATTAAATGCCTTGTTCAAACTTTTTGAAGGCATGATACACTGAACTCTGAAGTTCTAGAACATAGAAATCGTTTTACTTCCATTTTAGTCAGAGATCTTCCTGCTGATAGAAAGAAGCAAATTAAAGACAATGTAGTTGAGCAGATCAATCTTTTGATGTCATTTGGGGGGCAGTCCAGTTCTTTTTTTTTTTTTTTTTTTTTTTTTTTTTTTAATGGCTGTTCTGGGTCTTCTTTGTTGCGCACAGGCTTTCCCTAGTTGGAGTGCTTGAGCATCTCATTGTGGCGGCTTCTCTTGTTGCCGAGCATGGGCTCTAGGGCAGGTGGGCTTCAGTAGCTGTGGTGCACCGGCTTAGTTGCTCTGCAGCCTGTGAAATCTTCCCGGACCAGTGGACCATGTCCACTAACCACCGGACCACCACTGAAGTCCAGTAGTTCAGTTCTTTCAAGAATTAAAAGCAACTATATTCGTCCTGCAAATCTCTACAAATCAGAGATGTAAATACAGCCCACAAGAACCTGAGCCTAGTTAATATAATCAGGTAACGTAAACAAAAAAGCCTGGGGTTGGAGGTAGGGGGATAGGCAAGGGAGAGGAGAGGGCATTTTAAAAGTTCAAACTGCTGAAAAGACTCCCTCATGGAAAATCTAACTGACAGAGCTCTAATTAACCGGCTTAAATGTAAGCACTTATGAATTATATTTCTAAACGTAGTAAAAGCTAACCAATTGTTTTTCAAGTTCACATGACCTAAGATTAATCTCTAGTAAAGAAAAGCAAATTTAAAGTTATTGATTTAAATAGACACGGCTATAGAGTTATCAAATTAAAAATAAAATGTTTATTCTACCTGGGTTTACTAGTTAAGTAAGTTGTGTTATCTCTGTTACAACAATTAACAGCTTGGGATGATGGTTGACCCTGTTTAATGTTTCACGAATTTTCTTTGTTTTGGTTTGTTTTTCCATTTGCAGAGGCTGTTTATTGGCATTGATAGTCTGAGTTTTCTCCCCCTTTCTCTCTTCTATTTTTTTTTCAACTGAAATAGAGTTGATTTACAATGTTGTATCACAAAGTTTTCATGGGTAATCAAAACATAATTGTTGAGAACAAATAAATATAAATGGGATGGGACTTTTTAGTTGAACTCTTTAAGAATAGTTATGTTTTATGGTATGCCTACTTAAAGAGGGAGAGGACATAGGTACACCTATGGCTGATTCATGTTGATGTATGGCAGAAACCAATGCAATATTGTAAAGCAATTATCCTTCAATTTAAAAAAAAATAAATTAAGAAAAAACTAGTTTCTCCAAACCTTTTTTGTAACTTGAAACTTTAGAGTGTTGATGAAAAACTTAATCAGTGGTCAATCTAAGAAAGAAATGGAAATTTTACTCAAGCAAACATGAGGATTATAACCCAGGTAACAGTCTTTCCTAGAGCTCTCAGGACTGATCCAAAGAGGTAAGAGGGGAGACCAGTATATGCATGATTGTGGCAAAGGGGTATAGGCAATCAAGCACACGTCTTGGTAGAAGTTTTCTGCTATTCACAAGGAACAGATATCTTGATTAATGGTTTTAGTGCTCTTCTAAGTATGAGGAGATGCAAAAAAACTGAGTTCATAAAATTTTCTGCTGGAAATGTGTGTCTGAGGGCAGGTTCTGTCAGTTTTCCCAGAGCACAAAGTGCCTTATCCTGATCTTCACCTGGAATTCCTTTCAGAATGTGTTGTGGGTCTGTGACTGCAGCGGCTTATGACTTGATTTGTTGAACTGAACAGTGAACAACATTATTTTACAACCCATCTCTTTTGGTCTTAATTTCTACGAAGGTTTGGGAGACATTTACTAGGAATGTTCATTCCCAGGTTAGGTGAGGAGTTTGTTGATAGGCTGCTCACTGTGCTATTTATTACCGAACTGACTAGGCTCTGTTAACAGTAGCCAAAAGCCTCTGGACTGCCTATCTTACTATCCTGTTATGGTCCAGAAAATGGTTCCCTCTTGTTGCTTCTTCCCCTATCTAGAGTTGTTGTTGCCGTTGTTTCATTGCTAAGTTGTGTCTGACTCTTTTGTGACCCCATAGACTGTAGCCCTCCAGGCTCCTCTGTCCATAGGATTTCCCAGGCAAGAATACTGGAGTGGGTTGCCATTTTCTTCTCTAGGGGATCTTTCCAATCCAGGGATCAAACCCAAGTTTCCTGCGTCAGCAGGCAGATTCTTTACCACTGAGCCACCCAGAAAGCCCTATCTAAAGTTACACACTTACAGCCATCGATCTTATAGGATTGTATATTTGGTCAATCGTTTCAAGTCACCTAGCCATCATGATTTTTATCAGAAGCTCAGTCACACATTTGGTAATGCAAGAAACAATAATCTGTAAAATAAGGCAGAATACAAATAATATAGCTAGTGACATTCATAAGTAAGAATTTAAGCTGAGATCTTCCATTAGGTGCAGCCCAGCATACGTCCAGATCATCTGACCCAGTGCTTTCAGTACTAATCATTCTCTTTAAGGGAAATGATACATTGGCATTGTCCATAAATTTCACCAAAGATATCCTCATGTACAAGGTGAGTGATGTGTTGCCCTGACCACTTTCAGGACAGAGGAAGTGCACACCTTCTAAGGAGTTACATGGCTGGTTCCAAAAGGAAAAAAAATGTGTCTTTAAGGTTGAGCAAGTATTAAGTATATGTAATTAAAACTACTAAATTAATAAAGAAAGCACCTTCTTATCCAAGGAAGTTTTTTTTTTTTTTTTTAAGATACAAAGAATGGAGATGCATTTTGTTAAGGGAAAGAAAGGTAATTTATCCTAAAGATAGCTCTGAGGTATTTCTGCCATTGGAAGGTCTGGTTGATGCGTAATACAGATGGACAATGCACAAAGGAGGGACGAAGGAAGTCTAAAGGGGTGGAGAAAAAAGTTATGTTTAAAGTTTTCTGGTCTTGCCTTAAAATATGAATTTTATTTCATCAAGAGTTTTGCTAAATTAAACAATGAACATTTATTGAATATCTAGATTATTCCAAAATTAAATAAGATATTGAAACATTAACTACTAAACATAGGCTTCTTTTCAGAAAACCTAAAGATATTTTGGATTATTAATAAATATGTTCAGTGCTGCACTGAAAATTTTTCTATAAGAAAGCACATGACTTTTTAAAAATTATAAATAGCATTTATGTTTTCAGTTCTACAGAAAGCTAATGTAAAGGCAGTCCATAATTGCTTACTTCTTAATTTTCACTAGAAATTAAGGTATTTAAAGATTTCAACTGAGAAAAACAAAAACAAAAACAATGTAAGAGCTATGAATTAAGCATTATTCAGTGTCTTACTGAAGATTAGAGCCTGGAAGACAGACTCTCAGATAGCTCTGAGGAACTTCTCTGAAGAGGTGAAAGAGGAGCCAACGTATTAATACATATGAATATCTTGGTTGGGAAATATATGTAGTCAAATATACAATATATATTAAAAAAAAAAAAAAAGAACAGATATCAAGTTAATGTTTTTAGCACTTATCTATGTGTATATGGGAAAATGCCAGACTCTGGGGTCTTTGAAATTCTTCCTTAGATTACACACCTTAATTATCTAGGGACCCATATATCCAAAACACAGACTACTTCATCCTGAATCCCTTTCAGGGTGTACTTGTAGGTCAGCAATTGAAGTGGCTAACGGCTTGATCCTTGTAGTATAGGAACGGTGGGCAATGCTCTTTGTTCAAAAGGTTAAAAACTCTAGTTAGTATATGTAATTAAAACTACTAAATTAATAAAGAAAGCACCTTCTTATCCAAGGAAGTTTTTTTTTTTTTAAAGATACAAAGAATGGAGATGCATTTTGTTAAGGGAAAGAAAGGTAATTTATCCTAAAGTTTGTTATTTCTAAATGGAAAAGAAAATAAGGAATGAACTAATAGGGAAATAGAAAGCTGTAGAAGGTCTGTGAGGGGGAAAAAAAAAAAAAGAATCTTTAGAAAGGAATTTTATATGTGGTCAAGGCTGGCTAAGATTGAAATAAATCTAAGTGAATGAGCTTTTTTTTGTGAATGAGTTTTAATGGTAAATGCAAGATGATGCAAAACCTACGTTTTTGTTTTTCTCTGTTAAGAGAGCAAAGTTTTCTTAGACTATTGATCTACTTTTGATTACAGATTGTAAAGTTTCTTTATCCTTTTACATAATCTGTTGCAACTTTCTGTATTGGCCTTTGAAATTACTTTTTGCCACATTGGTTAAGTAAACAAGTATTGTTTCATAGTGATTTACAATCCTATCTGACTAAGTATTTTAAAATTTGTTGACACCCTTGACAAACTTTCTGAAATCAAACTCTGATTTTGATTCTTTTGATCTTTAGCTAAATTTGGGATGCTCCAGAATTTCCCTGAAACATCTCAGAGAGAGATTAACTAGGCTTATTTGGCATGTTGAATTACATGGGAAGAATTGTCAAATGAGTGATGATAAAACTTCTTAGGTTATATATTAATATAAATGTTCTAGAAATTATATGAAATTCCTAAAATTGGATATGTCCTGGCATAATGCTATGTCATAATTTTAGTTATTATCTTAATATGTTATATGTTGCATAAATAACCAAACTTCTTTGTCAATTGAATTGTAATCAGGTCCTTAACCATGCCATTTTAAGTCTTTGACATTAATATCACTCTATTTTACAAAAATGAAGATCTTCAAGAAGGTTCATAGAAAGGACTTTTCTTTTTACAAGTTTCTGATAACTTTTAGATCATACCACTGAAATGGGTAAGAAATTACAGACTTCTAGAGGAAAACTGATGGTTTCAGAAACTCCTAACAAGAGATCAAGATCAACACGAATTAATTAAATGGGACTGAATAAATTGGTGAATATGATTTTAAGTTTCATGACTTTTTGTCCAAAATAGTACTGGCTTTTAATATTTGTTCTCCAGATATGAGGAAACCTTTCCTCTTATATGCCTAAGTCTAATATACATACATATTTAAATTCTATCACATATTACCACTGTTATACATTTTTTTTAGTTTAGAGTTACCCCCCACATATTTAATTTTATTCCTGCTTCTCTACTATGTTATCTGGGATTTTCTCCCATCTTAAAAAATATTTACTATCACCCTTTAGTTTGTTTTGCTAATAACAAATCTGTTATTATTTATTTGGCCAGGCTGTGTCTTAGAATGGCACTTGGGATCTTTGATCCTCATTGTGGCATGCGAACTCTGAGGTGAGGCATGTGGGATCTAGTTCCCTAACCAGGAACTGAACTAGGGCCCCCTGCACTGGAAGTTCAGACTCTTAGCCACTGGATCACAAGAGAAATCCCTAGTTTTGTCTTTCTCTAAATGATTTCATTTCTAAAATATATTTTTTTTAATATTTTATTATTCCTATTTTGTTAATTTTTATATTTTGGCCATGACACACAGCATGTGGGATCTTAGTTTCCCAACCGGGGATTGAACCCACATCCCTTGCAATGGAAGGGCAGAGTCTTAACCCCTGGGCCACCAGGGAAGTCCCTAAAGATATTTTTGCTTGTGTACAATTCTTAGGTTTATTATTATACCCTTGTAGCACATTAAAGCTACCTTCCATTGAGGTCCAGTTTCCATTTTTGCTTTTGCAAAATTAAATATTGATTTTAAGTTTTTCAAGTGGAATCTCTTTCCTTCTTTCTTCCTTTTTTCCCTTTCCCTCTCCCTTCCTCCCTCCCTGTCTTTCTCTTTCCTCTTTTTACTCCTTCCTGACTAAAGTATACCTATGTAAACAAAGATGAAACGTTTATCTTTTTCTCTCTACCTGATTTATCCAGAATTTGGCTTCTTCAGTGGGCCCTTCTGAACGCGTTGGCTTACTAGTAACCAGATTGCAACCAGTTATACTAATCATTGTTCTAAATTTTTCTCTTTGTTGTTTTTAAACTGTTTATGCTTTGTCTCACTGCTGTACTATAGTCTTACTAATGCTATTACTTATATCCTGCCTATTTTATAGGATTCTTGTTTCTTGCATTACCATCATGTAACCAGGTCTCTGACTAAATTAGCAATGGCTAAATATCTTGAGGCAATTTGTCACATATATAACTCTCTGTAAAATTAATTGTAATAGTGTAATTCTAAATATTATGAGTTTGAGCAAGCTCTAGAAGTTGGTGATGAAAGGGAGGCCTGGCATGCTGCAGTCCATGGGGCTGCAAAGAGTTGGACACAACTGAGCAACTGAACTGAACTCTAAATATGGGGAAAAGCAACATGGGAGAAACATTTCTTGGATCACAACAGTCTAGTAAGATAGATGATACAGAGACTCTATAGGATAACAGGGCCTAATTCAATATAGCATATGAATAGCCAATCAATGGAATTCTTATCCTAGGAATGAGTCTTCCTAGCCCATGGGACAAATTGGTCATGAAATGCCTCCCACACCTTGGTCAAATTTATGACCCAAAGTGGGAAGTGAACCAAAAAGAACAAAGAGCATCACTCATCACCCAGTTAAACTAGTGGGTTAAATCATAACCCACTGCAGTTACCTACCAACAGTGTACCCTGAAGGGAATTCACGATGAGAAAAACAGGATGAGGCACTCTGTGCTTTGGCCTCTAGATAATTAAATGCATGTCCTGGGAAGAAGTTCAAGGACTCCAGATTCTTGCATCTTCACATATGTAGAAAAGTACTGAAATCACTAACTTGAGATGTCTGTTCTTCATGATTAGCAGTGATCTTTTACCAAGATGTATGCTTACTACTTGTATTTCCCAGTCATAAAATTCACATATATACTAACTTCTCCCTTACCTCTTTGGAGCAGCTTACTCAGAGCTACTGATTGACTGTTTCCTGGGCAGTAGTCCTCACTAAGACTCTGAATAAAGCTTAAGCTCACAGCTCTCAAGTTGTGTACTTATAAGTTGACATAGGGTTTGACTGGAGAAAACAACAGGATGCTTTCAAAATAGCAGTGGAGAATGGGCAGAATTGAGAAGCCAGAGTGCAAGGCAATTAGAAGAGATCTGGGACATATGAGAACAAGGAAAAACATGATACCTAGAAGCAAAACAGAAATCCAAGATGTCTTGTTTTAAGGAAGGTGCAGGTTGTGTGGTCTAGCAAAGGTAGCCAGTAGCTGCATGTGCCTATTGAGTATTTGAAATGTGGCAAGTGGCATAGATTAAAATAACACTTTGGATATATGGTACTAAATACAATGTATTATTTATTTATTTAGGCTGTTGTGGGTCCTTGTTTCTGCACTCAGATTTTCTCTAGTTGTGGCTCGCAGGGGCTACTCTTGGTTGCAGTGTGGGGGTTTCTCATTGAGGAGGCTTCAGTAGCTAGAGCACACAGGCTCAGTAGGTGTGGCACACTGGGCTTAGTTAATCCGAGGCATGTGGGACCTTCCCGGACCAGGGATCGAATCTGTGTCCTTTGCAATGCAAAGCGGATTACTAACCACTGGACCACCAGGGAAGCCCAAAACAATGTATTATTAAAATTGATTTATTGGTTCTACCTTTTCCTTTTTCATTATGGTTATTAGAGAGTTTTAAATCACATATGTAGCTTGCACTGTACTTTGGACAAGGATGAAGCATACATTTACTGATTTGTTCACCAAATATTGGTGGACTATCTCCCTGCTCAGTTGACAAAACTGATAAAGACAGAATAGCTCCTATGCGGGCTTCATTCCTTTCAGAAGACTGATTATGTGATGAATCACATGTGATGTGTGCCCTTGAGGTGTGCCCTGGATACGTGGGCACATCAGATCCTAGGCGTGGTGAACCAGCAGAGAAGCCTGTCCGGAGGAGGCTTTGTCCTGGACGACCACTGATGTTAACTAACTAAATCAAGAAGTAGAAGAATGTTGCAAATCAGAGGGAATCACTTCATCAAAGTCTGTGACTCTGTTTTTCCTCTTCAGGAAGTTGTCGAAAGGCATAGCATTTAAGGAATGATGGAATATTAGAGATATTCCAATACATTCCTTCTATTTTTGCCCTCATTTTAGATTAAGCATGACAGAAGAAATAAAATCACATGAACATGGTAGGCAAGGACAACAGGCCAAACCTTAAAATTACTCTTGGCTAAAATAATTCTATAAACCAATGGCTGCAGGAAAAGAGGAGTTCTTGGCCATAAAACAACTTGTACTGAGGACAGTAAAGCTGGCACCCTGTTTCATTTTCTTGGGAAGTTAATTAGCCTTGGAGGCTGTAGATAGTGGCCACAGTGGTCACTTGACACTCTCAGGATCTGGCCTCCACTGGAAGGGAGGCACCCTGCACCTCAGATCCCCTCCTAAGAATAATACTGTCATTAAACAAGTGTCAGACAGTTGGCACATTATCTGAGGAAAAGAACTGGAAAAAGTTCTAAGAGTGTAATACCCATTCATCCTTTTCCAATCAATAAACCCAAATCACAATTGTTACTGTATTTGTAAATCCATCAAACTTGCTGTGGTTCACAGAGCTTTCATTCTGTGTAGATTTGCCCAAATTAAGAACTTTCAATCATCTTGCCTTTTACAAACTTAATAGAAGAGAGTTTAAAGTAACAATTGTGCCCAGCAGTGTCTGACTCTTTTCCACCCCATGGACTGTAGCCCACCAGGCCCCTCTGTCCATGGAATTTTCCAGGCAAGAATACTGGAGTGAATTGCCATTTCCTCCACTATGTGATCTTCCCAACCCAGAGATTAAACCCATGTCTTTTGTGTCTCCAGCATTGGCAGGTGGATTCTTTATCACTAACGCCACATCGGAAGCCCAAAGTAAGAACTAACTGCAAACAGAAAAGAAAAATCAAGAACTTCAAAATAGTTTTCTGCCTGAAAGTTTTGCTTCAGGTCTTATAGACTAGAACTACTTATGTCTAAACTGTCCCTGGTGCGTCCAAGTTTCAGAGAACTGCAAAGTTAAATCCTAGCACTACCATCTAATTAGAATCCTTACTCTTGGAAAGCTAGTCCATAAAGGACATCATCCACAAAAAACATCAGCTATTACCCATGGTGGTGAATACTAAAGGCAGACGATTTTCTCTTTCAGAGTAGGGTTGGTGGAATGACCGGTCCATCTCTTAACAAATCAGTCTCTAGAGTGATGAGAGTGCCATTGTTTGAGCAAATGACTCCACAAGTGGTTAGTCACCAAGAGATGACCTTTGGTAACCTCAACTATGGTTTTTCCAGTGGTCATGTATGGATGTGAGAGTTGGACCATAAAGAAAGCTGAGCGCCGAAAAACTGATGCTTTCGAACTGTGGTGTTGGAGAAAACTCTTCAGGGTCCCTTGGACTGCAAGGAGATCCAACCAGTCAATCCTAAAGGGAATCAGTCCTGAACATTCATTGGAAGGACTGATGTTGAAGCTGAAACTCCAATACTTTGGCCACCTGATGCGAAGAGCTGACTCATTTGAAAAGACCCTGATGCTGGGAAAGATTGAGGGCAGGAGGAGAAGGGGATGACAGAGGATGAGATGGTTGGATGGCATCACCAACTCAGTGGACATGAGATTGGGTGGACTCCGGGAGTTGGTGATGGACAGGGAGGCCTGGCGTGCTGCGATTCATGGGGTCGCAAAGAGTCGGACACAACTGAGCGACTGAACTGAACTGATGCTGGGAAAGATTGAAGGTGGGAGAAGGGGATGACAGAGGATGAGATGATTGTATGGCATCACCAACTTGATGGACATGAGTTTGAGCAAGCTTAGGGAGTTGGTGATGGACAGGGAAGCCTGGTGTGCTGCAGTCCATGGGGTCGCAAAGAGTCGGACACAACTGAGCGACTGAACTGAACTGAACCTCAGATCTCTGATGCAAGGCTCCTTAACACCCAGGGTTCCCCGTCTCTTCTTTGAGGAGAATGCATTTGCTACTTCCCTGAGCAATCTGCAGGTTTAGGGCTGCTGGCCACCTTTCTGAGTTTACTTCCCTTCATAAAGGAGAGGCTGTAAAGGCAGCAAACCAGCCTGGGGAGGGACTTACTAGGGAGTATTTTAAGGCCATTTGGAAAGCATTCATTTCTTCAGGTAAGTCCCAAAACAGCCAGATGTAAAGAAAATATTCTGTTACAATACAACTATCTTATATTAGCATCAGAGAATAATTTGGAGTAGGCTGCAAAGAAATAAAGGAATATGGCTGTTGGGATTTCCCTGGTGGTCCTGTGGTTAGGACTCCATGCTCTCACTGCCAAAGACCTGGATCCCATCCCTGGTTGGGAACTAAGATCCTGAATGCTCTGTGGCAGGGCCAAAAAAAGAACATGGCTGTTTCAAATGCCAATGTTCTCACACCTGGAGGAAAAGGCCTGCACATCTCAAAGGAGTGGAAACCCCAAAACAAGAGGAAAGGCCTCAGAAATCTCATCTGGCTTGAGATAAGAAAGAGGACACTTGGTCACATGGTAAAGAGACACCACACTGCCTTTAAGTCTATTAATTTATTGAGTAAAAATGAAATCATCATCAGACATACTAAATTCAGTTTGGTTTGAATTTGGCTGATGTCCATTTGCAGCAGAGATGAATGAAGGGAAAGAGAAGACACAGTGACGCTGGCAAAGGGAAACCAAACAAGGCCATTTCCCATTAATTATAAAAGCAGGCATCACACAGCCAGCCTGAGTCATTAGCAAAGGGGGACATGATGCTGAATGAGCAGCGACAAAACCAAAGTAAGCAAGAACTCGGAAGAAGAGAGAGGCCAGAGCTTTCAGAGGACAAAATGCAGCAGGGGCTGCATGGAGAGCAGTGCTGGGCGGGAAGCTGCCCGCTCACTTGGGGAACACCGTGATCACGTCATAGCCCTCAGGTGGAGTGACCCGTTCCCGGGCATGCTTTTCACAGTAGATCTGATCCTCCACGAAGAAATGGCCCTTCTGTTTCAGGTTGGTGCCACAGTCGGTGCACACGTAACACTCGGGGTGGCGGTGACGTTCCCGCAGCTTCACGAACACGCCGCTGCAGGAGTGGGGAGAAGAGGTGCTCCATTAGTGACGAGAAGGTGACAGGCTGGAGGTCCTCCCAAGGGCTCCTTTCCAAGGGCAGATCAGAGCCTCCTCATTGGCCTCTAGTCATAAAGGGGCTTCTCCTGCCTGGAGGCCAGAGACATTCCCCCTGAAGAATTCCGGAAGTCCCTCCCACTTCAACAGAGCAGCCCTGCTTTTTCTGGTTTTACATGTTCATACCCTAAGGGTTTCACAGCCAAGGAAAGCCTTCACCACCTGGCTCTGGGACACAGGACCAACCTCGCCTCTCTGCTCCATTTTCCAGGCAGGAGTTTTTCTCCATCACGCCCACAATGGGCAACATGCAGCACTTTCCACATTTTCATGGTTTACACAACCTGCGGGGCCACTGATGCCTGGGGAAGGCAGATACTCACACAATGCCAGTGCCACATTTGTCACACATGGGCAGCTTCTGGGCATTTCCAATTGAAGCAGCCACTTTGGTGACTGGAGCCTTAACACTTCTGAATCCTGAGGGCTTGTTGGGATCCCCTAAAAGGAGGAAAACATTTGGGTTAGCCAGGAAGGGCAGGATTGTATAAGCATCATTTAGCTCTTTCAGAGTCACTTATATGTATGTTCCAGCAAGGTCATGGGCACCAGAATCAAACAGACTTGACTGCTGTGTGATCCTGGGCAATCCTTACTTAATTTCTCTGGTCCACAGTTTCCTTTTCTATAAAATAGGAGAAAGTTTCCCCTTCAGGGTGGAACAAAATGGTTGAAAAAGACACATGTAGCCCTCCCTGGCATATATGGTCAGCCCTCAAAACAAATTACATTACATGCTGATTAAATACATGCAAACACATTGATATGGGACTTAAAAATACTTTACATAGATGGAAAAAATTTAAAACACCTGATAATCAAATGGCAGTGTAGTCAGAGGCCAAAAGAAACCCACATTACAAGGACAACAAAATCATTATAGTACAGAATGCTAGAAGTCAGATAAAAACCACCTGCTGCAGAGCAGACAGTAGCAGCCTTCCTGCAGTCAGCTTTCTGCATGAAAAACCAGCTCCTAGTTTCCAGAGCTCTGCCTACAGCCCAGTTCATCACCTATGTAGGTAGCCGTGAATAATAATGGTAAGCTACTATTATTGCTATATATTTGGCTGGCTGTTTCCACATCACTTTTTTTTTTTCCTGTGATGTTGGCCCAGTTAAGTATTGTTATGTTTGTCAGCTATTTACACATCTCTGTCTGGACTACAAATTACTGGACCACCAGAGCTCTGTTTCATATATTTTTTCAATACTCCACAGAGCCTACCACAGGCTTAGCAGAAAAGAATGGTGGGCTACAGTCCATAGGGTCGCAAAGAGTCAAACATGACTGAAGCAATTTAGCATGCAACATGCACGGCCCAAGGTATCACCTTGCCTTTCCAAACTTTTCTCCCTTCCTTGGTCACAGTCCCAGCTTTGTTTATTATAGAATCTTTTTTTTTTTTTTTTGCATTAATTTTATTATAAAATATTGCACTCAAGTATTATTTCTGTCTTGATTATCAAGTTTTGGGGTACCAACTTAAATTCTGAACCCAAAGCAAATGCCTCCCTCACCTTATCCTAAATCTGGCCCTGCCTGAAGGGATCTCAGAGGGGCCTGGCTGGGAAGCCTCATGACTCTGAGTGTCCCAAACAAGCTCCTTCACTTTCTGGCTGGAACCAGCTGGGCTGTCTACCTGCTGTGAAGACAAGGAAATGGCATCTTTGCATACCTGGAAAGCTTGGTCAGAAAATCGGTAGTTCTAAGGGAGCCAAACCTATATGAGGTCAGGTCTCTTATGTGATGGACTGTTTTTCACAGAAAAATTACCAGCAAAGGTAGGAAGTGCAGGAGGAGAGAAGTAACATGACACATGAGCCCCACTTGGTAGGAGAACCCACATCTCTTTTTGGAACAGAGAGAAGTGAACTGATGGAGCTGGGCAAAGTGTGAGTAGAGGAGGCTGTGGGCTGCCTGATGCTGACCTCGCTGCAGCTTATACAGCCCTGCAGCACCACCTGCTGGCTTGATTTTCTTCTCTTACCTAGTCAGCCAACACTGCAAATGCAAAGAAAATTCCACATCTTTTTTCTGTCCACTTCATTGTTCAACAACACTCAAGGGCTCCATACTGCTTACAGAATCAAATTCACGGTCCTTAACCTCACACCTGGTGGTCCTCCATGATCTGAACCACAGATCACCTAAGGAGTGTCCTGAAACCCTGGGGACCTGCCAAAATGAGCCTAGATACCTTCTGAGCAAGCCTCCAGCTGAGTGCACCTGGGAAGTCCTGTATTAGATATATTGAAATCACAATTGGAAAAAAAAAAAAAAAAAAAGACTCCTTCTCCCTGCAAATTTTAGAGTTTGACCTAGAGCAAGAGGAAGTATGAGGAATCCTGGACCCTTTCTCCCAGTCCAGATGCTAAATTTCACCCCAAATGAGAAGACCCACATTGAGTCTGGAGAATTATCACCAAGCCCTGCTGCAGCCTCATGGCTCAGATGATAAGGAATCTGCCTTCAATGCAGGAGACCCAGGTTCAATTCCTGGATCGGGAAGATGCCCTGGAGGAGGGAATGGCAACTCACTCCAGTATTCTTGCCCAGAGAATTCCATGGACAGAGGAGCCTGGTGGGTTATAGTCCATGCGGACACGACTGAGCAACTAACACTTTCACTTTTTTCACCCGCTAGAGCCAAACCTCCCACCGGGGCCTCACTGACTGTGTGCCTGGCACTTTGCACATGTCATTTCCCTCCAGGCTTTAAACCACCTGTGAAGTAGCCATTATTAGCCTCACTGGACATGTGCAGAGACTAGGACTTAGAGAGACGAGCCACTCCCTCAAGGTCTCGTGGTGAGTCACGGGCAGAGACTGGACCCCAGTGCTGGTGGTGCAGGCTGCTTCATGAGCCACAGGCCTTCTCGAATGACAGCAACCCTCACCGAGTGCTTTTACCATGCACCAGCCACTGCCCTGAGCTTTGATCATTATCTCTCAAATGAAAACAGGCATTTGAGCTCCCTCACTTGAGAGCCTTCTGCATGTGGTAGATGTCTGGACTGGAACTTATGCTATTTCTTTTGTGAAAATTTAATGCAAGTGCATATTAAGAGATAAAGGAGAGACCACAAGATCTATCTCCCTTTTCATTTTTAGCAAAATTTTTATTTTATTTGGCATAAGAAGATATCCAGTCATCCAACCCAGGGGAGAAAAACTATAATTCTCAAACTCTCTTACAACTAGATAGGGCCATGTGACTAAATTCTGGTCAAAATATAAATGGAATAGTCATATGGGACTTCTGGGAAAAAGAAAGCTGGTTCATCTGGAAGATGGATTCCTCGGTTAGCCTTCCTGGTGCCTGGAAGTAGACATGATGGCTGGAGCACTAGCTGCCAACTAGCACCAGGAGGTAGCCTTGAGAATGGAGACCACTGGCTTGGCAGACAGAATATAGGATGCAAGGGGTCTAGATATTGATGAGCAGGGAACTGCCACCTCAGGACAGTTCAGTGATCCTGGGCTTCAGGTCCTTCTCTGTGACCTCTGTGACCTGAGGGCATTCAGCGAGCTGAGCCCTGAAAGGTATACGTTCTACTTTGGGTTGGAACAGATTGATATTTCCTTTCTTAAAGGATTTTACACCCATTTATTCAGAATAGAGTTGTGATTTCTCACATTTTGAAAAATCATCATCCTCTAGGGTTGGACCCCGAGACTTCGGTCAGTTGGTCTAAGACTGGAACTTAATATAGAGTATATGACTCATTCCTTCCAAACTGCACAGGTACTCCAAGCAAAGGGGGATATTGTTGGCAGGGATAATATCCTTCTAGCATAAAAGAAAGGAGAAAGCAATGGCAACCAATTCCAGTACTCTTGCCTGGAAAATCCCTTGGACGAGGAGCCTGGTAGGCTGCAGTCCATGGGGTTGCGAAGAGTTGGACACGACTGAGCGACTTCACTTTCACTTTTCACTTTCATGCACTGGAGAAGGAAATGGCAACCCACTCCAGTGTTCTTGCCTGGAGAATCCCAGGGGCGGGGGAGCCTGGTGGGGAGCCGTCTATGGAGTCGCACAGTGTTGGACACGACTGAAGCGACTTAGCAGCAGCAGCAGCATAAAAGAAGTATTTTCCTAACTTCCTGTGCCTCTAAACTGCCAATTTCTTTAAGGAACCCACCAAAGTGGGGAGGAAGCCTGGGTGCTGGGTGTGTTCAGCAGGGGACTTTCGGCTCAGGAAGGACTCCTGGGGAGCCGACTCTGCAATTGGGGACTTTCAGGAGGAAGGGGACTCTTCCAGAGGCAGCTCAGTTCTGACCCTCACTGGCTGCCCTGGGCAAAGAGCCAGCCCCTCTGGAGCCTGGCTGAAGTGGATCTCACAGAACCACTACATGTCCCTCCCAGAAGTACCAACTCTCTCTTCACAAGCAGGCACACTGGGAGCAAGAGAGCAAGAGAAGGCAGGACTCCAGTAAGCCTCAGGGAAAAGGACAGTGCAGTGTGTGGAGGGCTGCAAACCCCAACTCTCCAGACGTCACTGGTAGCTAGGTTGACAGAGAATCAGAGGAGCTTATGAATGACCACCTGGGAGGTGGATGAGCCTGAGAGCTGTGGCTCACAGGTCACCTTTTTGAGAAGGAGGAAAAGCCTCCCTTCTACAGCACACCCGTCTGCCAGGAATTTCTCACTGTTGTTGCTACAAAGCTGAGACAGCTTGCTGCCATCCGCTTGAAAATTATCATAAGAAACAAACAGTGTCTGATGTATACAGGGCAAAGACCATATCCTGAGACTTGCAGAGCCAAACAGGTAGCCCTGGGTGCCTCGAGCTTCAGATCTCACGTGTGGACAAGCCAAGGCTGGCCTGGAACCTCTTGATGAGGTTTCAAACATCGTCACAGTTATGAAGCACCTACTGTGTGCGCCAGTCACAACTCTGGGTGTTTTGTGTAATTTGATCGTCACACCAATCTTAAGAGGAAAGGATTTTTATCCCCGATTGACAGATGAGCAAACAAGTCTAGAAAGGTTCAAAGGGTTGCCTAAGGTCAATTCCGGGGTATGTTGCCACACCGGGGGCCCTCGGACTTTGAAGAGGCCGTCCACCCTAGAGCAAGAACAAGAGCATGGCCCCAAAGTGAAGCCCAGAGCCTGGCTTCCCTGTGCTGCTGATTCATTCACTCTGCTGTCACAGCCCATGACCTTCGCCCACTCACACGTGCCAACCACCACAGAAGCGCGGTATGTGGGCTCAAACGAAACTAGTGGCCAGCGGACACCCCCACAGAACGCCACAACCGTCAAGTTCACCCCCGCCTTCAGTCTCCCTCAGTGCCTGCGACAGGAAACAGCTAAGCAAGTGTGGCTGAGAGCTCATTCAGTCCCCCTCTTTTTTTTGAAAGAGCTTTTAGCATTTAAGAGGACAGCCTTCCAAAGCACACAGTGCTCTCTCCACCCCTCAGGCTGTGTTCACCTGTGTTTCAGCAACGACTACCCCTCAGCCCAGGCCTCAGACAACAGCTTCTGACCACACACACAGCTGATTACCTTTCTCCTCAGACTCCAGGATTTCCTGCAAAACCAGGAACGAAGTGGACTGTTTCGGAGGCTCATTTAACTCCTGTTTCTCCTGAAGCATCTTGTAAACTTCAGATTCTTTATCGATGACGAGTCCGCTTGGGAGCTGAGAATGGTCTAAGCTGTAAAGAATGTTTGCAAGTTCATTAGGACACGTCAGGAGTTGGGGGGGGGGGGGGAATCCACCAGGCACCCCCTCCCAAGAGAAGACACCCCTGTGTCAAAGAGTGAAGAGAAACTATCCCAATGGATGAAGCCAGCTCCTAATGCAGCCACGGACCCCCCTGATGATACGGTGAGGTGTCTGTAGGCAGGGCTGGTTGCTGCTTCAAGTCAGTAAGAGGCTAGAGTGGGTGATTCAACTACTCTTTGGCCTAATCCCATGGAACAGGAATGCTGTGCTTCTTTCAAAATTATATAAACAACATTATGTCGAAAGAAAATTTAGAAGAGGGAAAATGTCAACCACAACTGAGCACTGAAAACTCAGCTGAGTCCCCTTAGTCCAGGCCTCATTCTTTCCCCAGAGCAGAAATCAGTGTTTCCTGATGATATCAAAGTGCTCTCTCTATCTCTATAAACTCTCCTCATTCTCATGGCAAGGAGCTCTGGTCTCTTCACCTACCATACAGAGGTAACAGTATATGCCTTGTCCAGTTCACAGGGGTGGCAAGGATGAGAAAATAAGTACTTTGTTTTTTTTTATTGGAGTACAGTTGATTAAGAATGTTGTGTTAATTTCAGGTATAGAGTGAATCAATTGTACATATACATATATCCAGTCTTTTTTAGATTGTTTTCCCATCTAGGCCATTACAGAGTATTGAGTAAAGTTCCCTGTGCTATACAGTAAGTCCTTATCAGTTATTATTTTATTTACAGTAGTGCATATATATCAACCTCGATCTCCCAATTTATCCTTTCTCCCACCCACAAACCCCTGCCTTTTCCCTCTGGTAACTATAAGTTTGTTTTCTACACCTATGATTCAGTTTCTGTTTTGTAAATAAGTTCATTTGTACCATTTTTTTTTTTTTTAGATTCACATGTAAGTGATATCACATGATATAAGCCTTTGTCTGACTTGACTTCACTAAGGCAATCTCTAGGTAAGTACTCTGTAAACAATACAGTGCTGCTCTGTGTAAAGGAGATGGGGGCGGGGGGGTGACAGAGGCCTCAGCTCAAGCCTAGGGACAGGGCAAACCAGGCCTTGCTGCCCACACCTCCCCTTGTCCCTCTGGGCTCCCCATGACAGGATGAGACAGGCAAAGTTGGGGCCTCTTTCCTCCAGAGCCCGTTTTCCAGGGGAGGCACTGCTGCTGCCTGGTCTGAGGGAGGGCGGAGAGTGAAAGGGAGGCAGACTCCAGTGAGCTTTACCTCTGAAGTCTGTCCTGAGTCCCACCCCCTCCACTGCCTGCTCTAGCCATGCTATCCATTAACAGCCCAGCTGACCAGCTTTCTAACTTGTCCCCTGGCTGCCACTCAGCCCCTGGAACTGTCTTTCCTCCGACCGGAGGCCAGAGAGAGATTTTAAACATAAGAATCAGACTGTGTCGTGATGTGGCTCAAAGTGTTCTCATCTGACTCAGAACCAAATATTTACAGTTTTAATAACAAAAACACAAGCTTAACCAAATTCATCTTCTTTGGAGTAAATATTTGCTACAAAAAGTACAAAGGCCATAAAAGATGTGGCTCTGCTCCCCTCTCCAAGCACATTGCTTGGTACCCCCTGCTCACTCCAGGCAGACAAGCCTTCATGGGGTTTCTGGGACACACCAGCCTCAGGGCCTTTGCACATCCTGCTCCTTCTGCCTGGAATATTCGCTCCCCACACAGCCCCACGGCCTCCATGCTTCACTCACGTCTCTGCTCGGATGTCCCTCCTCAGAGGGGTCCCCGACCCTCAGCTTAAAACACTCCACCTCATTCACATCACTTCTCCCCTTGCTCTGCTCCATCTTTCTCCACATGTTTCTAACTCTTTTACCATGAATTATACTTATTTCTTTATTGTCTATCTTTCCCTGCAAAGCAAGCCCCACGAGGGCTGGGCTATGGCCTGTCTTTTCCATCATTGTGGGTCCTGCCCTCAATCAGTGCCTGGCACAGGGCCAGAGTTTGACAGGCGTTAGGGAAGTAGATCAAGTCCCTCTCTCCTCCTCACTGCACCCTGTCTCTGCTCCTGTGGGGTCACAGGGAACGCCCCCCAAGGCTGTGCCAGGGAAATGGGCAAACCAGGTTCCTGGGTCCTGATCACCTGCAGCCTCTGAGCCTCGGCTGCTTTTTCAGAAGCCGCCACCCGCTGGGGAAGAGGGACAGTGTGCCTGGGGGAGCCAAAGAGGAAATACCAGATGGTGATGCAATTTATAACCCACCCATTGTATAATCAGTTTACATTCCATTTTAAATGTGCCTCAAGTCACAAGGTCACTCACGTCAGTGAAATTCGGGGTTTTTGCTTTGACTACACAGCCAGGTTCTCACAGTTGAGGACAGAGCCCTCCAAGAGTGACAACCGCTCTGCTGCTCTCAGGGAAGGTCAGCATGTAGGAGAGAGACGCATCAGCATGTAACGGAGAGAGACGCATCAGCATGTAATGGACAGAGACGCATCAGCATGTAGGAGAGAGACGCATCAGCATGTAATGGACAGAGACGCATCAGCATGTAATGGAGAGAGACGCATCAGCATGTAATGGACAGAGACGCATCAGCATGTAATGGACAGAGACGCATCAGCGGCGGGCCACCTGTGCTGGCCGTGGGCGTGGGAGGGGGTGGCCACCACCTCCGTCCGTCCACAGTAGGTGGCCCCGGCACTTGTCTCTCTCTTCCATCTCCCCAGGCAGGTGATGGGCCACCCTCAGGACTGACAGTCACCAAGAGCCATGGTCTTCCTCTGGCCCAACTTTTCAGCCTTATCATTTGAGTTATACGCCAGACTCCTTCTTTGGGTCTTGAGTTCTGAGCTGGCCCTGTACTAAATGAATTATGTTATTTTGACAAACGTTTTTTTTCTGTTACACTTAGAACTATTTTAAAATCAAGATCAGACCGTGGAATGTTCTTGGGGAGAATTTTTCCCCTTCTTTGGCGTATGTTGTTATGTCTGGAAGCCACCAAGGGACCGCTAAAAATGACAGACCCCAAATTACAAGGTCATCACATATTCTTCCAGCAAACTGTCTTGGAAAATATCTCTGTGATTAAAAAAAAGAAAACAACTTAGTGTTTCTTCTTAAATAATGACAATATCTTTCTACCACCTGACAATTTATAAAGCACTTTCAATATCCATCGCCTCATTTGAAGCTATGGTTTGCCTCATTCAAAAATAAAATCCTAAGACCCAAGTCTTAAGACATTACACTATCAGATATGGACAAATGACATCACCATATCTTAAAAAAAAAAATTCTAGGACAAAAATATGCATGAGTAATGGAGTCCTAAAAAAAAGCATTCTCATTCTGTACATATAGTAACAGCATTGAAAGGAAGAATTCTAAAGTGATAAGTTTTCAAAAAATATTAGGTATATGACTAGAGTTACCAGGAGAAAAACTTCTGAGGGTGGGTCACTAAAAGCGCAGTCTTCTAAACTCAGTCTTTACAATTTTAAAAACCAAATACAAGAATTTAATCAATTTAACTCCTTCAGAGTAACTATCCATTACACTCTTCGTATTTCCCGATTCTTGTTTCTCCCTGTCAGACTTGATGCTGAATGTATACCACCAGTTCCCTCAGTGTTTAATACTTTCTTCCAGTCTCTTAGGCCCTGACCACAGGACCTGTCTCCCCAGCAATAGCCCAAGCCAGGCACTCTCTGCCTGATGAAGTAGCTGACATAGCCGGGTGTTTAAGGCCAGTGGTTTTTTGAACATGAGGAAAAAACTCCCTTTGAGTTTGTCTCAAGAGAAGGATTTCAGAGGCTAAGCCTGCAGACCTTAAGAGAATACACAAGCCTGTTCCAGTCAAAAGAGGAGCTGGGATGAAAGTCGGAAAGTCAAGGAGAACAGAGAAAAAGCACACCTATGGTTATGGGACAGTAACCTTGGGAAGAGAGTCTACTCCACCAAAATAGCAAAGTGACCAGAGTGGACATAAAAGACTGTCAATTTTTTTTTTTTTTTTTGCACCATCACCTGCAGCACAACTTAATAATCTGTATATAAATCTCAACTAAAACAAAAAAGCCATAAGAAAAAATCCCACTGCTGCTATAACCTTAATGGCATCATTTTTCTCACATAGTAAGTCAACTTTGGTTCCACACTAAAACTGCCTTTTTGTGTGACATATTTGAGACAAAAAGAGAGACAACTTGAATTATAAGATGCATCCAGAAAAAGAAGATATTCTCTTCATAAAAATAATTTTCCAGGACATCCCTGGAAGTCCAGTGGTTAAGACTGCGCTTTCCAATTCAGGGGGTGCAGGTTCCATTCCTGGTCAGTAAACTACAATCCCACATGCCTTGGCCAAAAAAACAAAACATAAAACAGAATTTTTGTAACAAAATTCACTAAAGACTTAAAAAAGTGGTCCACATTAAAAAAAAAAAATCTTTAAAAATAAATAAATAAAAAATAAAAATCATTTTCCCACTGGGGAAGATGGAAGTAGGCATAAGTGTCCCTATTCTTTCCGCTAAGTACATCTAAACACCTGGGCATCAAATATAAGATGAACATAAGATGCAGAAGAGGGACAGGAGAAGGCAGGCCAAGCAGAAACCCTGGGACCCAAGGAGTGACAGTGATGAGTCTCCAGGGTTTCCTTTTTGCTTCATATATTTCAGATGTGGATCTAAATAAGGCAGCAACCCAGAAAGGGCAACAAACTCAGATAAGACAAGTCTCCAGAAAAGCGTGCCCTCTCCAACAAAATGATGGAGAAGGCGACAGCCAGGATGGTGCAAGACTCGGAAACAATAACTACTTTTTTCCAGACAAATGGAGGAAGAAAAAAAAGGTCAGTGCAGAGTCTAGACTTCCACCCTCACTGGGCTGAAATGAGATGCACCAACCACCCCACTGGGATACTGGAGAATGACCAGTAGGAAGCCTGTATGTCATCCCTACCCAGCTGAATGAAGACAGCCTAGTGGGCAGCCTTGACTTTCACTACCACCCAGCAGTGAATAGGCCACCACTCACCCGCTATGAGTATCTGGAGGCCATGTGGGTACCCACAACTCCCACTCCAGCAACAATGAACAGCCCCCAGTAACCTCCAGTATCAACACAGAGAGAGTGGGGAAACTAAACTTCTACTCCCAACTTGGTTAAAACCACTCATCCAGGTGGCCCATCACCCACCCGGGGATGGGAGGCTCCCACAGTTCCCTGTGGGTGGGAGGAAGACAGACAAGGGCAGAGACCAGGAGCCGTGGATGGGCAGGGGTGGTGGCTTCCTTCCCCCAGTTGCAGCCTGGGCAAGTGACCAGCTGATGAGTCTCTTCTACGTAAATTTTGCCCTTCCCTGAGACCACAGAGCATGTTCATTCTTTGAGCTTCACTGATGTGACTAACCCCAACATTCTAACTTTCAGGATGTTACCAATGATGGAAACTGGCTAAAGGGTACAGAGGATCTCTCTGTTTTGCTTTCTATAACTGCAGTGTGCATCTATAATTACTACAAAATAAAAAGTTAAGTATAAGAAAAATTTTCTCCAAATGATGAAGGTTAAACACTAACTGGAAATGATGTAGAGATTTTAGTATGTGATTTTTACATAGGTGGTGAGGATGCAGGCTAACTCAGATTCTTCGTGTCTGAGATGCCCCAACCTGGTTACCCCAATGTTCACCAAACATGTAATTCTGAGAAACCCAATGGAATCATTTTTGAAAGGGGATCCTGGCCAGAAGGCTCCCTAAGTTCTAGTCTTCAAAGGCCTAGATGCTGGACCTAATGAGATGAGTAATTATGGCCACCAGGAGAAGAGGGTGGACTATCCAGAGCTCAGAGCCCAGTCTGTGGGCCATGGACAAGTTTAGTTAGAGGAACAGACAGCCACCTTCATGAAGGAGATTTTCTTCTGACCCAGTTCCAATGAGTCAGGGCTACTATAGTCCCTCTGGAATCACTGGAACAAAGAACAATGAATGTACTCCCTTATTTCTACTATACTGGTTTAGAAATCTGCCTCATGAGTTTATGGGGGGATTGCCTGAGAACACAATTAGGAAAAACTAGTATCTTGGGGCTACTATGTTGGTTGCCTGCATGCTAAGTCCTTTCTTTGTGATACAATGGACTATAGCCCGCCAGGCTCCTGTCCATGGGATTGTCCAGGCAAGAATACTGAAGTGGGTTGCCATGCCCTCCTCCAGAGGATCTTCCCAACTCAGGGATCAAACCCATGTCTCTTAAGTCTCCTGCATTGAGTTCTTTACCATTTTACTACCTGGGGGAGCCCAAATGATTATTCCACAAAGAGGCTACAACTCTATCAGAAAGGTAATCAACTGTGCTGGTTGGCTGAACTTAAGCTACAGTGCTGGGAAATATTGAAGCATACAGTAAGTTACAGCGAAATCTTCTCCATGACATTTGTCTTCATGCTTCCACTCTACAGAGCTCCTAGTACTTGGAAGTAATGGGTATGGAGCACTTCATCCATGCTGAAATCTATAGTAAGTAGCATTTATAGAGCACCACCAGAGGCCAGGCCCCATGGTGGATATTTTTTGCACATCTCATTGAAACTTCTCAATAATCTGGTGGTCAGGTAGTTGTATTATCTGCTTTATAGATGAAGAAACAGTTTTAGAGGTTGTGTGGTTTACCCAAGGTCCCAACAGCTAGCAAGAGGCAGAGCTAGAATTCAAGCTCAGGTCCCTCTATCAAGCTTGCACCTTTAAGAAAGTATCAAGTGGCATCATATATATACATTGAAATCTAGGCCCAAATCACCAGAAAATGACCACAGCCCCTAAACTCAGTGGAAAGAGGTCAGAGGGCAGGTGAAAGTTTTCTTTTGAACAGAGCAGAATTTCCTCCACCCTTGGTACACAGTAGGCAGTCAATAAATGACTGTTAAGCTAACTGACCCAGAGGCCCTCCCACTCAATCTTGTGTGTGTGTGTGTGCTGAGAGGACAGGCGGCAGATGGTACCTTTCATATGCCTTACCAGGTTAATTTGGAAATGGCAAGGCGCCTATGTTCTTGTCTGATGGAGATGTGGCTCTGGGAAATCCTATAAGACACACACACCAGGCTATTTTGAAGTGCATGCGACAAAGAAACTCAGAGTGCACCCCAGGGAATCAGTGATGACCTCAGATGCAAAGTATGAAGTGAGCCAATTCTGGAACCTCAGTGAATTTCACAGACTAAACAGTGGAGGGGGTGAGCACTTGCGACTTCTGCTGACGGAGCAGGCAACAAGACCCAGTGGCTGCTGGGTTTGCACAAGACTCTTCCTTCCTGATAAGCACAACTGGCCTCTCTTGGAATAGACCAGTAAGCAGAGACCTATGCAGAGGGCATTTCCTCTGCCAGGGGCTGCCAGTATTTCCACTGTTTCTGGATTCATCCTCAAAGAGTTTGGATGGAGCAGAAGCTGGGCCCCTCTCTGCTGCGAAAATCTGGAAGGAGACTGGTGATAAAGACTCAGAGGCCACTGTAGCCAAAAAGTCTGCAACAGGAGGGGACAGGGCCTGGAGGACAGGCTTGCACAGCGTCCAGACAGTAGAGATTTAATTGTTTCGGATTGGAAGGAGGGGGCAGGCGGGAAGCATGAGAGAAGATAGAAGACACGAATGAAAGAATAACGGCCAAGGCCATACTAAAAATACTCCCCAGGCACATACTTCTCCCAGTGCATAGCAGCCTTTCAGTGAAGGATGTGTCATTTCCTGGGTTATTAAATCCAGATCATGGAACATTCCACTCTGGGACTGTAAAAGAGGGTCACGTTCTCAGTCTCCCTCAGCACAAAAGCACCAAAGAATGGAGATCACAGCTCTCGGTGTTTCACCCCCAGCTCCCCATTGAGCTGCCTGAGAGAAAGCTTCACTTCAGAGTCTGGCCATGGAAAGCTTAGGGGGGGCCCAGCGTGGCACTCTTTCTCAGGCACCCCAGAAGTTCCCACAGTCACCTTGAAAGGCACCCTCATCTCAAGCCTGTAGGACTCAGAATTGGAGGACAAAGAGTGTTAATAGCCACTTTGCCTTGGTATACTACAGCAAATGCTTGTGACCATTAACATCTTGCAAAGCCAAGTCACATCACAAGAAGTCTCCCCTAATAGGGCCTGTGAAGCTTAAAAAGAAATCACAGAGCCCTCTTGGTGCTGGGCCCAGGGGCCTGCATGCAGCCAAGTACCCCATGATGTCTGTCTTTCTCAGGGAGAAGGACCATATGATTAAGTATGATCAAGGAGCTCTCGAGAGGGTCCCCACAATAGCTCTTTTCAAACATTTAAGTAGTTCGCAACCTCTCATGCCTTAACCTGTCCTAATCTGCACCTGAAGCAATGGGTTTGCCATTTAATCACCCTAACAGCCAGGCAGTCTTGCTGAAGGTGAACTGCAGAGAAACTGAACAGCAAAACTGGCTTCAGAGCTAATATGAGAACTGAGGATTTCAACTCTAAACGAAGACAAAAAAACAGTCTAAGGAATGAGAGAAAATATTTGCGAGCAATGTGACCAACAACAACGGGTTACCTTCCAAAATATGCAAACATATTTTGTTCATACGATCAACAAACAGCTCATACGATTAACATAAAAAAAAATAAAAATCAAAAAATGCGCAGAAGACCTAAACAGACATTTCTCTCCAAAGATGACATACAGATGGCCTACAGGCACATGAAAAGAGGCTTAACATTGCTAATTATTAGAGAAATGCAAATGAAAACTACAATGACGGACCACCTCACACTGGTCAGAATGGCCATCATCCAAAAGCCCACAAATAACAAATGCTGGAGAGGATGTGGAGAAAAGGGAATCCTCCTACACTGCTGGTGGGAATGTAAATTAGTGTAACCAGTATGGAAGACAGTGTGGAGGCCCCTTAAAAAAACTAAACCTAGAGCTACTCCTGGGCATATATCTAGAAAAGAGGAAAACTCTAATTTGAAAAGATACATGTGCCTCAATGTTCACTGCAGCTCTATTTATAATAGCCAAGTGCCTAGCAACAGACAGTTGGTTTAAGAAGATGTGATACACACACATACACCAGAATATTACTCAGCCACTAAAAAAATGAAATATCGCCATTTGCAACATGAATGCTGCTGCTGCTGCTGCTAAGTCGCTTCAGTCGTGTCCAACTCTGTGCGACCCCATAGATGGCAGCCCACTAGGCTCCTCTGTCCCTGGGATTCTCCAGGCAAGATACTGGAGTGGGTTGTCATTTTCTTCTCCAATGCATGAAAGTGAAAAGTGAAAGTGAAATCGCTCAGTCGTGCCCGACTCTTAGCGACCCCATGGACTACAGCCTACCAGGCTCCTCCGTCCATGTGAATAGACCTAGATAATATCATACCAAGTGAGACAGAGTCAGACAAAGACAAATATTATATCACTTATATGTGAATAACACAAATGAATCTATTTAAAAAACAGAGAGTCACAGACGTAACAAATTTATGGTTACCAAAGGGGTAAGTGGGGGAGGGATAAATTAGGAGTGTGGCATTAACAGATACACACCACCATATAGAAAACAGATAAACAATAAAGATTTACTGTGTAGCACAGGGAACTATATTTAATATCTTGAAATAACCTATAATGAAAAAAGAATCTGAAAATATTTAAATACATACATATAGATAAAAAACTCAATCACTCAGCTGTATACCTGAAACTAACACAAGGTTGTGAATCAATTAAAAAGAAGAAAGAACTGAGGGTTCCAAGGAGGAAAGATCCTCTGAGATCAGACAAGTTTGGACCACATGATATTTTCCAACAAATTTGACTGTCACTGACATCGAAAAATCAAGAGATTTCAGATGAAAAACTTGCTGACTTCTGTTTTGATGCAATTATCCATCAGAAATGGAAATCCTAGGTCGGCATGTGGGGTCTGACTGGAGTCAAGGAGTGGTTTCCTTCTGGGCTGGGCATGCACTGTACCGCTCCCATGAGCTGCCCTGCTCCCCCGTGTCTGCACCCAGAGCTCTGTCCTCAAGTCCTCGTCTTCCCTGCCACCTTTGGGCAAATGAGGTGACAACTTATGACCTAGTCCCTCCTGTATTCCACCGCACAGAACTGATCCCATCTCTTACTCTCTCTCCATTCTCAAACCCAGTTCTTTGCCATGGGCTGCAGGATTCCTTGTGTTTTTGGATTCATCTTCAAAGAGTTTGGGAGGGAGTTGATACTGGGCCCCCTCTGCTGGGAAGACACAAAGGATCCTTTAGATGAAGACTTAGAGGCAGCTGTGGCTAAAGGGGACAGGCCTCCCCAGCCCTGAGCAAAATGTCTCCTTAGACCTCCCCACCCTGGCCAAGCCCTCCTCTATCCCAGATGAGAATCTGTTCCAATGGACATTTATAAGTGCACGGACATCTCTTCTTCCTATCGTTTCTACTGGTCCACTGGAGGGAAAAAAGCAAACATTGCTTCACCAAAAACTGCATCATGAAGTACCCATCCCTTGCCCAGATCGGATGGTGAACACAAGCAGAGAGCCCCAACTCTAAACACTGAAGAATTTTTCAGGAAGCAGCAGGGCTGTCAAGAAAGGAGGATGGTCACTTGGAAGCAGACAGTGACCACAGAAATCAGAACAATAACAACAGGGTCTCAGTGAAGAATCAACTGGACATTTTACAGCTTACTTCTTATTTCACAACAACCCTACAAGGCAGGTGGTGTCACCCCGTTTTCAGAGACGAGGAAAATGAATACAGAAACAACTGTGCTAGGGACTTCCCCAGTGGTCCAGTGGTTAAGACAGTCCCGTCCACTGTAGAGGGTGAGGGTTTGACCCCTGATTGGGTAACTAAGATTTCACATGCAGCCAAAAAAGTTAAAAAACAAAGACAGTGCTAAAGAAGACGTTTTTCTCTGGGCCAGTGGTTGACCCTTCTCCACGCTGCCTGCACAGGCATGTCCTGGTGTGGTAAGCCTCTCCCAGGACTGGCCCAGGGCAGACTGCATGGGCCTACTCACGCTCTGCCATTCGTCTCCTGCCCACTGGCTGCTGTCTTTGACTCCAAGGCGTTGTTGAAGCTGGAGATATTTTCAGAGGAGTAGAGGCCAGCTGGGTTGTTGTACTGGTTTGTGATGACCCTGGGGGCAGAGCTGGAGGCGGGTGAGGCAGTAAAGGGCACGGCACTCCGGTTGTGGGCGCTTCCTATGTGGAGGGCCTCCTGCAGACAGGGATCAAAGGAGAGATCAAAGCGGTGTCCAGTGTGTACTACTAAGTACATCCGGTACTGAGGTCCAGCAGAACCTGATCTCCTGCTGGATACCCCTAGGTAGGACATCCCTTGATGCCCTAGGCTGTCCGGATCCAAGTCAGAGCTGAAACACCCTTTCAGGACACATTCCAGAGGGATTAAGTACCAGGAGGAGAGGAACCGGCATCACTTCAGTGCAGAGCAGGAGATGATAAAAGGTAGAGATAAATTCCCCAGAAAGGAAAGGTTTAGACAAGCAAGATAAAAGGGTTGTGGTGTCAACACTGAAGCGGCTGATGACTAGGCAGACAAGCCTGGGTGCACTAGCAGAAGCAGGCTACAGAGAATGACTGAGCTGTTGTTTCTTGTGAGGGAAGGCCAAGCTGATAAGATGGAAGGCTGGGGGATACCTATTATGGGGCCATGCCCAGGTAGCTGCAGGAAAGGACTTTAAATTCCTCCTGTGCTCATCCCCCTCTTTCTGTAATTTGGGGAAGCACCCACCATCCACCTCCACTCTAGACTGCCAGGTCTCAGTAGATAATTACTACAGCTACACCACCTCAGAGCTACTCTATGAACACCCCTCAAAAGCTTTTAAACTAACGTTCCTTTTTAAGAAAAAAAAAAAAAACTCACAACTTTTCTGATGACTCAGCAAGGTGCTTTCTGCACAGGCATTCTGGGTCAACCCCTGCTCCTAGCTGAGAGCGTGCCCTGTGCAATCTATTAAACATGATGTGCGCCCTATTTTCTGGGCTTCCCAGAAATCTTCCTGAAACCTGGACTCCTCGTTAACACTCAGACCCAGAACAACTGCCCTAAGAGCTCCTGTCCTTTTTTTTTCCCTCTTTCTTCACTAAACCTTAAAGTCTTTCATGCTTTCTCAGAATTGATGATGAAAACCAGTAGCTTAATTCACTGTGTACTGACTTAGCTCAGTCAGTAAAGAATCAGCCTGTAGTGCAGGAGACCAGGGTTCGATTCTTGGGTTGGGAAGATGCCCTGGAGAAGGAAATAGCAACCCACTCCAGTATTCCTGCCTGGAGAATCCCATGGACAGAGGAGCCTGGCAGGCTACTGTCCACACAAGAGTCGGACATGACTTAGCGACTAAAACACCACCACTGACTTAAAAGACAACATGAAAATGTGTTTATGATGATTCAGACAGGCTCCCTCTTTGACATGTTGGAATCAGTGAGGTTTTCCTGTATACCTTACACTGAGCTGACTTGATCCACATTGGACAAAAGTTCAGTACATGTAGTGTTCACCAAAGGGAAGTATAATTAGTTCTACAAATAACTGAAGCAAAGTTGTAGGAAAGTTTTTACTGCACGAGGAATAACAATGACATAAGAAGTGGTCTTTAACGGCAGCAGACTTCCCAAGGGGTGGTCTGGGACCCTGCAGCTCTGTAGGGCAGTCGCACAAGCGGCAGCCAGGATGGCAATTCTCCTCTCTCCTTCCCTGTAGCAGTTGAGGAGCATCTCTTGATGCTGAGCACCAGGAAAGAGCCCTCATACTCTGCCTCCGCTCAGGTTCTTCCCTGTTGCCTCCTGTTTGGCTTTGAGCAAGTTAATCTCTCTTAGCCCCTGGATTCCGCCTGGTACCACAGCAGTCAACCAGCGCCATTCCCTTCTCCCTCCACAGAAACCCACGTTCAACTGCAACGCAAGTCAGTGGAAAATGCAGGTTGGAAATTCTGATTTTTCACTCTACAGAGAATCTCCCAAGAATGTATCCGTTTTGTACATAAAAGGAGTATCTCTAACCCCAAGTGAATACTGGTCTTTCCAGAAGTCAGGCGGTTAATTCAGGGCCTGCCTTTTGGAAGGGATGATGTCATTGTTTGGGCTTTGTATTTATCAGTCTCCAAGGAAATTCAATAATGAGGAAATATAAACTAGGTGTGTAACTACACTGACCTCAGATAAGCTGGGGTGTGGGCTGGCCTTACATGAACGAACAGATCCTTCAATTACAGATGAACTCTGCTCTTACTCACTCCTCTATTTTAGAGTGACTGGAAGTGGAAGATTTTGGGAAAATGAGAGGTGGGAAGTTTTTCATATGAACAAAGAATTACTGGAATTCAAAAAATATATAGTCAAATTAAATGCTAAAGTGTTTGAGGTTTTTTTTTTTTAATCTGAAGAAAATTACCTTCAAAAGACTAAAGATAAGTACTCATGTTTAAGATGGAAATTCAAGTATAATACATATAAAAAGTATAACTGAAATTTAAGTATTGCCTTCCTGAAGTGAAAAACTAGGATTTTAGAAAGACTGCACTAAAACAAAATCATTCCTGATATATTATAAAACATACGATGACTTAACAGATTAAAACTTAACATTTATAGTAAACTTAATGAAGTGGCTGAGAACTCCCTAGGAAACTGGAATTGACTGTGGCATATTTTAAATTAGTTTGCACAGCTGCCAATTTATAAACTGAATGCCATTTCATGAACTTTCCTTAGAGGAGCTGTAGAGAATAATACAGTCATGTCAGTTTTGAAATGGCAGACGCAAAATGATCCTTAAAGTGACTGTTAGGACTAAGTATTATTTTTATTAACTAATGGGAAAAATTTTGTGTGATTACATTCCTGACATTTTAATGGAAGACATTTGAGAAATACCATTCACATACAACCACTAATTTACCCACGCTAATGTACCAGTGAGTTCAATTTCACACCAGTTTCTGTTTTAGGTATAAAAGATAACTAGCTATATTTTATCTTTTGATTATATCTTGCTGCTGCTGCTAAGTCACTTTAGTCGTGTCTGACTCTGTGCAACCCCACAGATGGCAGCCCACCAGGCTCTGCTGTCCCTGGGATTCTCCAGGTAAGAACACTGGAGTGGGTTGCCATTTCCTTCTCCAATGCATGAAAGTGAAAGTGAAGTCGCTCAGTAAGTGTCCGACTCTTCGTGACCCCATGGACTACAGCCTACCAGGCTCCTCCGTCCATGGGATTTTCCAGGCAAGAGTACTGGAGTGGGTTGCCATTGCCTTTTCCAGACTATATCTTAATATACCATAAAAATGATACACTGCCTGAAACTGAGAAAAAAAAATTAAACTTCAAATCTTCAATTGGGGCTAAATGTATGACAATCACAAACCATTTTAGAAGTTTTCAAAAGCCATTATTGACTTACTACTAACATACCACTAACAACTCATTCATTTATCCAACAGACACACTGTGAAAAGTAGCCTACCAAGTGCGAGGAGTTTTACAAAGATGTTCTAAACATTCTTCTTTACATTTCCTGTCCTTATTGCTAAAGAACATCCATCCATTCATTGTAGAGAAGAAATAAAATCATTATTAATGATTCCAAATATGGGATCTCCAGACAATTTTCCACCCCAGGAAATTCTATTTGGCCAACAAACTGTGCATTGACTCCCTACCCTATTTTCCAATATGAACCACCAATTAATTTTAGTAATTTTAAGGAAAACTAGAGCACTTAGCATTTCCACCCTAAGACTCTCAGAAACCAGGTAGTGGGATGAAGGGTGGCCAGGGATATCTGGGTCCACTACTACATGTCCCTGCAGTCCGCTAAGTTGTAGGCCTCGGGACCCAAACTTCTTTCCATCTTTAGCACATTTGCATCAGCGGTCCATCATGAGCTGAGTCAGTGATTCTATTTTGCCGTGGTTCTGCCACTCTGTTCTACACAGGAAAGCTTCCACCGGCTTCCGTATCCCCTTCCTAACCCCAGTGTCCAGCCCAGGCCCTGACGTCACTGCTCTGGGGTTTTCCAGCCCTTTCATCCTGCAGTTCCCTTACGGGAAGAACCGAATAAGAGCCAGGTCCCAGATGTGTCAGTGGAGGGCCCTTCCTGCGTCCTACCCCCAGCATCCAGGGCAGGAAAAGCAGAGGTGAGCTGAGCTGTGTCAAAAGTGGAAATGTCCCGGGATGCTAAAAGCAAGAGCGCTGGTGAGCAAGTACTTACTTGGGGTTCAGAGGCTAAATTCATCTTGTATGGGTGACGTTTCCCTTCCTCTGTCACCAGAGGAGACCAGATTTTCTGTTCAGATCTGCAACAGATTGACAAAGCTAAGCTGTTTCATGCATGCCAATAAATAATACACACTAAAAATGGAGTTGGGTTTTGTCCCCTCTTACCCAGCTACTAGCACTCTGCTCCCCGGCCTCCCCTCTGTTTTACCACTGATGTGATTTTCGGAAGCATCAACCTCATGACATCATGTCTGATTGCTACTCTGACAGCTGCCCACTCAGCCCTGAGGGATTTCCCAGGCTGCTGGCCCTTCGTCCAGCCTCAGCCCTCCCCCAATACATTCTGTGTTGCTGACCCAGCTGCACTGGCCTCCTCCAGGCCTCCTGAACCTGCCTGATGCCACCCCACCTCTGCTCAGGACAGAATGAGCTTCTCTGTCTCATCCAGTGTTCTTGATGTAGACCAGACAACCAGCTTGATCATGGTGCCTCTTCTGAACTTGGAAAAACTTGTCTCCGTACCATTATACAGCAACGCTCTAGGTCTCCTCTAAGTTATCTTTAGCGTTTTTGTTTTTCACTCTTACAGGTACAGAATATTTGTACTTATCCTTCTATGGTCAGATTGCCTAGCACAGGGCCAGATATATACAAGATGTAGCTGCTCAATTTAATGGTAAATGGATCAAAAAATCAATCTATGAATGAATGTCTAAAAGGAGAAGAATGCACTGAGATAGGAATGGAGAATGAAGGGTAAATGTGCTCCTGAGGGGATAGAAATAAAACAGTGCACCTCTCATGAGGGCAGGGCTCCAAAACATATAAGCATGTAAGATGCTTTGGCATCCTGCCCCACACTTCGTCTTCCTGCCAGTCCTGGTACAAGGTAGAAGAAAGCCATAAAGCTACTTTGCAGAGGAGACCAAAGGGTTCACGATGAAGCACTGTGCAAGCTAAGGTTAATGAGGCATTCAAGACAGGCAAACAGGAGATCCGAACGAAGAATGTAAACTTGATCCAACAGGAAACAGGGAGCTATACAGGTCGAACCAAATCATTTCTGAAACCATGCCTTTACAGGACCCCTTCCAAAACTAAATGGAAGAGAAACGGGAACTCTGCCCCAATTATGACTCCCAGAGCATTCTTCTCACTCATCAACTTTAGCTCTCCTTTCTTAAACTTTCAGCACTTTGTCTAATGTGCTCAATGAAGTCTGTCTCTGTAACTGTAATCTAGTGAGCATCCAGGGCTCAGTGTTGTGTGGCGGGAGCAGTAGATGCTCAGTGGTTTCATTTCATTATACCTGACAGTATATAATTGATTTTACTTCCTCAAGATTTTGGTTAGTTGTGTTAGATCAAGTGACAATTCAAGTATCTTAGAAAAAGATGCCCACACAGTGAGAAGCACTGTAAAATCAGAGAAGAAGATGAGCAATCTGAAAATCCAATTCCACAGACCTTCAGCCTACCTATACCACACATGGCACTGAGCTGGGGGTATAGGGAATTCTGAAATAGGTGAGGCAGTCCCTGCTCAAAAGCAGCTTCTGGTCGCTCGGAAATGAGAGAGCATTTCCTCCTCACCTGGCTACTGTGAGAGTCATGTTGTCTGTGCAGCCTTTGATTTTGTTCTGAGCTTCCAAGTGTGTCATATTGCTGGTATTTTCCCCATCGATGGCTGTGATTACATCTCCAACACATAAATTACCTATAGCAGCCTTGCTTCCGGGAGTAACCTGGGAAAAAAAAGGAGTGAGCAGGTTTAGGTACCGTTTGCCTCCAAGGAAACCACTGAGTAAGTTACCACTGGGTTAAGGACACACTGATATGATTCAAAGCATTTAAAAAGTAAAGAAGGCTAAAATTGTAAGTTATAATGATACTGACCCCTTAAAGTTACGTAATACATTGAGGTTTACTAGTTGTTTCTATAAACCATTTCACTGGACCCACACAATAACCTTGTGAGAAAGGAAGGCAAGTATCAGTCCCAATATGGTCCCCATTTTAGAGACCAGGAAACTTAGGCTTTGAAAGATCTGTGACTTACCTGGGATCAGCCAACTAGTATATTACTATGTTACTAGTCTGGACATGGAACAACAGAGTGGTTCCAAATAGGAAAAGGAGTACATCAAGGATGTATATTGTCACCCTGCTTATTTAACTTCTATGCAGAGTACATCATGAGAAACGCTGGACTGGAAGAAACACAAGCTGGAATCAAGATTGCTGGGAGAAATATCAATAACCTCAGATATGCAGATGACACCACCCTTATGGCAGAAAGTGAAGAGGAACTAAAAAGCCTCTTGATGAAAGTGAAAGTGGACAGTGAAAAAGTGGGCTTAAAGCTCAACATTCAGAAAACTAAGCTCATGGCATCCAGTCCCATCACTTCATGGGAAATAGATTGGGAAACAGTGGAAACAGTGTCAGACTTTATTTTGGGGGGCTCCAAAATCACTGCAGATGGTGACTGCAGCCATGAAATTAAAAGACGCTTACTCCTTGGAAGGAAAGTTATGACCAACCTAGATAGCATATTCAAAAGCAGAGACATTACTTTGCCAACAAGGGTTCGTCTAGTCAAGGCTATGGTTTTTCCTGTGGTCATGTATGGATGTGAGAGTTGGACTGTGAAGAAGGCTGAGCACCGAAGAATTGATGTTTTTGAACTGTGGTGTTGAAGAAGACTCTTGAGAGTCCCTTGACTGCAAGGAGATCCAACCAGTCCATTCTGAAGGAGATTAGCCCTGGGATTTCTTTGGAAGGAATGATGCTAAAGCTGAAAACTCTAGTACTTTGGCCACCTCATGAGAAGAGTTGACTCACTGGAAAAGACTCTGATGCTGGGAGGGATTGGGGGCAGGAGGAGAAGGGGACGACAGAGGATGAGATGGTTGGATGGCATCACTGACTCGATGGACATGAGTCTGAGTGAACTCCGGGAGTTGGTGATGGACAGGGAGGCCTGGCGTGCTGCGATTCATGGGGTCGCAAAGAGTCGGACAGGACTGAGAGACTGAACTGAACTGAAACCAAATTGTTCACAATATTACATTTCTGTAATGTTTTTGATTTTCACAGTGAGCTTAGAGTACTTTTGTAACTGAAAAAAAGCAACAAAGAATATTTTAAAGTATGAACCAGTATACACTGGTTCCTCCTAGCCAAAAAGTTAACTATTAGGGTCAGCCCCTATAGGTGGCCACCTTCACGCCAATGTTTCTAAAACAAGGGGTTCCAAATTTATGGGCCACCATGCTTGGGCGAAGCCAGCCAAAGACTTCCGTGGGTCATCAAATCCATCTGCCTGCTGAGCATTATGTGTGACCTGAATAAATATCATGCCTCAGTTGGAGTTGTACAACTATTTTTCAAGTGAATACAGACACTATTGTGATGAACAAAGTACAAACTCATTTTGAAGCAGCACTAACCTCAGAGATGTGTTTTACTATTTAAGTATTTTTTTAAACCAAGGTGTATTAAAAAATCTAGTTTTTCAGGTGGTGCTAGTGGTAAAGAATCTGCCTGCCAACGCAGGAGATGTAAAAGACACAGGTCCGATCCCTGGGTTGGGAAGATCCCCTGGAGGAGGGCGTGGCAATCCACTCCAGTATTCTTGCCTGGAGAATCCCATGGACAGAGGAGCCTGGTGAGCTACAGTCCACAGAGCGCAGAGTCGGACACGACTGAAGGGACTTGGCAGCATACTAAAAACAGGATCATCATCCCAAGGTCAGTCATGACTCTGGCATTAAAAGACCTGCCTCGATGGAAGTCCAAGCCCTCTGGGAGCAGACTACACCCAGGCTCCCAGCACCCACAGGGTTCTGGCCTCACCTTGGAAAAGGCCTTTGACTCCTGGGAGCCCAGTGAGGAAGATTTTGTAAACACTTGAGGGTCTCCATAAGGCTGAACCACAGAGAAGAGGCCCAACACACCAAATTAGGACACAGGCTTATGCCCTGAGCCTCTGTATCTGATGCAGTTTTCAGCAGCCACAGTTTCCAATCAGCCCTTGCCAGAAGGAAACACTGACCTCCTGAGGTGGCCAGTGTTATGTTGCTGTCAAGGTTTTCCCCTCATCAGTGCCTGGACCCCACAAAATAAGGGACGGATGACTTTGGTCCCCAAGGTTCCTTCCGGTTCAGACATGTTATGACTTTATCAGGCAAAACTCTCCTGGAATGTAGCAGGATGTGGAAACCAGTGCAGAGATCCTGACCTCCTAACCTTCCTTTCTGGCTTTCCCATCATCCGTTTACCAGAGATCTGGCCTTTAGAAAATGAAAGCCCCCAATCTAAGGTTCGGACCTTCTTCCCATGCAGCCACTGGGAAAAGAAATTTAATACAGGCAAGCATGGCCGCTCTCCTTTCAGTCGACTTCAGGGAGTTAGCTCTGAGTCACCCAGTATGTGCAGTAAAAACAAATTCCTCTCATTTTCTGCTTGTCTTCCTGAGAAGACTGACCTGGTGTGACTTCGTATATGTTTTCCCTTTTCTAAAGAACAACACAGACCCCTTGTTTTAAAAATGGCACTAAGCATCACTTTATTTACTCTGTCTCCAGGGAGAGCAGCCTGATGAACTCATTTGTCATAACCAATTCTCATGATGTTAAAGAGAAGTTCCCTTGGATAAAATCCAAAATCACTGATGAGTTCCCTAAGGCCCAGGCCATCTCCCTACTAAGCTCCGGCTACAGGGGCCTTCCTTCCTTCTTTCCTGCCTCAGGGCCTTGGCACCTGCTGCAGCCACTGCCTGATTAACTTCTGGGCTTAAATGACCCTTCTCACAGAAGACATTCCTGATCTCCAGTCTAAATTAGGTCCCGTTGTCAACCTTTTCATACATTCTCTTCTTCACAGCACTTGTTACATTAAGTCTGTAAGTCTGTTTTCTGAATTTGTTTATATATAATGCTTGAGAGCCTACTAAATGGTAAGTGTGAGAGCAGGCTTTTGTCTGCCTTTTGCACTGTGATGTCCTCAGGTGCCTAGCTGTGACCAGCACAGTATGTGGTCAGTGAATATGTGTCCAATGAATGATTGAATCCAAAATACCTTGCGTTGTTAAATATGTAATCATGCTGCTTCGTTTCATCCTTTTTAAAAAAGTGACTATTTCAAAAGGAATCAAATAACCATCTTCCCCAGCATCACTATCCTGGAATGTGACCACTCACAAAACTAAAATAAGATGGGGGTTGGGGGGACAAAAAGCTTGAGAAAAAGAAAAGAGAGTTTCCTTTTACTTTCATATGCTCAGCTGCTAAGAACTCCGGAATTTCCAGCACTTGGTTTAAACTGTCTTGAAGGTGAGACACTTCTGCTCAAAACATCCTAACAGATTCTGGACGAGCTAGAACCAGTCTTAAGAGCCCTGAGCCTGAGTAATCAAGGCCTGGCCATCCCCTCTTCTGGTCTTTTTTTTAAGCCAAATTAATGGGAAGTTAAAAGAAATCTCAGAAAGTTATAAAACACTATCATCAGATGGAACTTGGATGTAATCACACACAAATAAAGTCCATATTCTTTTATGAGCTGTTTATTTCTAGGGGAAAAAAGTGGATTTAAATGAAATTACGGGACTTGATTTTTACAAAGCTCTTTCACATACTTTCTGCTACTTGACTTAATAATGACGATGAACTCACCATTAACATATAAGATAATTTTACAGATGAGGAAACTGAAACCCAGAAAAGCTGTGACTGACTCAAGTTCACACTGCTAAAGGTTGGAGCCTGAACTTGAAACCAGAGCCTCTCATTTAACCAAACTCTATCCCTTTTCTGCTTTACCACAGTGCCACCAGCAGAAGCTCCAAACCCAAATAATTGTCAGAGCTGAAGACAAATCCAGAATTGAGGAGATTCATCTGCTGTGGCTTTCAACACAGGGAACTGGAGTGTCCCAAACTCCTACCAAGGCCTGGGTACCTCCTGCCATCTATTAACCATCTCCACTGGTCTGTGCTGAGCTGGGACCCAGTAACACCTTCCCTTATAAAATACTCAAATCAGAAATGAAAAGCCCTCAGGAAAGAAGGCCTGTGTCTCCTCTGGTTAGCTCCCATCTTGAATGGAGGACTCCAATCCTTATTGCACATTAACTATTCATCACAATCACAGCAACATTCATCAGCTAATGAGTGCTAATTATGTGTCAAACACAGTGTAAGCGTCTGGCAAGGGTTAATTCACCAATCCTCCTGCGATGCTATCAGGTAGCCAACATTATTGACATCATCACAGAGAAGGAAGTAGAGTAACAAGGGTTAAGCAGTTTGCCTGAGGTTACACAGCTGGTGAGTGGCAGGCTGTGTGGCTCTGGAGTCCTTCCACTTAAACCAGTCTGCCACACTGTCTATTCTAATTTCCTCCTGACCATCAAATTCCATCAGAACCAGCTCATAAAGGAGTCAGCTTCAGCTTCTTAAAGAGAAGTCCTACACTCTCCTCCAAAGAGACAGGCCCATTAATTATTTCAATGCTGCTGCTAAGTCGCTTCAGTCGTGTCTGACTCTGTGCGACCTCAGAGACAGCAGCCCACCAGGCTCCCCCATCCCTCGGATTCTCCAGGCAAGAACACTGGAGTGGGTTGCCATTTCCTTCTCCAATGCATGAAAGTGAAAAGTCAAAGTGAAGTCGCTCAATCATGTTTCTTAGCGACCCCATGGACTGCAGCCTACCAGGCTCCTCCATCCATGGGGTTTTCCAGGCAAGAGTAGTGGAGTGGGGTGCCATTGCCTTCTCCGAATGGACATCCGCAAAACCCTCTTCCAGCTTTCTTCCTCAAAGACCATATAATTTGATCACAACTTTTCCTGCCTGAGAATAAATGGGGTTAAGCACAATTTCCTCTAATGAACAATCTGCCATTCTCTGCAGAATTCACTCAAGTCTCTCACCCTTTGCCCCGCCAGGCAGACACTTTGCTTAGAGGCCAACCTGCACATCTGCCCTTCACTGCATCATTAAATCCTGTGCACTGCCGTCAGACTCCAGAACACAAACGAAGATGTACTGAATTTCACTTCTAAATGGCACAGATTAGGATTATGTTGGGGCTCACCCGTTTTCTTCAATTTACAAGCCCTTTTTTTCAATTTACATCACAAAGAGTCGGACACAACTGAAGTGACTTACCACACATGCTGCTGCTGCTGCTGCTGCTAAGTCGCTTCAGTTGTATCCGACTCTGTGCAACCCCATAGACGGCAGCCCACCAGACTCCCCCGTCCCTGGGATTCTCCAGGCAAGAATACTGGAGTGGGTTGCCATTTCCTTCTCCAAGGCATGAAAGTGAAAGTGAAGTCGCTCAGTCATGTCCAACTCGCAGGGACCCCATGGACTGCAGCCCACCAGGCTCCTCCATCCATGGGATTTTCCAGGCAAGAGTACTGGAGTAGGGTGCCATTGCATGCACATCTAAATAACTAATGCTCTTATATAAACCTGGATGCATACCCACTGGCCATCGCAAATGAAAAGATGACTTTCTTCCTCTGTATTATGGCATATACCTATTTTATCCGTCCTGTTACCTCCTTTCTCTCATTCATTCACTCATCAGACAGACATTCCTTAAGTACTTTCTGAAAGACAGTGTAGCTTATTAAGATGTGGCTTCTGAAGTCAGATAGCCAGGAATCAAGTCCTGGCTTTGATGCTTATGAGCTAAGTACCCCTGAGTGGGATATTTCACCTCTGTGTGCCTCCCTCTTCTCACCTATGAAATAGGAGTGATAACTGTCCTGGTGTCAGAAAGTTGTCGTGAGGATTATACAAGATGCCCCAGGCAGAGAACACTCTCAAGTTCACAGCCTCCTGGGGCAGACAGGCATGTACTGCAGCCAATGCTAGAAACAAGTAAAGACGCAATGAGAGCCTAAAGATGGAATCAGGGAAGACTCCCTGGAGGAGGCATTGCTTAAAACTGTGCAAAGGCACTACAGGAGGCAGAAAAGAGCATGCCGGCTTATAGGAACTGCATGTGGACTGGCATAGATAAAACACAGGAAGCAAAGCTGGAGGAAAGGGATGAGTCTGGAAATATAAAAACAGATCTGGCTGCAAGAGTTCTGTTATTTTCTTTTTAACAAGGCTTTATCTGTACTTTATCTGGAAAACAATGGGGAACAACAAAGGAATTTAAACATAGCCTCTGACTCAACTGTCCAGTTACTGCCAAGAAACAACCACTTAGACCTGGCTTCTACTGACATTAAGGTGACTGCCTTTACAGATGGTCCCTAACAGCAGTTGAGAGAAGCAGAATCATTCAAGGGTCAACCATTCAGCCTCTAGGACAGCCATTCGGAGCCTGGCTTCCCCTAGAGGACTTGTCTGAAGGCACTTACACGTAAAGTTACCTGTTCTATTGACAGCGAGAAGGGATTCCTTTGATCCCTAGGCTCAGGATTGAGGGGGCCCAAGAAATGAACCTCGCCTACTATCTCGGCTTTTTAATTACTCTGCCTGCTTTAGCTGAGGCAGACACTCTCCATTCAATTAGTCCACGCCATGCTCCTCTGTCCCCAACACAGAAACCTGGAACCAGTTGCCATTTATCATCCTTCTTGCTGCTATTAATTTTTCCATTACCTCACCCTCAAGTCAAAACCCTTTTGTTGCCTCCCAACCCCTTCAGGAAAACATGCTTGTGACCACTGGCTTAGTTAAAAAATTCTATGTAGAAAGTTTTATAACCAAGACTATAAGACACCCTGGTTTGTCCAGGACAAAACCTGTTTTCCCAGCTTAATTATCAAAAGCACCCTATTTCACTCTCAACAGTGTTCCAGCCTGGATGACAAATTGTACTGCCACTCCTTTGACAGAGATGGAGGTTTTAACCAAATATAATACTTGTCAGTCAGTTGAAACAACTCTGATGCAAAGCCTCCACTGGCCCCCACCCCCAACCCTGCAAAGAAAAAATTGTCCCTATTCAAAAGGTTCTCTGACGTTTATCTGTGGACAGAAATACAGGTGAATTTCCTGAATGTTCACAGAACACTGTTAACCTTGACCTTGAACATTGACCCTACGACACTGATAAACATCCTTAAATGCAAGTAGAGTTACTGCACAAGTCATTTCATTCCAGGTGCCTCAACAACTTAACATGATTCCTATTATGCCTCAGCCAGAAAACTCACAGCTAAATGTAGTATGTAACTACAGAAACCACCTGATATAAAGGTCCTGGAACACCTCTTTCTTCTTTGTTCCAGTTTTTTGTTACATCTTCTGATGTGTGTTTTTATGTTTGAAATTTTGTAGCTATGTCTTTTACTGCTGTAAATTACCTTAAACCCATCTTACAAGTTGGCTGTATTAATTAAATATTAAACAATGATAGTTTAGCATTTTTAACATCATAGAAAACAAGACTGAACTAAAGAAATGTGGAATTCAAGGTCAATCTCAGTGCCATGTACCTTGAGGGACAACCTCCTTTGAACTAGCAGCTGTGTCAAAGTATTCAGATATATAAATTTAAAAGACTCTGAGTTGAGTGACATAGCAGAGCCCAGCCCCACACTATACCATTTAGATGTGGAATTTGAACTCTCCTTATTCAGACTTCTGACTCAATTTGTTTGTGGGTTGAGGTTATGGCACAGACTTTGAAGCCACATTACAGCCACAGAAGCTGTATGTGCTTAGGCAAGTCGGCCTGAAAACCCCAAGAATGTTTCAAACTGTTCTTAGTTACTCTATAACCATTTTTCTTAAGAAAATGAGGCAATAAAGTAGTTCAGGTCCTTGTAGGTGAGCTGTGCCTTAATCTAGCTTCACTTCACGGTTCAGTGCAAAAGGAAACTATTAACGCTAAGGGGTGGCCAATTAGAGAGAAAGCTCTCCTAGTCTGAAAGATCAACCATTATTTCTCACATAGGAATAGAATTAAAACGCAGACAGCAAAGTAGAATACCCTGATTAATTGATCAAGAAGTCATCAGTCTCTCAAAAGTCCTCATACAAGTCCCTCTGAACCCCATATGCTTTTTCTTTTTTTCAATATTTATTTATTTGGCTGCATCAGATCTTAGCTGTATCACTTGGGACTCTTCACTGCAGCACGTGGGCTTAGCTGCCCAAGGCATGTGGGATCTTAGTTCCCCAACCAGGAATGAAACCTGCGTCCCTGCACTGGAAATCGGGTTCTAACCACTGGACAACCAGGGAAGTCCCAGTAACAATCACCCACAACCCAAAGCCTTACCATTCACTAAACACGTAACCTTGAGCAGTTATACTTTTTGTGCCCAGGCTTCTTCATTTACCAAATGACTTTTTTTCTGTGCTCCACCACTTGGCTTGCAAGATCTTAACTGCCTAACTAGGGATGGAATCCAGGCCACCACAGTAAGAGCACTGAGTCCTAACCTTTGGACCACCAGGGAAGTCTCTATCAAATGAAATTTATAATAGGATCAACCTCATTCATGGTTCAATTAAATGAGATTACATTTGTAGTTTAAAACAAAGTCTGGCCCATAATAAGTGCTCAATATGCACTGCTGCTGCTGCTGCTAACTCGAGTCAGTCGTGTCCGACTCCGCGTGACCCCATAGACGGAAGCCCACCAGGCTCCTCCGTCCCTGGGATTCTCCAGGCAAGAACACTAGAGTGGGTTGCCATTTCCTTCTCCAATCCATGAAAGTGAAAAGTTAAAGTGAAGCTGCTCAGTCGTGTCCGACTCTTAGCGGCCCCATGGACTATAGCCTACCAGGCTCCTCCATCCATGGGATTTCCCAGGCAAGAGTACTGGAGTGGGGTGCCATTGCCTTCTAGCTACCATTAATATTTTTTAATAGTACCACTGCATCCCAATGCCTTCCGTGTGTTAGTCAAACTGCTAGGATCTATCTATACACCATCTTAATCCTCACCACAACCTTTGAAGACAAGTACTATTACTCCCACACTGAGGTTTCAGAGGCTGACCCCTCAGCTAACACAGGGAGGAGACAAGTTTTAATCCTGGTCAGGCTGATACCGAGATTTCATTTTCCCATGACATCAAGATGGCTTTAATTCTTGATTTGCTACATTAAAAACAAGGCAGAAAGCAAAAGCAATGACATCCAAATATTTCATCATGACATGGTAATTTGATTTTTAAACTGCTACATGAATGGAAAAATGTCTGAAAAGTTTTGCAGCAAACTGTTAAACAGTGTTTACCTCTGGGAAGTAAGATTGGGAAATGGTGTGGGGAAGGCTTTTTACCATGGGCTGTCCACATTTTTATACTACTTGATCCTATATACAAAGCACAAGAGTTTTAATGTAAGCATTTTATTGAGGCATATCACACAAACAGAAAAGGACATGATTTGTGAATAAACAACTGGATGATCACAAACAAAGCAAGTCCATGGAATCAGAATCAAAGAAACTGAACACTACCAGAACTTCCAAAGACCCCCTCGTGCCTCCTTCCATCACTAGCCTTCTGGCAAAGGTTACCATGATCCCGACCATAGATTAATGCTAGTTAACACTATAGATTAATTTGGCTTGATTAGTCTTCTATAACTCTAATGATGTGGTATTTATGTGTTATGTCTGGCTTCTTCCTGTCAACACTGTATGTCTGTCTGATCCATATTATCATGCATGGTTGTAATTCCTCCATTCTCACTGAGGCAGTGTTTTATTTCATTCTTTGTTATAAATATATGTATATATACCAGCATTTATTTTTCCATTTCACTTTTGTTAATGCATTTGAGTTGTTCCAAGTTTGGGGCTATTGTGAATAGTACCTCTTTGAAGATTCTTGATATGTCTTTCATGCCATGTGGACACTTTTCTATTGAGCAGTTAACTGGAGAATTGCTGAGTCATAGGGTCTGATTGTGACTTCCCTGGTGGCTCAGTTGGTAAAGAATCTGCCTGTAATGCAGGAGACCCAGGTTCGATCCCTGGGTCAGAAAGATCCCCTGGAGAAGGAAATGGCAACCAACTCCAGTATTCTTGCCTGGGAAATCCCACAGACAGAAGAGCCTGGTGGGCTACAGTCCATGGACTTGCAAAGAGTCAGACACGACTGAGCATATACAGTCTAATCACATTAAAGCTTTGAAAGTGTAATTTTTAAAGAAATGGATGTAAATCATTGGTACATCACCTTAATTTCATCTATCTGTATGCATTTGACCTCTTTACCCTATATAGGTCCTACCTATGTCCGTATCTTCTTATCTGAGCGAAAGTGAAAGTGAAGTCGTGTCCGACTCTTTGCGACCCCGTGGACTGTAGCCCACCAGGCTCCTCTGTCCATGGGATTCTCCAGGCAAGAATACTGGAGTGGGTTGCCATTTCCTTCTCCAGGGGATCTTCCCAACCCAGGGATCGAACCCAGGTCTCCTGCAATGCAGGCAGATGCTTTAACCTCTGAGCCACCGGGGAAGCTTATCTGAGTAGTCATCTCTATTAAAATTAGGCCAAGTCTTTGGTCAAGAACCTATCCTTCTACAAGATCAGAGTGTTCTTCAGAAAGTTGTCTTTCAGGTTGACAGCATTTCCTGAGAAGGCAGTGTACTATACACATGAAAACACACCACAGACCTCAGTTACAGATGACCTTTCCAGTTCACCACACTGGCGCTAATAACAGTATCAACAATCACAAGGGGTGCTAAGTGCCACATAGAAATTACCTTTTTCATCTCAGGTTTTCATGGGTACATTTCGTCCTGGACTTGACTCAGCTCCCACTTTACAGGCCCATCCTTGGCTGGGCAAGGTGGATCTGTCTACTCCCTGGTAATCTTCATTTGTCATAAAAACTGCCCCCAAATCCCCTCCTGGCCACCCAGGCAGGCTTTTCTCTGGCAAATCATCCAATTCCTCTGCTCTTGTGTTCTTCCCTGCCCGTATGGCCATGGACTCCCATGGCTGGACTGTCCAATTCTCCCAGGTGGGGCCATGGCTTCTGGCTTTTCAGGAGGAACAGGAAGGGGAGTTGCTATTCTCCGAGATGCTCTGAGCTCTAAGAGCACTAGGGCTGAGACCAGACCAGCAAACCGCCCTGGGCACAAGGGTCTCAGGGGTGAGGAACCCGGGAGAATCCTACCCCTCATGATGATACCTGTCCCACGATTAGCACTTCTCAGACCTGGGTGCTGGGTGATACTTTTACCAATGAAATACTGATAGTTATGGCTTATCAGAGAGCAGAATACTGTAGTTAAAGCCGGCCTGGGAGTCAATCTGCCTGGTTTCAAATCCCAGTTCTGCAATTGATCGTGTGTCCTGTGTCCCTGGGTTGTGAAGAAAAAGATAATGTAAGTGCACCCCTAGCACAGAGTAGGCACTCACAAAATAACAGCTACTGTTACAATACTATTATGATACAGAGGTTAAGGCCATGGCCTTTGAAGTCAGATCACTCAGTCAAAATCCAGCTCTATCCACTCACTACTGCATGACAAGGGCCAAGTATTTAACATGTCTATGACTCAGTTTTTTTCATCCATAAAATGGGCATCTTAATTGTATCTGCCTTACAAGCATCACAAGGATTATTGAAAGAATATGTTCATATTTAGAACACTGCTTAGCATATAAAAATTCTTATGTATAGTTTAACTAGATTAACCATGGTCATTGTTGCAAGTCGATTAAATAAATATTCTCATACAAACCTGTCAAGTGTAAACAGAGGCTCTTGTGATTAACACAAGAGTCATTTAGGCATAGATATTCACAGATGAATAACGCAACCCAAATTCACTGGAAAACATTTCTGAGTTCATAACACATTTTCTCAATCAACTGGTAGTTAAAGATAGAACCAATGCCATAGGAGAGGCTGGGACACTTTTTAACAATAAAAAGGGGGGCCCTCATATTCAAAGGGTACAAAATCAATGGTTTGCTCATTTGTTTCTTTATTTTATCCTCACAGAGAACTGAACCCTAGAGAAGGCATGTGACATACCCAGGGTCACCCAGTGTGGTGTTCAGGACTGGAGGTCAGCCTGAGTTCCTGTCCCAGGCACTCTACCATGCAGCTTTTCAGGCTCTCCTCTGAGACACAATGCAAGTCAAATTATCCTTTAAAAATTAATTTTATAACATTTGCTCATTTTTAATGAGCCTTTACCTTTTCCTTTACAAAGAAGTTAAGAAATAGTTCATTCACTGAAAAATCTGTAAATTCAAATTGCCTGACCTTTGGGCATGGAGCTTCTCACCTGTAAAATGCAAAGCTTACTTGGTTCCCTCTCATCCAGGGAGCAGTGACAAGGTATGCCAAGGAATGAGCACAGCTTATAAAACAGCCCCAGGACAAGACGAATTATGGTGCTTCTCCCAGTCTTGATCAGACTAGGAAAGTGACCTCAGTGGTTTGATAACTTCCTCTCAATTATCTATCCCATTGCAATGGCTGCAGTCCACAGGGTTGCGACTTCACTTGCAATACCTTAACACCATTCTCCGCTCTCTCCTCTTCAAAGACAAGCCAACAGGCTGGCACCCAGGAGTTGGGGTAACATGCAGAGTCTCTGGTCAAAGGGACATAACACAGCTTAGACAGTTTCATGCCATAGGCTCAAGCATTCACTTCCATGACATTCCCTGTAATTCGTCCTCTTCCTCCACTCCTTTGACCAGCTGGAGCAGCTAATATTTCCTAGGTGATCAATTTCACAGAATGAGGGAGCACACAGCAAGGACCATTCATGCATAATGAGCCTTTATGGACAATTCTGGCTTTTCACAATCTGACAGATAAGCCCTGCTCTTTCACCCTTAAGGACATGATGTAAGCCCTTGAATGTGGAAATAACACTCTTAAAAGTCAGAAAAGACCTTCTGACTACAGAGTATCCATTATTCAGCACCCCTTAGGATGCACAAGCGAAAACCAGAGGCTCTTAACAGAGGCTTCCCCAGGACTCAAGAAGCAAATGAGCAGCCTCCTACCAACAGCATCCCTTATCTCTGGCTCCACCCCTTCCTGTCTTTTGTCAGTTGCTGGGAGAGGAAAAAGAGTCAACATAAACTCAACAGCAATTTTGGCCAGGGTGTAGATCCTCTGAAGGCTTCCCTTGAAAGCAACTACAGGAAATAAGAAATTGACATGGGGGAAAAAAATCTCAAGGAGATAGACAACTGTAGATCTGACTGAGGAAAAAAAAATCTCAGGGGACAACTGCAAATGTGTATCTGGATAAGTAGGGAGTCCAAGGTAGAGGCTTAAATGAAAAACTGGGAAAAGGAAGAAAGATAGTTTTATCCATTCAAATTTGGAGATCTGGGTTGAAAATTTATCACAAAAGCACAGATGAAAATACTGAGGAATAAAAGCAGCTATTCACACACATACAAATGTATTCTGTTTGTTTCTGTTCTGAAACTAGTGAAAAACAAGGAGGCAGGTTAGTGAGCTGCTGCAGTCTGGCTGTTTTTTTTTAATTGGTGGGAAATTGCTTTACAATGTTGTGTTGGTTTCTACAATACAACATCACGAATCAGTCATAAATATATATAAATCCTCTCCCTCCTAAGCCTCCCTCCCCATCCTCTGGGTCATATTTTACACACTATCATGTGTAAAACAGTGAGAAGTTGCTATGTAACACAGGGAGCCCAGCCTGGCACTCTGTAATGTTCTATATCTTGACTTGGGTAGTAACTCTACTGGTTATTTATAACCACTTGCTGTGCATTTTTAGTTTATGACTTTTTAATTTCACAATAAAAGCAAGTTTAAAAAAAAAAAATTTCAAGTACCCCAGACTACAGAGTTATATTCAGGAACTTCAGTAGTTTAACAAAAGGATGGAGCCAATACCAGAATAATTCATTCAAGAGAAAGCAAACATAGCTATTTAAGTAAAAGGCACTCCTCTTCCAGCTTAATTTTACGGTTTGCTTTGGTGTGGAGACTCAAAGTCTGCATATACAAAACCACAGCAAACTGTATCTGCCCCGATGATAAATGTAGCACACCTACCAACCAGGTGTGTATAACTTTGTGGACACTCACACCTCAATACTGTTCACTGTTTACAGAGCAATCTCACAAACCTTAACCCGCCAGTGGCCAGAGTTATCCCCATTGTGGAGATTAAAAAAAAAAAAAAAAAAAAAGACAGCCTCAGACAGGAGACTCCCTCCAGGTACAACTCAAGTAAGAACCAAATATCAAACCTACACCAGATTTCACCCACCTGGGGACCCTTTATGACAATGACTTTCCCATGATCAGGAAGTTCAGAGGTCCATGTTTTTTCCATGTGGAAATAATGAGGTGAATAAACGGGTAAATAATTGTCATCAAGAGGATGTCACCTCCTCTGAATCACCTTCACTTTTCAATCAAAGGACAGCCCAGAGTGTTATAAAGATTAGCTTTCCTCACTAAACCACAAACATCTTGAGAGTGGAGCTGTGTCTTCTCATTTCTGGAACTCTAGGGCTTTGCATAGTTTCTAGAATATGGGACATGCTCATGACACTTGTGCTAATAAAAAAATAAACAGATAAGGGTACAGACTACTGAATGCACAGGACTGTGGCTTTCCACCCCTACCATCATTCCTGCACAGCGCCACTTGCATTAAGCCTTTTCAAAACAGCTAAAATGACAGGCAGTAATGCCCTTTCAACAGATGACCAGTAAAATCTCTCTTCCCCTCCCTTTAGAGTTTTTTTAGTTTTTTTGGTTTTCTTGTTTGTTTTAATCACCGCTACTCTGTTCTCCTGCTCTGTCTTCCGTTCTTAACAGGAGCCATATTCTCCAATTCTAAAGAAAAGGTTTCATGTGATATATAAATTCAGAAGCTGAGAGGGCTGACAGGTTAATTATAGACACAAAGAGTGGGGATAAATGGACTATGAGGTAAGCGAGTCTAAATGTCTCTCCCCTGGATAAGCATTTATTAATATGCCTGCAAAGATTTACTAGGCACAGCCAGGTTCAGCTCGGTGCCAAGCTTGGGCACGGGGGTCCAGATTTGGGAAAGGTAGTTTCTGCACTTGAGGAATCTGGCTGGTGCCTAGGAAGATAGCATGTACCTGGGAATACTCCAAGTGGCCCCCTGGGGACAAGAGGTGGAGGATAGGGAGGAGACAGTGCCTAAGAACTGAAACACCTGTCCCTTCTAGGAGTGGGATGGTTAAAGAAGACCTCATCAGTTCACTAGGCCCACCTGGAAGGAAATGTAGGTAGGACTATGGCTGGACAGAAGACCAAGAGGAGGCCCTGATTCCTTTTCTCCTGTACCTTCCATATTTTTTCCGGGGCTGGAAGCAGGGACTTAAGTCAAAAGGACCTGTAGGTATTCCCCTCCCTCTCCAAACTGCCCCTCTAAAAAAGAGGAATGTTCAGATGACTGGAAAGGCAGGTCTAGGGTCACCTTCAGCAAGCAGATGAGCCCAAGAATGGAATGAGAAGCCTAGCAAAGAGTGATACCAGAGTGCTTTTGGCTCCCCTTTTAAATTTAATCCAAAAAATTTCTGGGCCAGCTTCCAGGTGGCACACTGAATTGTGGCACCTCTCAGTGGGACCTCGAGCTTGCCTTTGGCCCAGACTAGATGACCAAACCTGGGCTTCCAAACGCTAAGTCTGGATCTCCCTCAGGTTTCCACTTTATTTGGGAATGATGGGCTCTCTTAGAATTTTTCAAACACCACTTCCCCCTGACATACACATAAAGTAGGACCCTCATCGCACCCCTCCCTGTTTAAAGCTTATCGGTTGATAATCCCGAAATGCCAGGCGAAATATGTCACAGCCATCTCCCGCGAAGGAGTGGAATATCCAAGAGGGTTTATTCGGGTGGTAAAATCCCGCCATTTCTCCAAAAGACATTAGAGAGGTAAAACTTGGCCATGAATGAAGTCCAATGAGTTAGACTTCCACTGTTGTTAATTTCACTCGTCCCCCGCGGGCCGCCCCCACCACCACCCCCGGCCTAGTAAACCTCCCACCCGCTACACCTCAGTTTCTAGGTGGTTCCTGCTATTCCCAAACTGCTTTCGGCCGCTTTACGGCGTGGTTCTAACAGTGGAGTGCTATCTCCCAGCGAGCGGGATCTGCGGGAACACTGAGCCCCTCGCCCGCTGACAAAGCGCGTCCACACGCCCGCCAAGCTTTCAAGGCGAAGGAACGAAAACTGGCCCCCGCTGTCCTGCAGACGCGGTAAGTGGATGCTCCGCAGGTCCTGGCTCGCCTGCGAGCCGGGCGTCCGGCAAGGGCGGCGGGCCCGAGACGTGCGGAAAGCGCTCCGCGCACCTGGCGCACCTGGACGCGCCCGGAGATCCCAGCTCCGTCCCGGGCTCCGAAAACCACCGTCTCCGACCGCGCCCACGGGGCTCCGGCCGCCCCAGGTCCCCTCCAGGGCACGCCACTCCCCAGCCCGGGATGGCTCCGCTCCCCGCGCGTCCCGGGCTCCTCTTACCCGGGAAATGGCGAGAGGCTGCTCGAAGTCCTTGCCCCCCACGAGGCGGAAGCCCCAGGGTCCCGGGCCCTGCAGGACTATTTGCAGGGTGGTCATGGCGCGGCGACGGCGGGTGGCGACCCGAGGGGACAGACGGGGCAAGACGCGGAGTGGCGAGCTGGGCTCCCTGGCAGCTGTCGGAGAAAGAGCGCGCGGCGCGGGCCGGTGGAGCCTGCGGCGGGCGGGAGCCGGGCGGGAGGAGGGCGGGGGCGGCTCCGCCCAGGCCGCGTCGCGGCCGCCAGCCCCTCGCGTCCTCCCGCCCGCGGTCCGCAACCCGCGGCCCGGGCAGAGAGTCTGGCCCGAGAGCCGGGGGTCAGCTCAGGGTCTAGGGATCTAAACAGCCCCGCCCCGGGCGCAGCCCGGCCGGACTCCCAGCCCCACCGCGGGCGCTAGGTGAGAGGCGGGCAGGTTCCGGCGACCGCGGAGGAGTCTACGCTTGAAAACCAGTTTGAAAGTGCTTTACAAAGTCACCCCTTTGAGGTCAGCTCCATTTTCACATTTGCTTTCATGTAAACGACAGTGATGTTTTAAAGATGCTGTCCAGTGATCTCGCTAGAAAATGTGAAGCAGTCAGGGCATTTATAGCTCTATTTTACAAATAAATTAGCTGAGTCGGCCTGAGATTAGAAGCCTTGCCCGAGGCCACGCAGCTGACAGTGGTGTAACTGGACCGTCGCGCAGGCTCCCCTTGCTAAAGAACCCGACACTGGAACTTTGTTAATGCTAATGAGACCATCGCGTGAGTTTGTAAGGAACTTCAAAACCTTCCTAGAAACCTCTCCTACCGGCTGGATTCGCCGTAGATTCTGACCTTCCCAACAATTCAGACCTCAAGTCTGAGGCAGACCAGCTGCGTGTAGAGGTAACCGGGTTGAGTCCAAACACCTGGGTTCCCAGCGCGCCTCTATCCTCCTAAATGGGCTCTGTCGCCCTCGCCCTGGAGTACATTCGCCAGGCCAGATCGCACCACGTCTCATTGCCCACTTACTCTTGAGTGAAGCTGAATGCCTAAGATGCTTGTAGGGCCACCCACGGAATGGCACCAGCTCCCTTTCTGATCTCATCTCCTTGTGCCACTCTCAGCCCACACCGGCCTCTCGCTCCAGCCTCAAGGCCCTGCATCAGGGCTCCTGGAATGCTTTGCTCCAGACATCCTAAGGCTCGCCCTTTGTTCAGATGTCATGGTCTCAGTCCGGTCATCTCCGAGAGCCCTATTTAAAACTTCCTCTCTAGAACACCGAGTCACCTTCCTCTGCTTTTCTTTTCCCATTATGTTTATCATCATCTGACAAAATAAGTATTTCACTAATTTGCACCCGGCCCCCACCCCTAAGGTTTAGTTCCCCAGGGGTAAGGGTTTTTATCTGTTTGGGTCACTGCTGTATCCCAGAGCCTAAGAATAGTATTTAATGAAGGCAATACATTGGCCAACCTTATGACCTTTGAATCTCAGGTTCTTCATATTTTTCTTGGCTCCAATTCATACTGCCACCTGAGCCCCAGTGTTCTGTCTCCTCGTGATACTGGCCTACCTACCCAGATGCCCTGTGCAGAGATTTACACATATAGGGATCATCTTACTTGTCCAATTGTGTCACAGGACAAGTGACTGGTTTGGGAATGGTTTGCTTGAATTTAGAAATTAAAGTGGATTTATGTCATCTATCCATCCCTCTCATTTTGCACCCTGATATTCTTTTTTTTTAATTGAAGTTTAGTTGATTTTCTATTCAGACATATGTTCTTTTGCAGATCCTTTTTGAAGTTATAACAAAATAATGAACATAGTTCCCTGTGCTATACAGTAGATCTTTGCTGTTTATCTGTTTTATATAAAGCAGTGTGTATCTATTAATCCCAAACTCCTAATTTATCCCTTCCACCCACTCCCCTTCCTGATATTCTTGGATGTGAGAAAAAAGAATAGTTTTACCACCAGGAGCCAGCTACCTGCTCCATCAAAGCCAAAAATTATCTTTTTTTTTTTAACAAAGATGAATATTTTTAATAATAAAAGGTATAATTCCCAAATAATATAGATATTATAAACCATTAGACACCTAACAACAAATAAACAAAGATACATAAAGCAAAAATCAGAAGAAATATAAAGGAAAAGAAAAAACATAATCATTGTGAGACATACTAACATTTCTCAGAGAATAATTTATCAAGTGCAGAAAAAATAAGATTGGGAGCATCTTGAATGATGCTTTTAATAATTTAAATCTAATAAATTAATATTTACATTAACTTTTATTAATCTTATATCCTACACAAATATATTTAAATTTTTGTATCTCATACACTGTTATTAGATAAAATTATACCATCTTTGATTAAGATTCTCCTGATTTAAAAACATGCTTGTGTTTCAAGTCCCTGCAGAATTTAGGAGACTAACCAAATTCTGGGTCTGCCCTAAGATGGGGAGCGGTTTTGAATATTTTGTGTCCTAGGAAGAGAAAAAGGTTGAAGAGCCACAGCTCTTGTGCTCCCAAAGTTGGAAACTGCCTCTCATTGATCCCTAGGTGTCCTGCTGGGAATGTATAGACCTGATACATCGTGAGTGCCAACAGTTCCTATTCTATACAGTATTCTTTTTGGATATAGGGCACTAGTACATAGGTTACATCATTTAGTTTTTAAACGTTGTCAGTTGTAGTCTGGCTCTACACAGCAAGAGCTAAAAACAGTCAGCACTCTGACCAGGTCATTCCCTTTCTGGGCACTGATTCCAGGATGTAATTTAAAAGAAAAAGCTATATGTACAAAGATATTTATAGCTGCATTATTTATAATGACAAAAAAAAAAACAAAACTGGAATTAAGCAGCAACAGAAAAGTAGCTAAATATGGTATGGCCATGTGAAGGAGTAGTACACAGCCTAAAAATGATAATCATGAAGTCTATGAGAAGGCATGGAAATGTGTTTTCAAGATTATATAAAAAAAGAATGAAACAAAATTATTTCTAAACCAAGTATTATTTGTAAACAAAATTATTTATAGAGTTTATAAATAAAAAATAAAAATTATGTCTACCTACTGCCAAAAATTAGGAGACAGTACAAAAACTTTGAGAGATGCAACTGGAGAAAAAAATTTTTAAATATTGGGTTGGCCAAGAAGTTCGTTCAGATTTTTCCGTAAGATATTAAAGAAAAACCCAAATGAACTTTTTAGCCAATCCAATAATTTCTTCTAACATGATGTAAAGTTTTCAAAATAAAAATTAATTAAATGGCCTCAGCTCCTTGGATGGAGACTAAATGCTAATCTTTCTCCCGGTGGGGGCCCTAGTCTTCTATCTTTTTGATCTCCTTCCCCCTGCTCCAGTGAACTAGCTCTGAGTTGGACACACAGCCTCTATTCAGAAAATGCCCAGTGATGGATTGACAACTCTGACCCCCAAAGACAAGCAACCTTGTTTTATCTTAAAACCATTACTTATTAATTCAAACTCTACAGTTCCCTCAGACTCTTGACTCCTGCAGAGTACTAGTTGAATGGTCTTAACCTCTCTAAACTTCAGTTACCTTGTTTATTATTATTATAATGAATTCCATGGAAATCTAAAAGATCAAAAAACTAATAGTTTTTTAGATCAAAATACCTGTGCATGAGGGGGTGGGGGTAAGGTAGAGAGGATGCTGAAGAAATGGAAGCAAGGAGGATGGGAAAAGGGCAGAGGAGCAGTGATCTAGGAAGTCAGGGAATAGTGGGCCTTTCCAACTGTTCAGTTTTACAAGTGGACGGAACAGGGTGGGTGGCTGTCCGCTGGTGGATTCCCCAGTGAACAGGCCCACCCCCCTCTTGGCTTCTGCAGAGCTGTCTACTCCCACACCAACGGTGCAATTGCCAGGACCCTTCAAAACCACTGCTTCCTGGGATAGCAGCCTCATTCCTTTTTTTAATTAACTTAATTATTTTTAAATGCATTTATTTATTTATGTTTTGCTGTGACGGTCTTGTGAGACTAGGGCTGAGCTAGGAGTTACAGACGGTCTTATTTAATTTCCAGGACAAGTCCTGGACTAGCTCAGGGGACTACAGAGCTCCCATTCCTGGAGATCGTGGCCATGATCCCTCCTCTGGGACTCAAGACGGGGCGTAAGTGACTCCCGGATTCCAAGCCTACACTGAGATCTGAGGCGGCTCTGTCCAAGGGTTAGAGAGCCGGAAGCTCTCATCTAGCCGCCTGGGGCGGGGCTGGGGCGCGCGCAGCCGCAGCACCCCTATCCCCAAACCAGTGCAGCTGCCCGGGGCACCCTGATCTAAAGACATCAGGGCAACTTGTTTCTTCTCCCGCTGAAAAGAACTGAAACACTGAAACCCAAGCTCAGAGGTTCGCAAAACAAAGACATCTTTTCCCGCCTGTTCTATCCGGCTTGTCTGGCCCCGCAATTCGCGACCTCACTCCCAGGGTCAGCGTCCTGTACTCAGTACGGTGTACTGGGATCCCACGCGCCCGTCCAGGACCGCCGACCCGGGGGAGTTGCCCTCCGCTGCGCCAGGAACTGGGCAGGAAGTTCAGCTCCCAGTTCTTTCCTTTCTCCAGCTTTTTCGTTCAGTCTGGGGGTGGGGGTGGGGAGGTGGAATCCTGAAGTGGCCGTTAGGGATTGGGCGGCTCTGGGATTCCTGTCGACAAAGAGCATGCTTCAGGGAGCGGGGAGCGTGGGCCCCTAAGGACACCTGGACACCGGAACTGGCTCAAGTCCCCTCCTGGCTGATAAAGGTGTGGGCAGATGAGCTGGGGGATCTAAGGCCTGCCGTGTGCCTAGCAGACAAGCAGCTATTTTGTCCACCTGCTTCCTGGCTCCCTGAACATGTGGCACAAAAATCTTCAAATCATCAAAGAGGCCAGACCACTACCATTTCTCAAGCATCCCTGAATGTTCAAAGAAGAGGGCATCCCTCGTGGCCCAGTGTTAAGAATGCACCTGCCACTGCAGGGGAACATGGGTTCGATCCCTAGCCTGGGAAGATCTCACATGTGGCAAGGCAGCTAAACCAATGAGCTGCAACTGCTGAGCCCACACACCTTAGAGTCCCTTCTCCAAAACAAGAGAAACCACAGAAAGAGAAGCCCATCCACCCCAAGAAACTATAGTCCCTGATAACTACAACTAGAGAAAGCCCGGAACACGGTAATTAAAATCCAGCACAGCAAAATAAACTAATTAATTATTTTTAAAAAAGAAGAAATTCCAAAACAGAATCATAGATAAGGTGGCTCCTATTAAACCTCTGTATTGGAGAAGACAAAAAGATAATGTCATAGAGTAGTGTTGTTCACAAGATAATGGATTGTTTAAAAAATATAATTTATCTGCTAAGACCTGAATTTGAAGTTGGGTGATTAACATATTTCATTACTGTTATTATATTTCAATGAACTTTTATGTAACCTCATGAGGAAAAACTTCAGAAGTCTAAATTTGAGTCTTAGTGCACTTGGACCCACCTCTTGGTCACCTCCCCAAAAGATGAAAGGTAGCGTGGGGTCAGAGTTACCCAGCTGATCCTAGCCCAATATTCAGAAAATAAACTTGGTCTTCATTACTAAACAAGTCAGAATGTGTACTAGGAACTTGACATATATGGTTGTATTTATCCAGAGAAGAGCCCAATGAAGTGTCATGATGCCCTTATTATAGGAAAAAGCTGAGGCACCGCTACATTGCCCAGTTCTCTCTTTGTGGAAGGACTTAATTTTCCAGCTCCTGGGAGATGGACACCCTTTAGCTTTTAGCCCCCTCAGGGACTGACACTCCCCAGGGGCATGCCTGTCCCCAGGCTGTGTTCAGTGACTGATCTTAGTGGGGATAAAGGACCAGCCATTTGTCCCAAAATGGGACCTCTCTGATGGGTCATTATGGCTTGGCTCCAGGGCTCCGTGGAGCTCAGCTTCTCCCTCTGCCCAGTCCAGCTTCCTGTCACACCCTCCACCAGGCATAGAGCCCAAGGGCCCTTCTTAATAAACATCCTGCCTAGAAACCCTGTCTCTGGAACCAGAGAACTCAGCCTGCACAGAGAAGTTAAGAGACTTCCCTAAAAGCACTCAGTAACCAAGTAACAGAGAACAGTCTGGGCTGGGGAGGCAGAGGAGGAGCTATAGTGTTCAGGAGACTTTGTAACAGAAAAGGGAGGGACAGGAGGTTACTCAGGGATTCTTAGGGTCCCAGAAGATTCCCCATGTTCCCAACTCACAGAGGGCCCAAGGCACAGGTCTTCTTTCTTCACTAACAGGGTCACCCCCAGCCCACGTGTCAGCAACTTGATTAGAAGTCTTTGGTGGGATGGCGTTTTGGACTTCTTCCTTGGAGGAAGTAGAAATTGAGATAAGCTTTAAACCTATGAGCAAATGAGGAGGCAAAAAGGCTATACTAAGTAGCAGAAACAGAACAAAGTAGTAGGAAGGGTGGGGGATGATCTATCTAAATGACATTACTAAATGATCGGCAGCATTGAAAATTCTGTGGGGTGGGTTAAGTGCCAGTGACCTGCTGTGATGTGCAGTGGGGACAGGCAAAGTCTTTCCCTCCATCTCATTCCTCTCATCCTACCCATTCTCTGTGTGTGGGACATCCTCCCCCAAATCCATTTCCTCTCAGGGTTTGCCCATGCTGCTGGTCTGGTCTGGCCATGGCTGATACTGAAACCAACTATTTATAGACTTCAAGGACAGATGGAGTGGCAGGGCCAGTTTCCATGACGCCAGGGCTCCTGGAGGGTGGCTTCCTCTCTGCTGGGTCTCCACCTACCCCCTCTGGGTCTGTTTTCTCTCCTATCTCTCCGAAGCTCTACTTCCATGTGGTCATTCCTTGGGTAGCATCAGGGCTGCCACTAGGTACCCTAGCAATGATAACTCTAGGTACCACCACCTGGTACCCACTTTCTGCTTTAGATCACATTCTAGGCTGAGGAGAGGTCTCAGCCATCACCACTGGGTGATGGGCCTGGGGGCTTCTCCTGTTCCCAGGACTAGTCACTAGTCACCTAGGAGCCTTCAGCTCCTACCCACTGATCACCTGAGTTTATGAATCCCAGAGGGTCGTAAGAGAGGATACAAATTACAGATGTCTAGAGTTAAAAGACGTCAGAAATAATGGAAAAGAATATGAAAAACATTATATATTATATATACATAGGTATATAAACTGAATCACTCTGCTGTATACCTGAAACTAACACAACATTTTAAATCAGCTATACTTCAATGAAATAATTAAAAACAAAAAGGTAAAAAAAAATTAAGATGGGAAAATGACCATGAAGATATCTGCTATCCTGCCAGATGCTAGTTCCTACATTGGGTCTTGGAAGCATGATAAAGAGAGGGCTGTGTTATTGGTCAGCTGTGAGGATTCGGCAAATTATTTAGCCTGTTGGGGCTGTTTCTTCTGTTTTGGTCAACAGCTGTCTGTTGACTACTTCCCATTTGCTGCACACTATTCTGTGCACTAAAAAGTCAACAGCAAACAAAACAGATGAAAATTTTCTCCTCTGTTTGGGATGGATATGTATACACTGCTATATTTAAAATGGATAACCAACAAGGTCCCACTATATAGCACATGGAACTCTGCTCAATGTTATGTGGCAGCTGGGGTGGGAGGGGAGTTGGGGGAAAATGGATACATGTATATGTATGGCTGAATCCCTTCACTGTCCACCTAAAACTATCACAACATTGTTTGTCAGTCAGCTATACCCCAATAACAAATAAAACAAAACAAATTTTCTCCTTCATGAAGCTTACATTTTAGTGTAAGAGATAAACAATAAGATAAACAAGTAAACCCTATGGCATGTTTTGTGGGTAGGTATGTATTTAAATGTGTGTGTGCTGCTGCTGCTGCTGCTTAGTCGCTTCAGTCGTGTCCGACTCTGTGTGACCCCATAGATGGCAGCCCACTAGGCTCCTCTGTCCCTGGGATTCTCCAGGCAAGAATACTGGAGTGGGTTGCCATTTCCTTCTCCAAGGCATGAAAGTGAAAAGTGAAAGTGAAGTCGCTCAGTCGTGCCTGACTCTTAGCGACCCCATGAACTGCAGCCTACCAGGCTCCTCCGTCCATGGGATTTTCCAGGCAAGAGTACTGCAGTGGGGTGCCATTGCCTTGTCCGAAATGTGTTTGTATGTCTATGTTATTTGCATGTGTGTTTTCCTGCCCAAAGGGCCTAAGAGCAAAGATGCTCCAGAGCAATGAGTACACTTGCTTTCCTAACCTTGTTTTTTAAATACCATAAGAGGAACCAGGGCTTCTCAAGGAAATTCTAGGGCTGCAACAGGATAGGTACAAGAGGAACCTGGAATAGCTTTTTATGCACAAAAGTATGAAAGTACCTGAATAAGTGGTGGATGCATTGCAGGAGAGGGAAATGTCACATCCTGGGACCTGTGGGAGTCCTTAGGACGGACCACCAAATGAGGATTCTTGGCTTCTCAAGCAGGGAAGAAGTCAAGAGCAGCCATAATGAAGGGAAAGCAAGTTGATTTAGGGAGAGACACATTCCATAGGCGGAATGTGGAACCGTCTCAAAACATGAATGCAGTCCTGTGGCATGGGGTCATAGGTTTTTATAGGTTAAGTATAGATAGTTTCATAGGCTGAGTGGGAGAAATCGTCTTGCTATTTCAGAGTAGGATGGAGGTTTCCCAGGAATTGGACCACTGGCTACTTGGCTTTTTTTGGTCCTGTCATGGTGTAAAGGGGAGCGGTTTTAGTGTCTCAGTGAAGGTATAATGAACTCCAGGTCAATGACCAGACTATTCTCAAGGCCACCTTGGTTTTAACTGGTTCCAGCTGGTCTTTATCACATCTGAACAGCTGTGCCTCTTCTTCATTATCTAGTGTTGGTGTCCTGCCCCTTCTCTCTCATTCTCTGCTCAGAGATTTTTACTTCCTATTCTTGTGGGAAGCAGAAGGTTGGTGGTCCATCTTCTATAGTTGCTTCTGGGCTGAGCAGGGGCATCAACCCTGCCTGTGAGGGAGTAAAAGTCTCTGGATGCCTGGTATAGGGGGTCCCAGGGGCAGGACAACTTCTTGTTTTAAGTCAGAGGGCAGTATGGGTCGGAATCCTTGCACGGCCATCATTTTAATGTGGAACTGTTGTAAGCCAGAAGACAGGAACTTCACCAAGGGATTAAAGAGGCATGATCCAAAGAGGAGGAAGAGAAGGATGACCATGACTGAGCCCAGGGCGGGTAGGAACCGAGGAAGGCTAGGGAGAGAGGGCTTCCTTACTGGTGGACCAGATGATACTAGGGTCTGACCCCTGGTTGTAGCTGTGTAACCATGATGCTTGCTCATAAATCTTTTTGATGCCCACCTTGATCTGGTCCAAATAATTAACAAAGGTACAGCAGGTTTTGTTTATAAGCACACAAACACCACCCTGCTTCTCTAGGAAGTAATCCAAGGCCAATCTGTTGTCTATGACCACATTGACCAGTGAGTTTAAAGAAGTTGAAAGTCTATTTAGGGCATTTCCAGTGGTCAGGGTTAGGCTCTCTAAAGTGTTGGTTATATTTTCCAGGGTTACCTCATGGTAAGCAAAGCCTCCTCATGGAGCTGCCAACCCCCCTTCCAGTCGTATCCCTGCCAGTATTAATCTGATGGCCCTCCTGGGACTGTATTGAGTATTGTTATGTGTTGTGACTGTGAATGGGACTCAATGTCCTAATATACAGGCTCCCTTGTGCCACACAGTGTGGATATAAGGAGAAGCATTTACATAGGGGTCAAATTTTCCCTGGGGTGCCCTTGTCTTTGGGCCCTCATTCTAGGGAGTGCCGCATGTGCAGACATATCCTGAAAGTACAGATATCTAAGATGTCTGGGAACCGAAGACTTTCACAAGTAAGCAGCCATTCAGATCTGTGAAAGGGACAAGTTACGAACACAATGCACAAGGGAGAAGAGCCCACTGTTATATTCAAAATAGTAGAACCCCGGCGTATTCAATGCCCTCAGCTTAGATGAGATGGTGTCGTAAGAAGGTATTTTTATTTTATGTATTTATTGGGCGGCACCAGCTCTTAGTTGTGGCACGTGGTATCTTCAGTCTTCACTGAAGCATGTGGGTTCTCGTGTTCAAGCCCTCTACCTCCTTGCTGGTAGTCCCAGTGGGGACTGCTAGCGGTAGGACAGTGGGGGTCCTGGTTGGGGATTGCACTCCCCACCCCCCACCCAAGGTAGATTACATATCCTTGATTTGGGGCTGTGAGTTCATCAGTTCATCAGGACCGGCTTTTCTCTTTAGAGGTGCAGCAGGTAGAAAGGTGGAGATTGCCCCCAAGTAGGATTCATGGGTTCGCAAAGAGTCGGACATGACTGAGCGACTGAACTGAACTGAAGTCCATAGAACATTGTCAGTGTAGTGAATTGCTCTGAGAACTAACTGGGGTCCTTGGGAAAATGTCCAGATTTCTCTTTGCAAGTCACAGGAAAAGGGACGTGGACTCTGTTCCTCTGTCAGCAGTCGGCACTTCCCTTAAGGGACAGAGTTTGGTATTGGGAGGCTGATAGGTAGCCGTGCTTCCTGTAGTACTGGCGGGACTCAGCTCTGCTAACAGAGGATTCAGGACAGGGCTGGAAGGATAAGGTGGTAGGGTTTCCAGGCACCCAGGTGGGGCACTAGAGGTAGGCGGTCTGGAAGCCTGCCCCCTATCAGAATTGGAGTTGGGAGCAGGAGTTCCCTGATGTGGACCTCAAGGAGGTGGGCTCATAAGGACATCATCTAAAGCATGAATGCCAACTAGGAAAAGGAGATGGAGTACAGGAGTTTGAAAACCATCTTTTTGTAATATCATTGTCAAAATTAACTCCAGCAAGAATCATCATTGATGCAAAATCTAGGGTTTGATGAGGAAGAGGATGTTGGTATGGTCTTAAAGTATCTCCCCACAGATTGCTTATCAGATGCAAAGAAAAAACAAAGAAAGAAAGAAACCAATACATAGTGACCAAGCAAGACTTCCTTTTTTTAAAAAGTATTTATTTATTTGGTTGTGCTGGGTCTTCATTGCAGCATGCAGGATCTAGTTCCCTGATCAAACCCCAGTGCCCTGCATTGTGAGCACAGAATCTTAGCCACTGGACCACCAGGGAAGCCCCAGGACTTGCTTTTGGTGACACCTCCCCCAACCCCTTTTATTTAGTAGAGGGTTGTCTGATGTTTCCTTGTGATTTGGTTCAGGTTATGCTTTCCTGGCTGGAATGTCGCATAGCAATGCAGCATCCTTCTCAGGATGTTATGTCCAAGTCACAAATTGTTCTTTGGCCTCTCACAGTTCAGTTTAGTTGCTCAGCCGTGTCTGACTCTTTGTGACCCCATGGACTGCAGCACGACAGGTCTCCCTGTCCATCACCAACTCCCAGAGTTTACTCAAACTCATGTCCATTGAGTTGGTGATGCCATCCAACCATCTCATCCTCTGTCGTCCCCTTCTCCTCCCGCCTTCAATCTTTCCCAGCATCAGGCTCTTTTCCAATGAGTCAGTTCTTCACATCAGGTGGCCAAAGTATTGGAGTTTCAGCTTCAGCATCAGTCCTTCCAATGAATATTCAGGACTGATTTCCTTTAGGATGGACTGGTTGGATCTCTTAGCTGTCCACAGGACTCTCAACAGTCCTCTCCAACACCACAGTTCAAAAGCATCAAATCTTCGGTGCTCAGCTTTCTTTATAGTCCAACTCTTACATCCATACATGACTACTGGAAAAACCATAGCTTTGACTAGATGGACCTCTGTTGGCAAAGTAATGTCTCTGCTTTTTAATATGCTGTCTAGGCTGGTCATAACTTTTCTTCCAAAGAGCAAGCATCTTTTAATTTTATGGCTGCAGTCACCATCTGCAGTGATTTTGGAACCCAAGAAAATAAAGTCTGCCACTGTTTCCACTGTTTCTCCATCTATTTCCCATGAAGTGCTGGGACCAGATGTCATGATCTTAGTTTTCTAAATGTTGAGTTTTAAGCCAGCTTTTTCACTCTCCTCTTTCACTTTCATCAAGAGGCTCTTTAGTCCTTCACTTTCTGCCATAAAGGTGGTGTCATCTGCCTATCTGAGGTTATTGATATTTCTCCTGGCAATCTTGATTCCAGCTTGTGCTTCATCCAGTTCAGCATTTCTCATGATGTACTCTGCATATAAGTTAAATAAGCAAGGTGGCAATATACAGCCTTGACGTACTCCTTTCTCTATTTGGAACCAGTCTGTTGTTCCATGTCCAGTTTTACCTCTTGCTTCTTGACCTGCATACAGATTTGTCAGGAGGCAGGTCAAGTGGTCTGGTATTCCCATCTTTTGAAGAATTGTCCACGGTTTGTTGTGATCCACACAGTCAAAGACTTTGGCATAGTCAATAAAGCAGAAGTAGATGTTTTTCTGATGCTAATTTTGATCTTCTGGCAAGGTGGTGTTGAAGTTTGCCATGTTGTTACCAAACACAAGTTTCCTGTGCCCAGTGAGGCCAAACACCACCAAAATGTTATGTTGGAGTTTGGAGCAGAGAAAGGCCCTTGCAGGGCCATACAAGGAGACAAGTGGCTGATACCCCTCAAAGCCCAAACTGCCTGAAGGGTTACAGCAAAACAATTAAAGACCAGGTAAGGGAAGGGTGGTCACAAGGTACGTGATCAGCTCATGCACAACTCTCTGATTGGTTGGATGTTAACAGGTGCTTAACATTAACCAGTTCTTAGGTGCCAGTAGGTGAGGGCTTCGTGCTCATTGTCTGCAGGCAGTTAATTTCTTCCGTTAAGTGAGTGAGTGAAAGTTGTTCAGTTGTGTCCAACTCTTTGTGACCCCATGGACTCTACAGTCCATGCATTTCTCCAGGTCAGAATACTGGAGTGGGTAGCCTTTTTCCCTCTCCAGGGGATCTTCCCAACCCAGGGATCAAACCCAGCTCTCCCACATCGGATTCTTTACCAGCTGAGCCACAAGGGAAGCCAAATTTCTTCCATTTGGTTGTGGTTTTAGCATCTGAAAAACACAGGAAATAAATGCTTGAGATCCTATTAGCTGGATACTTCAGAGAGGAGCTGTAGCAGATGTGGGGAAGGGTCTGATCCAGGAAGAACCCATAGGGTCCTGCTCAGTTACAGATGAACTATAGTCTTCAAAAATGGTAATGTCATAATAGACAAAGGAAGGTTTTGCATATGCTTCAGATTAAAGGAGAGTAGAGTCAGACAATCCAAATGTTATATATCTGATAGTAGACTTGTCCATGGGGTCGCTGGGAGTCGGACATGACTGAGTGACTTCACTTTCACATTTCACTTTCATGCATTGGAAGAGGAAATGGCAACCCACTCCAGTGTTCTTGCCTGGAGAATCCCAGGGACGGGGGAGCCTGGTGGGCTGCCATCTCTGGGGTCACACAGAGTCGGATACGACTGAAGCGACTTAGCAGCAGCAGCAGACTTGACCTTGTACTGGAGAGAAACATGGATACAGATGGGAGAAAAGCCTTGTAACAATGTTACATTTACTGGCTGATAACTCTGGTTGTAAAAGAGACTATCCCTACCTTTAGGAAATATATGCTGAATTATTTAGGGATAAAGGGCCAGATGTATATAACCTATTCTCAAGTAGTCCAGGAAAAAAAGTTGTGTTTTTGTGATAGTGTGTGTGAAAGAGAGAGAGAGAGACAAAGAGAATGCAAATAAAGCAAATGGGATAAAATATTAGCAATAAGTGAATTTGGGTAACGGCTATATGGATGTTCTTTGTACTGTTCTTATTCTTGGAACTTTTCTGTGATTTTTGAACTTAATTCCAAATAAAATGTTTTCTGAGGAAAAAATATATAGCATGATAGATGGTGTTATGCTCTGTGGAGAAAAATAAAGCAAGGTTGCAAATACCAAGTGATGAGGGAAGACTGAGCAGCAGGACCCTATGTCCCACATTCTCTGCTTTAGCTCTTCTCTGAAGTACCTAGATAATAGTATCTCATGTTTTTCAGATGCTAAAACCACCACCAAATGGAGGAAATCAGCTGCTTGATGATCAGGAGCCTGTAGCCATCGGCCTTCTGGTGCCTATGGATTGGTCACCATCAACCAATCAGAGAACCATGCACAAGTTGAACGTGTTCCCTGGGACACTCGGCTCTCACCTTGCTGAAACCCTTCAGGGAGTTTTGGTTTTTTTGAGCAAGACCCATATGTTCTCCTTGCTTGAAAGTTGCTCAGTCATGTCCAACTCTTTGCAGCCCCATGGACTGTAGCCTGCCAAGTTCCTCTGTCCATGGAATTCTCTAGGTCAGAATACTGGAGTGGGTAGCCATTCCCTTCTCCAGGGCATCTTCCCATGGCCCTGCAGTAAACCTTTCTCTGCTCCCAAACTTCATGAACTTGCCTTCAGTAACAAGACTTCAGGAAAGTTGTTGAGTCAAGACCTGAGCTAGGTGAGTGAGCAACCCGTGTAGCTGTTTGGGGGAAGAGCATTTCAGGTGGAGGAAATAGTAAGTTCAAAGATGGAGACAAGCCTGGCACCTTCATTGGCAGGGAGGCCAGTGGGGCTGAAGCTGAGTGAGGGAGGGGAGGAGTAGGAGATGAGGTCAGAGAAATAACAGAGAGCCTAATGGGCATTTGAGAACCACTAGAAGGAACCACTTGAAAGAAAAGTTATGACCAACCCAGACAGCTGATTAAAAAGCAGAGACATTACTTTGCCAACAAAGGTCCATCTAGTCAAAGCTATGGTTTTTCCAGTAGTCATGTATGGATGTGAGAGTTGGACTATAAAGAAAGCTGGACGCTGAAGAATTGATGCTTTTGAACTGTGGTGTTGGAGAGGACTGTTGAGAGTCCCTTGGACAGCTAGGAGATCCAACCAGTCCATCCTAAAGAAAATTAGTCCTGACTATTCATTGGAAGGACTGATACTGAAACTGAACCTCCAATATTTTGGCCACCTGATGTGAAGAACTGACTCATTGGAAAAGACCCTGGTGCTGGGAAAGATTGAGGCAGGAGGAGAAGGTGACGACAGAGGATGAGATGGTTGGATGGCATCACCAACTCAATGGACATGAGTTTGAGTAAACTCTGGGAGCTGGTGATGGAAAAGGAGGCCTGTCGTGCTGCAGTCCATGGGGTCACAAAGAGTCAGACACGACTGAGCAACTAAGCTGAACTCAACTGAAAAGGAAGAGGGACAGTCCTAAGGGCTTTGCAAGGAGGATTAAGATGTTTTCAACACTGCTTGCTGTGTTGAAACAGATGGAAGAGGAGGCAAGAGCAGGAGCAGGGGAGCCGTAAGTGGGTTATTGTAATAATCCAGGAGAGAGATGATTATTGGCTAGGACCCAGGGTGGATGCAGAGGAGTCTGCAAGCAGTATTTGGATTCTGGCTGTATTTTAAAGCATTTGCTGATGGATAGGAAGTGAGATAAAGGAGGGGTGTCAAGCATGACTCAAGTGTTTTGGCCTGAACAGCAGCAACAAGGATGGAATTTCCATTAACTGAAATGGGGGAGCCTGTGGGAGAGGCCTCTTTGGGGATATACTGAGGAATTTAGTCCTGGACATACTTGAAGTTTCCGACACCCATGCAGTATTTCAGTGGAGGGGTGGATAGGAATCAGGCCATGGGAGAGCCCCAGGCAAGAGAAGAGCATATAGAGGACTTTTTAAAGACACGAGAGTGGATGAGGACACTGGGGAAGTAGAAAGGGAGGCAACATCCAAGGATTGGGCCTGGGAACGCCAACTGCAAGCTGCTAGCCTGGCAAATGAGGAGGAACTACCAGAGGAGGCTGAGAGAGGACGGCCAGTGAGGAAAGAGAAGAACCAAGAGGCGGTGGAGTCCAGGAAGCCGAGGGAGGAGGAAGGTGATCAGGGGTGTCCAATGCTGCTGACAAGATGAGGGAGCTGGGATTTTTTTTTTTAATTTGGCTACTCCAGATCTTCTTTGCAGCATGCAGGATCTTGCTCACGGCATTCTGGCTCTTAGCTGCAGCTTGCAAAATCTAGTTCCCTGACCAGGGATTGAACCCAGGGCCGCTGCATTGGGAGCTCAGAGTTTTAGCCACTGGACCACCAGGGAAGTCCTAGGGATTTAGATTGAAAAATTAACTTCAGGGTGTAATGCTCTTAAGGTCCTTGAGGGTCCTGATGAAAGGGTTTTGTTGGCATGTGGGGGCAAAATCCTGATTGGAGTAGACTCAAGAGGGAATGAGAGGGGAGGAATTGGAGACAGCAAGTAGAAACAGCTCTTTTGAGGCCTTTTGCTGTAAAAGGAATGAGCGAAATGAGGCAGTAGCTGGAGAGGAACAGGATCAAGAAAGGTTTTCCTTAAACGAATATAGCAAATTGGTGATTCTTTGCTGGGTCCTCGAAAGGGACTCCATTGTTTATTATTCTCTCTCTGACCTGACCCTGCTCCCAGTTGACCCTGTAAAGCACCACCCCACCCCCCTCCCCGCCTCCACCACCACCAACCCAGGGTAAAGTTTAACTTGCTGTCTGTCCTGTTTCTTCCTACAGCTCTTCCTGAATGCTCTAAGCTCTCTCTTCCCAGAGGTCCTCTTTCCCCGTCTCATCTGGCCTGTTTCTCCCGTAATTTCCTACAAGTGTCCTCTTAGACGCACACCAACTGCTCTGCCTCATCCCCCTTTATGATGGCTGGCCTCCTGGACTCTCAATGCCCTAGGTTTAAGGAGCCCCACTTTAATCTTTTGGAAACTTTTCAAAAATACTTGAGACAGTCCATCTGCAATGTATTCCCACCTCAAAATCCACAATCATTCTGTGGGTAGGAAGTATTTTATCTCAGAAGAAGAGATTTCAGGAAGTGGTATCAGTTGAGGGTGGAGTGGGGCATAAGACGATGAATTCTTAGTGACAGAGAGGAAAGAACAAATCCAAGATAAGTTCCAAGGAAGAACTGGTAGATATTGTCAACAGTTGTATGACAATATGTGTGTGTTGAAAGCCTTTAATACAGTATACTCTTTGATCTGGCAATTCCACATCTAAGAAATTAATCTAGGAGGAAAAGTAGACAAAAAATATGCCAAAGGTTGTTCATCATGTACTATCCATAGTTGCAAAATACTGGAGACATCCTAAGCATCAGCAGTAGAGGGCTGCTAAGTAAACTGTGTGATCACTAAAACAATGACATAGAGGTGAATGTTTTGTCAAAAATGGTGCTTGTCTGTTTACAATAGATAGGACATGGAAGCAACCTAGATGTCCATTGGCAGATGAATGGATAAGGAAGTTGTGGTACATATACACTATGGCATATTACTCAGCTATAAAGAAGAATGTGTTTGAGTCAGTTCTAATGAGGTTGAAACTGGAGCCTATTATACAGAGTAAAGTAAGTCAGAATGAGAAACACCAGTACAGTATATAATGCATATATATGGAATTTAGAAAGATGGTAACAACGATTCTATATACAAGGCAGCAAAAGAGACACAGATGTAAAGAACAGACTATTAGATTATGTGGCAGAAGACGAGGGTGGGATAATATGAGAGAATAGCATTGAAATGTGTATATTACCATATGTAAAATAGATAATCAGTGCCAAGTTCAATGCATGAAGCAGGGCAGGCACTCAAAGCTGGTGCTCTGGGACAACCCAGAGGGATGGGGTGGGGAGGGAGGCGGGGAGGGGTTTAGGATGGGGGGACGCATGTGCACCTGTGACTGAATCATGTCGACGTGTGGCAGGGGCCACCGCAGTGTTGTGAAGTCATTGTCCTCGAATTAAATAATTTTTTTTTTTAAATAAAGATGCTTGTGGTAAGTAAAAAAGCAGGTTGCAAACACATGCGTTACACACATGCTTATGTGTGGAGAACATATCAAGATGTTATATCTCAGTGGCAGTAGTTATGCAGGTGCTCTGTTTTACTTCAATAACTTCATATTTTTTTAATTTTCTTTTTCATTTTTTATTTTAATTTTTTATTGAAGTATAATTGATTTACAATGTTAGTTTCAGGTGTACAGCAAAATGACTCAGTTATACATCTATATATCTATTCTTTTTCAGATTCTTTTCCCTTATAGGAAAAGAAGATACAAAATATTGAGTATAGTTCCTTTTGCTATAGAGTAGGTCCTTATTGGTTATCTATTTTATATATAATAGTGTGTATATGTTAATTCAAAACTCCTAATTTTTCCCTGCCCCCTTTCCATTTTGATAACTATGTTGGTTTTCTGTATCTGTGAGTCTATTTCTGTTTTGTAGATAAGTTCATTTGTATCTTATTATTTTTAGATCCCACATACAAGCAGTATTATATGATATTTGTCTTTCTCTTTCTGACTTACTTCACTTATTATGGTAACCTCTAGGTCTATCCATGTTGCTGTAAATGTTATTATTTCATTCTTTTTTATGGCTAAGTAATATCTTTGTTTTCTACATCTGTGACTCTGTTTTGTAAATAAGTTCATTTGTACTATTATTTTAGGTTGCACATATTAGTTATAACATATATTTGTCTTTCTCTTTCTGATTTACTTCACTCAGTATGACAATCTCTAGATCTATCCATGTTGCTGAAAATGGCATTATTTCGTTCTTTTTTATGGCTGAGTAATATTCCATCATACACACACACACACACACACACACACACACACACACACACACACACACCCCACGTCTCCTTTTTTTGATATTTATTTATTTGACTGCACTGGGTCTTAGTTGAGGCTTGCAGGATCTTTACTGGGTCACACAGGATCTTTTGATTGCTGCACATGGACTCTGAGGTTGTGACACGTGGGCCCGGTAGCTGCGGTGTGCAGGTTCTTTAGTTCTGGTTTGCGGGCTCTGGAGCACAGGGGCTCATTAGTTGCTCTGCAGTGGGAATCTTAGCTCCCTGACCAGGGATTGAACTTATACCCTCTGCAGTGAAAGCATGGAATCCTAACCAATGGAACACCAAGGAATTCCTTTCATCTTTGTTTTCCTTTCTCAAGATTGCTTTAGCTATTCAGGGTCTTTTTTGCTTCCATGCAAATTTAAAAAATTTTTGTTCTAATTCTGTGAAAAACGTCATTGCTAATTTGATAGGGGTTGCATTGAATCTGTGGATTGCTTTGAGTAGTATAGTCACTTTAACAAGATAGATTCTTCCAGTCTAAGAATGTGGTATATCTTTCCATCTGGTTTGTGTCATGTTTGATTTCTTTCATCAGAGTCTTACATTGCTTGGAGTTCAGATCTCTTTACTTCAATAGATAAGTTTATTCCTAGATATTCTTTTTGAAAGAAGGTGAGGTGAAAGTGGAGTTGCTCAGTCGTGTCTGACTCTTTGCAACCCCATGGACTGTAGCCTACCAGGCTCCTCTGACCATGGGATTTTCCAGGCAATAGTACTGGAGTGGATTGCCATTTCCTTCTCCAGGGGATCTTCCCGACCCAGGGATCGAACCTGGGTCTCCCGCATTGTAGACAGACACTTTACCATCTGAGCCACATGGTAATTTAGGTGGTTTTCTTAATTTTGCTCGTTTTTTGTTGTTAGTGTGTAGAAATGCAACAGATTTCTACACTATTAATTTTGTATCCTGCAAGTTTACCAGGTTCATTGATGAGCTCTACTAGTTTTCTGATATCTTAGGATTTTCTATCTATAGTATCATGTCATATACAAAGAGTTTTACTTCTTTCTTTCCAATCTGGTTTCCTTTTATTTCTTTTTCTTCTCTGATTGCCGGGGCTAGGACTTCCAAAACTATGTTGAATAAAAGTGGTGAGAGTGGACATCCTTATTTTGTTCCTGATCTTAGAAGATATGCTTTCAGCTTTTCACCATTGAATATGATTTTAGTTCTGTATTTGTCATATATGGCCTTTATTATGTTGGGGTAGGTTCCATCTATGCCCACTTTCTGGAGAGTTGGGTTTATTTTTGTTTGTTTGTTTTTTAATATAAATGGGTGTTGGGGACTTCCCTGGTGGTCCAGTGGCTAAGACTCTGCACTCCAAATACAGGAAGCCTGGATTCCATCCCTGATCGGGGAACTAGACCCCACATGCTGCAACTCAAGAGTTCAAGGGCTGCATCTCAAGATCCTGTGTGCTGCAGCTTTGGCCTGGAATGGCCAAACAAATAAATGGGTGTTGAACTTTATTAAAAGCTTTTTCTGCATCTATTGAAATGATCATATATATATATTTTAAGAGGGTTAGAAGGTACCAGGCTGGCATGTGAGTGGCTTCTCTGTCTGACAGAGTCAGTGAAGGCCCCACTCAAAATGTAAGGTGTGAGCAGAGGTCTGAGGAAGAGAGGAAGTGTCTGGACTGTACTGGAATATCATATGGTTTTTATTCAATTTGTTGATTTGGTATATCACACTGATTGACTTGCAGGCATTGAAAAACTCTTGAATTCCCGGGATAGATCCCACTTGATCATTGCATATGACTTTTCATGTATTATTGGATTTGGTTTGCTAGTTTTTGTTGAGAATTCTTGCATCTATATTCATCAGTAATACTGGTTTGTAATTTTCTTTGTTTTTTTGTCATCAGGGTGACGGTGACCTCGTAGAATTAGTATGGAATGGGAGTGTTCCTTCCTTTGCAATTTTTTGCAGTAGTTTCAGAAGGATAGGTGTTAACTCCTCTCTAAATGTTTGATAGAGTACATCTGTGAAGCCACCTGCTCCTGGACTTTTATTTGCTGAGAGTTTTAAAATCACTGATTGAATTTTAGTGCCTATAATTCATGTGCTCATATTTTCTGTATTCCTGGTTCAGTCTTGGGAGATTGTCCCTTTCCAGGAATTTGTCCATTTCTCCTAGGTTGTCCATTTTATTGACATATAGTTGCTTGTAGTATTCTCTTATGGTCCTTTGTATCTCTGTGGTGTCAGTTATAACTTCTCCTTTCTCGTTTCTAGTTTTATTGATTTGTACTCTCTCCCTTTTTTCCTTTAAGTCTGACTAAAAGTTTAATAATCCTGTTTGTCTTTTCAAAGAAGCAGCTTTTCGTTTTGTTGATCTTATCTATTGTTTTGTTAGTCTCTATTTCATTTATTTCTGCTTGGATCTTTATGATTTCTTTCCTTCTACCAACTTTGGGTTCTGTTTTTTCTTATTTTAGTTGTTTCAGGTATAAATTTAGATTATTTGAGATTTTTCTGATTTCCTTATGTAAGATTATATTGCTATAAAACTCCCTCGTAGAACTGCTTTTGCTGTGTCCTATAGGTTTTGGATTGTTGTGTTTTTGTTTTCATTTGTCCCTAGGTTTTTTTTTTTTTCTTCAATGATTTTCTGATTTCTTCTTTGATTTCTTCAGTGACCCATTGGTTGTTTGGTAGCATATTGTTTAGCCTCCATGTGTTTGTGTTTTTGCAGTTTTTTTCCTGTAGTTGATTTCTAATCTATAGTATTGTTTGGAAAAGACACTTGATATTATTTCAGTTTTTAAAAATTTACTGAGGCTTGCTTTGTGGTCCCACACATGATCTGTCTTGGAGGGAAGCAGGTAATGAGAAAAAGAAAAACTCTGTCTTATGTCCTGCTTCTTGCCTTCAAGTATAGTTGTATGAGGATGTGAAGCTTGGAGTGGCCATCGTTGCCAGCTGATAGTGATGAGAGGCCAGGAGAATCAAACACTAACCCAGAGCCCTGTCTGCTTTCCTGTGAGATGTAAGACATATCTGTGTCCCATAAGCTGCTGCTTTGCATCACCTGCTGCTATAGCTGAAGTCATTCTTAACAGATGCAGGCAATATGGAGAAGCACAAAGTTCTTGGTAGCCTTTGAGTTTTGCAGGTCCGCAACACTACATACTGCAGCCAGTGACGGGTCTGTGTGGCAGTGAGGAGGCACAGGCAGTGAGGCTGGACCACACTTTTGAGAGGCTTGTGAGTGGTAAAGAGTAAGATGACATGGATTCCTGAGGGATGCATGAAGATTTTTTCTATGCCACTGATACTGTTGTTGGCTCTGGCAGAGGACTGAGGAGGGACATACTGAATTTTCATTCAGGCATATAATAGGTGCTCATCAAATAGTTGTCTTTATTCCATGAGGTTACTCTTGGAGATGTTGTAATCTTTGAGTATACTTTAGATGTTCCAGAGGTATACTGGTCTGCAGACTGGTCCTTGATGGCTGTCCTTGAAAGCAGTAGAATCAGTGGAAAGGACCCTGGCTTTGGAGTGAGACTGAATCCACTTACTTGCTGTAAAACCTTGGGCTGAATTTCTGAGTCTCAGGTTCCTCACCTATAAATGGAGATAAGAATATCTACTTTATAGTTTTGCTATGAGAAATAAATGAGATAATGCATGAAAATTACTGGTATACAGTAAGCACTGGAAAAACTGGAATGCAGGTTGCCCTTCAAACATCACTTCTTGTTCCTTCTTCCTGACAGAACCCCCACTTTGGTCCAGATGTCTCCCCCTCCCTGATGAAAAAACCCAGGCTCAGCTTAAGTGACATTTCCGAGGTTTCATAACCTAGTATCAGAGGCAGTACTTGAATCCAGGTGTTCTGACTTGCAGCCTATTGTTTTTTAAAATTTATGTTTATTGAAGTATAGTTGATTTACAATGTGTTAGTTTCCAGCATACAGCAAAGGGATTCGTGTGTATATATATATATACACACACATATTTATATATTTTTTCCATATTCTTTTCCATTATGGTGTCAACTGAAGAAAAAAAAAGAGCACACCTTAGAAGCTGATAGTTCTGTCTTATTCAGCAGTCTTTTGGAGGACATCAAGCCTGGGAAACAGGACTCTCAGGTCACTCTGAAGGACTGCTCCCGGGCAAATTCCGATCTTAAACAAAAGCCTTGTGGGGGGAATTTGCATTTCTCTTCCTGTGTCTTTGAGATGTAAATGTTCTACCTGATCTTAGGGTGGTGTGTGTGTGTGTGTGTGTGTGTGTGTGTGTGTGTGTGTGTGTGTGTTTTGAAAACTTGACCTCTGCCGTGCTATTTTAGGGAGTAAACTTTCTGGATTCTTTTCAGTTGACATAGTCCCCATTCTCTTATGGAGAAATCAATTTTGTCTTAGTGGTTTGAGTCACTATTAATATGTATCTCATTAATAGCAGATGATAGATGCTTTAAACTGGAGAAACTTCTAAATTGGTAGATTTTTAGAGAACTCTCATTATAAGCACCTGTCTTACTGGTGCCAATGAAAAAAATCAAAGGTGAAAATATAAATATATCCGTATCTCTAATAGTTAATCTAAAAACTCCTTTAGTTTAGATCAAACAAGAAAAACTGGTTTAGAAAGCCTTATAGTGTTCTTGGCTTCCACTCAATGGGTCTTACAGATGCTTATAAAAACATTAAATTAGGTCCATTAACAGGAAAGAAAGAACTTTAGGGAAGGTGTAGAGACATTTCCCCAACAAGGTAGAAATTTTAAAGGTACTTATCCCAAATAGATAAAGAAATCTTTAGGTAGTTATTTTAAGTGGGATAAATAAAATGGGCATTTATGGAATTAAAACACAAGGTTTTGATATTACACATGTTTGGGTGCTAAGTCAATCATGTCCGACTCTTTGCAACTCCATGGACTGCAGCACACCAGCCTACCCTGTCCTTTACTATCTCCCAGAGGCTGCTCAAACTCATGTCCATTTAGTCAGTGATGCCATCCAATCATCTCATCTTGTTGCCCCTTCTCCTGCTCTCAATATTTCCCAGCATCAGGGTCTTTTCCAGTGAGTCAGTTCTTCGCCTCGGGTGGCCAAAGTATTGGAGCTTCAGCATCAGTCCTTCCAATGAATATTCAGAGTTGGTTTCCATTAGGATTGACTGGTTTGATCTCCTTGCAGTCGAAGAGATTTTCAAGAGTCTTCTTCAACAAAACAGTTAGAAAGCATCAATTCTTCGGTGCTCAGTCTTCTTTGTGGCCCAACTCTCACATCCATACGTGACTACTGGAAAAACAATAGCTTTGACTAGACAGACCTTTGTCAGCAAAGTCATATCTCTGCTTTTTAATATGCTGTCTAGATTGGTCATAGCTTTTCTTCCAAGGAGCAAGCGTCTTTTAATTTCTTGGCTGTAGTCACCATCTGCAGTGATTTTGGAGCCCAAGAAAATAAAGTCTGTCACTGTTTCTATTGTTTCCCCATCTGTTTGCCACGAAGTGATGGGACTGGATGCCATGAACTTTGTTTTTTGAATGTTGAGTTTAAAGCCAGCTTTCTCACTGTCCTCTATCCCCTTCACCAAGAGGCCCCTTTAGTTCCTCTTCACTTTCTTCCATAAGGGTGGTATTATCTGCATATCTGAAGTTATTGATATTTCTCCCAGCAATCTTGATTCCAGCTTGAGCTTCATCCAGCCCGGCATTTCACATGATATACTCTACATGTAAGTTAAATAAGCAGGATGACAATATACAGCCTTGATGTACTATTTTCCCTATTTGGAACCAGTCTGTTGTTCCATGTCTGGTTCTAAATGTTGCTTCTTGACCTACATACACGTTTCTCAGGAGGCAGGTAATGTGGTCTAGTATTCCCATCTCTTTAAGAATTTTCCACAGTTCGTTGAGATCCACGCAGTCAAAGGCTTTAGTGTAGTCAATGAAGCAGAAGTAGATGTTTTTTTGGAAATCCCTTGCTTTTTCCAACATCCAACATACAAAAGATGTTGGCAATTTGATCTCTGGTTCCTCTGCCTTTTCTAAATTCAGATTGTACATCTGGTAGTTCTCCGTTCACATGCTGTTGAAAAGCCTAGCTTGAGGGATTTTGAGCATTACCTTGCTAACATGTGAAATGAGTGCATTTGTACGAGGTAGTTCGAACATTCTTTGGCATTGCCCTTCTTTGAGATTGAAATGAAAACTAACCTTTTCCAGTCCTGTGGCTGTTGCTGAGTTTTCCAAATTTGCTGGCATATTGAGTGCAGTACTTCAACAGCATCATATTTTAGGATTTTATTTATTTTTTAAATAGTCTTTAAAATTTTTTCATTTATTTATGGCTGCACTGGGTCTTCATTGCTTTCTCCAGTTGTGGTGAGCGGGGGCTTATGATGGTGGCTTCTCTTGTTGCAGAGCACAACTTCTAGCTGTGCAGGCTCAGTAGTTGTCCTGCGACACGTGGGGTCTCCCTGGACCAGGGATTGAACCCGTGTGCCCTGCCTTTGCAGGCAGATTCTTAACCACTGGATCACCAGGGAAGTCCCCATCTTTTAGGATTTGAAATAGCCCAGCTGGAATTCCATCACCTCCACTGGATTTTTTTGTACTGATGTTTCCTAAGGCCCACTTGACTTCATATTCTAGGATCTCTGGCTCTAGGTGAGTGATCATACCATCGTGGTTATCCAGGTCATTCAGATCTTTTTTGTATAGTTCTTTTATGTATTCTTGCCACCACTTCTCAATATCTTCTGCTTCTGTTAGGTCCATACCGTTTCTGTCCTTTATTGTGCCCATCTTTGCAGGAAATGTTCCCTTGGTATCTCTAATTTTCTTGAAGAGATCTCTAGTCCCTCCCTACACACACATGCACACACATACAGCCTTCCTGTTCTATTGTTTTCCTCTATTTCTTTGCACTGTTCACTTAGGAAGGCTTTCTTATCTCTCCTTTCTGTTCTTTGGAACTCTGCAATCAGATGGGTGTATCTTTCCTTTTCTCCTTTGCCTTTGACTTCTCTTTTCTCAGCCATTTGTAAGGCCTTCTCAGACAACCATTTTGCCTTTTTGCATGTCTTTTTCTTGGTAATACTTTTGATCACTGCCTCCTATACAGTGTTACAAATCTCCGACCATAGTTCTTCAGGCACTCTATCAGATCTAATCCCGTGAGTCTATTTGTCACTTCCACTGTATAATCATAAGGGATTTGATTTAGGTTATACCTGAATGGCCTAGTGGTTTTCCCTACTTTCTTCAACTTAAGCCTGAATTTTACAATAAGAAGTTCATGGTCTGAGCTACAGTCACCTCCCAGTCTTGTTTTTGCTGACTGTATAGAGCGTCTCTATCTTCAGCTACAAAGAATATAATCAGTCTGATTTCAGTATTGACCATCTGATGATGTCCATGTGTAGAACTCTCTCTTGTGTTGTTGGAAGAGGTTGTTTGCTATGACCAGTGTATTCACTTGGCAAAACTCTGTTAGCCTTTGCCATGCTTCATTTTGTATTCCAAGGCCAAACTTGCCTGTTACTCCAGGTATCTCTTGACTTCCTACTTTTGCATTTCAGTCCCCTATGATGAAAAGGACATCTTTTTTGGTGTTAGTTCTAGAAGGTCTTGTAGGTCTTCATAGAAGCATTTGACTTCAGCTTCTTTGGCGTTAGTGGTTGGGGCATAGACTTGGGTTACTATAATGCCTGTAATGCAGGAGACCTGAGTTCAATCCCTGGGTTGGGAAGATCCCCTGGAGAAGGGAAAGGCTACCTACTCCAGTATTCTGGCCTAGAGAATTCCACGGACTGTATAGTCCATGGGGTCGCAAAGAGTCTGGCATGACTGAACAACTTTCACTTTTACTGTAATGTTGAATGATGCCATGGAAGCAAATCGAGATTATTCTTTGTTTTTGTGGCTGCACCCAAGTACTGCATTTGGGACTCTTTTGTTGACTATGAGGGCTATTCTATTTCTTCTAAGGGATTCTTGCCCACAGTAATAGTAATGGTCATCTGAATTAAATTCACCCGTTCCTGTCCATTTTAGTTCACTGATTCCTAAAATGTCAATGTTCACTTTTACCATCTCCTGCTTGATATTACACTACCTAAATGCTAAACAGTCTGAAAGGAAACCCTATTGGTCCCCAACACTAAAGGCCAATAAATTCACTCTGTTTACTCCAGTTTAAATTATATAAGGGGCTGGAAAATTACACTGAGATAATTTTCAGTTACTTGTTGAGCAACAGGCCAGTTAATCAAGATTGATGAAAGGGCATGAGTTCCATGGTTCAACTCCTTTTTGGAGATACCAGAGTCTTTTATATATAAATAGATAAAACGGACTGGGAAACAAAGACTTTATGATTCCTCTTGTAAAATCAAAAACTTGATTGAGTCCTATCCTAGTGAGAACTAAAGTTAAGGATATAAACGTTGATAGGATTGAGATAAAGCTTATATCAATTTGTCTATGGGGTTTATATAAGATGATTACAACTCTTTTTAAAAAGCTTTTTTATTTTTGATGCAAGTATAATTAAATTACAATGTGTTAATTATTGCTGTACAGCAAAGTGACTCAGATATATATGTATATACATATGGCATATTGAATGGAGTACTTTAACAGCATCATCTTTTAGACTTTTTTAATCATGGCTATTCTGACCAGTGTGAGATGGTACCTAACTGTAGTTTTTAATTTGCATTTCTCTAATAATTAATGATACTGAGCATTTTTTTCATATGCCTATTGACCATCCATATATCTTTTGAGAAATGTCTAGGTCTTCTGCCCATTTTTTGATAGGGTTGCTTTATTTTTGTTGTTATTTTGTTGTATGAGCTGTTTGTATATTTTGGAAATTAAGCCCTTATCAGTTACATCATTTGAAATATTTTATCAAGTCTGTAGCTTATCTTTTAGTTTATGGCTCCCTTTGCTATACAAAAGCTTATAAGTTTGTGTCCCATTTGTTTATTTCCACTTTTATTTCTTTTGCCTTGCAAGGCCTAAGAAAATGTTACTACGATTTATATCAGAGAAAGTTTTGCCTATGTTCTCTTCTATGAGTTTTATGATGTCATGTCATGTTTAAGTGTTTTAGCCATTTTGAGTTCTAGCTTCATTTTACATGTGGCTGTCCAACTTTCTCAGCACCACTTATTGAAGAGACTGTCTTTTCTCCCTTGTATGTTTTGCCTCCTTTGTTAAAAATTGACTATGGGTGTGTGGGTTTATTTCTGGGCTCTCTATTCTCTTTCACTGAAACATATGTCTGTTTTTATGCCAAGACCGTACTGTTTTGATTACTATAGTTTTGTGGTATTGTCTGAAGTCTGAGAGCGTGTGCTAGGTCCTTTATAAATTCCATATAAGTTTTATGATTATTTGTTCCAGTTCTGTGAAAAATGTCCCAGCCTATTATTCATTTTAATGCCTCCTTTTGGATGAATTAGCACATTTATCCAACATAACAACTAGGACTTAGTTCTAAAGTATAGTCCAAATAAAAGACAAAAGCCACAATGGCTTTTATGGCCTAGACTTGTTGTTGACTTACTGTCTCTTCTGCCATATTGTAATGGCCATACAGCCCACAGAATGCAGAAGGGGACCACAGAGGGGTGTGAATACCCAGAGGTGCAGATCACTGAAGGCCTCCTTCAAAGCTGGCTACCACAAATTATGAAAATAGTTGTTACTCTATGAATCTCCTGAAAGGAACTGGGGACTCCCAGAGGTCCACAGACCATACTGTGCAATCTTCTGACCTTGATAATATAAGCTCTCATCAGTCTACATGATTTATGCTGTTTTGAAGATGATTCTCAAATCTGTCTCTTTTGCAGTTTTACTTGAGTTTGTCAGAAGTCACTTTAAAAAGGAGTAAGCCAGAAAGGTCCAGAGACTCAGTCTACCCAGGATTTTACCTCTGATGATGTCAGAGTGAGGGGCCTGGAAGAACAGAGAAGTTGTTCTTTAGGACAGACCTCATACAGTGTCACATGGCCATTCATATCCTCATATCACATAGCCTCACATCAGGCTTTTAATATCTATGGGTTCATCTTAAATTTTGTTTAAATTATATTTATTTATTGGAACACCATGGCATGTGGGAGCTTCCTGCTCAGGGATCGAACCCATGTCCCTGCAGTGGAAGTGCTGTCTTAACCACTGGACCCCCAGGGAAGTCCCTACATTTTAAAATACTTTCTTTGTTCTAGATTTTTTTTTCTTTTGATGTGTACCATTTTTAGTCTTTATTGAATTTGGTACAATATTGCTTTTCTGTTTTATGTTTTGGTTTTTTGGCCATGAGGCATGTGGGATCTTAGGTCCCTGACAAAGGCTCAAACCCTCACCCCCTGCATTTGAAGGCAAAGTCATAACCACTGGACCACTTGAGAAGTCCCCTAAATCTCATTTTTTTGAAAGTGAAGTCGCTCAGTCATGTCCGACTCCCAACGACCCCATGGACTGCAGCCTACCAGGCTCCTCTGTCCATGGGATTTTCCAGGCAAGCGTACTGGAGTGGGGTGCCATTGCCTTCTCCTAAATTGAAGTATAGTTGATTTATAATGTTGTCCCAACATCTGCTGTACAGCAGTGACTCGGTTACATGCATATAGACTTTCTTTTTTAAAAATTCTTTTCCATTATGGTTTATCGTGGGATATTGAATATAGTTCCCTGTGTTATACAGTAGAACCTTGTTGTTTATCCATCCTATATAAATATTTTCAAACTGAACCACCTTCTTGGCTAATGCATTCCACAGATTACCTGTTACCAAGTAGTAACTTCTTCCATTTGTCCAAATCAGTCTCAGCTAAGTATCCCTGAGATAGGTTTGATTCCCTCATGCTAAGACTTGTCCAGTACACACTCACAACATGTCCAAAACACAACAGTTGTATATACCACATGCAACTCACCCAAACTCTTCATGACTATTGAGACATCCATCTTTGTTCTTTTTCAAAAGAACCAGTTTTTTAGTGTGTGATGCAGTTGTGCCACGTCCCCTTGGTCACATCAGCCCTCTCCTCTGGATGGCTATACTCCTATGCTCTGTCCTTCTTAAGACCTTGGCTGGCAGAGCTTCAGCACAGAGAGCCAGCCTTCAGCTACACTGAATTTTGGCCTAGGACAGGAACATGGTATCTCATTTCCTAAAGTTTGTCGCAACAATGCTTAAAGTCCACTTTGAACCATTAAGTTATCTATCTACCTGGCTTCTTGTAGCAGGACACTCCCTCCCCTGGCCTTTACCTGTCCTCTATTCCATGACATTCTGGTGGGCTTGCCAATCACACTGCCATCCCTTGAACCAAAGTGATGAATCCAAGAATGATAAACATCCAAGGCAGGCCCACCAGGATCTGGAATCGTTTTCAGGGAAGCCACAGAAAGCCCCATTTGCCTGGTCTAGAGTCAGAGAACTGCAAGAATGAGGCTGGAACTGCCTGCAGCCACTGTTCCTGTTACCACATTCAGAAGGTGAATATGTAGCCAGACACCACCAACAGAGCCAAGACGAAGACAAATACAGAGAAAGATTGAGCCTTTGGATTCACTCCTGCTGGAGGCTAGTTCCAGCTCCTTTTTTCCCAGTGCGGTGACTCAATACCGGCCCGTAGGTTAGTTTTCCACCACTTATCAATGAAAGGAGCCATCAGACAATTGACTCTTTGGGCCATATATTATCATAAGAAATTTGTTTCCTGAAGCAGCACATGTGGAGAGAAAATAACAGATGTGGTGAAGGTCTAGAAAGAGGACTGAGAAGCTGCCAGCTGTAAAATGCAGGCAAACCAAGGAGCTGTCTTTCATGGAAGCAGACAGTTGAGTGGTGGGGAAACACTCCCAAATTTGGTGGGATGAAAATCAATGCAGTTTTTTGAGATGGCAATATTTCTTTAACATTTGAAATGTTCCTGCTCTTTGAGCCAACAATTTGAAATCAATGCTGCATTGTTTGTTGTGGTAAAGCTGGCAACAGCCTCAAACTGTTACATCATTAATAGGGGATTGGTTAAGTAAATTGTGGAAATGTGTTCAAGTTCCATTGTTAATAGGGAAAAGAGCATATAAGACTGTGTTGAACATTTGCTTAGAGATGTGTTTTGTATGTGTATGTGCATACTAAGTCACTTCAGTCATCTCCAACTCTTTGTGATACCATGGACTCTAGCCCACCATGCTCCTCTGTCCATGGAATTCTCTAGGCAAGAATACTGGAGTTGGTTGCCATGCCCTCCTCCAGGGGATCATCCTGACCCAGGGATCGATATGTACAAAGCAAAGTTTGGAGGATCCTACATTGGATCTCTGTGGGGAGGTGACTTTAATTACAGAGAGCTTTCATTTTCTATGTGTGATGAGCCCAGAATACTGAAAAAGATTAATTTCTATTTTTGCTGCTGTTAGAAAGTGACATGTTGATGGTCTCCTGCTTACACAATTAATGTCAATATTCTGAGCTCTCTGGGCTAGAGGGGTTCATTTATCAATTCATTTGTTTGTTCAAAGGATTGAGTGACTGAGTGCCAGCTGGATAGATGCTCTTCTTGGTGCTGGGCATGTAATAGAGAAACAGAATCATCACCCTTGTGGACTTGTATACAATTGATTGTGAAAACAAAAAGCAGATGGTGATCAGTGTTTGGAGAAGCATAGAGGAAAACAATAGGGGAATAGAATGTTGGGGTGGAGACAGGAGGGTTCTATTGTATATCAAGTGGCCAGAGAAAGCCTCCCTGAGAAGGCAACACAAGGACCTAAAGGCATGAAGGAAGCCATGCAGCTCTGGGGGAAGTGTCTTTCAGGCCCAGGGGACAACATCTATAAGACACTAAAATTGAAGCATGCTTGATGAGATTGAAGCCAGAAGGACTTGTGTGGCTGGAAGGAACAATGAGAAAGTCAAAGGTAAGGAAGGGCAAGTCAGCGTCCACTGGACTCGAGGCCATTGCACCACTCTTGAGAGGAGCAGCCACCCGAGGGATCACACTGGTTGTTCTGTTCAGACTAAGAGGGGTCAGGGGTAGAAGCAGGGAGAGGACCAGCTGGAAAGTGATTGGATTGCAATGACCCAGGTGAGAAAATGGCTTGGACTATGGAGATAGAGCCAGACATCCTGGAATGTGAAGTCAAGAGGGCCTTAGAAAGCATCACTATGAACAAAGTTAGTGGAGGTGATGGAATTCCAGTTGAGCTATTTCAAATCCTGAAAGATGATGCTGTGAAAGTGCTGCACTCAATATGCCAACACATTTGGAAAACTCAGCAGTGGCCACAGGACTGGAAAAGGTCAGTTTTCATTCCAATCCCAAAGAAACGCAATGCCAAAGAATGCTCAAGCTACCACACAATTGCACTCATCTCACATGCTAGTAAAGTAATGCTTAAAATTCTCCAAGCCAGGCTTCAGCAATATGTGACCCGTGAACTTCCAGATGTTCAAGCTGGTTTTAGAAAAGGCAGAGGAACCAGAGATCAAGTTGCCAACATCTTCTGGATCATGGAAAAAGCAAGAGAGTTCCAGAAAAACATCGATTTCTGCTTTATTTACTATGCCAAAGCCTTTGACTGTGTGGATCACAAGAAACTGTGGAAAATTCTGAAAGGGATGGGAATACCAGACCAGCTGACCTGCCTCTTGAGAAACCTGCATGCAGGTCAGGAAGCAACAGTTAGAACTGGACATGGAACAACAGACTGGTTCCAAATAGGAAAAGGAGTACATCAAGGTATATTGTCACCCTGCTTATTTAACTTATATGCAGAGTACATTAGAAACGCTGGGCTGGAGGAAGCACAAGCTGGAATCAAGATTGCCTTGAGAAATATCAATAACCTCAGATATGCAGATGACACCCCTTATTGGCAGAAAGTGAGGAAGAACTAAAGAGCCTCTTGATGAAAGGGAAAGAGGAGAGTGAAAAAATTGGCTTAAAGCTCAACATTCAGAAAACTAAGATCACGGCATCCGGTCCCATCAGTTCATGGCAAATAGATGGGGAAACAGTGGACACAGTGGCTGACTTTATTTTTCTGGACTCCAAAATCACTGCAGATGGTGATTGCAGCCATGAAAGTAAAAGACACTTGCTCCTTGGAAGGAAAGTTATGACCAACCTAGACAGCATATTAAAAAGCAGAGACATTACTTTGTCAACAAAGGTCCATCTAGTCAAGGCTATGGTTTCCAGTGATCATGTATGGATGTAAGAGTTGGACTATAAAGAAGGCTGAGCACAAAGAATTGATGCTTTTGAGCTGTGGTGTTGCACAAGACTCTTGAGAATCCCTTGGACTGCAAGGAGATCCAACTAGTCCATCCTAAAGGAGATCAGTCCTGGGTGTTCATTGGAGGGCTGATGTTGAAGCTGAAACTCCAATACTTTGACCACCTAATGAGAAGAGGTGACTCACTTGAAAAGACCCTGATGCTGGGAAAGATTGAGGGCAGGAGGAGAAGGGGATGACAGAGGATGACATGATTGGATGGCATCACCGACTCGATGGACATGGGTTTGGGTGGACTCCGGGAGTTGGTGATAGACAGGGAGGCCTGGTGTGCTGCGGTTCATAGGGTCGCAAAGAGTCGGACACAACTGAGTGACTGAACTGAACTGATGATGGAGATAGAAGTGGTTAGTTTCTAAAGGTATTTCGAAGGTACGACTGATGGGTTTGCTGAACAGGTGGATGGCAGTAGTGCTTGTGACTCAGGGCTGTGTCGAGGCTGTCAGACCCCGGGAAGGCGACCCTTCTCCTCTTCTCCTCGGACTATTGGAAGCTTAAGCAGGGGAGATTCCAAGTCACTCCAAAGGGGTCAAGTACAAACGGGTGCTTTAAGCTGAAACTGCAGGAGGGTCGGTGTCAGGGAGGGTGGGAATTTGGAGGTTTCCTGTTATGGGACAGACCATAGTGTTGTAGCAACCTGCATACCGGCCTCTCCCCCCCAACCTGGCCCACTGAAGACGCCAGGGGCGGCTGGATGTCTAATGCTGCAGCCTCAACACACTTGGTTTGGGAGTGAACAGAAGGATGAACTGCATCTTCACCCACTGTAGCAAGAGAAGACTCAGGGCCAGATTTAACATGTTTAGAAAAACCAAGTGCTGTCTCATTATTGTCTGTCCCCATGTCTTGTGGAGTAAATCTAGACCTGTTATACATGTTATAATGGTCACTTGTGCGTTTAAAGACATGTGCATTACTCTTATAATCAGAACAAAATTTTATGAAGAATGGCAAAATGGTCAACATTAATCAATTCAGAGAGTATCATGGAGTTAGTTAGCCTCTTGAGAGTAGAATAAGTGTTGTCTTCAGAGGGGGTGTGAAAATGAAAGTTGCTCAGTCAGGTCTGACTCTTTGCAACCCCATGGACTATACAGTCCATGGAATTCTCCAGGCCAGAATACTGGAGTGGGTAGCCTTTCCCTTCTCCAGGGGATCTTCCCAACCCAGGGATCAAACCCAGGTCTCCTGCGTTGCAGGCAGATTCTTTACTGCCTTCGGCGGGGAAGCCAGGTGTCAGTGTGTACCTTTGAAGCAGTGAATATAAGCTTCATTTGAGAAACTTGAAAGGGAAGGGAAGAAACAATGAATGGTAAGAATATGCATATGCCACACAATTTTGAATGAAGTTTATTAAATAATATGTACAGCCAATGTAGTAATTCAACATCTATTTGTCAAATTGATCCACTGCATAAAGAAAAATAGATCGACAGAAAAATCTGTGTCTGCATGGTACATGCTCTTGGTGTGTAATTTAAATGGCAATACTTTAAATTAATTGGTTATATATAATGTCAGTTATTTTTCTTTCAGAATATGATCTTTTTTGTAGTAACCTAGCAATAGGACTTAATACTACTGCAGATAAATAGGACTGCTAAAAAAAAAAATCAAAAATGAAATAAGAAAAAAACACTATAACTGAGAAAAGAGTTACTTTCTCTCCCAGAAAGAATGATTATTTAAAATTATAACACTTTACAATGGTATTTTTGTGCTAAAAATCTGCAGGTACGTTTTTTTGGAATTCCTTCATTTAAATATGCAAAAAACTTCATGACTTCCTTATTATACCCCCCTCCCCTTCAGTTCAGATTTTTAAAATTATTTTTCTATACAAAGTAGGTACATGGGCTATACAAAGTTAAATATACATATTTACAGTCCCACTTCTTAAGCATGTGATTTTTTTCTCTTACTGATCCCAGAGAGACTGCAAAAGATAAGTAGTGTGGGGCTTGCTTTTACCCAGAAGCATGGCTAATCTATTAAAATGTGTTGCAGGGCATGCCGCCAGTTAGTTACACTTGCGATTAATAAACCTGTATAAATATCTCAGCATAAAAATAGGTATTTTGTATTACTAAATGTGTGAAGACAAAGGAGCAGTTGGAACCCTTTGTTCCTTGTTTTGTCATACGTAGGCAGCTGAAGTTTGATGCAGATTTTAACAGATGAGTTTATTAAAGATGGGCAAACTGGTGAGGCATACCTGGGATTCCCGAGATATACAAAGTCGGGAGGCTGGCGTCATATGCAAATGTGGCTTTACAAATTGGTTTATTTTCTAGCTGTATTTAAAGAGGTGTTCAAAACTAATAAGCTACTTAATAAGCACCCCCCTCAAAAAACAGATAAGGTTGTGTTATGGTTTGCATCTAAGAAAGACTAGGAAACACATTAGCCAATATAAGAATTACATTCCAAAACACGTGAAACGCTGCTGTGCAAAGTGTATGTGAGTATGCACAGGGTCTATATTCGAAGGGGGAGGACAGAAACAGAGCGCCCTTGGATGGTGAGGTGGACCTTCCAAAGCACTGAGTCTTACTTAAGGAATAGCAAGAAGTCCCTTTCTACACAGGGAGCTCATCCACCCTTACCCGCACGCCCCAGCCCCACCCTCCACCATTGGTTCCACAGCCTTTCCCCTTGGAATTAAGGCTCTGTGATCTGTTCTAGTTAAAAACCAATGTTTCTGGGAAGAAGTAACACATTCTTCTCATCTGTCATTTACACTTCAGTGTGAAGGAGTCAGTGGCAGTTGCTTTCCTGAGAGCAGGATTTGAAGGAGGGAGTGAGGGTCCTGTGGCTGTCTGAAGGGTGGCCAGCTGATACGAGGTTCTAAGATGAGTAGTGGAGACAGAAGCTGAGGCACTGAAGATGAACTTTGCCCACTTGGAAAGATTCCAGACTTTGGGACCTCAGGCCAATTCTGAGCTACCTGTGGAGAGCCAGGAGTCCTGTACACAACCCGACCAACCTGGAACTGCTCTCCTGTTTATGACCTCGAATGTGGATTTGTGGGGAGGATCAGAGTTGGAAGACCCTGGCAGCAGGTCTAAGTATTTCCAGCCACAAACTACCCTCGGACAAAGGTTCTTCCAGCATCCTAGTTGTTCAAAAGTGAGCTAATGGAGAGAGAAATATGACAATGCTTTCTAGGATCCCTACAGAGAAAATTCATCTCTTCCTCTCACACCCTTCTTAGCACATATCGCAGTCTCTCTTGATTCAGTATTTTTGTGTGTCTATCTCTCCAATCACCTCTGAGTTCCCAGCAGGCAAGAAAATGGGTCATTTCTATCTTTTTCTCTCCAAGGTATGTAACAGAGGTCGATAAACATCCTTGAATTGGATGAAGTTGTGACTGTACACCCCAGGCATCACAGAGGCCTCCCTCCTTGGCTCTGGCCCCTCTACAAGAGACAGGCCTCCTGAAGTAGCAGAATCACAGCCTCCAACGTAGGGCCGCTGCAGCTGCACCTTCTAAAGAGAAGCCTCACAGGGTGTGTTAGGATTCAGAACCCTGGATTCCTACATTCTGAGTGGTCCTTGGGCTCCTCGGGGGAGACATGGTGAAAATGGAGATGTGGTGAACCCTTTCTAAGGCCTGGAGCACGCCTTGCTTGTTGGTGGCCCCAGGCATCCAGTATACATCAGTGTGTATTACCTTGAGCTACTGAACACCATCCCTTGTTTTTCTAAGAATAAGCCTATCAACCCCCAACTGTCCTGGCCTAAAACAATCCAGAAAAGCAAGGGTAGAAATGGCATTCTGTAAATGACACTATGCTGCCCTGAAAGTGAATGCTTATACAAGCCAGTGATATGGAAGGAGCCATATGGCAGGGGACCTCAAGAGCTACAGGCTTCTTGCCTTAATCACCTGGAAATACAAATGGAACTACCTGCCTGACCACCCTGCTCCGGGGGCAAGCCTTGTGTGCTTTTCTGTCTGAACATCAGGGGTGTCAATGGTAACGCTGCATGCATGCTGAGTGCATGGGGTGCCTACTTTGACCTCTACTTCTCCACCTACCTCCAGTGGGGGACTTGGCCTTGGGTTGTTTGGGGTCTCTACCACTGTTTAGGGATTGCCTCGGTGGCCCCAACTGATCTGTAGCAATGTTAGGGGACCAGGAGGCTCCAAGGCAACTGGGGGAGTCTGTGTGGAGCCTTAGAGGATGGCTGGGGATCTGCCTGGTGCTCCGAGAGCACATGCAGGCTAAATGACCCTTTTGAGCCAAAGCTGGTCAAGCCTGAAGCAGCAAGAGGCAGTTCTGGCTTAACTGCTCTCTGGGACCATGCTGCCAGTCAGGTTACCCAAGTTGGGAAGAGGAGGGCAGGGCTGGCGTGGCTCCCAGAAGCAGCTAAGTAAATACTGACTTGCCTCATTCCTATTTTGCATGGTTCAGCCCTGTCCAATACACACAGTAAGCTTCGACGGGCTCAGGTTTTAAATACAACACTTCTCTGTCCTCTCTTTTGCTTCTTACTTTATCCACTGCATTAGTTTTCCTACTGACTCAACGTTTAAATAAAGAGACCAATTCATGAATTATGCTTCGTCCTCCAATAAAAATCATCTCTGTGGTTTTCAGTCTTCTTATAGATACAAAGGCTTTACATAGTTGCCTGGGAAAGTACCAAACTGCCTTGTCCTTCTTGAAGTACCTATTAAAAACAAAAAAACACAGACACAATGAGAAGACTGACTCAGAACTGAGTTCAGAGAGAGAGTCCTTGATAACAATCCCAAAGCTTGTAGAAGGGCATATGGTTTCCAAATCACTTTGTCCTATCTTATCTCGTTTAGGCTGCAGAATAGCTGGGTGATAAGCAAGACATTTAACACTCCCATTTTTTTCAGATGAGGAAGCCCAAACTCAGAGAGGCAGACTTTAAACCCAGGTCCTCAGACTCCCAGCCGATGGCTCTTCCAGTACTTCTCTTTTATGGAAGAATGAACACAGCTATCCAACACACCAAGGTTAGGGGGATTTAGACTTAGAAACCATGGCATTTCTGAAAGTCCTCTGGATATGACCACACAGTGAAAGGAAATTTCTCTCCTAAGCCCATGCCTAAGCCCCAAATTGACTCCATGTCTTTGCTACCAACCTTGTCCAGGATTCCAGAACATTGAGCTACCACAAAGCCCTTCCTGGACTGTTTCACGTCCAGAATTGCTGGGTCCCTAATCAAGCTCCTTCCCTTGGAATTTTTTTCAAGTAATCAACTTTTAAAAATTAATTTATTTGACTGCTCCAGGTCTTAGCTGCAGCATGCAGGATATAGTTCCTTAATGAGGGATCAAACCTGGGCCCCCTACATTGGTAGTGCAGAGTCTTAGAAACTGGACTTTCTCTAAAGCTGGAGGGTGGGGTGGCAGACAGCTGTTGCATCATCATTACTCTCATCAGCAGACAACATAATTTGATCATTGCATGCTTTCCCCAGTTGGCTTGGATAAGGCTTCAGAATCCTTTGAACACATTTCAAGCAGCCACTACCAGTGGGTTGGAGTTCTTGCACAAACTAAAATATCTAAAAGAATGTGTCAAAGCTGCTGCTGCTGTTAAGTCGCTTCAGTCGTGTCCTACTCTGTGCGACCCCATAGATGGCAGCCCACCAGGCTCCCCGTCCCTGGGATTCTAAGGCCATCTAAAACAGTTAGCTGAAGCCCCAGGGCAATGGTCAGGGAGGCTGCAGAGAACTGAGATGGTAAAGATTTTGAATCTGTGAAAAAGAGGACTATTTTTGTCTTACACGCTGTTTGTTGAAAGAACTTCAGTAAGAAAGTATTATTAAGCATCTATTTTGTTACAGAATCTCAAATTCTGATCTTTCTCCGCTCTATCCTATAAAGGTGACTCCTTTAATTCATCAGGTATTGCTTTGGTTAAAATTATTAGGAGCCTGGAGTAAATGAGGCCTTCAGACTCTCTACATATATGCTTGCACTTCATGGCAGAAATCTACATGCACATGTTCTTGTGTTGTTCCACAGGAGTTTTAAAAATTAAAATTTCCAAATGTAGGACAGACAGATGCACAATAGAAACAGAAACAGTGAATTCCTGGGCAGTCCGGTGGTTAGTATTTGGCTCTTTCATTGCTGGGGTCCAGGTTCAAGCCCTGGTCTGGGATCCCACAAGCTAGGCAGTGCCCCACCACCACTCCCCCAAACAATTTTCTGATGGTGGTATAGGAACTGAGACGGCTCTCCTTCTGTGCAGAGAACAGTGCTCTTTTTGTGACTCATCACTCCAGGTTTTTCCTTCAGTACACAACAGATAAGAAAAACACGATATCACTTACCAACAAACCACCCATCATCACATTTTTCCATGACATCAACAATATCTCCATCTCGGAGTTCCAATTCATCATCATTCTGTGGTATATAGCTATACAATGCTTGGTAGCTAAATCTGTAAATTCAAAAAAAAAAGATCAGTAAGTGACTCAAATGCTGATGGCATTAAATGAGTTTTAAAAACCTGTTTCAGTTAAATCAACATTTGGGTAGTGTTTCCTACTCATCAGTGGGGAAAAAAGTATTTTATTGGCTCTTTAATAACTTAGCATTGGGGGAGATCCATTCAACATGTGATAAGTAAATTAAGATTCAGAGGGATGGAGAATCTGAGAAGCAAGTCATGATTGGTGCTTTCATTTAGTTTCATCTGGTTGCTTTAGCCAAGCTTTTTTTATCTAGATGCTCCCCCTTGAAAGTTAATCAAGTTCTTAACACAAGATAACATGTGTAGATTGTCAGGGATAATCAGAAGTTACTTAGGTCCAGAGACAGACATTATATCCTAGTCACATACATTGGAGAGCATGAAGCAATTGTCATGTGTATATATATATAATTTTTTTAAAGTATATCCCAGTTACCACACTGTTTAGCAATACTACCTTGAGTTTCTTTACATGCCAACACATATTTTATTAATTGCTTTGAAATGTGGATGCCATTTTTCTAAAACTCCTGAAGGCATATCTATCCCAGTAACGGTCGGGGTTAAAATTTTCATTTACTTGCTAGTTGGCCTATGGCAATGTAGTCTGTGCTGTTCTGACAGGCTCTAGACAATGCTGGCAGAGAAGGCAATGGCAACCCACTCCAGTACTCTTGCCTGGAAAATCCCATAGACGGAGGAGCCTGGTAGGCTGCAGTCCATGGGGTTGCTAAGAAACATGATTGAGCGACTTCACTTTGACTTTTCACTTTCATGCATTGGAGAAGGAAATGGCAACCCACTCCAGTGTTCTTGCCTAGAGAATCCCAGGGACGGAGGAGCCTGGTAGGCTGCTGTCTATGGGGTCGCACAGAGTCAGACATGACTGAAGCGACTTAGCAGCAGCAGCAGCAGACAAAGCTGGACTACTTGTGAAATTGATACCTGCTCTGGCAACAAATAAAGCCTTGTTTTCATTTATTCTTTTGACAAATGCTTAAGAAGCACCTACTGGGACTTCCCTGGTGGCTCAGATGGTAAAGAATCCTCCTGCAATGCAGGTGGAAGAGATGTGGGTTCAATCCCCTGTAGGTCAGGAAGTTACCCTGTAGAAGGGAATGGCAACCCACTCCAGTCTTCTTGCCTGGAGAATTCCATGGACAGAGGAGCCTGGCGGGTTATGATCCATGGGGTTGCAAAGATTTGTACACAACTGAGCGACTATCACATTTCACTAAAAAACACCTACCAGTTCACAATTCTGTTTACTTGATACTTTGAAACATAACAGTAGCAGGCAAAACTTTCCGAATGAGCCAATCCTCTACCTCTCTCAGTGGATGTCAGTGAATCCCAGAGTGTGGGTGAGAGGGATTAGAAATAAGCGTTATCAGTTTCCAGAAACAAGAGGTTCGTTGTCCTCTGCTAGCAAGCCAAACTGCTAAGTCACAGCTGTGTCCAACTCTGTGCGACCCCATGGACGGCAGCCCACCAGGCTCCCCCATCCCTGGGATTCTCCAGGCAAGAACACTGGAGTGGGTTGCCATTTCCTTCTCCAAGCAAGCCAAAGGGGCAGTTTAATTTTCCATATTTATCCAGATATCGTGAGACTTTGGCAGATGGCTCTGTCTGCCAGAAGTAAGGTCTTCTAATGCGGAAGAAGTGGCACTGATGAACTTCCATTTGGTAACTGAATACATTTCGGTGTTTCTGTGTTTGCCTGCTGTCTCTTGCCCAAACTGGACTCCTGGCGGTGCCTCAGCCCCTTCACTGTTGTGGTGACTTCCTTGCCTGCCTCATCTCCGCGAGGTTAGTCCTGTCACCTGCCTCTCTGCTCTCATCCCAGACGGCGGAGACTGGCTGCACACAGTCCCATGACCCTGCTGCTTGGGTCCCTAGTGGGCTCTGATTTTGGACAGGCCTCATGCTAACAGGGACACAGTTCTATAGAGTCCTTCCCTCACTTCCTCTGCCAATTTTGGTGCCCAACTCTGAGCAGAACTTTAACTTTCCTCCCCTCCTGCCCCTGTTTCCATGTATAAGGAAGGGTTCCTGCTCCTGGCCAGGCTAAGCTCCCTCCCCTGGGCTGTTTCCTTGACTTACATCTTCTCTCTCATATCTTTGATTCTGTCAACTCCTCCTTAAGTGCTTGAGCCTCTGCATCCTGAAAATACCTCCCCTGTCCTGTGCTACTCCCTGACTCTCTAGCCCCCCATCCCCTAGCTCTTTCCACTCAGCATCACACTGACTCATCAGCCCTTTTCTAACAGAGCATCTGACTACACCCAACACTGTCACTGCAGAGATCACCAATGACTGTTCCAACTTGCCACCTAGATGACGTTTCTCATTTCTTACCCTCCTCGGCCTCTCTGAGGCAGGAGCACTCCTGACCACACCCTTGTTGCTCTGTTTAGTACCAATGAACACTCCTAAACCCTCACCTGTGTCTCTTGCTGCTCCTTCTCAGTCCCCTTTGCTGGCTGCTACTCTGTGGCCTTAAAGGCTGGTTCCCCAAGGATCCATCCTCAGTTCTCTTCTCCCTCCACCCCTGTCTCCTTGGGGAATCTTGTATACTTCCATGCACAAGGTGCCCAGTCTGTCCAAGCTCAGCCCCTCACCACTTTTTTGCTGTACTCATATCTCCAAACTACTATCTTTGTCCTTTGTCTCTGAAATCCACCCTCCATTCTATTGTCCAAGTTATCTCCCCAAAACGAAATCCAATCAGATACGTGGTCCACACATTTTTTGGGGCCATGCTGTGCAACCTGTGAGATCTTAGTTCCCTGACCAGGGATTGAACCCAGTGACCTGGCAGGAAAGCACCAAGTCCTGACCACTGGACAGCCAGGGAACTCCAAGTATGTTCCTTATTTTAAAATCCTTCATTGGCTCCTGAGTGGATATAGACTAACACCCAAATGTATTTCTATTGCATTCTGGCTTCTACAATCTGGTCCCAACCTGTCCCTTGAACTTCATCTCCATTTCCTCCCTGAACTGCATCCTGTGGCTACAGGGGTCTCTTGGTGTTCTCCAGACACAACACCTACCCTGGGTCTTTGTACATTTGGATTCCTCGGCTAGGAAGACTTTTACCTCTTTGCTCTAACTCTCAAATCCAACTTTCAATGTTTATTCCAAAACCTCATTCCCCTGTGGATGGAGTTTACTCCTTTGTGCATGGAATATAGGAGATACCCAATACTCTCCTTTTTTCATGAATGGATCAACCCTATTCATTCATCTCCAGTCAGGATTAACACTGCTTCCTCTGTATTCTCACAACACTAGGAATGAAACCAGTTAGCCCAGCTCCCCTTTGCCCTGTATGGCAGTTACACGTCCTTACTGCCTCTCCCCTCCCCGTAGAGGCCCCGACTGCCTTTATTTACCCCCCACCTGTTTTCACATTGGCTGTTGGGAAAAGCCTTACCTAGAAGCCCTCAGAGAAGCTGGGAGTGATGGGTTCATTTCCCCTAAATGGCTGCTCCCACAGCCAGTCAACGACCTACTTCCTAAGGCCAACAGACTACGGACAACGCAAGGACCGAGGTTCGCCACATGTACTTACAAATCCTGGGAGGTCTGACTCCTGTCTGGGGCGACTCTTCGCTGCTGGGCTTGAGGTTGCTGAGAAATGATTAAAGATGATTTATTGTCAGAAGGGGATACCTTGTGATGAAAGTCAAGGGGATGAGAAACAGTGCTGCAGTAATGAACAGATTTTTCGGCAATGTTTATGATCTCATTGCAGACTGCTTCCTGTGAGGTGGCCCCGAGATATCCAGAAACCCCCATAAAACAGTCAACATGGGGACAAAAAAAAAAAAAAAGAAAGAGAGGAAGAGATGTAACATTCCAGACGAAGCACATAAGTCCAAGGAAACAACAGAGTTGAAGATCCAGTTTAAAAAAAATAGATATTCCAGTAGTGGAGTGCAGGAGGGATCCAGGCGAAAGCATGGAAAAAACAGGTAAGATACAGAAGAATTTGGGATTTAGTATGAATATTAAATTAAAAAGGCAGCAGCATAAAGGCCTGTAATTAGTGAGTAACCGTTACAAATGGAGTAATTTCAGGACAGAGATGCAAGTATGTATCCCCAATCATGCACTAAATTATTAATCCCACATGTAGGCAGAGTAGAAACAGTCTCTAAATTCCTCTGCCTTTTTTTGAGAGGGGAGGGGGTAGCCTAGCATCGCTCTCTCTACTACAATAGCCATAAAATTCTTAAAAATAATGGCTCTGTGAGTCAACCAGTCTACTCCAGTCTAGATTCTAAAAATCAGTCAGAATTCTCTTTAGAAAAGCTACAGTCGTATTCAATAGGCATCTTACCACATAGCTCTTTTCAGATTCTGTGAGATCAGGTCCTGCTCTCAATGAATGATGAGAAGGCTGTGATCACCAAGCAAATTATAAGGGAGACATTTTAGCAGATGTCACATTGAAAAGGATTAAAAATAAAAGTGTGAGCAAATACACATACCACACCATCACACTCGATGACACCAGATACTCGTGGCCTATGGCCACCGAGTTTCCATGACAACACGGTGGGTGCAGAGGAGACAGTGCAATGTACAGAGTTAGAAGCAAGCATCCGGGCAATGAGATGGGCAGTTGGGAGCATGGCTGCAGTGAGGTGAAAATGAACAACACAGGGACTCCAGACTGGCAGGGAAGAGACACAGAAGGGCTGCCTTAAGGACAGTCATGTCCCTCTGTGAGCACGCACGCCGGTCCCCTCACTCTTAGTGGTAAGCATCTATGAAAGGACTGATGTACTGAAAGCCCGTTCCAGTTATTTTGTTGACAGGGAGCCTCCTCTGGCAAAGCAGGCTCATAAAACTATCAGGTATGCCATTTTCTTGTACTTGTAAAAACCAAACAAGAGAGTAACGATTTTGAAAAACCCCCTGGTAGTAGTACATGGTGTATCAAAAAAGGTTGTTCTCCCAGGAAAAACCTGCAAATGATACATTCCAGCTACGTATGAGATAGATGAGTTCCGATATCTCATAGAGTAGGGCTTGCTTACAGAAACAGGACCGTGTGTCCTGACACAGCAGTAGAAATGAAACCATCACTCTTCACTCACCAGCTCTGGTGCCACATGATGACATGAAAATAAGGTGCAATCTGGCCAAGCAGACCTGTCTTTTAAGTAACAATCCTATATAGAGCTGGCCAGCCCTTTACTGGAAGAGTGTTGGGAATTATTTACCCCAGAGAGGATTCAATTCCAACTCTTAAGAAGTCTCCCTAATTGAACATTTGAAGAGCCGTCTTTGGAGAAACCCTCCAGGTTATATGCAATAATACTAATGAGCCACAGCAACTCCAGGGCCTTCTAGAAGAGCATTCAGATCTTTAGTGTGTGACCATTTGTTTCCCAGGAAGGCCCAGAGACACTGAGGACTTTCCCTGAGCTCATCCAGCAAGTTAGCGGAAGCCCTTTCTCCTGGATTCATCTACTATCTCGTTGGACCTTCTCTTTCGTCCTTGAACCATTTCCCACATTATTAATTGCCTCCACTGACATTATATTCAGTGAGTCCCACAGAAACCCTGGAGACTGGCAAGACAGGGTTATCATCCCATTTTCTTTTAAATCCTAAGAAGCTGATGCTCAGAGGGGCTTAGCGCATTCCCCAATGTCACACAGCCTGCAAGAGCTAACACTGTTCCACCACACCATCCCTTCCCATTCCCCTCTGCTGTAAATGTCCCATCCACCTGCATCCCCTGTGGGGCCAGCTTCCATTCCAGACATTGCTTCCATACTCTTGTTCTTTGAAAAACTGCTTCAAGTTCTCCAAACCCCTCCAAACCTCAGTCCCTTAAACCAGCCTCCCTGGTTTCTGGCAGGATTAAGAGAAGAGATAGAACTCAATTAAAAAGAGAACTGCAAGGGGTTTGCTCCTTAGAAGATGTCTCAGAACCTGCAGGCCTTTGCCAGATGACTGGGAGCTGACCTCACTGCCCATCCAGCCTCTGGATCAAGGCTTCTGCGTAACAAAATAATGACACTCCCAAGCATCTAATATGTGAGATTCCATGTGGCATCCCCGAGCGGGTGATCTCTACAGGCAGATTTTGACTTGACAGAAGGGAAAACTTTCAAACGTGAGAGCTGTCCAAGAGAAAGGGCTGCCTTGAGAGGAAGCGGTTGTTGGTCCCAGCAGCTGTTCAAGCTGAGGTTGTGTTGACAACTGCCACAGGGGAAAGTGTAGAGCGCTGCTGCCCACATGCTGATGTGCGTCAGAGTCACCTGGGTCCTGTTAAAATACAGATTCTGGTCTGACATGTCTGGGGTGTTCATTTCTATGTGGGGATGCCCATATTGCTGGTCCACAGACCAACTTTCGGGAGCAAGGCTCTGGAGCATTTCATTTGTCTAACACTGAGCTAAAACTGGTTGGTCTGGATCACACCTCATGAAAATAAAAGTTCTCATAAAAAAAAATTTCCAAACTCCAGCTGGTGGCCTACCAACCTCAGGTCAAATGTAGTACAGTCTACTGACATGACCTCCAGTTTACCAGGTCACAGCCAAACCAGAGGATAATCATCCCTGCAGCCTTCACATCTGGACACACTTAACATCTAGTACAAACTTAACTCCTCCCTTAGAGGTGACGCGTTCCCTACTTAATGTCTGTGGAATAAATGAAGGAAGAAGGTGAGGTAAATATTTATGCTGTTAGCTAAGATTCAGTTTTTCCCTATTTGAAATGCATTCCTTAGATTTAAACCAAACATCTCATAGAGCTGAAATGTAAACCAGTTTTTTGAGGGGGATGAGTGGGTATGGCATGTGGATCCTTGTTGGAGATGGAAACCACGGATATCCACCATAGGGACTTCCCCTTCATTTTGAAGGCTGTTGACTTTCAGACTTTTTTTTTTCCTCTCTAGATGTATGTCTTTTTCTCTCCCTGGTCCCGTTTTCTAACCATCTGCAGCTTTATATATCTCTTCCTTTGACACTATGCTACCTGGTAGCCAGTAGCCTCACATATCTATTCAACACTGAGACGGGGCCAGTAAGAAACGTGCTGTAGTGTAAAATTATTTACACTTTTTACAAAAGTATTTTTTACAACATTATTTCAAAACTTAGTATAAAGAATTTAAAATATCTCAACAATTATCCTGATTATATATTAAAATGATACTATTTTAGATATGTTGGGTCAATAAGTCAAATATACTACTAAAATTAATTTCACTCACTCCATTTTACTACCAGAAAATTTTAAATTACATACATGACTTATGTTATATTCCTGCTGGCCAGTGCTGCTCTAAACCCTCCCTGGGTCGCAGTGTACACCCTTCTTTAAGCCCAAAAGCAGACAAAGTTCTAATCACGATCTCAGCCAGGGTTAGGGATAAAAGGACTATTATCTCATGCTAAGGACATTTCAGACTCCTGGAAATACATCCCAGTTTTTCACATGTTTAGAAAAAGAACCACCAACCCCTCCACCCCAGCACACCCTGCATAGCCCCATCAACAGTAAGCAGGTGATAGCTACTGATCCAGAAACTGCTTTTCTTCCATATTTGCGCAGACACACACAAGTTGGCCCTCTTGGCCTGGAGCTTGTGCCTCATTCTTCCGAGAGAGCCACCTTGTGTGTGTCCCTGCGGCCCTTCCACCTCCAGTTCACAGCGAGCAGTCCCTCAGAAACCCGACGCTGGTCTCTGGGGGCTGTTAATCCCCCTGGATCCACAAAAAAACACTTGGTGCTCCTATCAGTTACTAAGCGTTCTCTTCCAGCTCTGGGTGTTTGCCAAAGCCTTGAAGCCCAAAATAAAATGTCCATAGGCTGGAGGCCAGCAGGAAGTCCTGGAGCTGTGGGCAGGACAGAGAAGCCCTACCTCCACATGGCCTGGAGCCCTTCTAGGAGTGTCACGAGTCTCAGAGACAGTGAGCCGCTCCAAACTGTCTCCTTTCCTCAGACCCTAACTCTCTGGTGACTAACGCTGGCCTCCCAGGGGACACTGGGCTGGAAGGGAGGGTTCCAGGACAGACTGTCACACTAATTCATTGTCGCTTGAGCAAAATGCTTAACTTCTTTGGATTTCAAGTTCTCAGTAAAATAAGAGGCTTGGGCATGATTTACATAAATATCCTCTTTGGCTCTGAAGTTCTCATGTAGTCATTAGTGTGCATGCATCCCATGAACTGAGAACAAAGACTGGGCCGGGCTGACCTGGTTTAGGAGGAGCAGCACTTCCTCACTGCTCACTGGAGACGGGGTGGAGGGCGGCTCTGACTGCAGCCTCCAGGGTGTCCAGAGGGTTCCCTTCTGGCTTTGTGGGAGGTGAGGGGCTGCCCTGATGGCAGAGAAAGAGCCATAGCTCCTGGAGGACCACAGGCAGACTCTGCCAGAGGAGGCAGGAGACCTCAATGATTCAGGCTCCTGGCTCTAGGAAACCTCAGCAGGTCTGCAGAATAGTCTGCCTCCCCTGAGCCCTTCTCTTGGGTGTACTGAGAAAAAGAACCCAGCTTACAAACAAAACAAATGATAACCAATCAGTTCAACTGCTTACCACCTAGACTCGATCTCCTTGCAGATCAGTCCACAGACAAGCTTTGATGTAATTTGAACCTGATGATAGCACTAAACTTACATGCTTAACCTTCTCATATAGCCTGTGGTGGGGTCTGTTTCTTTCCTAAAACAAGGAGACAATGGATGCCAAATGTGTATCCAAGTATGGAGACACCAAAACTTTCCAAGAGAATGCCTTTGTACTCGAGGCGAGAGAAGAAGAAGAAGCACTAATTTACAGGGTGCAAATTCTAAATTTTCTAAACTCTAGATTTGTGTGAGTAATCCAGCAAATCCTTAAGGAAATCAACCCTGAATATTCATTGGAAGAACTGATGCTAAAGCTGAAGCTCCAATACTTTGGTCACCTGATGTGAAGAGCCAATTCATTGGAAAAAACCCTGATGCTGGAAAAGACTGAAGGCAAGAGGAGAAGGGGGCAACAGAGGATGAGATGGCTGGATGGCATCACTGACTCAATGGATATAAGTTAGAGCAAACTCCAGGAGACAGTAAAGGACAGGGAAGCCTGGCATGCTGCAGTGCACGGGGTCTCAGAGCCAGACACGACTGAGCAACTGAACGACGACAACAACAGTCCAGTAAAAGGATTCTTCCATCTTCTACTTTCTTCTCTCCTCCAACCCCATCTTCCTCTCTTAGGTGAAATGGAGTAAGGAGGATAAACTACTTTTCTTTTCCCTGGTACCTCGATATCACAGAACAATGTTTAATGAGTCCCAATTACATGCTCTGTGCTAGGTGCATTCAGCTCCAGAAAACCTCATTTAACTAAAAAAATGAACTCCTCATAATAACTCAATAAAGTGGTCAATATTTACCTCATCTTATAAAACTAAGACCCAGTGTGTCTGAATTGGGAAGTGAAGAGCCAGAATTTGGACCCCCGTCTCTCTGACTCCAGGTCCCATGCCTCCCATCACGCTTGACCTGCCAGGCTGTGCTCTGCCGGAGGGAGATATCCGAATAGCTGGATGGACGTGCTGATCAAGAGGCCACCTTAGCTCACCCCATGCTCTGCAGCTGGCATGAGCTGGGTTTCTACTGAAATCCTCCATTTCTCTCCTAACACCTCTTTTAGGGGTGGATATTGAAACTTCAGGTCTTAGTTCCCTGGGCCTTGACTGTTGAGCGTATACATACCTGCTGGTGGTTTTTCTAAGAACTGCAACCAGCGTCTCTCCCCACCCTGTACATTGTTGAACACTGTGTATATTTAGAGATTTCCCTTCTCAGTGAGTCAAAGGAAAATGTTTCCCCTTATTAGGTAGGTGTTTTAACATTTAAATTTCCTTTTCATTCTTGTAAGTTGTATCACGTGCTTTCCCTTTTATTTCTGATTTCTATGCTCAAGGCAGGTCTACACCTTTTTTCTTATCTTAGTTCTGGGAACTCACCTAGTTTCCATGTGGTAAGGGCTATTCCCTCTGAGTTCACCAAAGCTCAAATTTTCTGTCCTGTTTCCCTTCCCGCTCTCCTTTCTCTAAGGCTGTAGTGTTGTTCTTGTGCTTCTCAGAAGCTTTGAGGACACAGAGCTTTCCTGAATACTTTTATTTAAAGATTATTCCCCCAGATTATACTGTTATAATTATGCAAAATTGTGTGTGTGCCACCCTCTTTTCCAAACCCCTGGCCTAGACTCAGATAACCTCAGATTCTCAAAAGTTTTGTGATCCAGAAAATGTTACAAGTCACTGGAGTGACTTTAAAGATTCTTTTAAAGTCAAAAATTCTATGAGGCTCTCTTACACCAGTTATAGAAGCTCCTAACAACCAAGTCTGGAGGCTAGTCAGCGAACAGTACTTCTCTCTTGGGGAAGGCTCAGAAAATATTGATGAATGCTGGAGAATCCCAAGACCATCTTCCCCTTCACTTTCTTGACCAATTATCCTAAATCTTCCTAGCCAAAATTATGCTCAACAAAACCCAAGAACTTGGTTGATAATTCCAAACTCTTGGGCATTTTGTATATGTTTGTCCAATTAGTTGTCCCTCAAAAAACAAAGGGAAACACTTATTTTTCCACTATGAAGGTGCACAGGTCTATTATAAACCCCCTTCCTTAAAATTTTGTATTTTTTCTTCTCTTTCCTTGTAACTGAAATGCACACAGGATTTTTAGTTAATCAGAGACTATCAAAACTAACAAGAAGTCAGCTTTGTCTGGATCTTTTGTCTATGGATGCTGAAGCCAAAGAAGGGAAGTGACTCACCCAGAGACACACAGCAGGCTCATGGCAAGGCAGGACATAGAGCCCAGGAACCCTAAATTTGAATGCAGCACTCTTCCCACCAATCCTGGCTTCCCCTAAACACCCCTTGCCCCTCATTCACTCCCTTCTGCTGTTTAGAGAACTCCTAGCTAAAAACATGCGCAACTGACCCAATGTCACATCAGCTTGGGAGTCTAAAAGGAGTGAAAAGTCAAACCCTTTCACAAGGAAGTGCTCACACATCTGCAAGGTTGGGGGTCGTGGGATGGGCTGGACAGGTGACTCAGGAGAAAGAAAGCAGCAGAACAGGGACTAGCACCAAGTAGGGAATGCAGATGACCAGTTAGCAAGGGTCACAGGACCTGTGGAGGATGACCAGCCACTCTGTGAGGAGGTGCTGACCAGTATCCATATGTGCACCAACCAGCGCTCCAAGCTTTGCTCACAGCCCCTTCTACCCACTGGCAGACACAGAAGCCCCACCGAAACCAGAACTCACCTGCCCTTTCACATTCTTGCCCCTGGGGCTTAGCTAGGCTATTTGCTTGCTTCGAATGCTGCCCTCCTGCTGTTCACCTATCATAAAACTCCCAGTTCCTTAAGCTCCAAATCAAAAGTCACTTTTCTTTTGAAATCTATCCACCTCACCCCACACCAACCCCCCTTGCTTATTCTCATCTTGAACTCCCCAAGGAAACTGTTTGTGACCCTTCTTCCTGGTCTACCTTATCCTTATTCTTGTGAACATGTCTTATCCCCCAGTAAAGATCTACGCTCCTTTAGCTGGGGTCACTCATATTGTATCTTTGCTTTTACTCAACAAATACTTGTTGAGCACCTTCCTCGTATCAGGTGTCCTGGTCCCTTGTGCTCTGAGGGTGACAGATAAAGGGACAAATACAATAGAGTTGATAAGTGCCCCTTAGATCAGGTGCTGGGGGCTGTGAAAGCACAAAGTCCGGCACTTAATCTAGTCTTACAGGGGGAGGGGAAAGTTGGCAGGAAAGGCTTCCGGGAAGGAATGGAGAAGTAAAGGACGGTGGAAATTTTCCAGGTGCACAAGCAGGGGAGACTTGGGAGGGTGAGGCTGGCTTAGCTGTCAAAACAGCCAGTTCCATGAGGCCTTCTAAGCCCAGGAAGGAGGAGAGACTTTCCTGAGAGCAGGGGGGCCCCTGACAATGCTCACCCCTCTCTGCCTCCTGCAGCACTTCGCACAGTGCCTGGAACATTCTAGACACTCAAATAGAAGAGGAAATGGTCAAAACACTTTCGAGTGTCTTTTCTTGCTCTCTGGTTAGATTCCTTTCGCTTATAGATCAGAATATCTACCTAGGCTCCCAACACTGGTAACAAAGTTGAATTATTGGTTCAGCTTCTCACCCCCAGCAAGGACAAGAGCAGTTGACAGTTTTTCTGATAATACAAGCAGGTCTGGAATGCATTTGTTCAAGTGACACAGAGTGATGTCACTGGGTCACCAGAGAATACCTGTCATTCAAGCCCTTCCCATCTTGTGCTCTGTCAGCACAAGAGGGCCTCAAGAGAGGCAGAAAGCTTCCTTGGAAGGACCTCATTTCCCAAGCTGACTTCCAGGTCCCAGTCCTAGGAGGGGAAGGTGAAGGAGCTGGTGAGGGAGTGGGTGGGCAGCAGCCGTTTTCACATAACCCCCCAGCTCTCAACATGGAGCAAGGCCAGGGCCCAGCTTTTTGCTGGGAGAGCAGGAAGGAGGGGATGGGAAGGGGTGCACCTGGGGTCTGGTGGCCCATCAGGAAACAGTTTTCAACAAGTTTGGCTTTCTGTATTGCCAGCACGCCGCCCTCTCCTAGTTAGGAAGTGGGAAGTGTCCACCCCCAGCCTCTTCCAAGCACCGTGTGCACTTCCTGTCCATACTGGGTCCTGGCGTTGGGCCGCAATGACTCACCGCCAACCATGAGGAGGTCTCCAGGCCCCAAGGGCTGACTTAGAACCTTTCCAGAACTGTTCCTGTGTTGAGACATTGACTTCTTTTCCATCAGTCACTTCACCGCCTCACTCTTTCCTTGACAGGACACACCCTTCTCTCCTCACAGAACATGCCTTCCAGGAACACCTGCCCAGGCAAAGCCTTCCCCAGGTATTTCCTCAGCACTGGCCTCAGAGCTGGAGCAACATCCCGCTTCAGGGAGCCTTCCGGCCTGCCAGGCACCACACCTACCTCCTTTAATCCTTACACTGTCCTGTGAGTGAGAGACAAATTCCACTCCTACTTTGGATAGGAGAAAGCCGGTGGGGAGGTAGAGCCTGACTACTGACCATTATCACACGCTGTCCTTCCCCACAGCAATGATGCCCCACTCCCCATCATCAGGCTGGGGCCACAGGTGGGGCCAAATCTGTGCTTCAGGCCGCAGGCTCCTGCAGCCTCCAGGCAAACCTCTGCAGCTGTGTGTGCCAGTCTTCCTGAAGCACAGGGCTCCTCTAAGGCAGAATGGGAAACCCTGTATCCTGCCCAGAGGTAGGTATACCCTCAAATGAGTATCTGTTGAGTAAATGACACTTTAAAGGGAAACTGAGATTAAACATCATCATCTACCATGGGCATTGTGCACAGTAGATAATAAATGGCTTGGAGACATCTTCAAGAATTCCATCTGGTTCAAAAGACATTCTAGAATGTTCTCAGCTCCAGAAGCTCCAAGGTGGAGAGCTTCCATTTATAAAGTGCTGATGTGTTCCATTCCCAGCCCCTATGCTTAGCACTTAACATGCATCAATTCGTGAAATCCTCGCAACCTGACTGTGAGGTAGTTGTTATCTCCATTTTACAGATGAGGAAATTGAGGCTGAGAAGGGGAAAGTAACTCAATTCCAAATCACTAGAGGGTAGAGGAGAGCAGGCATTCAGACTCGGCTACTTTGGAGAAGCTGCCCAAAGGCTCTGAATTCCGGGGTATTAAACAGCATAGCCAGTATTAGAGCCATGATCTAATTGCCACGTTCACCTCCCCGCCACCTGCCCCCAATTTTTAAGCCCTCAAAACATCCTAGGGCCACCTCAGTCCAGACCCCAAAATCTTTGTAGTTGTCCCAGACAGAAAATGGGACAGTTGCCTAAAAACCTGGCCTGTCCTTCAAGGATCCCAGCACTGGGTTGATCCCCCCAAAACCAAAACGTATGTGCCCATCAGTGAGCAGCTCAGCTCCCACACAAACACAGGACAGGACGGAGACCCAGCGGGGCTAAGCGCTGGCAGGCAGAGCGCCAGGGGTTATGGAAACACAGCGCAGCACACACAAAACCAAACCACACGGAGCCAAACTGAAGCCTGGTGTTCTCAGCTGTGTTAGAGCAAACCGAGGGTCCTCTCCCAGGCGCAACTGTGCCAGGAGGAAGGCCTGCCTTCTTGCGGGTTTTCGCACCAGGCCAGGAGGTACCCAACAGTGTGGCTTACTTTGGAATCACTTCGAGAGGCCAGAATACAGACTGTCCCTGGCCTCCAGCTGTTCCAGCCCTGACAACCTAATGGATGACCCCTCCATTCCCTCCTGGGTCATATTTTTGTTTCCAAACAAGCAAATGGGTCCTGTGGGCATCCACTCGGCTGTGGGTGAGGCCGCCCCGCTGCCCAAGATGCCTGGGCACACACGGTCATGCTGCAGGCCTACCTGGCTCGCACCCATCCGAGCGGCTGGCTCACCACCTCTCTGCAGCTCTGAGCGCTCAGCCTCCCTTCCCGAGAAAGGGCCCCCCAGGGGCTGCTGGCGGGGCCGGCTCTCCTCTGGGGTGTGGAGCTCTGTGAGTCTCTGTTCGGTGCTCAGGCACCTGACCACGTCTGACGGCCTCAAGCAGCTCTTCTTAGAGATGGCGGGTCCACCTGGGCATCTCTCACCCGCCTCCCTCTCTGCTTTCCTCTCACGCGCTCCATTTCCATCTCGCCATGGCTGCCGCTTACCCTGGCTGCTAAAGGCATCACTAAGCTCCGAGATGACCCTGTCAGATCGCCCAAGCCACGGCTGGGAGAAGCTATCCTGGAGGACCCCCGGAGGTGGCACATAGGTACCACTGTCTCCATTGACGTGGAAGGAGGCCTGGGCCCCGGGCGCTGGGGAGTGGGCTTTGTGCGGAGGTGGCAGGGCCAGCGGGGAGACCGCTGAATGTGGAGTGGACAGGTCCGACCAGCCCGAATGGGGAAGGTTGAGGGGCAGCGAAGAGCCGGGCCTTGCGAACAAGGCCAAGGGGTCACTGCTGTAGATAGAAGCCTCGGGCAGAGGAGGCAAGGGTGGCGTCAGGGCCAGAGGACGCCTGCTCGGGACCCCTACAGTCAGCGAGATCCACTCAGAGGTGACAGCGTGCATCTCCGGGGACAGGGCTCGGCGAGGGTGGGGCAGAGATGAGGGGGCCGGCATGAGGAGCTTGCTGTGACTGGGAAACTTCAAAAGAGAAGGAGAGAGAAGAAAACAAAAGAAGTAAAAGGCACAAGTGTCAGCACAGAGAATAAAGGAGGAAAATAATCACACGGGATGTCCGGAGAGGAACGAAACGGAGAGGATGAGCAGGGCACGCTGGTGTCCAGAAAGGAAATCATCTGGTCGGGCTGGGAGAGAATCTGGATGTGGATGTGGGTGCGTGCGTGTGGATGCATGGGTGTGTGCAGGCGGGGGAGAATGGAGAAGCAGGTGGCATGGAGACGGGAGAAAGGGTCCCCTCAGGACAGGAACAGATGCTGCCGGCTGGTCTGCAGAATCAGATTTAAAGGGACACAGTGGGCGCTCCCCACCCCCACCCCATCTGACTGCCTCTGCAATGAAGCCTGACCCAGAGCCACGAGGAGAGAAAGGTGGCCTGGCTGAACCACTATGTCGTACACCACGATGAATATAGCAGTGTACGTCAACTATACTTGAGTAAAGAGAGTTTAAAACGGTCTGCCACCGCTCTGGCCCTTCTTGGGCATTTATTCTCTCTAGGGGCTCAGTGAAGAGCCTTCCAGAGAGGTGCAGGAGCAGTGTAGCCATCTTGTTTCACAGTTGCACTTGGCTACAGTCAAGCGTAAAATCTAGCTGTGTTCCTCATGCTGGGACCAAGCAGAGTGCCCTATGCCCCACTCACACTCTCTCCCTGCGACATCACGGGATCTAGATCTCACCGTGCAAAGAATCCTTAGGTCAGCCTGTCTCATGCTTTCAGCCAAGAACCATCTCCTGGGGTCAGCAATGGCAAGTGAGAGAGGAGGATGAGAGAAAAGAGGCCCCCTCCAAGTGTCATCCTGGGCCCCCGGGTCCTGCTCTTGTTCCCCTGACCATCCTCCCTGTAACTTACCACTTACGGTCAGTCTTTCACAGAAGTCACCCCACTGTGCCTCTCCTGAACCCAAGGTTTGGTTTTTTTCCTTGGCTTTGGGACAGTGGGGATGGGTTTGGAATAATTTATAGTTTAGAATAAGTTTGTTCATAATTAATGTTTAGGAAGCAAAGACCATATTATGCTTATAAATCTACTTTCTTTCAGCCCAGTATAGACAGAGATGCTGTAAATTCCTTTTGCAACCCGGTTCTTGACTGCAAAGAACACTCTGAATCTGGTCTATGTGTCTGAGGATGAGGATGTGAAATTCTTTCAGTCTTTGTGTTCTGCAGGCCAATCTTGACCAGTAAGATGACTAAGAGAACCATACTGGCCACGGTATGTATGGGACAGTGGTGGTACCCAGACAACCAGCTTCAGTCAACATGGGATGCTGCCAGAACAGAGTTTTGGACCATCTGATAATGACTGTTATTTCTCTCCCTAATCATCTTGTCCCCAGAGCAATCACCTTAAGTGCTTCCTTTTCCCTCAGATAATATTTCTCCCAGCAAATTCTTGAAAAACGCCATTTGTACACATGAAAACAAACCCTGGGATGCATACTCTCTGCACTGCTGCAGACCCACCCCAGAGGGGCTGTGTGCCATTAGCACTTAGATTTGTCGTGCTGAGTGTGAAAACCAGTGACGAGAAGCTTAGGTACCTGAGGGCTTGCAGTGGCGCTGCGACTTGGGGAGGAGGAGAAAGGCAGGTCGATGTAATCTGTGGGGTTTTTCACCAGTGGCCTTTTGATCACATCCACATAGGTGATGGGGAAGATGCCTTGCCGGGACGTGCCTGGGATCCTCCCTTCGTACCAGTTCTCGTCCACCTGTCGAAGCAGCGTGATCCTCTCGCCCTGCAAGACACAGTGAGGCAGTGGTCCTTACCTGAGCAGACCTCAGCACGTCTGAGGTCCCTGCCTGCACCCTGTGCTCTCCTGCATTACTTCTCACGTTCTTTGATCAGAAAAACCTTCCGTGCTCATCCTGGATGAAATTAATCACCACTGAGATGGAGATGGTAACAGCAGTTAGAACTGCTGGGAGTCTGTTAAGCTTGGTCTTTACGTATTTCGCTAAAGAAAGTCAGACTCATTCCCCCAAGCTAACAGGAAAATGTAATGTCTCTTTTTTTTTTTTTTTTTTGGCTGCATCACAAAGCTTGTAGAATCATAGTTCCTGAATGGAGACTGAACGTAGACCCTTGGCAGTGGGAGCATCGTCCTAACCACTGGACCACCAGGGAATTCCCCAAATCTAGTGATTTTGACTCGCTTAATGCAAAACAGATATCCAGTCTTCTTCTTTAAGGTAAAGGTTTTGGGGATTCTTTTTCTTTTTTAATATAATTGTATTTTTCCTGTATCATTATAGGAAAAATAAACGTAGGCAGAAAATAATCACTACCCATAATATTATCACTTGAGGGTCACCACTGGTAATATTTTGGTACAGATAATTCCATGTGCATTAGACTTGCATATATTTTTTCTTATAAAAACAATATACACTGTATTCCCTTTTGTAATTTGCTTTTTTGGTACTGAATAACATACAGTACACATCCTTCTTTATCAAGAAATATAATTCTGTTTTTCCTAGCGGTGCACAGCTTAATGGCCCACTGCAGGCGATCTACTGTACATACATATAATGGTTTAAATATTGGTCTCCTGATGTAGGGCAACTAGGTTGCTTCCACTGTTCTCCTTTCTATAACATGGTTCATCTTTTTTCAAGGCATAGCCTCACTTCCCTTAACCCTCAGTAAAATTCTTAACTTTAGTACCTTCAGCCAGCCAGAGAATTGTGACATATACAGAGTTTCTGAATTCCTAGGAAGAACAGTGTCTCTGCCTGGCTTAGTTGTGTTCAAAATAAGTACAAGCACCTTGAAGGCAATGATAACATTGTCATCTCCTGCTCACCGAGGGCCAACTAGGTGCCACGTGTCACACTGAGGTCTTCCCTGAGGCTGCTTCATTTAATCTGCCCATGGCGGCTCAGGGAGAGGGCCATTTATCTTCACTTTATATAGGAGGAAATCACAGCTCTGAAAAATTATTTAACTCCCCAAAAGCTGCATGCCTGATAAACCTATGACTCTTGGCTTCAAAGTTTTTCAGACTTCTGGTATCCTAGGACGTCCCCTTCTCCACATTAATGCTGTATAACCTAGTTGCCAACACAGCACTTCTCACATTACTAGGTGCTCAATAAACACTGAATACAGCTTATAAAAGAGGTGGGTCTATGAATTCAGAAATACTACCTTTCATCGGTAAATTCAATGTATGGTCTGTTCTTTAATACTTCACTGTAGAAATCCCCCAGTTGTCTTCAGTGCAACTCTTCATGGGGCACAGCTCTTGGGTGTGCAACAGCCCTGCCAGACTGGCTGGCACTGCAATACCCCATCCCCACGATGACAGCGCCCCCCAAGTGGGGGGTCCCCTGGTGCAGTATGAGAGGGCAGCTTACCTTTCTGAAGGACATCTCTACTTGGGTATCACCATTAAAATTAAATTTGGCGATGGCTTCGCCATATTCCAGAACCTGTACTGGTGTCAGTTTTTTGGGCTGAGCCTTCTCAGCAGGAGGAAGAAGCTGAGAAAGGGGGTGGGTGGGGGGAAGAGGCAAAGGAGAACGGAAAAGAGCAGAAAGCAAGGAAATGAGAGGAAAGGAGGAAACAAAACACAAGTTAGATAAATGGTGCTCTGGGCACGTCTGGGTTTTTCCTGAGAAAGAGACAGAGCCAGGGTACCTCGATGTAGGTGCGGGGGAAGATCCCCACCCGGCCGTGATGCTCTCCTTCGTACCAGTTCTGATCGATTTGCTTATAAATGTAAACGATGTCTCCCTTCTGCAGAGGCAGCTCCCTGTGGACAGAGGGTCACAGCATTTTAGGAGATGTTTCAATGAGTGTAAGACTGAGATGCTCGGTGTTTTAGCAAAAGGAGACTTTGAGTGAGGTCAAAGGGGGCAAGTTACATCAGTATTTGTGGCATCCTGATATCCTTTTGTCATTCTGTCCATTTAGCCATCCACCCACCCACTCATTTCATTATCCATCCATCCATCCATCCATCCACCAGTCTCATTAGACATCCATCCATCCATACACTCATCTAGCCTCATGCGGTAGAAAGGCTCTGAAATTAGGCATATCTGGGTTCAAAACCCACTTATATCATTTACTAGCTCTGGTACCTTGGGCAAGATACTTAATCTCTCTGAGATGCTGAGTTGGCCAGAAACATCTTACGTATGTGTGTGTGAAAGTCGCTCAGTCATGTCTGATTCTTTGCGATCCCATGGACTATGCAATCCATGGATTTCTCCAGGCCAGAATACTGGAGTGGGTAGCCTTTCCCTTCTCTGGGGATCTTACCAACCCGGGGATTGAACCCAGGTCTCCTGCATCGCAGGTAGATTCCTTACCAGTTGAGCCACCAGGGAAGCCAAGAAACATTTTATCGAAAAGCCCAAACGACTGTATTGGGTTTCTGGCCAACCCAATACTTTCTTTATCTGAAAATAGGAGCTAACTCAGAGTTTTTGGAGAAATCAGCAACAAACTACAAATAGAAGACCTAGCCTGGTGCCTGTGATATACTTAACAGTCAGTAAATGTTAGTTCACTTCCTTTTCAACACATAAAAGGGATCTTGGAAAGAAAAGTGCATTTTCCCTCTTCGTGACCATTTTCAACTTTTCCATATACATCCCTTTGTTTGCCTCAATAATATGTTAATCTCTAGCCAGGACTCCATTTTTAAAAGTGAGACAGAAAGATAATAGATACATTTTAAGCAAAACAAAAACTGCAACTTGAAATGTTCTTGAATTAGAAAAAATGACCTGATCTTTTCCATGTGCGTCAAACAAAGAGCATGGAAAGACAGGTCTCTGACTGCAGTGTGGAGGGGGTGTGCCTGCTTGGTGGTGTGCCAGGTGGTCCCACAGTACATAAGAGGGTACTGGCTAGACAACGGGGGCACGTCCAGAAAACCTCACACAGAGTCAGCCCTGTCCTGGATCAAAGAATAAGGCTGCTTGTGTGGGTCTCACACCAGCAGGCAGGATTCTAAACCTAAAGAGGCCTGTGAAGGGAATCCAGGGTGTTTGTCTCTAGGAAAAAGAATGTCTTTGGTCAATTTTTTGCCATAGCCCTTCTCCCTTCTCAGGGGAGTTCTGAATTTCCCCCTTCCATTTACCCTCAACTACGGACACACAGATGAGCAGAATCCTCAGAATACCAACCCCTGCGGGAGATCTACAGCTTCTAAACTCTGCTACCCTAAGTGATCCCAGGTATGGAGGTGGGTGGGAGCTGTGATTCCCACCCTCCCCCGCCAACACCGCCACATCAGGTAAGCAAGGAGGGGGATACTCATGAGAGGCTGAGAGGTCATGTATCGTGGGGGGCTGGGGATGCCTCTTTCCTGTTCCATGGACCACACCCCATCCTCAAGGAACCAGTGGCAAGGTCTGATAGTAACAAGATTTGCGAAATGATAATGTGATACACTTTTTAGATCTTTTCTGGAGACTCATCAGCACTTCAGCACCCTGGCACCCTGGAGGAAGTCCTGTGGGACAGAAACCTATTTAACTTGGTTGAATCAAGTGCTTCCCCAGAACACTTTTTTGAGTAACATTTATGGGGGAAAACAGAATCCAGTGACTGGAGGTGTTTAACATATTCAAGTCTATGGATCTCTCATTTTCTCTTTAGAAAGCGTTATTATTAAGTTTTTTGGGGAGGCAACATGGTACAATGAAAGCACAGGGCCAGGAGGAAGGCACCCTGTCCCCAGAAGAAACAAGCTGGATAAATGGCACTTACTTTAGTGTCTGAGCTTTAAAGTCAAACTTGGCTCTGGCAGGTCTCATCTAAACACAAGAAACAATGACAAGTTAAAATCGCAATTCATGTACAATGAAAAGAACACGTTTACAAGTTTCCAGAAAGCAAAGCAGAAAAATCCACCCTAACCAGTTTACTCTGGTGTTGAAATATGGGTAGAATTCCACTTGTCTGACCTTAGCAGAGCACTAGATGAATATTCAGTCAGCTATGCCATGCGCGAGGATCTCCCTACGGAGGGCCAGATCTGAGGAAGAGATGGTTAGAAAAGTCCTAAAGCTGAAATGCCGGTTCTCAAAGCTGACACCGTTATTTAAAAAACAAACAAAAAACCAGCTGGAAGTCCTGAGACATTCCTTATCTACTGTCTTCCTCTTTGGGGAACACATTCTGTTTACGTGACTTAAATTATGCCCTGCAAGTAGATGAACCCTGATTGACTTCTCACATCACCTCCAACTCCATATATTTCTCAACATCTGTGAAATCATCCAAAAAGCCAGATATAGCGAGCCCTCAGCTCATGCTCTTCCTCAAAGGCTCCCATTCTTGTTGGGGAGCCCTCTCCTCCTAGTCTCCCAAGCCTGGAAGTCATCCGCAGCCCCGTCTCCACTTTCTCATCGAGTCTGTCATTAAGTCACGCCAACTCTCCCTCCGTCCCCTCCACAACCCCTCTCAGGTTCGACCTCTGGTCCCCACAAGCACAAAGCTTCCTTTGACTTCAGTTCTCTTCACTCTAATCTGCTGTCACTCAGAGGCACAAATAACATTCCTCAAATGCCTCCATTATATCACTGCCTCACTCTGAAGTTGGCTGAGTCTCTCAACTGTCCTTCAGGTCAACTCTCAATGCCTGAGGTGGGTTAAGGTCTTTGGGTAATTTCTCCCCACTCATACCTAACTGCCTTATCTCCTAGGACACTCTTCCTGTCCGAGTCAGGCAAGTCTATTTGCTGCATCTTGTCTAGACACCCTTCTGTGTCTGGAATTTCTTCATCACCAATTCCAGCAAAGAGAGGAAAAGGTTCTTCTTTACTTACCATGTTTATTTGCACATTTTTCTTCCCCACCACTAAAATAGTTACTTTTTTTTTTAAACAAAGACAGAGGGGAGAAATCAAGTGAGCAAGCTGTGCATAGCTGCCAGTATAATTCTCCCCAGCCATGAGCAGCTCCAACCTCCTCAACTGCTATGACTTTTGAGTCTAGGGAAATAATGTGACGTTACATACTTCCTACTTCAATATTAGAAGGCATGGACAAAGCAGAGGGGAATATAGGTGAGAAAAAAATCACTTTCAGAAGCTTCATCAAGCTTAGTTTGAGATCCTGATCCCTCAGTGAAATACCCCCACATTATCAGGCTCCCCGAGCTAGGGTCTTGTAGGGACCTTCTTTAAGGCCATGAATTCTCTGCAGGAATTTTTTATTTTTGCATTTTCATGTGCTGTTTCTGTCTGTCTCCCATACATACTAGAAGTCAGCTAAATGCCAACCTTATAATCAATGTCAGAATTTCAATGTCTGCATCTGTGTCTGTTATGACCATAGAGCATAATTTAACCACTGTAAGCAAATAAGAAAAGAACAATCATGGAGTTATTTACAAATGACAAGTTCACAGAGAAGGCCAAATGACCAACATTTTAAGGACACAAATGTCACAGTGGTTCCAATTTAAAAAAGGGAGGGGGCTGGTTACCTCATGACAGCCAACTGCAGAGCTGTGTGAAATTAAAAACAAATTTATACCAAAAGAGCATGATATTCATACTCTAAGTGACAACTGAATTCAGGGAAATTATATCAACTATCAATTAGTAAAACCCAAGCCATGTGATGAACAGTCAGTGGTGCCTTCTGTCACTCAAAAGATTGAGACATGAACATTAACCAGCTCTCAATTAAATTAATAATTATCAAATAAAAACTGTATAGGTGTATAGTTTACTATTTAATCTGTAAATTGGCTTAGGTCAACCCAATTGGGTTGGTGAAAATTTATCTTTAAAGGGAACCCATACGTTATTTAAGACTGAGAAACAGATTGCATCAAATATAAAATATAAGTCGTCATTGCCTATGCTGCTGCTGTTGCTGCTGCTAAGTCGCTTCAGTCATGTCTGACTCTATACGACCCCATAGACAGCAGCCCACCAGGCTCCCCTGTCCCTGGGATTCTCCAGGCAAGAACACTGGAGTGGGTTGCCATTTCCTTCTCCAATGCATGAAAGTGAAAAGTGACAGTGAATCACGCAGTCGTGTCCGACTCATAGCAACCCCATGGACTGCAGCCTACCAGGCTCCTCCATCCATGGGATTTTCCAGGCAAGAGTACTGGAGTGAGGTGCCATTGCCTTCTCCCATCATTGCCTATATAAAGCATCATTTCCCTCTTTATCTTCCTCCATCCCCTTGAGGCTGAATCTCTTTTCCTCCTCTGGTTCCCAAGGCATCGTGTTACTTACTACAACAGAGGTAACTGTTCCAAGGGTGCCTCTTCCAGTAGACTGCCCGCTTCCCAAGAGCACAGTCTGAGTCTTGTTTCTGTCCCTTCATAGGGTCCTGCACAGGATTAGTGGTCACCCAAACTCTACTGAATGGGACAGAGGTACATATACACAGCCTAGTACACTGGGACAGATTATTAATGGGACAGAAGTACATCTACATGGTCTGGAACACCAGGACTCATTGGTCTTTGTCTTCCGATGTCTGTCAGTCAGCATCTAGGGCCGGGATTCTCAACATGCAGTCCCTGAACTGCTCAAAAACACAAATTCTCAGATCACAACCCAGAATCAGAAACTTGGTGGATGGGGACCAGCAACCTGTATTTTAGCAACCCTTGAGGGGATTCTGACACTCTCAAGTTTGAGAACCTCTGCTCTAGAAGGGATGCAAGGTGGGTTAGGCAGAGTTCAGCTGCCTCTGTCTACGGTTACTGTGCCCTGGTTGCATTTCATTTGCATGTATTATCTACAAGGAGTAGGCAGTCCTAGGTTGCCTCTGCATGTTCCCATCTCCTCCATCACTCACAACCAGGTAGGTCCAGGAACAAGGATAACCCATCACCAGAACCTTCAGAGCAGAGTGGTGTGGAGGAACTGGAATGCTGAGGGCTGGGAGCTGTCTTTTCCTTGCATCTGAGTTACTCTTGATAACTTCTGCCTTTTTTTAAATTACATTTTATTTTTCTCTATCACCTTAGAGCCACCTTCCCCTCTCCAGCTTTCCTTTTCACCTGGTTCCCCTCTTCTCTGTCACAGTCACCTTCTACTCCTTTAAAAAAAAAAAAGAAAACAAAACCCAAACCATTTGAAGAATAATCAGTAGTGCTTCTGTCACTCGAAAGACAGAGACATGAATATTAATCAGCTGTCACACTGAACGATTATCAAACTGTATATACTTTAGTGTCACTCCCCCATTCCTCCATCCCCACCCGCCCAAACCCCAGACATACACACTTCCCCAAAAGGAGCTAATCTTAGGCAGTGCTACTTAAGGGTCATGTGGCAAAACAAACTCTGACACAAAATGCAGCATTTGGCCAGCATGAGCATTTCAACATGCTGACCTTTGCACAGGAGGCCAAGGTCCAGATAATATCACTTTAAAGGTTTGTGCCTCTTTGTTCCTTGTATAATATTAAGTTTCGTAATCTCAGCTGAGAAATGTCCAAATTAAGGGAATGAAGGAAATGGCTCTCAGAGAGTTCTTACCCTCCATGGCTTGCCCTAACCGCAAAACTCTCTGGCTTTCAAAATTCCTCACTGAGGTTTCAGTTCTCTTGAACACTTCAATTACATCATTGTAGGATACCAAGCAGCAGTACGGCATGTAATACAAGTTTCACTAAACCATCTCTTCAAAGAAGCTTGTAATTGTCCACACCATGGCCACTAATGCATATGAACTAAGGTACAGGTTTCTAAGCAGAACGCACAGGCACACAGTATCATGGTAAAATGCGGATGGAGAAGACGGGACTCATGAAGGCAGCTGATGCTCTAAGGCATGCATTCGGAGTGTGCACCAGTGGATCCCAGTCCCGCAGCCAGGCATGCTTGGACATACAGAGCACAGGACATATACGGAATCACGTCCTCCGACCAGCCAGAGAAGAGCCAAAGCAAGCCTAAGGGAAGCCAGGATGACAGATGCTGCTTGGAGAACTAATTTGGCCTACAGAGGGCAATGCTGAGGGGAGGCAAATATTGCTTTGGGTCAAGCAGCAGATCGAGGTGACCAAAACAGACCTCTGACCCAGATTTCCTTTTTGCCGTATCGTCTATATTGAGGAGGTCCCCAAAGCGCTCATTAGTGATAAATTGATGGTGCGTTGGAATGACGCCCGTGTGGCGTCGAGCTGCGATATCGGCTTCTTCTTGCTCGCGTTTAAGTCGTCTCTGGTCCGCTAAAAGTTTCTGCCATGAAATTGCATAAAATGGGCAGTGAATCATCTGGTCCAGGGCATTGGAAAACTGCCAACAAAAACAACTAAGGAAAAAGGTTCTGGGTCAATAGAGAGGAAACAGATGTTGGAGGGGCTTTATGTTCCCACTGTAACCACCCACTGTGTGCTCTGTGTAGGGAGGAGATGGCACTGCAGAAGAAATCTAGGCAGCACTGAAGGCTGGTCCCATGTGGTTACACTGTCTGCAGACTATCCCTCAGTTCAGCTGACAGCGTCCTGCCTCGAGATATAAGGCAGCCGAGGCCACATCATCCAGGGGTCCTTTCGGAGCATTCATGAGCATGGAGCATGGCAGGAGGCCGGAAGTGCGATCCTTACCTTGCTTAGCCAGTGATTAGCTCCCATAGCGTATCCCCACAGTGGAACCAGGGAGGGCTCTTCCTCCTGCCCACATCTGGCCTGTTAAAACTGCTGTGGGCTTTTACTAAGGGGTTCTATGGCAAGCAGGTCATTTTGTGCTTCCTATTGCTGCTATTTGAATATGCTCAAGAGAGTAGAAATACCCATTTCAGAAAATACGGCACCCTTCCTCCTAGGCCAGCCAATCCTTCCTCTGAGTACAATTTTAGGAGGCTTCAGCATGTGCACTAAAACCTATTTATGTGATGGACAGAAAGCATCATTTATTATCCTAATGTACTTTTTATTCAACTACTTCTTCCTTAGAGAAATGAAGCTGAGTTTAAGGGAGTGCTGTGGACTATACATACAGGAGACAGTAAACTAAGAATAAGGTACCTGAGTTTAGAAGAAATATTCTCTCCTAAATTAAGGAAACAGTCATTCATTTCTGTTTTTAAAGGCCTTTTAAAATAAACAATATTACATTTAACTAAATGTCCTCACCGACTACTGAAAGGACCCTACAGAAGAGAATTTTAATGTTTTCTTACTCTAAACCAATCATGCATTCCCAGAATTAATATTGCTTGCAGGAAGGCATTCATTAGAACTGATCATTTTGAGCATTCTCAGTAAAGCATTGGCCTTCTCCTAGCAGGTAGTGAAATGCCTTAAGTGACACCTAGCTCCAAAGGAGGGTGGGCCCACCTTTCTATTCTTCTCCAGGGCCTACCAATGATAAAGCAGTAACTCATCAAATAGCTATGGGATTTCCAGTGCTCAGGTTAAGTTGTGGTAAAGATTCAGTGAGAAAAGACATGAGAAAGTGCTTTGTGAAACACCATAGGGCCCTGGGAACAGCCCTAACCTGGAAACAGCCCTGCCTCTGTTACAAGGTAACTTTCTATGTGGTCTGGGGCTAGCCAGTACCCTGTGGCAGTCCTTTCCTGGATAAAACAAAGGAATTGGCTGGATGACCACCAATGTCCCTTCCAAGACTGACAGGTTCTTGTTGTCTGAATTGCATTATCATCAATGTTAATAATAAGCCCCTTGTGGGACTTCCCTGGCAGTCTAGTGGTTAAGACTCAATGCAGGGCACACAAGCCATTCCTGGATGGGGAACTAAGATTCCACATGCCGCATGGCGTGGCCTAATAATAATATGAGTGGGTGCAAATGGAGCAGAGCTCCCCTCCCAGCTTGAATCTGACCTCAGTAAATCCATCATTTCCATAGTTTAAATATATAAGCCAAAAACCAGGGATAAGGACACCACGATCTGTGAGCCAGTATATTCAGGAAACAAGCTGCTCATCCTCTGAATCACTGTATCAGCAAAGTAAAACCTGCCTCCCACATGGTAGGTGAGAATTCTATTACAAAACCTCCCATGTTGGATGCTAGGGTTTATACTCCTGAAATGGAATGTCACCTCCCTTCCTCATAGCAGGCCAGGTTTCAATAGGTGGAATCTCATATCTCAGCGACAGTGACAAACAGAAGTCTGTTCTGTGGCCTGATGGACATGCACTGTGACCTTTTCACATTGTTATCACAAATAATTCTGTTCATCAAACACTTCCTTGATTATCTTTTCACAGACAGGTGCAAAGGTCTTACTGAGTGCTGTCTGTATGGTGCCCCGAGAAGGGCAGAACTGTGGTCTTTTTTTGTCTTTTGCCTCTCCAGCTGATAGCATGACTGTTACCCTCCAGCTCTCTTCAATGTCAGCCCAACCCTAAATCCTTAATAAAAACCCCCCTAGACTTTGAAACCACCCCAACGAAACAGAACACAGGAAAAGGGCTTTGGACTTTACAGGGAAGGGGACAGAGTTGTGTACACATGACCACCTTCCCCTGCTGCCACCAGCCTCGAAACAATTCTTCCGTCTTTTCACTGCAGGAAAACGGTCCTCAGAGCTTGTTTAATTGATAGGACCCTTTCTTCTGGGAATGTGAAGTCTAGAAAGCACATCTTGTAATAACACTTCATCACAACAGCAGCTTGTGATTCTGCCCATTTAGCTGATATACAGAACCACCTCTTCCTAAATCCCAAGAGAATGTGCCCCTTTCCTGGCCCCACCAGTCAGATCACTGCTGTGCACGTGTTTCAGCAGCTGCAAGACAAAGGCTGATCCTGACGTTCTTGGGGGTATCTCTGAGTTAAAGGCAACTTCTTCAAAATGTTTTTATAAAGTGTATTTATCGTGGTCATTATTCTTTTTACGTTTCCTCTTGCTCCTATTGCATCCTTCTCACAATATGAACTGTGCTTTGTGTCAATAGAGGGTGAGCTTCCTTGGAGAATAATAAAGTGGGGGTGAGGGTGCTCCCCTTTCGAGGTGCTGAATGCAGAGATGGACAACCTCTTTTTGAACCTCCTGGGCTGTAGGACTGGCTGGACGTGGCCTTTGGAAGTTAGTGTCTTGAAAAAAATCAGTCCTACTTTTGGGAGAAGTGGACTAAAAAAGGAGTAATCGAGCCTATGTCATATTAAAAGTCACCTGTGAAAATCCCTATGTTTGATTCTAACTGCTAGGTCATGTCACCTCCCTAAATATTTTTGTCTGCACAAGAGCTTAGAGAGTTCAAAGGTGGCGATTACCTCTTTATCATCATGACGCCGTCGAATAAATTCTTCTGTGGACTCCAAGTAATCAGCTGGTATAAAATGCCTTGGTGACTCTGAATCTTCAAAACAGTAAAGCAGAATTAAAACAGGCAAAGATTTAGTGGCAAACCAGATTGGGAAAAGATTTCACCTTTCATCCATGATAAATATCAAGTTTTTACCATTGTCATTTGGTGATCAGTATCCAAATTCTGAAGGAAAAAAACCCAAACCCCCTCCCTCCTGCTTTTTGGATTTACTTGTGAACTAGTTTCATACACAGAAAACTAAAGAGAGGCCAAAAGTGAGCAAAGAGAGGACCGTCTTAGAAAGGTGTCCCTATTAATAAGGCGTGCAGGGTCTTACAGGACACACACTACACTCACACACACACACACAGGGCCACCGAGAGAGGCTGCCTCTCAAAAAACCTCAGCGTGAGTCAGGATTGGTGTGAACTGCAAGGGGTTCAGGAGTTCAAATCAACAAATTTCTCAGATGAGCTAAACGGCCAATTTTTCTTTCGAAACAGAGTTTGGTGGTTAGTCTAAATGACATGGGGGAATCTGTTTTTAAAGAAGAGCAGCCACTACGAGCCATGATTAATTGCCAAGCAAAACAAACAGAAAACAAAGGACGGACCAGAAAATGAGCACCAAGGGCACAGGGGAGGAGGGAACACAGCAAGCAGAATGGAGGGATGGGTGAGGCGAGACTGGTCAAACACACGGAAGGCCACCTCCGAGGGGCGCCCCCAGTTCCCCGCGGGGGTTGTTGTTTCTGTCCAGGCCCTGGTCTGAGTACTGCACAGAGTTCCCGTTACTAAAGGCCCGCGGGCAGACCTCCGGGGTCACAGGTCTCTCCTGAGGGGTCTCTGAGATCCGGCTCAGCCGGGCCATGGTGAGCCGGGAAGACAGGCGTTTGGGCACCGAGGGCCTCACCCCGGAGGGGGGTTCGTCCCGATGGGGCTGACTGGGGGGCTCTGGCTTCTGGCCCGAGAAGTCCCCAGGGCCAGGCTGTCTGAGAGGGTGCTGGAGGGGCTTTTTCAACCGAAAGGGGAGGGGGCTCATTAGGTAGATGTTCCTGAGGAGCGTGCCCTTGTCCCCTCGGGGATCCGGGCGCCAGTCGGGCCTCCGGGAGGCCTGCTGCTGCTCGTGCCTGCGGATGGTGGTGAAGCGGGTGTAAGAGGCCGGGCAGGTGCCCTTGCACTTGTTGAGGCGGTGTTTGGGGAAGTCCCCGTGAACGCTGCCGCTGCTGCCCTCTCGGCTGTCGCTGGACACGTTGGAGCACCGGTCCAGCTCGTCCGAGCAGGCGGAGAGGGGCTCGGAAGACACAAGGCCCCGGAAGCCCAAGGCGGAGTCCACCATCCGGCTACACGTCGGGGAGGCATAGATGATGCTCCCGGAGCTCAGCCCGTCTACCTCCCGGGGCCGGAGCTTGGTTGACTCCAGGAGGGACTCGGCCGAGCGGGCGGACACGAGGCCGCTCCGGGCCAGCACAGGTGTAGGGGACTTGCTTAGCCTGCCGGACAGATCCAGGGACGGCATGGACCGGGACCGCTGAATCAGCTGCTCGAAAGCCGTGATGCGGGAGGAGACAGTGTGCTTGGGAATGTGCTCCGAGCCCTCCTGGCTGGTGCCCAGCTCGCCCCGGGCCAACGCCAGGCCGCTCCTCTCGAAGTGGGAGGCCAGATCCCGCACGCTGGAGGAGGAGCCGGACCCCAGGAAGAGTCCAGCCCGGTTGATGTGGTGCATGTCGCGGTAGAGCATGGTAAACTGCGGGCCGGCCTTCCTCGAGAGCGGACAGGGCCTCCTGGCGGCGGCGCCGAACTCCTGCAGGCTCAGCGTGCTGCTCGAGCGGCTGTCGTAGTCACGCCGCGAGCGCATGAGCAGGTTTTCCACGCTGCCCCCCACCGGCAGTGGGAGGCCTCTTCTGGAGTCGTTCAAAGAACCCGAGACACAAAGATTCTCGCAGCTCTGAGCCTTTTCTGACGGCAGAAGGATGCTTTTCCTATCCTGCAAGAGAGCGCTGGGAGCAGAGAGCCTGGGTTTGAATTTGGAGGGTAGGATTTCCGAAATGCAGGCTTTCGCAGCGGACAGGGGCTTCTTGTGCTTACACCCAGGGCCTAACGCACTGCTACTGTGAACTGCTCGGCTATGAGCTGAAGATGAAGAAATCATGTGAGCATTCCCACCTTTACGATCCACTGGAAGCATGCAGAATAAAATAAACAGACCCATTAGGTTAAAGCTGAAAGCTGCTACAAAAAAAAAAAAAAGAAAGAAAGAAAGGGGGAGAGGGAACATGCTTATTTGTCAAAGGGTTTTGGTGGGTTTTTTTGTTTGTTTGTTTCTTTTGTTTTAATATCCAGTCGATGTCCGGAAGCAAAATAATCTGTGCTGCAAAGCAGGTGCAAAGATGCAACAAAAAATGGCCACCCTGTTAGAATTAGGAAAAGCTCAGCTAATTTCTAAGAAAAGGGAACCAGAACAAAAAAGAGAGAGAGAGAGATGCTTCAGGGAGAGCAAGGTGGGGATTCAAAGGAAGGGAACTATTAATACCAGAAAGAAAAATGGCCGATGAGAAACTCAGGAAGGGGGCCAGGAGGGCTCAGTGACCTGGAAATGGATCTGAACAAGTCAACACTGATCCCAGTAGCTGGAGGTTTACTCTCGCTGCCATCACCCTAGGAATGGGTACAGATGGCCAAGAGACACCCCGATAACACTGTAGATGGGCCAGAGTCTTGCAGGCTACACCCCATTACCTTTAGTGGAGGCTGAGCTGGATGGCCGCTTGAGCCCACTCAGGCCCTGGAGGGGGATGTCTCCTCCTTCCAGGACACTTTTATAAATCTGCCTCTCATTCTCCAAGCTGGTGAGATCCCCGGGAGCCCCATCGGATTCCCTCTTCACCGCATGGAAGTTGGAAGAATATACACTGAGAACAATGAAATTTTTAAAAAGAGAAGAAAAAAAAAAAAAAACCACAGCAATTAGTATTTTTAACAGTTTTCTAAAAAGCACATTACCAGCTGAGGATAAGGAAACACAGCTCCTGGAATCGTCACCAAGCACAGTCCTTCCTAAAGGGCATTTTTATTTAGCCACAGAGCTTGACAGACAACGCAGGCCCTCGGGGGCCCCAGAATGTTCAGGAATTGTGTCCCAACAGCAAGGTACTCTGAGATGACTGCATTTGTGCTTTAAAAGAATAACTGAGAATCACTGCCTGGGCACAGAGCGGGGTCAGACAGGACGGGGTTCTGGGGCCCAATGACTGCACACAAGATGAGACAGTCAAGGACATAAGGGGAGCTTCTAACATGTCGCCAGCCAGAGTTGGCCATTTCAAGTCCAGCACCTGCATAACTTTTCTAGGTTGCTCCTCACAAGTGCTTTGACCAATGAAGCATTAAATTGAACAACAAAAGGTAGTTGCCCAGCTGTCTTGGGTCTCCAGGAAAATCAGCCACCAAGTGCAACGGGAAACTGGCATTCTTTGTGCACTTATTCCATCCATTGCTTTCAAAATTTGTATCAGCACCTTAGGACATGCATTATGAAGTATCAGCTATCACTTGTTTATCTTCATCTTGTTCAAAGTCTAGGTGTTTTTGCAAGTTACCACAAATCCTTTATGGAATGAGGTGGGGCACAGAAAAAATTAAGAGCACTTACTCACTGAACCCTCCCCTCCCCCTAATTCCAGTTTTCTATGCCTTCACCCACAGACACATTGACACGTGGGCATACTCACACATGTGTGCACACACACTCAAATCAGGGGTGACCCCCTTTCTCCCACAAAAGCACTCAGGCTCTCACTAGGCTGCTTTTCTGTCCTACTGAATTCCATTTACCAGTATCAGTATGGATTTTTCAGCTGAAAGATATAAAACAGCTTGATAACATTGATTCATTCCAATATTTTATTTATTCTCAGCCATAACCAGCTGCCAGACCTCACACCCCCTCTACCTCACCAGTTATCAGGACCCACCCCCTACCCACAGCCACCCCACCTTTGGCCGTTATCCAGCCGTTATCACCATTTTATCCTGCTTCCACCAGAACAACAAACCAGTACTCAGGAAACCTCTCAGAATGGATCTGCTCTAGCCAATTGTTTTCTTTCTGATACCAAAGCCAACATGCTTTTTCCAGATGTGTACACTTTGCTGAGGGGCTCCTTGTTTAAAAACAATATCTAAAAGCTCTTGAACAATGTTTTAAAATATATCATCTCTATTAGATCTCCTAATATTGGAAAGGCATATCCTCTGTCCCACTTTCTCCAAGAGAAAACCGAGGACCAGAGGGGTAAAGGTATTTGCCAATGGTCACAGAGTTGTTGGGTCTTGCTGTGTTCCAACAGATCAGAGAGGATGGGGAAACCAGTCAGACTGATCGAGAAAGGGCCAGTCAGGACTAGCAGCCACAGATAACAAAACAAGTCAAATTCAGAAGCTCAGAGGAATCTTCTGGTATCCAATGGTTAAGACTTGGCGACTTCACTGCTGAGGCCTGGGGTTCGATCCTTGCTCAGGGAACTAAGATCTTTCATGGTGTATGGTAAGACCGAAAAAAAGAAGCTTAGCCTTTGGTAGTCTGAGTTGAGCCACTTTTGGTTTGGAAAGAACAAGCCAGGAGGAGATAGCGTGGGGAACTCACCCCCTGACTAAGATGCAGAGCTGACTGCTGAGCTTCAAGAGGGATTCAACAAAAACACTCACTCAAAGGATAAAGTGAGAGAACAGAGTAATCATCTCAGGGCCAACTGTTTCCAAACGTGCCACCAGGCGTGCTCTGGAGGAGGCAGGCTGGGTCCTGGCAGGCTGTGAGTCCAGCCCGGCTCCCATGAGGAAAGTGATCAGCTGAGGCAAGCCTGCTATCTTTAAAAACTTGGAAACAATCTGTTTCTCTCAGCCTCAGTTTCTTTCATCTGCAAAACTAGTAGGTGTGACGAGACTGTCCACAAAATCCACCTTCAGATCCGTTATCTATACAGACATTTCTTTTGAGCTCCAGACACAGACATTCAACTATCTTCTAGACATCCCCTACCACATGATCCTCAGACATCTTGAACCCAGCCTGTTCCAAACCAAACCTAGCTCTGTCCCTCCGTCTTCCTTCACCCAAGCCAGAAAGCCAGTAGAATCACCCTCCTTTTCCCTCCCCAGACCTAAGCAGTCCCAAGCCCTGCTTATTCCCTGTCCTGGACCCAGTCACATGAATCCTTCTGCTCTCTTCCCCCCTGGGACTGCCCACGACTGCTCCACTACACCTCTGCAGGAAGTACACTGTCACTGCCCAAGTCTCCAGTCCTCACTTCCTCCAGTCATCTCTGCAAATCACTGCCAATGATATTTCTAGAGAAGATCTCAATTTGTCATTCCACTGCTCATTTTATTCACTCTACAAATATTTACTGAGCACCTACTAAAAGTCAATCATTCTCCTAGGTTGAAAGTAAACAGAGGACAAAACAAAGATTTCCTGCCTCATGGAGTCACTGTTCAAAACCATTTAGTGTTTTCAGGGGAAAAAAGAAAAAAAAAAACTGTCTCTAGACTTTGGGGAATCTAGACTATCTTAGGGGCTTCCCTTTTAGCTCAGCTAGTAAAAAATCTGCTTGCAGTACAGGAGACCTGGGCTTGATCCCTGGGTTGGGAAGATCCCCTGGAGAAGGGAAAGACTACCCACTCCAATATTCTGGCCTGGAGAATTCCATGGACTATACAGTCCATGAGATCACAAAGAGTCAGACTCGACTTTCACTTTCAGACAATCTTAGAGTACTGCATGCAAAACATTTTTTGTATTTATAATATAATGCAACTGTCATTCACTTTTTTACAATATTTTTTAAACTTTTATCTATTTGGCTGTGCTGAGCCTTAATTGCAGCATGTGGGATCTTAGTTGCCACAGGTGAACTCTTAGTTGTGCAAGTGGGATCCAGATCCCTGACCAGGGATCGACGCCCGGTCTCCTGCATTGGGAGCATAAAGTTTTAGCCACTGAACCACCAGGGAAGTCCCTGTCATTCACGTTTTATTTGCTGCTGCACGATAGAACCTTTCTTTGATTTTCCTCTCAAACACTTCCTGGGCTCCATCTCTGAATTTACCACACTGCATTCTGATTGTCATGTGAAAGTGAAAGAAAGTGAAGTCACCCAGTCGTGTCCGACTCTTTGCGACCCCATGGACTGTAGCCTATCAGACTCCTCCGTCCATGAGATTTTCCAGGCAAGAGTGCTGGAGTGGATTGCCATTTCCTTCTCCATGTACGATCATGTAATTTTCCAATGACACTTCTCCTTGAGGCCAGGCAGTTTATCTTATGAATCTTTGCATGCCTGGTGTCTAGCACTGTTGTTCAATAAATACACATTGGTGGAATAAATGATTCAATGCAGTTAAATGCCAACATGCACACAGATTTCTGACATTTTTAAGGCCCAGGGAAGTTTCTAATCACTCATGTAAATCTACCCTAATGATTTGTGTTTTGATCTAAAATTAGATTAAGGGGGGAAAGTGATTTCTCTAGTAGACCATCACCACTAAAGAAAGAGCAGCTTGTTCTTGAGTGCCACCTGCTGGCCAAATAAAATAAAGCTCTTCAGCTAGGCAAAAAAATATATATATATATTCGTGCCAAAATGCTAAGTCATGATGAAAATGAGTAGTAGTCTACACTGTTGACTTACAGATCTGATAACTCCAGGGAAATAAAATTCAAAATGGGATATACACTATGATCACAAGTATGAAAGATACTTTTTGAGATGAAAGACTGACAGCTGTATTAAGATATTTGGGGCCATGGGTGAATTTCCTTCTCTCTCTTCCCAGGTTCTTCTCACATTGTGATAAGGAATCATGCTAATAAAATTCTAAACTGCAGTCTGCTCAAGATGTGAAAGTGGACTTAAAACACCATCACTTCTTACAGACTGACCACAGAATTTTTGATCCTGGGCCATTCGGTGACTTGTCTCTCTGGTGCTTAGGTTAAGTCAAGTCTTGACAACATTTCTTTCACATGTGATTCATTTTCACAAGCTTCCTGCCTCAGTGCTAAGCAAGCTGGATTCTAATTAACTGAGATTTATAGGTGCATTCATTTATTCAGCAAACACTTACTGTACATTTTCCTACATGTCAGGCCCTGCACTCAGGCTGATTTGTCCCCAACTGCAAACACCGAAAAACCTTACTCATTTGAACAAACTGGGAGAGAATAAGCCTGAATTACTGAAAAGTCCCCACAAGGAAGAACAGCAGGAGGGAAAAGCTCATCTATTTCTGTCAAGATGAGAACTGGGCTATGACTGAAAAACAGAGGTCTTCAGAGACCTATTTCCACAATACAAACAGAAAGTGAAAGTTGCTCAGTCGTGTCCAACTCTTTGCAACCCCAGTAGTCCATGGAATTCTCCAGGCCAGAATACTGGAGTGGGTAGCCTTTGCCCTCTCCAGGGGATCTTCCCAACCCAGGGATCAAACCCAGGTCTCCTGTATTGCAGGCAGATTCTTTATCACCTGAGCCACGGGGAAGCACAAGAACCGAGTACTTGATAAATTAACACATCAAATAGCTTTATGTACACAAGTACTCAGAGTGTCTGAGAGCAACTTCCTCTTTTAAAAAGCCTGCATGGAGGGGATTCCCTGGTATCTCAGTGGTAAAGAATCCACCTACCGATGCAGGAGACACAGGTTCAATCCCTGGTCCACGAGGATCCCACATGCTGAGGTGTGCCACAACTATTGAGCCTATGCTCTACAGCCTAAGAACTACAACTACTGAGCCCATGTGCCTACAGCCTGTGCTCTGCAACAGGAGAATGTACCGCAATGAGAAGCCTGCAAACCACAGCTAGAGAGTAGCCCCTGCTTGCCGCAGAGAAAAGTCTGTGTAGTAACAAAGACCCAGCACGGCCAATAAATATATATTTAAAAAGCTTGCATGGAAACTTCCCTGGTGGTCCAGTGGTTTAGACTCTGTGCTTCCACTGCAGGGGATGAGGGTTTGATCCCTGGTTGGGGAACTAAGATCCATAGGGCACAGCCGAAAAAACATTCTTTATGCCCTCAATCCTGCTCACTTACTTTTACACAAATGGTTCCTTGTTTTTTCTTTTTTTAGTCACTCAAAACAGTAAACTCTAGCATGCCTTTCTTTGGTTAATTGAATACCCAGTTTTGCTTTGAATCAATACTGGTGCAGATGAGAGTTTACAGATGGCACCAGTAGACCTCAGCAGTTCCCTGGCCTAGCATGTCATTGCTCCCACTCTGGTGGTAGCTCTGCATGCACAGCTATGGAAGCCAGGCACACACTACTTTGTTTCTGTGCCTGTTTCCTCACCGATAAAATGCAGAATAAAAATAACAGCTGATCCTAGAATGCTGAGGACTAAATGAGGTAAAGTATAATACAACGCTAAGCACAAGACTTGGCACACAGTTAAGTGTGCAAACAACCATTCAAATTCTTTCATTCAAGACCTGTTCATTCAAGATCTGTGTTCTTAACACTGACAGCCTGTGGGAGCTGCCTTCTGAATACTTTTAACCTCTACAATCTATTTTATTCAGTTGCCACGTTGCCTTTTTATTTATTTATTTATTTTTTGGCCATGAAACTATTAGGGGGCTATATGTTATACTTCTATCAGAATACCCAGCATAAAGCCTTTGATCCATTAGAAATTCACTCAGCCAGCCACCTGAAACACTCTCACCAACATACCCTAATCCCAGATGATTGACTTTCAAATGAAACTTACTCTTGCAAAATGTCTTCCCTGGCCAGATCTGATAGACTGGATATGCCCAAGTGACTGTAATATTTGACCCCCAAATCCATAAACTCAGCATTCACACCAAGTCAGGCTTCTATCTGCACAGCTGAACTTTGCTCTATGCAGAGTTACCCAACCCAAATGGAACAGGGAATAATAGTGGGCCTTTCCTCCCCGTCATATTTCAGAGTGAGATACAGATTATAATCTCATGGTGACGAGAAGCTGCTTCTACCAGAACAGTCCCCAAATCTACTGGGTGCACCAGGCACTACGGGTATGCAGTCCTTACCCTCATGAGGTTCATAGTTTATTGTAGTCACAAAAACACAAGAGCACCAGTCAGGTATACAGGCACAGAAGGAAGTGCCAATAAGAGGTACCGACACAATGAAACATTTCCAGCTGGGTTGACAGCTGCCTAGCTAAGTATGGAGACAAGAAATCTTGGAGAGGATGTAGGTTGGCTTGGGGGAGGGGAGGAGAGGCTGGTAGTTACCCTATGAGGAAGTGCATGGGGTGTGCATTCACGAGCCAGGAAGAATTCCAAGAATTGGTATAGGGGAATAAACCCAGATCTCTGAGAATGAGACAAGTTGGCCCCATCTTTCCTTGTGACAGGTCCAGCCTGAAGACCTCACCCCCCTCATCCCAGTCACCTTTATACCAGATGCACCTCGGTCACACACCCCTCCCCCCTCCCAGGAATCAGCTTCTCAATTCAGACAAATAAGCTTACAGCAAAGGTAAAGAAACCAACACAGGGAAAGGTTTATCAGAGGTAAGATGAATCATCACAACATTAATTTGGAAAAGGAAGAGAAAAAAATAATTTTAAGACTATAATTGCTACTTATCACCAAACTGTACATCATTCGAAGCCACTAGACTGAAACAAATGAAACACAAGCCTTCCCATTTTGGACATTTCATACATCAAGCCATGTAAACAATGATAACTTACTATCCAGGAGGCTCTGAAGAAATGTCTGGAGTCGGGCTGACTGCTGAGCTCTGTAAACATCAAAAAAAAAAAAAAAGACTTACTTTGACTCAGTTATTTCAAGCCAAGGGGAAAATAGAGAAATCGCTTTCTTGTCCTAGTTTAGATGAAGCCGTCCGGGAGGCAGGGAGCCGAACTGAGCTGGAAAGGGCTCAGTGCAGGTGGACGGCGGTGTTCTTTCTCTGGGAGGAGGATTTCCGGGCTTTTGCCTCCCGGGGGCTGCACCCAAGGCTCTCTGCGTGGGTCAGGAGACGGCCCACTCCTCATGGGTATCTCCAGTCGCAGGCCCACTGGGTGGATGGCCCACCACTTCACAACATGCATTAGTGACATAGACAGCACCTTGCACCAGCTTATCCCCAGCCCTCGGACCCCTTGCCAAGCCCACCAGACTCCATCATGCACCCAAATGCCACAACCAGAGAGTGTCACCCAACACTTCATCAGGTACATAACATACCAAAAAAAAGCATTTAAAAAGACCATATTTCTAGATCATTCATTTACCCCTGGAAATGGGGAGCAATGCCGTTTCACAAAACCTCTTAATGCCTGTTTCACTGAGTAGGAGAGCGTTATCAAATGACAGGCCACTATGCAAAAGGGAGAAAACCAAGAGCTCTGTGCAGATAAAAAGCAGCATAATTACAGAGCTTAGGGTGTCTATCATCTTGGAGAAGGAAAGGCAAAGGGTGTGATATATTTGTTTTTAAAATAACATGGTAGTTGAATAAGTCAATGTACAGCTTAACTTTTAAAGATGCTCTGATCTCTGCTAATGACCACTTCAAGGAGAACAAGCTCTCTGGAAGAGGCACTTGGGGAACGGAGAGAAAGAAAACAGCAGGAGGAGAAGGAAGAGGTTGGGAAAGGAGGCAGAGATGGTGGGAGGCGAGGCAGCCTTCTTTGGGGGCTCACGCCGGCTGTCCTCCGGCCCTTACCCCCAGTGTTCCTGGGAAACCACTGCTCTCCCCTCCACGTCCAGCCCCGGTGCCCACACTGGCCTCTCCCGCCCATCCTCTCCTGGAGCCTCCCACCCTCGGCGCCCGCCCATGACAGGTTTCCATGGTGGAAGAGCTTCGGCACAACCCTGCTGAGTCCTCTGGAAACACCGGCTTCCTGCCTTCCCCCCTCACAGGTTGTCAGCCAGCGCCATACCTCTGGGGGCTCCCCTGATTCTTTACCACATAACTCTAGCTCCCATCAACTACTTTCCCGGGGACCTCTAAAGTGTTTAGAAGCCTGCTGGTTATCAGATGCACTGACCCTCCCTCAGAGTCTATTTTGGGGGGACCCCTCAGCTCTCACATTTCCCCCACCTTTCACGTTTCCTCCTTGCTCTGTTTTTCTCTGATCCCCCTCTTCCGTTCTGTGTCAGACAAGATCCCCATGGGGGGCTATTGGTCCCCCACCCTCTCTCTCCCTTCAATCCTTGCTCCGCTCCCAGGGCTTCACCCAGCACTTCTCTTTGGGTGACTGACTTTCAACGCCCCTGCCTCTCATCCATTTTCAACTGTTGCCTGGAGAGCCCCATATGATCCACAGCCAACACCTCAGAAATACCGGAAACTACCTCCTTCATCTTCCTTCTGCACTTTCTCCCCATCTTTTCTTATGTGACATACGGACATCCCCATCCCTCCTGCTTCCTTCCCCAAACCCGACACTTGTGTCTCCTATCCCTACCCTCAATTCTTTGTTCTTTACACCAATTAGTTAAAACGTCTCACTGTGGGACTTCCCTGGTGGTCCAGTGGTTCAGACTCTGCAGACTCTGTGCTTCTAATGCAAGGGGCAAGGGTTCAATCCCTGATCTGGGGACTAAGATTCCACATGCTGTGTGCCCCCATTAATAAAAAAGAGAGAGAGAGAAATAAAGGGAGGAAGTTTTTTTTTTTTTAATTAAAATAAGGCATTGGCTAAATAATTCTTTTAAAAAGGTCTCACTGCAATTTTCTCTGTGAGCTCTCTCTCATATCCACCTTCCCCCTTGCTTCACGCTGGTGCCACTGGAGTACAGGCTCTCGCCCCTGCACGCCCAGACCGCTGTAGCAGTTTCCTTGCCCTCTCAACCTTCAACTGGAGGTTTTCCCTTCAATTCAGCCTCTTGAGAGTGACGACACTAAGCTTCCTAAAACACTTCCTGAATTAAATCATTGACTGGAGGGAAAAATCAATCATCCCCTTAACCATATTTTCTGAGCCTCTATAACCCAGGGTCAACCCTCTTTTCCCAAACCTGCCTCCCACTATTATCACTCAAAATGTTCTATTATAGCTGAATTCATCTACTTTATTCCTGAATCTATATTAAATATGTTTATTTTGTGCCTTCTACCATGCCTCCAATGGATGGCCCCCACTTTCACCAGGTACCTAAATTCCATCCATTCCTTAAGATCAGGCCCAACTCCTGAGAAGTCTTCCCTGATTTTCTGGAAGATTTCCCCCTCTCCTGAGCCCTGAGAGCCCACAGTGGTCATTCCGCTCTTACCAGGCACGCTATGTACTACTGGAGCTCTTTTATTTATGAGTGTCGTTAGCTGCCATGTTCTTGAAGGTAATGCGTCCACTTTTGTGCTGACTTAGAACCTCTCTCAGCACATCTCACATGCCTTAGCTAAGGGTCATGGGTAACACATAACTGAATCAGTGTCAAGATGACCCATCCATGCAACCTCTTCAGCCCCACCTAGTCACAGGCAGAGCTGTGGGTACCAGACGCCATCTCTGCCCAAGGGAGGCTGCCATGAGCTCAGTAGCCTCTGGCTGCTGTCCATCCTGGCACCTGTTGCAGAACCTCTCTCCCTAGGCTACTTTGAAAAGAGTGCCTGCTGACTGGCTGGGGCTCCCATCCTGCCTCTTGGCTCACTTCAGGACTTACCTACAGCCACAATTCTCCTTCAAAACCAGCTCAGACCTCCATTCCCACAAGAGCGACAGCTGCTGCCAGTCTTTGCCCTGGGTGGAGACTCAGCCCCCTACCTTCCCCACCCTCCCCCCTGCCCGCCCCATCACTGTTGCTCCTCTTCTGCACTCCCCTGGGACTAACCCCTGGTCCCTGCAGGCTAACTCTGCCTTTAGGGACTCTGGACTCCCAAACGCTAACTCCTCTGCATCTGCTTACAGTTCCTTCCCCCGTCTTATCCTGGCCCCCTTGGCTGTAGACATAATCACCCAGTTTGAGTCTCTGGCTCTACGTGACTTCACACCCAAGTAACCTATACTGGTGGCCTGACCCTCCTTGTCTCAGTTCTGTTTAAGAATAACGTGGTCCGCAAGCATTTTCCATGTGTCCCGCCACAGTCTGTGGATGTCCTAGCCTCTTCAGCAGTGTCCGCATTCCTTTTTTATTTTCTGTAAAGATATCCTTTCCTGGTAAGAGTCTCCTTTGTTTTGTCAGGCAGCCATGGGGAGCCGTTCTCCAAACATTTGGTATTTTTCTTTCCCTTGGGAGCCCATTTATCTTGGACTCTCTTTTCTCTCTGACACATCCCTTAATAAACCACACTGGGACATAGCTCCCTGTAAAAATATCAATGCAGGCTGAGTTTCAAATGCATGTGGCCAGGCTGTCTGGCCTCCGGAGTACATTTTCTCATTAAGAACTTTCCGACTTTGCAAATTACAAGCACTACTACTCTGACGGTGCCGTCCACATAAGAGGCACTTGATTCACGGCGGCTGTTTTTCAAAATGATCTCCGAGGTTTGTATCTCCCAGGGCTGCAAAAAATATATGGAAGTTGCCCACAAAAGGCTCCCTGAAAATTCAGAGAAGGTATACACCCAAGGAGGCAGAGGGGAGCTGTAAGGGTGACCCCTTGAAAGCAAAGAAAGAGGATGGTAAGGGCAGGGGAGCCGTTAAATCACCAGCCAGTCTGCATATATCTGAAAAATCCCCTGTAAGGAAAATGCCAACCTCAAAAAAAAAAAAAAAAAAAAAAAAAAAAATCCAAGCAAAAATTAAGTTAGGAGGTAAGGGGGATCTAAACCAGGAGTCAGTGAGCCATGCAGCTTAAAAATAACCAGCATAACCATTCATCACCCTGACTACATCAAAAACCACAGAACAAAGAAGAGAGCAAAGGGAACTGAGGGCATGAGAAAAACTCAGAAATACCTGTGACAGGTTTGTACTGGGTGCTTTATTAAGCGTCTCCGTTTTTTCTAAATCTGCCTCTAATTCTGTTTGGCAGAGGTTGAGATCAGTTTCTAGATTAGTCTGGTTCAAGAAAGAAAAGATGGGAAAGAGCGTTTTAGTTAGAAGGAAAGGCAGACAGCATGGAAGGTTACATTAGAAAAATGAGTTTGTTTAGTATCATACATTAATAAGGCAAAGATGGGCATGACTAAAATATAAGAGCTTACTAGAAATGAGTTAAAGGCAGGAAAACCGAGAATGCAGCATTAGGCAGAGAGAAGATAAATCCTGTGGCAATCAGAGCTCCAAAACGCTACTCTACTTGCTAAAGAGAGGAACTACACATACCACAAAAACCTACCTTTGAGGAAATACCTATTTTTCTCTCTTTTCAGAGTATGGTGACTCTGACGCATACTATGTCAGTAGAATAAGTAACTGCTTTTAAAACCTCTACGTATTAGTATAAGTCTTAGAGACTTTGTTAAACTGTTTTATCACCAAGCCAAAAATGAAAAGTTATAATCAAGTTTTTTCCAAAAAAAAAAAAAAAAAAAAAAAAACAGGGGAGGGGGGGAGTAGGGGATTTATTAAAAGCAAAACACCCCACAACACACACACACTAGTCAGGCCAGAGCATACACACAGCCCGCAGGAGGAGCACAGCGGAATTACCTTTCTATCCTCTCTAGGAAGGATAGAGCAGTCTCCAGGAGTATAATCCCATATCTTTTTGGGAGGCTGACGGGAAGCAGAGGAGGAAATGAAGAAATGAGCATAAAGACATAAAGACAAACATGGAGACCGGCTCAAACAAAGAGGGGCAACACTAGGAGAACTGTCTCAACACAGAAAAGTGAACTAAAAACAGAAGGAGCAGGCACTCTGCCTCCTGAGGCTGCCTGGGGACCCCATGGAACTCTTGGGAGCTGGAAACGTGAAGTGGGGGGGTCTGTTTCTACATCTAGATCTCGGGGAAATCACTGTTGGATACGAAATAATGCAAACTTTAAAAAGAGCAAAGAAAAAGTATTAACACCAATTTGAATGAAAACAGAAACATTTCAATTCCATTGTTCTTTTCCAACTAAGACCGACACTGCGAGCCTACACTTTGGAGGCAGTCTTTCCCACTGTAAACTTTATCGTGTCTTCGCAAATGTGTGAATTTGGAGATCTGACCAAGGGTCGGTAAATGTGCTTTCTGTGATTTGTGACAAGGAAATCCATGTACAAAACGGATGTTAAATGTTGTGCTGTATAACTAGACAATTTCGTTAGATAATTTTTTTAATCTTTTACAGTTTAACAAGACTTGATAACATTGCTGATGGTAGAGTCAGACCGTCCATCTCTCTTAGAAGACAGAGTTTATACTTTGAATTTAAACAGTGAACTCTAAGGTTATTTTCGTTTTCTCCTTTCACTCTTCTTGTTAGAATGAGCTGCATTCCCAAAGTAGCAATCTGCCAGGAGAATTGTTTTAAGGGGGATCCAGAGTGTGCACTTAGTTGCTTAGTCGTGTCTGACTCTTTGCAACTCTATGGACTGTAGCCCACCAGGCTCCTCTGTCCAGGAGGATTCTCCAGGCAAGAATACTGGAGTGGGTAGCCAAGCACTCCTCCAGGGGATCTTCCCAACCCAGGGATTGAACCCAGGTCTCCTGCATTGCAGGTGGATTCTTTACCATCTGAGCCACCAGGGAAGCCCGAGAATATTGGAGTGGGTAGACTATCCCTTCTCCAGGGAATCTTCCTGACCCAGGAATCGAACCGGGGTCTCCTGCATTGCAGGTGGATTCTTTACCAGCTGAGCCACCAGGGAAGCCCCAAGAGGGATCCAGAGGAGAGGACATCTGGAAGTTACAAGGTACTTCTAAACCTGCAATCTACCTGCAATCTCTTTCCCACTCTGTACACCTTTTTCTTCTGCCTGCTTAGACTTGAAATTTCTTACACAATGACCTCTGAGGACACGAGTTCATTAGTAACTCCTATCATTCTGCACAAATTTCATCATAAACAACTCTATGACAGCATTCAAATTAGTTTTACATTTCACCTTGAGCTTACTTACAGAAATCACATCAATTTTGTCGAAATTTTAGGGGGGAGGGAGGAAGAAGAAAAAGCTGACACCCGGACCCTTTGTAATGAATTTATAGATGAAAAGTAACCTGATTCCAAGGTGCCTTCACCACTAACATCAGCAGGTCAGTAATGTGATCTCTGTATGCTTATATTCTGCAATTTGTAAAGTGTCACTGACAATTATCACTCATCTTTAAGCACTTAATACACTTGAATCTTATTGGGGATGGAGACTTTTTCAAGTTACTGATGGTAGCCCTACTCATTTACTTCCTGCAAAATATTAGACAGTGCTTACAAATAAAACTGGTTTTAAATCATCCTCCCTGAATGGTCCCTGAAGTCTTAAATCAGTGGATACTCTACAATTCGTTAGACCTAAAAGGTATTATAGTCAGGGTTTACTGAAGCTTCAGCTCACTAAATCAGGGTGGCTCTAAGTGAAGGGGCTGAGGAAAAAAGATGTGCAGGGTAAACATCTACAGTTCTGGCTGGCTTTACTGCTGGGAAGTGGGTCCTAGGTTCAAGTGGAATAAAAAGGAGAAACGATGATCCACACGTTTTGACTGGAGTTTTAACTTCATTCTGCTTCCAAATGACTAAAAAACCCTCCAAAACAACTTCCATGGTTTATACCCCTTTTATTTCTATCTCTTACTCTTTAATGGCACAGAGCTGATCGGGGTAGGAGAAGTGAAGAGAAGAAAACAATTTCTCCCCATCACACCTTCCTCCCAAGCCCTGGGAGTACTATCCAGGCATCATTCTGGTTCAACCAGGTAACAAGCTCACCCTTATGCCTCACACCACAAGGGCCTGTACATCTCAATGCTATTCCTCAGGATATGGGCATTGATTAAGCTATTTTGGCAAGTCTTCAAAAGTATCTTTTATGACTTTAAAAGACGTACACAAGAAATAGTCGTCCCATTTAAGAAATCGAAGATCTATGTAAGGAACATTCTGGCTTCAGAGAAAATGGCATTTTGGAGAAAAGCATCTCTAAGTCTTTAAATAATTAAAAGTCAGTTGGGACAATAGGGTAGGAACACAAATTACAGGAAGGTCCCAGTACACAGATGGACTGTTTTCTCGACATTTGTCTGGATTGGCTGTGTGGTGCTCAGACTACCATTTCCCATGCTGCTGCTAAGTCACTTCAGTTGTGTTTGACTTTGTGCGACCCCAGACGGCAGCCCACCAGGCTCGCCCGTCCCTGGGATTCTCCAGGCAAGAACATTGGAGTGGGTTGCCATTTCCTTCTCCAATGCACGAAAGTGAAAAGTGAAAGTGAAGTCACTCAATCGTGTCCGACTCCTAGCAACCCCATGGACTGCAGCCTACCAGGCTCCTCCATCCATGGGATTTTCCAGGCAAGAGTACTGGAGTGGGGTGCCATTGCCTTCTCCGACCATTTCCCATAGAAACAATTAATTCACTGAGCTATTCACAGAGCCTATCTAGGCACACTGTGACTGAAATGCTGTCAATTGCTAACAGAAAGAGTATTAATTACAATGACAGATTCAGTAAAACAATAAACCAGTCACAATTAACTAGAAAAAAACAGCTTCATAACTTTCCCTAAAAGTTAACATTTCAGTAAAACTAGTTATTTGGCAAATAAGGAGATGGCTAGAAATTATAGATTCTCAACAGGGTTTAAAAAAATCAATGGCACAGGCTCCTTATTATCAACAATTTAATGCTATGACTTTCTCTTAATATTTGGCATTTTTTACTTTGTAATATAAATTAGTCTTGGTTTCCGCTGCCTCTAGGTGTTGTGCATGTGTGATGATTCCTCTTCTTTGACTTAAAATATAATGTTTAATTATAGCCTCACCAAAGACTTAAAATTCTGGTTTCCCTCAGGGGAAAAAAAAAACCTATAACTGGAGTTTATGAAAAATTGTTAGTTGTAGCTAATCCTGGATAATAAATTGGATTTTTGAAAAAAACAATACAGCTAATATCACTTTCTTTCTCTGATGAAAGTATGGCATTATTATTGCATGTACTAATCATCTTCTCTTTTGGGGGGACAGGGGGAACACATTCCCCAAAGTTTTTTCTATTGTGAGACAATTGAGCAGGTTTTAAGAAAAAGAAAAAGGTTAGGATACTGCTAAAGTCTGCACGTGGAAAAGACTGTGGGAGGTCGACTTCATTGATGTGTGAATGGTGGACAGCAGAGAAAAAAGAGACAGCGGAGAAGTGAGGTGTGCACCAAAGCTTTGGGTAGGGGAGGAGACTGGGCACACTTTGGGTTGGATGCGTCCCTCACTTCTGACCACTAGGTGGCACTGTTCATCCAAGGCTGCCTGGCAGATAGCAGGTGACAGAGAAGACAAAGTGACTGCCTGTTCCTACAAATGGAGTGTTTACAAGTCAGGTGCTCCTAACTCTGAAAATGCCTGAACATTCCAACAAACCTCATCATGGCCAAATCAAATGAGCCACTTCAGAGCACCAGCTTTCTCGGTCTTCCTCTTCATGAAAAGTATACTATGCAATTTAACATTTTCTTGAACTATAAAGTTATTGCTATCTACTAAAAAGAAACCCACACAACTATTATTCTAAATCATGTGATTCAAATGCCAGATTCAATGTTTAAAGTCTCACATAAACATCTAATAAAATGTTTTATTTTTATACACTTAATCCCTCTACCTGTAAATTCTTTTTGCAGCTGTCATAATTGAGACTTTAAAGTAACTGAAATTTTAAAGTCCGTTTCCAGTCATGTCCAGTGGAAAAATGAGCTCAGTTCTCCCTTCTGTTTGATACTCCTTTGGGTGCAAGGCCAAGAAAATCCTCCTTGAAGTGCCAAAAATCAATTTGTACCAAAGCTAACTCAGATACATCACAGGGAATTTGTAGGCTATTGGGCTGAATACTAAGTTTGCTAGAATTCCTAACTCTCATCTATAATTTTGGGAAATAGTATCCCTACCTCATAGAGATCATTCCCTAAAAGTTGCCTGTAACAGGGTAGCATTCTCAGACCACCTGTGCACAGAAAGGCCCTTTTCCTTTTGCTTTGTCACTTCTCTTACATGTGTGTTTCTAAAATTTCTATTTAAAACAGGGACAATGTATATTTCTCAGTGTATATGCTTTTTCCTGCTTGTCTTCAGCACACTGTGAAGCCTTTGTTCAAGGGACTGAACCGAAGCCGGAAATAATGCAATCTACAAGGTGTGTGATTGTTGCTAGCGGTGAGAGGTCCTAAGACAAGCAATGATGTAGCCGTGTCTCCCTGAAATCTTCTAGCAACAAACACTTCCCAGAGCTCACTGTCCCTTCTTGGTGAAGTAAAGCAGTGGAAAGCTCACAGGTTGTAGTGAGAACAGACAATCCCACCACTGACAGCCAACGAAGCTGTTCCCCACTTCCTGAACTCTTTACAAACAGATCTGATTCTTTGGCAGCAACAATGCATCAACAGCATTATTTAAAAAGGTGTCTATAACCACTGAAGCTATTAAACTTACCGGTTTCCCAAACTCCAATTCCGAAAAGAATTTATACCAAGGTTCATTCTTTAAATCTATCTCTTCTGGGCTTATATCCCGACTCTATAGGGGTTGGTGACAGGGAAATGGAAGAAAGAGAAGGATAACATTATGCAGAGATTACATAGGAACCGGCCAGTAGAGATGCAGTGGTTTCCAGAAATATATAGCACCTGCATTCAACAGCAGCAATCATCTTTTTTTTTTTTTTTAACAGACATGAGCAAAATCAGGAGCTGAAACAGGCAGGAAAGGATGTGTTTATGAAAACAGGCACACTGAGGTAGGCAGCAGTGAAGGAATTATTCATTGGTCCCCAGGCAGAGGGACGCATATGGAGAGCATTTTACCCCACGGCTGCCCTCTCAACACATCTGAACACGGGCATGACAGTTTTCCTTGGTAATTGTCAGAGTGGTGGGAGAAAAGAGAGCCCCTCTTTCCTCTTTCCAAAGAGCTAAGAGTTATAAGCAAATAACCTGGTGAACACACCAAACATTTAGCCATCTACACCAGATGAGTAGAGCAAACACTTTTTATGGGCTAGTACGGTTTTAGTACTTATTTGCAAGGCTGTCTTCAGGTTTTCAAAAATCAACACCAAATACTGACACTTTTATAAAAGCCAATTTGTTAATACTGCATCTTTAATGGCACATGAGTAGGTGAGAAACCAAGTCCCACACAGAGTAAAGTGAAAGATGATGTAAGTAAAAACAGAAGACACAAGTGAAAAAACATTTTAAACAAGCATCCATGGGGGATGAACACAGACAGATATACCTTGTGCTTTAAGAGATAAATGTTAAAGAACTGGGGGGAAAAAAAGGAAAAAGCTGAACAAGACAGATAACAGTACAACACAGGGGAGAAACTTCTGGGTTATGTTACAAAAATAAGTTAGCTTTCTCATTTTATACAGCTCTAAGAGGTAATGCACAGACTGATAATTTGATTCCTTGGGATTTCATGTTTCGTCAAATATTTATAAAGTTCTGGTACCTTGCTCTGTGGAAGAGCATATGTTTCTGGAAATAATTAGTTGGAAAATGAGTGTCTGGAAAGCAAATCAGTTTCCCTTTAATAAACTGGAGATATGATCACATCAGATTAAAGTGTTAGAGGCTCACGGCTTAATTCTTATGTGTATATGTTTCAAAAAATCTTAATAGTCACAAAAGAGAGAAATGGTGATATCCTGACAATATGAAATAGAAAATATACATTTTCCATTGAGATTGAAAACATCATAAGAAACATCATGTCCTCGGGGCCATAACATATAGAAAGGAAATCACATGTCCTGTGGACACATCTCCAAGTGACTTCTTCACAAAGCAGTTCCTCTGGACACATTTTTCTTAACATTCAGGTAACGGGTCTTTTGCAGCTTGTTGAAATGGCTGTAAACTTTCTTAGCGACCTTCAGCAGTCTCTAAGATCCCTATAAGGATCTTTACTATTATCTCTACTTCTGCTTTAAACCGAGGAAGATCTGATAGATAACTTTTAACTGAAATTAACTAAATAGAAGTTAGTTGAAATCAAAGGAAAATATGTATTGAAACAGTCTGTCCTCTTGCATCCAGACTAAACCTTCTTCCAACTGTCTTTAGGGGCAGAGGAGCTTAAAATCGGGAGAATGTGTGTTCCATCTCAGTGGATTCTGTAATTCTGTAAAATACTGGAATCTATATTTATTCAGCAAAATGAGGTGCAATCCCGACAAGGATACCACCATTTAGGAGGGTCAGGTTAGACATGGGGACACCCTAAGTCCTTGTATGATGGGGCTTCATGAAACCTATTTCATGTTTATTACCTTAAAAGACTACTTATAAACTGCTCCCTGGGAATAATTTGGGTTTGTTTTTTTTTTGTTTTTTTTTTCTATTTTTAAAAAATAAAATGTACCAACTTTTTCAGAAAACTGCCTGAATGTCCTGGTACTCAGTTCTGAAAGAATCAACCCATTTTATTGTCAAAGGTTGTTCACAGATTGTTTTATTACCAAGGTTAATGATGGGTTGAGAATTGAATCAGGAGGCATGTCAACCAGCTTGCACCCAGAGCAGCCAACCTTAGCCCTTGGAGCTGCCCGGCGAGAAAGCTAAAGAGGTAATAAATACCACGTAGCACTTGATTCTGCACTGATAACTCCTTTCTAGGTCCAAGCACAGAATGGAAAAATAGGGGACTGTCCTTCTGGATGGCGAGCAGGCTGTCTGTTCTGGCAGGCAGAGCGGATTCCATAAAGCCAGGCTGAGGTCTCTGCGACAGGGAGCTATCTTTTCCCAGCTTGGCAAAATCCTCTGAAAAGGCAGGGGACTAATGAAGAAAATGCCTGATCGCTCAGAAGAATAGTTCTGCTGCTTGGACAGGAGCCGGAGACTAGCTTCAGACTGTAAAAGAATCTGAATGTGGCGTGTTCGTTTACATGGCACTTTGTTATAGTCACAGATCTTTTTTACCCACATTATCACATGAGTGACCCTCTCACTCAATGCTCCGGTGAGGCTGGCAGGCCAGATAATTCCATTTTACAGGTGAAAACACTGGTTGTTCAGAAAAGTTAAGTGATGCCCCCAGACATAAGGCAGTATCTGACTTTGAACTTGGAACTCAGAAACCTTTCAATTCCTAGTCCAGTGCTGCTTACATTTCTCATACTCCCCAGGAGAACGGGGTAGAGCTGCTGAGTTTGAGGATGATACCAAGCTAACATAAGGGCATGTCACAGACTTGAAAAGCCAGGAAGGAGCTCAAGGTGACTCTGAACTGGGAAGAAACTAAGTTGGGTAAATCCCCATATTTTACACTTCCAAATAAATATTGTGCTTGTAATGATGATTTTTACATTTGTCCTTCTCACATTATCCCTATGGGAGCAGGAACCCCAACATCTAACCCAGGGCTTGGCACGTAAATGTTATTCTACAAGCAGACCCTTGAACAACCTGGGTCTCAGGGATGCATGCAGTTAAAAATCCTAGTATAATTTACAGTATAATTTACTGGCCCTTAGTATCCAGGGTTCCTCCACATCCACAAACTCAACCAACTGCAGTCGTGCAGGGCTATAACATTTACTATTGAAAAGAATCCACAATTAGGTTGACTGTGCAGTTCAAACCTGTGTTGTTCAAGGGTCAACTGTACATACTTATTGAATTGAGCTGAGGTTCAGTTCTGTAAGGGACTTGGGAGGGAAGTATGTAAAAGGACCACAGCCTGAAAATAACCTATTTCTGACAAAGTGGGGACCAACCAGCAGCTCTCCAACTCCAAGACCAGAAGAGAAGAAAATGGGCTCATACTACAATAAGAGGGAGGCCAAACAGTAATAAAGAACTTCATATGAGTTTGTCAAATAGCTGGATAGGTCACCGTGGCTGCGAATCTCCTGCGAATCTTCTGAAGGTAGCACAGTGTTTGTCTGGGATGCTGTGGGTTTGCTGCAGGGACAAGATGAATGCTAAGGCAGTCTTCACAGTCTACCCGTCAGCCCTCTGTGCGAACAGGACAGATGTGCCTGTGAGGTCCCAGTTCAAACTGCCAGGCTTAAGCAGACACAAGCACCGCCAGCTGGAAAAACACTGGGGGGAAAGAGGGATTCTCCCCCACAGAAAAAGATGTGCCTTTCTGGGAGAAAATTCAGATTCTCTATCTGTCTCTAGTTAGTACACTTAAAATACTGAAACCGAAAGGCAGGACTCACACTGAAACTCCCATTCCAACTTATCTGTTCATGTGGCAAAAACAGGAGGAAGAAAAATTCAAAAATGAAGGACTGATTCCACCTCTGTGAAGAGCAGACTATGAAAAGATGAAGATTCTCTCTAAAATGAAAAACTACTCTTTGGGAAGAAACAGCTGGACAGCAATGTTCCTCTCCAGCCGGCCTTGGGTGTTATGTCCTAACAGGTTGGCCCAGGCCCTGGTACAGCCGGAGGGGCTTCCTGTGTGGGAACAGCCAGATGGTGCTTGACCATCCACGCGTATGGTCACCACAGCTCTCCAAAGTGGGGCCCGTGGGCAGAGTGAGCTACTTCTCAGGGTTTGGGAAAACAATATAAATCTCCCAAGGACTACAATATGGAGGATACTGTGACCATTGTGGTATCAATGAGCACAAAATTACGGATTTGGGGGATTTCCCCCCCACCCCAGTTTTGAGTAGTGGTCAAATTACTAGGAACCAAGGAAAGGAAGAGGAAACAAAGGAGAAATTAAGAGGAAAGCTTTCAGTAACAGCAATGACCATCTATGAATAATAATATCGCCAGAACAAAAGCACGCAGGGGCCTACAGAGTCTGGAAGCACGGAAGTGTACGGATACATGATGTATGTCCCTTGCTTGTTATTCAAGTATCAGGAACATACTCAAAGGACATAACTTTCTTTCTAGGAAGACCTGTGTGGAAGGTTACCTTCCGTGTTTATTACCTTCTCACAGAGAGAGAACCTGCAGTGAAGGGAGGAGACAGAGGCAAAATTCTCTCCTCTCAGAACTTTTTGCTTAAAATAACTTTGGTGCACAGTAAATGCTGGAGAATGACAACTCTGAAGCTTTTTGGTGAACTGTTGAACCTTTTTTCCTAACTAAAATTACTTACCCCTTTGTGCTTTTAAAGATGTCACCTTTGTATTTTAGTAAAAGTCAAATCAATTATTCCTTAAAAACATGTAGAGCAAAAGAGGGGAGGGAGAAGAATTTGAACCCACATTTAAGGGGCCTTCTTATTCTGGACTCAGTGTGGTAACCGCATTTTAATGAGAATCAATCCCCAGCATGACAATTCCCTCCTGCTAGAAAGGCCGGAGGGCTGCAGGGTTTATGGAGCCTTGGAGGTCCCTTTAACCATGATCAGAATTCTGAAACCAGCTTGTTCTAATGAAGGGTGAATAAAAGGAAGTGTGACGGGCAGATATGAAACTCATCAGTTTGTAAAAATTCTCCCTTGCCTTTACAGGGTGGTCTCCTATGCCCATACAGGCCATTCTCCCCACTGATAACTGCTTGGAGATGTGAACTTGTGTAGGGAACCACAAATCAGATGGAACATGGCAATATGTCCTCTCTGTTGAACTTGTCAGAAAAGGAAGATCTAAAAGCCACAGTCTAACAGCCTGGGGCCTGTTTTCCCCCCAAGTAACATCATCATATTAATTATCTGGCTTTTAATGATGTACTTGTAACTTCAACAAAATGTATGCATGTTCAAATAAGAGTCACCTCTAAAACTACAATTTTAGTCCGGTTAGTAATAAGCCTGATAAACGAATGGTTAGATGTTTTTAAAAAAAAGCAGCAAAATCAACCTTTACACTAGCATATTTAAAATTAGTGAAAAGCATGCACAAAAAGAGCAACAAAGCCACAATGAGAGGATTCTTTCAATGCAGACTCTCAGCACTTATTTGGTGAACACCTGCCAAATGAAAAAGGTAAAAATACTTCATATTGTTACTGTCTTCTAAACAAAGCAAGTCTATCTCAAGGGAGAAAGAATGTAATCCAAGCGCACAAAGCATCCGGATTAAAGAACTCGGGCAGGGTGAGACAAAAGCACTTTAATATGCACATTACCATCTTTTCGTTGGTCAGAACAGAGGACTTGCCCGGCTGATACTCGTAAATGCTTCTGGGCTCTGCGCGGTATTTTCTTGTATCCACTTTCTTATCTGGGGGCTCCCAGTCAGTCCTGTAGAAAGAAAATCCTATTAGAGCTATTCTCATGAAAATTGGCATCCGACAGTTCTGACGACTTTGGCCGACTGTAGTTTAATCAAGGAATTTTTATATCCGAGGCACAAAATGGGACTCTGCGCAAAGCGTTCAGTTGTGCTGGTTTCCTTCTTCAAATAACCAGTTAGATCCCTGTGTTTGCTTCACAAAAGGCTTGAGGTGTCCATACTCACAACCATGCACCGGGAAGCAGGGAGACAAGAAAGGGAAGAAAAGCAGCAGCTGCAGCTGCGAAGTGTGTTCTGGAAAAAATCCTTCACCTTGCTCTGCTCTCAGGGGCTTATCATCTCCCAGACATGCCTGTACTTCCCACTCAGGCTGGTGCAGTGAGAGAGAATGCAGGACCCAGAGCCAGGCAGCTGTGGTTCCAACCCTACTACAGCCCTTGCTAGCTGGCTCCTCTGGGCCAAGCACTCAGCCTCTACTGAACTGTTTACTCATCTGGTAAGTGCGGTTGTTGCAAGGATTAATGTCTCAGCATGTAAATCACTTTGCAAAACACCAGGCCCACAGTAACCGCTCTTTAAACACTTTGGTTTGGTTTTGTTTGTTTTTGGCCACATGGTGTGGCATGTGGGATCTTAGTTCTCCGATCAGGGATTGAACGTGCAACCTCTGCACTGGAAGCATGGAGTCTTCACCACTGAACTGCCACGGAAATTCGAAACGTTACTAGTTTTTATAACCATGTTCTTCTTCCCTATTCCACACCCTACCCTGGTAATCACCCAAAATGCAGCCTTTGGCACAGGTACTTAACCTGATCCAGTGGGGGATTTCAGAGGATACATGAAGCCTTGGAAATTATTTGCAAAATTTTCACGTAGGCACATAATTGCATTTTGCACTGTGATTATAATCAGTTTTTCCTGCAAGGCTACAAACTTCTTGAAGTCAGGGACAATGATTTATGTGTGCAATGTGCCTCCATAGCATCTTGTTCAATCGCACACAGAATGCACCCAGCAGATGCTTAATGAATGCACTTGTAAGGATTTGCAGGTACACCCAGCCTTCCTTTCAGATTAGTTATCAAACTCTGAGGCAGATGTCACGTACATATATGTGGGATTTCAAAAACAGCCATTCATTTGTCATGAAGATGGAAAAAGTTTGAAAGTATGAAACAGTGTGTATTTAAAGAGAAAATAATTTTGTTTAGCCAAAACCAATTTTGGGTTGAGAAGTGTTAGAAGATGGAGCTGGGGGATGCCTGGGACACTTGTCCAGATACTCTGGAGGCTGCTCCCAAGGGCATGCTGCTGCTGCTGCTAAGTCGCTTCAGTCGTGTCTGACTCTGTGCGACCCTATAGACGGCAGCCCACGTCCCTGGGATTCTCCAGGCAAGAACACTGGAGTGGGTTGCCATTTCCTTCTTCATTGCATGAAAGTGAAAAGTGAAAGTGAAGTTGCTCAGTCGTGTCTGACTCTTAATGATCCCATGGACTGCAGCCCACCAGGGTCCTCTGTCCATGGGATTTTCCAGGGAAGAGTACTAGAGTGGGGTGCCATTGCCTTCTCCGCCCAAGGGCATAAGACTCAGAAAAAAACAACTGGGTAATTTAGTGTGGGCATTAAGAGATGACAAATATTCCAACCTTCAAGCCTTATGTTTTGATAATGTGTTGAATAAATAAAGAGATACTAAAAAGTGTAGCTTCATTTTAAAATTATATTCTCTGCTGTGGGCCCCATCAGTATGCATAGAGAGTACTAAAACACATGACAAATCTTATAGTTCAAGATTCCTCTTGTGAAGAGGGAAAGAGTGATGATAATTATTGTCAACATTATTTAAGCCCGTCTGATGAGCCAGGACTACAGGATATGTTACATGCATTATCTTGTGTTATCCTTGCAGTATCCTGAGGAATGTAACATGTTTCCCCATTTTACAGATGAGAACATTGAGAATCAAAAAAATAAATCACTGCTAATAAGTGATAGAGCAGAGATTCGAACTCAGGTCTTCTTAACACCTGGCTCTAATGCTGTCTGATTCAGAGAAAGAGATTGTGTATTAGAGCCTAAAATCATGGAGCTGATGGGAACACTTACCTCTCTGGGCTTGATTTTAGTGAGGAAGAGCGGGTCGGGAGGGGAAGTGTGGCCGACCTCTTAACTACCTTCTCACCATCAATGCAGCTCATCTCACTTTTTGAGCGAGGCACAGAAAGGGGAGATTTTGCTGGAGAAGGAAAAAGCGGGTGCAAAAGACTTTTAAAATGGATGAAAACAGGAAGATCCTTCCCTCGTCCACCACCCTCCCTTCCACCCCCACAACCAAGAAATTCTAAGCCACTTACTGTCTTCAGAAAAGGAGTATCGAGGAGAGTACAGATCTGAGTCATCATCTAGTGAACAAAACAAAACGTAATCAGGAGACATCTGGCTCAGGTAAGAGAACTGCGTGACAAGTCCCCCACTGCCACCATCCTGCACCGACCGTTGTCCAGCCACACCCGGGAGCCCAGAGGACAGAGGAGGAGCCAAGCACCAGAAGCTACACCATGGCAAACCACACAGTTCAGAGCTGGGTTTGGAGAACCCACCCAACCAAACAGACCTGTAGTCAGAAAGGTACACTCACAAATCCTGGGGGAGGACTGCCCCTGACACCCAGAAATGCATGGGGACAAAGAGCCAAAGGTCCTCTCAAGAGAATTCCCACAAGCAAAGCTGGTCCCCAGCCTGGCCAAGTGGGAAACAGGCTGAGATGGATGCCTGCGTGTTGGCGCTGTCTCTGGTCTATGCTGCTGAGTTTCAGAGTCCCCAGGCCTGCCTGGTGGGATGGGGAGGCCCCAGGTGTGGTCTCTAGCTGCCTGGCTCAGCTGTGACCCATTGCATATGCTAAGGTCCCATATACTGAGTTGGCCCCAAAGTTCGTTCTATTTCTTCCATAACAGCTTATGGGAAAACCTGAATGAACTCTGAGGCCAACTCAAAACAAAATTGTTTAGCAAAGTGGTAGTGCAGCTAAGAAAACAGCTTGAGAAACCCCTTGCCATCATTTGTTTTGATTCCACTGTAAACGAGTCCCTCGAATAGCCTTCCTTCCTTGGAACCCCACACGCCCTCGGCAGATCCTCACATAATCTGCTCTGCAAAAGTGCCACTCGGGGTCAGTGTCTAAATTGTGACTCTGGATCGAGTCAAACTCAACCGGGTTTCTGTAGTGGGAGATGGCTCTCCTAGGGCGGGGGTGGGGTGGGGTGTGTGTGTATCTGTTCAGTCACTTCAGCCATAACCAATTCTCTACGACCCTATAGACTTTAGCCCACCAGGCTCCTCTGTCCATGGAATTCTCCAGGTAAGAATACTGGAGTGGGTTGCCATGCCCTCTTCCAGGGGATCTTTCTGACCCAGGGATTGAACCCATATCTCTTACGTCTCCTGCACTGGCAGGCGGGTTCTTTACCACTAGTGCCACCGTGAGCACAGGTCTCTAAATAAGCGGAACACCGACCCGGGCGCTAACACTTGCAGAATCAAGACTTGAACGCTTTGTGGACATGGCTGCTTGGAACTAAAAACGAGACCATAGGTACTCTCACTGGAACAGGTTTTTCAGCTGGGACTGCCCTGGAAACCCAGGATATTTAGTCACTATATCCATGATGACCCCTCCAAAGCATTTCTCCAACAAGAGTTAGGCTGAAATAGCCTCTTATGTTTTCTAATAGCTCACTAACCTGAATTCAGAATTCATGAATGTGCAATAAAGACCCAACCCCTCTTAAAATCGGTATAGCTTTACATAACAAAGCACACGAACTAGCTTGCAAAGACAAGTCAGAGAACCCAATGCAATATGTTGATGGCCAGTCCTTGTCTCCATGTTGTTTTAAGCTTCAGAGCAGAAAAGGCCAGAATATTTTATAAAATGTACTAAAGCTAACACTGCTATTCTTTCCAGTATTATTCAAAAACGGGATCTCTATCTCCCTTTCTACCTCCCCTCTCCTCTCCTTATTGTATCTGTCCCGGGTTTTCCAGCTCCAAAAATGGAAAGGTTTTGGGTACTGAGACATCTTTTCTCCTCCCTCCCTTCCTCCTTTTTGCTTTGATATTGGCTAATTCTTATCCTTAAAGTTGAACAGAGCTTAAGGTTCTTCTACCAATATAGCTAAGCCTTTCCCTGCTATAAACTGAACATGAGAGCTTATTTAACTTTTGAAAATAGGGCAGAAGAGATAAAGTGGGATCCAGAAATAGATGTTTCAGAGTACTCTTCTGAAGACTTCTGTGTTGCCTGCTTTTGTTTGTTTTGCTGCTTTTGTTTTTCAATAGAGCTTCTGATTATTATACAGATAAGATACCACAGCACCAAAGAAAACTAAAAATTAGCTTTGATTGTAGTGATTTGATTGGAAAAATGGTGCCTGCCAAATGAGAAATTAGCTTAGTTAGGAACCAATGTAGGTATTGTTTAAAATCCAGCCTAGCATTCTAGCTCAAAACCCTGTCTCTCTTTGAATCAGGGAGAAGTTACAACCTAGCAGCAGATGGTAAGGTGAGGGTTAATTTATAACTATTATCTGGTTCTAAAGGTAAAAGCAGAGTTTTCATGGGGGAAAAACAGCACTTAAATATTCAAGGTTTTTTCTTTAATTCTCAGCTTTTTAAAGATTTTTGCTCCCTAGAGCTTTCTAATGTGGAATTCTAGAACACTTGTTAAAAGAAAATGAGAAATAGTTCTGAGATGGAAAAAAAATAAAAACAAAAAACCGCACGGCTGGGGGAGTTAATCTGTGTATTTTGAAAGTCTGAATACAGAGGAAGGGGATTTCCCCGGTGGTCCAGCAGTTAGGACCCAGTGTTCTTGTTGCCAACGCCCCGGTTCAATGCCTGGCCAGGTAATTAAAATCCCACAAGCCACACAGCAAGGCCGGAAAGAGAAGTAGGAAAGAAGAGGGGTGGAAGGGGGTGAAGACAAGAGAGAAGTCTGAATGCCTGAACATTCTTAAAGCAATTTCTTTATCTGGTGTAAGTGGAAAAAGAAATCTCTTCCATCTCAAGCTAGCACAGGGCAGGGGCATCTCCATGAACAAGCTTTTCATTTTTCCCAGTGTCCATGGGATCCACCTCTGACATGTGGATTTCAGTTCACTGACTTTAAGGCGGGCAAACTCAAGTTGCCCAGATTCATCTGAACATTAGTAATTTGGACTAGTGCCAGGGGGTGCATAATTTATTCCTCGAAGTTTTGCCTTGCAAATCTAATGGAAGAAAACTTTACGTATGTTTACAAATAAAAATAATAGCCGCTCCCATTATTAAGTGCCTAATAGTAACTGGTCATTTACTAAGATTGCCTCACTCAATCCTTGGAAAAACTACTGGAGGTATGTAAGTATATATCGCAGAGACAAGGAAATTAGGGCCCAGGGAGGTTATGAAAATGTGCCCCTAGCACAGTGTGGAAGACAAAGCAAGAATGCATTCAGGTCTTTCCAACCCCACTTCCCTACCTCTGCCACTTCTCAGCCCTGAGATGATGATCAGACTCTGTTGTAACCTTCAGCCCAGCCTCATCTGCCTGACTCCAGGGAGAACTGTAGCTATTCCACTGTAATAGAATAAACTCTTTATTGGGGAGGAGGCAGGTGAGGGTGTTGTGAAAGTCACACACTGCAGTGCTGGCCTGGATGACTTCTAGCCCTGGAGGCCTTTGCGCTTATATTTTCCACATCACCCCTTCCCTGGTGACACTTAAGCAAGTTTTTTGAGTTACCCCACCACCCGGCTAGCTTTCTTCCTGCTCTTCTCTAGGGAAATGGGTAAAACTGAGTCACGCTTGCTACATCTTCCACTTGCTGCTTCTTGTACCTTCTCCTGGCAGGCTATGTCTATGCTGGGACAGATGGGGATAAGGCTCACCATTTCTATACACTGGAGCCAGCCAAATATGTGTGTGTTTAACCATAGTTAAGACACTAAACGAAATGTTTCTCCAGTTGTTTATGAACACAGATGTTGTCTATGCGTGAAATCCTGCTTTCACTATTTCTCCAAGAGTCCTTTCAAAGAAAGTCCCAGTGGGCTCAGTGCAGCTGGATCTTGTGATTCCTGCTGGTGGTGGAGCCACACGCTGTGTGCCCTAGAGCCCCAAGCAGCAAGCATCAAATCTTGGCAGCGACACCAGAACTCCTTGTGCCAGTGACTTGCAGAAAACTCTACCGCTAAGCAGTATTTACTGGGTATGAACAACTCACCCCAGGGCCCTGAAGACCCCTGCTGGGCTAAGATGTTTACACACCAATGATTTCCCTCTGGGCTTTGGCAGTTATCCTTGGAGGTTCCATTTGGGGATAGCTACTCTCCTAAAACTGCCAGGAGGCACATAACTGGCTTTTCAACCACAGTACTTTAAATAGACTAAAAAAGATTTCCTCTGTTTATTTTTTTAAGAATTTATAATAATCTCAAAGACACTGGAGAAAATGCTGGTTGTTCTATTAAAAAAAGTATGTAATTGACCAAATTGAGAGGATGGGCAAAAAGCACTATTTGCATAATCGCTTGCCTATATCAATTAAATTTCAATTTTATGCATTTTTTAGGCTTTAAACTTAAAATTATTTTTCCTATTATCAGTGGTTCATTTTTAACTCAATCTTTTCCCACAGCTCACGTTAATTCTTTTTCCTGCTTTACCCCACACACTTAAGAGGAAGGAGAAAGGGGTCAAGATAGACACATACACCCATCCAACAAACAAAAATGGTCAAAGAAAAGCGTATACAGAGGCAGGTATACAGTCTGGGTGGGATTCGGGAGGAAGAATAAGAAAAAGGAGGAGTGGGGCAGGATGGTCAGGAAGAGTCCAGAGGGCTTGGGAAAAGAGCCCCAAAGCTGTCTATGCTCTGAGTGCACGTGAGCGTGCGAAGTGACTTCAGTCGTGTCTGACTCTTTGCGACCTTATGGACTGTAGCCCGCCAGGCTCCTCTGTCCACGAGGTTCTCCGGGTAAGAATACTGGAGTAGGTTGCCATGTCCTCCTCCAGAGGATCTTCCTGACCAGGAATCAAACCCGTGTCTCTTAGATTTCCTGCACTGGCAGGCAAGTTCTTTACCACTAGCACCATCTGGGAAGACCCAAGTTCTGGTTAGACACAATCAAATTCTAAATAATGAAAAAAGAAAAAAAAAAAGATCAATATAGGATGCAGAGTAGCTACAGAAGACAAACTTAGAAAACAAAAAATTGAATGCGAAGGAGTAAAGAGAATGAGGTGGAACAGGACAGGAGCAGAGACAGCAAGAGTCTGGGAGGGCCAGAGGGCTAGAAGACGACTCACCGGCCTCATCTCCTAAGGCATTCGTTCCTCACTTGAAGATGGAAAGGGACTAACCGTTACCTCCCTTGGCTAGCTCACAGGTCAGACTTCTGCACTTACTCAGTGGAGGCCTTCTGGGCAGCTCTGGTTAGGGGACCAAAGGTGACCGCTGCGAGCACTCAGCTCCGCCTCTGGGCAGTACTCGCTGGAGCTTGGGCAGAGGATCTTGGCCAGCCAGCCTCAAAACAGAACCATTTGCTTGAATTCAAGCAAAATAAGGCTATCCTAAGAAATCCTGAAAGGCCAGTGGAGGATTATTTTAACTCAGATATAGATATGCCTAAGAAAATAAGCCTCCTAAATCCTTGCCTGAATGCATCCTCATCTAGGAGTGGGGAAAAGGTCAGTGAGATGGACGACTATGACGTGACACATCCCAACAACCTGAGGATGCCTTGGGGTGGGATCTGGAGTCACTTCACCAGGAGATGGCAGTGATCATCAGCCTGACAGCCTGAAGACGCATCCACAAGCAAGGGGAAAACATTGGTCTCTGGGACTTCACCCTTGGCTGGTATGACAGCCCTTACCCTGACATGGTCAGACGGGTTCTCACTGGCCATGGACCACACGGTAACACTCCAGTTACTTGGTTTTGCTTATCAGGAGGCATCATTTGAAAATATCTCCCATCTTCTTGACATGAAGCATGTCAAGAAAGCCAACATCATCTGGCTACGTTCAGAGCAGACAGGCTAGTTCTTTTCAATCTGTATTCCCCACTCTCATTCTGTATTCAAATCCCCCAAACTGCACTGGCGAGTATCTGCTTCCTTTTTTGGAGGATGGAAAAGGGGGACGGGGTCCTCCTCCACTGCAGTGGTCCCCAGTCCTGACCACGTGACAAATCACTCGGGGAGCTCTCCTAACCTCATATTCCCAGACACCACCCCTGGAGTTGCTGGCTCAGCTAGGTGGAGCATGACTGACTAAGAAGCAGGCCAGTTGGATGCCTGAGTTAGGCATCAGAGTCCTGGCGAAAGGGACAGCCAAGAACACAGAGTGCAACAGGAAAGGGAAAGGAATCCACAGAGTAAATAAACACCCAGGTCTGGGGGGCCCCAGAGACCTAGGTTGAATTCCTCACTCTGCCACTTGCCATGAGATCTTTCACAAATTACTTAATCTTTCTGAGCCTCACGCCCTCACAAACATGAGGACTTACCTCACGGAGCTGCTGGGAGGATGAATATGAGATAACAATTGTGATGCAGCCAGCATGCAGCCTTGTATTCAGTAAGTGAAAACGGAAGTGTTAGTTGCTCAGTCACGTCCAGCTCTTTGCGACCCCAAGGACTGTAGCCTGCCAGGCTCCTTTGTCCGTGGGGATTCTCCAGGCAAGAATACTAGAGTGGGTTGCCATTGCCTTCTCCAAGGGATCTTCCCGATCCAAAGATCGAACCCAGGTCTCCCACAGTGCAGGCAGATTCTTTCACAGTGTGACCCAGGGAAGGGCTCAATAAATGGCAGTGGCAGCAGTTACTGCGGTGGTTGTGTTATTATTATTATTAATAGGATTATGAATGCGAGATGCAGAGGTGCTGGCCACCACACTGCTGTTTCCTAAAGCAAGAGGCAGTGGTGGGGCTTCTGAAGTGGTTTCTCTACAGCATGTTCCTGTGGCTTCCGCTTCAGAAGGAAAATGTGGGCAGGATGTCCAAAGACTCAGTCTAGCAGACCCTCTGTGGTCTGGGTAGTGCTGGCTCTGGTCTCTGTCAACATTCCCTCTCTCCGCTCTCACAATCAAAAGACCTAGTAGCATCTCAGATGCTAGGAAAGGACATGTGCCTTTAAGAGAGAGTGTAGGCTGCATGCTCACTTACTCGTATCCTCAGACTCTTTGTGACCGCATGGACTGTAATCCACCAGGCTCCTCTGTCTATGGGATTCTCCAGGCAAGAATACTGGAGTGGGTTGCCAATTCCTTTTCTAGGGAATTTCCCTACCCAGGGACTTAATCCAGATCTTTTGCATCTCCTACACTGGTAGGCAGATTCTTTACTACTGAGCCACCTGGGAAACCCTTTAAGGGAGAGGCTGGATGGTAGGTAATTCATAGACAAGTAGCTCTTAGGCAGGGGAAAGGGGGTCAGGTGAAGGTTTAAAAGAAATGGGAAGTAAAACTCATTTGCTTATTAGCCTTACTTCAGGGTTATTCCCAAAGGATTTCTGGTAAATTATTTTTATTTTTGTAAGCTTTCTAGGGACCAGGCTATTTCACAGAAATTATAAGAAATAAGTCTCCTGAATTCATTCTACTCTTGCCAAATTTCCCAGCCTCAATCCCTCCCAGCTACCCCCTTGAAATAAGGAATGTAACATTGCTCCTTTCCCATAGAGTGGTCTGAAAGATTAGCAAATGATTACAAGTGACTGCTCCTTATTGGGACTTATGGCTTTTTAAAAGCACATTTTAAATCTCATTGATTAAGACATGATGATTTTATTTATCTTCTGAAAAGTCCAGCCAGAAGTTTACTTTTTCACTCTAGCTTGAGGGAAGGAGGAGGTGGCTAAGCTTGACATAAACTTTCATGTAGTTCTTTACTATTTTGGAGAATCAGCTTTGAGACACTTAGAAATGTCTTTTATACTGTATAATCAACTAGAATTTAGGAAAAAAGCAGTAGCCCTTAGGCTAGGTTTTGATAGGTTTATTGCAAATAATTCTAGTTTCAAATTCTGCATTCAAACAAAACAAAAAAAAGCAGCAACAGTCTTCTTCCCTCAGGGGACAGACTCAGAATGACAGCTCACATTTCTCAGTAAATCTATTCTTTAAATGTTTGTTTAAAAAGGCTGCCCTTGTGGCTCAGCTGGTAAAGAATCCTCCAGCAAAGCAGGAGACCTGGGTTCAAACCCTGGGTTGGGAAGAGCCCCTGGAGAAGGGCAAGGCTACCCATTCAGCATTCTGGCCTGGAGAATTCCATGGACTGGGTAGTCCATGAGGTCACAAAGAATTGGACACAACTGAGCGATTTTCAATTTCAATGCTCATTAAAATCCACAGGTAGAGCCTGTCTTGGTTAGGCGCTGTGCTGTGCTAAGTCGCTTCAGTCGTGTTGACTCTTTGTGACCTCATGGACTGTAGCCCACCATGCTCCTCTATCCATTGGATTCTCCAGGCAAGAATATTGGAGTGGGTTGCCATTCCCTTCTCCAGGGGATCTTCCCGACCCAGGGATTGAACCTGCGCCTCTTAGGTCTCAGCACTGGCAGGCAGGTTCTTTACCACTAGTGCCACCTCAGGTGCTAATCTGTCTTTAACACTCTTCTTTGAAAGGTATGAATCTTTCCCATATTAAGAAGGGTGTGCAGAGCCCAGGGCCACTGACTGGCAGCACAGGGCTGGAGAGGCACTAAGGACAGGGCTGAGGAGGACCTGCCGAAACTCACAGATATCAAAACCACACACCAGAGGCTCTCTCGTTAACAAAAAATTAAAATGAAAATAACAATGCTTCACAGTGAGCTAGCTCAAACGTTGCACTCGTTTGTAACAAGCCTTCATCTAATTGAATACGTCTGTGATCTACGTCTGGCTCTGTCTTCTAGGCCAAGAGTGGGGGCGAGACACAACCAACCCTGTTTTTAAAAAGAATCTCCAGGCAAGAAGACTTCTTAGAAACTTGTGTTAAAGTCTAATCATTTTGGTTATTATGAATCTTTTATATCCAATCTAATTTTTTCCTCTTTATTCTTTAAGATAATTTCTTCCTTGTGGGTCTTGGAAAATAAAAACTAGTTAAGGTCTGCTTCATAAATTATAAGTGAAAAGTTATCATGTCATCCCTGTTTATACCTCATGGTAAAATAAGCCCCACTCTCTCTCTCGTACCCGACTTGACGCAAACCACCAGACAGACATCGTTGCAGCCAGGGTTGCCAGGTGTGGCCGATGATGACACGGCAGCTCTGGTGTGGGGCTAGAAGGCAAAACCCTGCCTGCAGCTCAACAGCCAGACTGACTGGACACCGCTGGCACTGCCTGCGACAAGCTAAGGCATTCTTCCAGGCCAACGGGAGTCACCGTTTTTCTCCACAGGCCTCCTGCAAGTGGCCTTCCTCTGCCCATGTCTATGGGATTCTGCACCTTCAGGCATGCTCTGTGCTGGTCATCTTCCCGAGAAAGGGATCCTATCTTATGAGAGGGTTGGGTACTCATGTCCAAAAAAGCACAAATCAAAAACTGCAGTTGATTAAAAGTACCCTAAAAAAATTTCCCTCTGATCCTGTTCAGCCCACTGTTTCTAAAGCAATGTTTTTGCTAGAATTAGCACCCCACAGCAAAAGACTAGGTTATCCCATGCCAGAGACTCTTGCTGAAAATAAGGAGGTCACCAATTAAAATGAAATCATCAGCTTTAAATTTTTTAAGTGTTGATTCCTTTGGCAGACTTTTCTTTTTGTTCAAAATAGGCCCCAGGCATGAAAGTGTTGGAAACCACTCATGAGCACACCATAGGGAGACCGTAAATGGAATATAATATTTTAACTAAAATTTTATCTAATGCAGCTCAGCACATCTTCTCATGTGCGTTAAGTGATCAATAAAAGTTTGGTGAATGATCGAACAGATGACTTCGCCAAAGATGAGAAGGGTTGAGCAGGGTGACATGCTGAGCTAATCAGAACAGAGATGAACTGAGGAGGGGGCGGCACTGGGCTTCATCCTTAGGAAAGAACTCAGATTCTGTGGTCCAAGGCCTTCACTCACCAACATTCTCCAGGCAGGTACTCAGGACCTACTGTGTGCCAGCAAGGTTTTCTGTGGCCTTTGGACACGTGCTCTTGCAACTTCCACTATGCTGGACCTAGTACCATGAAGTAGCCTTGTCTAATTCCCTGCCTGATGTGAACTTTGGAGGACAGATGACATATCTTATTCATGGCACTATCCTCAGTTCCCAGGACAGTGTCTGGCACACACAAGTACTCAATAACTACTTGACTGGATGAAGCTCAGAGCATTCAACATCTTATCCTAGAAGAGAACACAGTCAAAGTGCCTCCTGCCTACCCCACCCACTCCCCCTTTTCTGGGTCACTCATCTGAAGAGCAGACAATCCTTGAGACCAGAATAATTCTCAGAATGTTGCCCTTCACTCACCTTTCAGAACCTTCTTTGACACTTAGACTATATACTCCAGAAAAGAATATTTTCTAGATACAAGTGTGGCCATTCTCCCCTAGCAGGTCCAAATTCCTAGCCAGCTCTTTCATTAAAAGGTTTCTAGCTTGGCCAAAACCCTTATTATTTTTCAAGGGATATCATCTCCCACCATGACTGAATCCCATACCTGGATACCTCTTGGGGAATTCCCTACCAAGGAAATATACCTGGAGATACACTGAGGACAAGAGGGGCCCACTGGAGAGTGAGCTGCACCTGTGGGAACCCGGTAATGTTTCTCTTGCTGATGCTGGCTCGTCCAACTCCCGCCCATGAACCCTAATGACTCAGCTTCCCTGAGTCACTGCCCAGCCACCAGCACCACGTGACCACCCCAAATACAAAGCCCTGGGTAGCTGGGCGCAGGCAGCTTTTCCCAGAGCCCCACGTGTTCAAAGCATTACAACGAAGCCACACTGGTTACCCCATTAATCATGTCAACTTCAAGGGAACAGGATTAAAATACCATCTGGATAGACTCCAGTCACACAGTTAGCGAGGACTTGAGAACACCACAAAACACACGGTTACAGGGAAGCAAATGATGGGGAGACAGCTCTCAGCCACCAGCAAGAACCCCAAGGTGAAAAAGAAATAGCACTGCTACAAAGAGAGGCACGTGATTTTCCTTTAATTACCTTCAGATTTAGGACTAGGAGTAGATGCAGGAAACTGGTAGGTAGGAGTGTAAGGATTGTCCTCTGTAGCAGAGAAAAGCAGTGGATTTTGAAACTATCCACCACCAAGTGGAGGAAGTGACAAATCCCCAATTGACTCTTTCAAATGACCGATTACCTATTTTAGTGTCATTAAATAAAGCACACGGCATCACACTTGAAAAGAGATTAATGAATTAGAAAGGATTTGGTTATTTTCATATGGCACATCATGCAAATGAGTGAATAAAATTTCTGCCAACCAAAAACAACTATAAAAAACAAAATCTAAAAGCCAAATCTTATTCCTAAAATGGAACTATAAGAATTAATTTAAGGCTAGATACACTCTCTAAGTTCATGGTACCTTCAGAATTTTGCTGGATTTCAGGAAGTTCAGGGAATTTGTACGTAGGGAAATAAGGGTTTTCTTCAGGAGTGTCTAGGGAGAGGAGAGGGTTTGGGAGAGAGAATAGAGGAAGACACAAATGGAGAGAATGAACAAACAGAAATCCACACACAATTCAGGCTCCTTGAATTCTGAAACATACTAAGCTTCACCAGTGATGGAAGAAACTCAAACTGCTTTTAAAAATCCAGTCCTTTTGCCTGAATTACTGAGACACCTTTAAAGACACAACATCGCTTTTCTTCTTAGACAAAGAATATACACAGGCTCCAAAAAGGAAGAGGCATTCAGTACAAAACTTCAAACTTTCACTTTTTATAGGCAAAAAAAAAGAAATATGCTAATAAACAGTGTGTCAAGAAAACACTATCATCAAATGATTTTTGTTTAAAAAATCAAAGCTTGTGCCATAGACTTTGGAATCAGGGCAAATAAGTGGATTCTTAATGTTTCAAACACCTCTCTGCCTAGGGCAGGTAGTTTTGCTCAGAATCTGTAATTTAGGTTGAGTTTGTAATTTAGGTTGAGTTAAAAGCTATAATATATGAGAAGACCAATGCTGCCTAAGGAGCAGAAATACATATTTTTCACATAGGCACCTGTGTCTTAGTATTTGGATCACCAAAGCTGGGTCTAAATGTGAGAGAGACACAGAGTGCTGGAGGAAATGGACGTTAGCTTCTACAAGTGACCAGTAGAATGGGCATCATCTGAGAGCCAGCATGTAGCATCTCCAACATGACTGAGCTCATCTACCCCAAAAAAGAATGAATTTACTCCTGGCTCAGAAACACTAAATACTGAGCAGCTCAATATTTACAAAACAGTTTGAAGAGGGGCACCACCAGTTTCATTCTGAATACTGCACGAGCTGGCATCCACAGTTAACTAGAGAGACCAATTATCTGCAGCACAGGCTGACCAGACCCTGACCAGAGGCTTTTCCTTTGCCTTCATGTGTCATCTGTGCCAGGCGGCCAGACTGGATTTGGCCACAGGGAAGGACAGGATGCTCTGCCCACCGGAGCAGTGGTACCCTTCCCATAGCACAGCTGCATCCCTGCCCAGCAGCTGACCGGTGGCATAGGAGGATGGGAGCTGTTTGGGAGTGTTGACCTGGGGTTCTCCCACCATGCTGGGTCCCCTGCTGGCAGCCCGGCAGGCCCCTGATTAGGAAGCACTACTCCCCCAGCTTAAGCAGTTCTTAGTGTCAGCTCTTGACTGTCTCTTGGGGCTACCTGCCAAGTGCTGGCTCCCAGCCGAAGAAGCTGATTTTTCATATTAACACCACCATACAGGTGCACCATGCATCCTACTTCACAAGGCAGAATCTGCTCTCATTCAGACCTTGCAGCTTCCCTCAGAGGGAGGTAAAGGGGTCAACGCACAGAGAGGGGTACATGATTTGTCCAAGATCACCTGAGTACATGGGGAACTAAGCCCAGATGAGAACATTTTTAACTCCCAGTTCATGCCTTCTCAGCTCGCTCTGCCTACAAGGCAGTCATGGGCTGACACTGGGAGGTTCCCCTAAAGCCAGAAGCCGGTGGGAGGCGAAGCTGCTCGCAGCCCGGGCAGGCAGATGCTGAAGAGCACAGGCAGGATGCTGAGCTCAGCCTGCTGCATTCCCATCATCTGGGAGGGAGGACCTGGGAGCTGCCCTCAGCTCCTCCCACACGTGAGGCAGGCGCACGAGTTCTCCTGCCCACTCTGTTCTGAAGGTGCACGGCTGGGCTCAGGCAGGTCAGGGCCTAATGAGGTCAAGCCGCAGGGCCCAGTCTGCCAGCCAAGTGAGTTTAGGTCCTCACTGCAATAGTCAACATATGGGCACAGCAGTTTCTACAAATGAAAATCAGTACCTCTGTTTAGTTTGTGGATCTGTTTAAACATGGTCTTGTACCAGTCTTTTGATCTCTCGGTGTTCTAGAGAAAAACAAAGAGTAAAATAAAATGAGAATCTCAGCACATTTCAGAACTTCCGGGATTTCAGAAACAAAATGCAAAATGACGACGTCTCAAGTCAAAATGCACGTAAGTCTATACATCTTTGTGATCGCTCATTTAAACCTTTCTGGAGAAGTGTATTTAAGCCACCTGCATAGGGCCAGGTACAGAATGCATACATCAAGACCTAATCCCTTTCAGCATCCAATGCTGGAGAATTTCCATCCTAACCACAAAGCTGGGCAGTTTGTTAAGATAAAAATAAAACAAGGAAAGAGACAGATAGGTGGTTAGATCAAATACTTTCACTTCCACTTAACAGATGAGAAAAGGTGATAAAGAAAGTCCAAGCGATTGCCTGAGGTCACAGAGCAGGTGAGCTGGTCAGCGGGAAGGCTGCACAACACGAGGGTTAGAAGGAAGGGTCTGCTCAATTGGGGCAAGTCATTCTTCCTTAGTTCCCATTTGCTTATCTATAAAATGGGAATGATATTAGTATCTACCTTGTATGGTGAATCATGCTTAAATGAGACAGTGCATTTGGAAGTGAAAGATGCAATCATTATTAGCAACAAGTCTTCCTACCACTTATTATTTCTTAGGAACACATAACATTTTCTTTTTCTTTTTTTTTTTTGCTGTGGTGATAACATTTCCACCCCCCCCCCCCCCCCCCGCGGTGCATGGCATGTGGAATCTTTCGTTTCTCAACCAGGGATTGAACCTGTGTCCCCTGTATTGGAAGTAGTGAGTTTTAACCACTGGAACACCAGGGAAGTCCCATATAACAGTTCTTCTGAGGCTTAGTCCACTGCTGTTTCTATCAGCCTCCCCCAAAGGGACACAAAAACCTGTCCTTTGCTCAATGGAAATCACAGAGAAACACACCCCAGGCAGTGGTCTGGTCCTGGCACATGGAGAGGGATGGGATTCACCCCAATCCAGCTTCAAAAGTGAGGCATCCCTGGGAGTCCAGGGCCTGCAGGAGGCTGGTGGGTCTGCACGGCAGGGAGGGTTGGGGCAGGGCTGCTAAGAGACTCACCCTGTCCAAGTCCCTGCAAGCTGAATGCACCCTGTGAGTCCCTCAAGAGTTTCCTACTTTCCCGGGATGACGAGGTTATCTCTCACCTCTCCACCAGGGGAACTTCTTCCTTAACCCACTGCAGCAGGGACCCTAAGCCTCACACCCTGCCCAGGGTTCTCTAAGCTTGGACCACAGAATGATGATACAGGAGACGGGGAAATAGGGCCCGCAACCTTCTCCTCTTGAACACACATGTGCCTGCAGCCTCTCAACAAACAAATAGCCTTTCTGTTCTATTGCACAGAAACTGCTCTGCCATTGTTCCACCAGCTTCTCCCCATATTCATCTGACCACAAAAGCCTGTTCTGGATTCAATAACAGCTAACATATGCCTTGGGAAAAGCTGTTGCCCAGCTCTTAGAGGCTCCACATGCCTCCATGGGCTTGGAGAGGGGACAGTGGTGAGGATCCTTTTTGGGGTCTCTGCCACCCACAGAGGGAGTTCACGTGGACTCAGGGCTGTACACCTGTCACTGGCTTAGGGCAAAGCCTAGGAAGGACTTCCAGGTCCACGCTCGTACCCGGAGTGGGATGCCCACTTCATCCATGCAAACATCGCTTAGGTCCTGAGTGCTCTTGGCCACCCGCCGGCTGTCATCCTTTGCCTTCCTCTCAGCAGCCCTGCCAGGGGAGGTGGGTTTTTCCTGAGCTGGTGCCGAGTCCTGCTCTCCCGCTCTTCTTTCCGAGACAGGATCTAGAAAAGAAAAGCAATCATTAACTGAAGCTCTTGTGGTAGCACCAAATTCCCCCCAAACAATCCAGCTGGGGGAGAGTGTGTTTGCCAATTTGCAACTGGAAGGAGCTGTGCTTTGAGCAGGGGTCAGCACACCAGGGCCCAGCCCCTGGCTTCTGTAAATAAAGTTTTATTAGAACACAGCCACAGCCTGTGCCAACACATTATTTATGGCTGCTTTGGAGCTACAACGGCAGATCCGAGTAGCTGCGACAGAAACCATATGGCCTGTGAAGCCTAACATGTTTACCATCTGGCTCCCTTTTTTTTTTAATTTATTCTTTATTTATTGAATGAAAGATTCTTTAAATTCTGCAGTGTTTTATAAATTTTTAAAGTTTCACACACATGATTTCATATAATCCCATAACTTTTTCCCCCTACCCTTAAATACTGCCCCCTCCCCACACTGGTAACCACTAGCTTATCCTCTACATCTGTTTGCTTTGTTTTTTTCACTAGTTTGTTGTATTTTTTAGAGTCCACATGTAAGTGATATCATCAGCATCTGCCTTTCTCTGACTTATTTCACTTGGCACAGTGCCGTCCAACTCCACGCATGTTACTGCAAATGGCAAATTTTCACTTTTTATGGCTGAGTAGTATTCCACTGTATGCACACACCACATCTTCTTCATCCATTCATCTGTTGATGGACACTCACACTGCTTCCATACCTTGGCAACTGTAAATAATGCTGCTATAAACACTGAGGTGCAAGTATCTTTTTGAATTGGTGTTGTTTTTTTTTCTTCAGCCATATACCCAAGAATCGAATTTCTGGGTCATGGGGTAGATCCATTTTTTAGTTTTTCCAAGAAACCTCCATACCATTTTTCACCCATTTGACCCTTTTAAAAAATATGTAGACAGTGTGCTAAGCGCCCTACAGAGGTCTGTACCTGGTGCTCTAGAAATCCAGGTAGTTCTGATTCTTCTAGGAAGTCAGGGACAGGTAAATCCACAACAGGGTGGCCAAACACTACTTGAAAGTTCTTGCTTCACCTAGGGGAAGTCACTTAACTTTTCTGTTCCTCTGTATCCCCAGATATGGGGATAACACTTCAACTGGCCAGCTCATATCCATGTGGTAAGGCCCTAATAAGATAGTGTATACCAAGTGCTCAGAAAACAGCAAACTACTAAAAAGACATTATGGTTTATTAATTCAATTCAGGATCAGAAGTTACAGAGAGCTAATAGATTATAAACTTAGTGTATTCTGTTATTCCAAGGCATGTTATTTACCTACAGAGGGCATTTACTAAGCAAGCACCTGCCAGGGGCTGTGTGTTCACATGCACTGTGGATGCTGTGCATTCACATGTGCTGTGGACGTGGGGGTGCACCTTTCCTAGCCTGGCCTTCGAGGAGCTCATGGCCTAGTGGCAGAAAGAGCAGGACAGCCAGCAATGAGAACAGAGGCGACCAGGGCTGACAGAGGAGTCTGCACCCAGGTCAGCCAAGGAACTGCAGTTCAGGGCCACCTCTCAGAGGAGGGGTCAGTCAGACACATACAGGAGGGGAACAGTGCTCCCAGTAGAGGGAACAGCATAAGCAAATGCCAGGGGCCCCTGAACTCCTCTGAGCTTATCCTGTGCCAGGCAGTATGTTAAGCTCTTCAAGTTCATAATCTCATGTCATCCTTTCAATAACCCTGTGTGGAAGAAACTACCATCATCCCTCCATCTACAGGTAAGGGGAACCAAGCACAGAGAAGTCAAGTTGCCTTCCTGAAGTCACACAGCAGCACATAATCAAGCTGGGATTTGGCCTCGTGTCCACCTGACTTCAGTGGTCCTCTCTGAGCCACATCCTGTCTGGTCTTGCTCAAAGAGGGGACCGAGGTTTTGCACTTGAGAGACTGACCTGATCTAAACAGAGAAGTTGGGAAAGGGAAATGGGCTGGAGAAGGCAGGGAGATGGCTACCTCCACTCCTTTGGCAGAGTAGAAATGCCATGGAGACCCTGAAGAAGTATGAGAGCAAAGCCCAGGAAGAGGTCCCAGAAGAGGGTGATTTTGGAGCCATCAGCACAAAAGTGATGGCCAAAGGCAAAGAGATGGATGAGTTCAGCAGAGGAGAGAAGAGCAGAGTCAAGGGCCAGCGTCACATACTGAGGAATGTCATGGTTACAGGATGAAAAGCAAAAAAAAAGGTATCCCAGAAGCTTGCAGGAGTCATTGGAGGGATAGGAGATGAAACCAGAGAGGAACAAGCAAGTGTCACCGAAACCAGAGAAGACAGAGTTCCAAGAAGTGGGATGTTAAATGCGTCAGAGGAAAAAAGAAAAATAAAGCTGAGGAGGCAGCTTTACCTTAGGCAAAAAAAGAGTCACAGGATCACTCTGGAGCAAATTTCGGGAGGAGAGTGAGGGGAGATGACAAGTGGCAGGGAAAGGGAGGAATCCATGAGCAGGAAGTGGGCAGTAAGTAGGAGCATGGAAGGAAGGAGTGCATCAGGATCTGCCCAATCTCCAACAAGCTTCTGAAACAAATACTCATTCTGGGGCCACAGAGAAATTTCTAAATGCTCTGTGTGAGACAGCTTTGCGAGTGCTTCAGAAAACCCCATCACCTTTTTAAATTTTTTTTAAGATATAGGCATTTTCATTCATTAAAATGATTTCTCATAGCACTGATTTTTTTAAATTTTTATACAATTTTTAAAGGTTATACTCCATTTACGTGTGCTGAGTCACTTCAGTTGTGTCCATCCAACTCTTTGCAACCCTTGGACTATAACTCGCCAGGCTCACCTGTCCATGAGATTCTCTAGGCAAGAATACTGGAGTGGGTTGCCGTGCCCCCCATTTATAGTTACTACAAAATATGGTGCGATCCCTCCTTGGAGCCTCTCTTACACCCAGCAGTTTGTATCTCCCACTTGCCCTCCTTCCAGGTCACCACTAGTGGGTTCTCTGCTTCTCTGAGTCTGCTTCTTTCTTGTTTTATTCGCTAGTTTGTTGTATCTCTGACATCATCACCTTATGCTTTAAAGGATGCTAAGATTAGACTGGTTTTATGGGATGAGTTCTCAGGCTCCCAAGAAATTCTAACAGGAGGTCTCAGGGAGTTGGTAGGAGGCCTGGGAGGGTGAGGGGATGTCAGGGTGGGTGGATGTTGCCTTACCAGAGTTCACCCTTAACATGGCTCTGCTGAACACTCTCCTCCCCCCTGGAAAAGCTTTGTCTAAGTGTGATCAGGCAACACAGATGAGATGCTCCCAGTCTACACCCTCATCTTTTCAGGGAAAGATCACAGATATGCCAATCTCAGCATTTCCAGACCCAGAGCGACTCTTTAAGAAATTGTTAGGGCAGGTGGCTCGAGCAACAATCACTTAATTGCAAAACTCAGGCTGACAGTCCATGGATTTGCCCCCAAGCTGCCAGCGTCCTTTTGATCTACAAAAATTAGCTCTGAATGATTTCATTTTAGAAGCCTGTGATCATGTGACTCGTGATTGACTGGGTTTCAATACACAGAGGGCTGAACTGCAGCCTCTAAAGAAATGTTTCTTTATACAGTGGAAACCCAAGGTGGCACCTCACTGTACCACGCAGGTAACAGGGCCACCCTCTGACATCTTATGGGTTACAGTGAAGTCTTGCTGCTATTTCTCACTAGGCAAACACATGACATCCTGGAGCATTTCCTTCTAGTTTTATACTGTGCTTTCAAAGGCAGGTCCTGGAAAGGGCCACTACATAAAAGATGCTGCTGACAACCTGGACAGGGCATCTGTGTTTGTGAGAGGTGGAAAAGCATTCCTATTCTTCACACCCAAAGCTCTGTGATTGAGGAACACAGCCACACTTGCACTTTCCTCGGGGAAGGGAGGGTGACTTCTCTGTACCCTATGCTGGCCCCTCTGTCCCAGGCTTTGTTTTCTGGTCTTTCTACCCAGTGGACAAGAGCTTCATGAGGCCAAATCCCAGGTCTCATTCTTGGATGAATCTCTTTGAACATGAAGCCCCTTAGAGGTTCAATACAAAATCTGTTATGAGAGGGAGGCTGGTGGTCCTTTCAGCGCCGATAACCACTGAGGCGTGGGGCAAAGCCCCACTCTCCTTACTCCAGAGCACCAGCCCCACCAGCCCCCTCTCCTGCAGGAGCTTCTGAACAAAACAGTGCTCTTTCTTTTTAAACAAAACTACTTTTAGTGAGTACCTACGTCCTGTCCCACTCTATCAAACACGATTGGTGGATCTGTCCCAAAACTAGAGGATGGAAGCGCTGGGCTTATTTTAGAGCAGAGGAAGTGGCCTGAGTCTGCCAACATTAAAGAGAAGCCGTGATATTCATAAAGCATCTTCCAGGGTCCAAAGCACACACCCCCCTCCTATCACACAGGAGCCCTTATTGTTGCTGTTCAGTCACTCAATTGTGTCTGACTCTGCAACACTGTGGACTATAGCCCAGCTGGCTCCTCTGTCCACAGAGTTCTCCAGGCAAGAATACTGGAGTGGCTGCCATTTCCTTCTTCAGGCGATCTTCCTGACCCAGAGATCAAACCCACGTCTCCTGAACTGGCAGGTGGATTCTCTACCACTGAGCCACCTGGGAAGCCCCACAGGATCCCTACAGTGCCTCTCTGAGGCAGGAGCAAGGATTACCATGCCTATTTCCCATATGAGAAAACTGGTTCAGAGAGGTAAAGTCACTTCCCCAGGGACAAACAGCTACTATAAAAGAAGGAAGAATGAAGACCAAACTCTGTGTCCCTAACTTGTGTTGAGGTGCCCTTTCAGACTCCCAAAGGCAGGAAGGTGTCCATAGGAGCTCCTTTTCAGAGCCACCCTATTCTCAGCCACCTGGGCTGGAGCCAGGGAATGAAGTGGGCTGGAGCAAGGCAGCTTCTGGAGGGGCCACAAAGGGCACCTGAACTCAGCCACAGCTTGTCCTGACCCTGCGGCCAAGTCCCGATAAAGTGGAGAGAGTGTGAGAACCCTGTATCTTCTCCACTGGGCTCTCCACGAATCACAAGGACAGCAGTGGGAGGAAGAGACCCAGAACTCATGGAGCAGCTGCTCAAGAAAACAATGCTTCTGTTATCCTCCAGATCAGGGTCCTCAAGCCCTGAGTTCATGAGCATCTGCAAATCTACATGTCATGGGTTTGCATACGTGTGGTTTTTCCTTGAGACTGAATCTACTACCTTGTTTAGAGCCTCCAAATGAGTCTACAACCAAGGTTACAAGCCATGATCCCACACCATAAGCTGCTCCAGGGAAGCACAGTTCCCTGATATAGCCCCACATGCTGGCTTGGTGCCAGATGCCGAGGCGCTTAATACAATAACAAGTGAACCAATGGAGGCACCAAATGACAACAGTAACTCACGTCTATCAAGCACTTACGAGCACCAGTGCTAAGCTGTTGACAAGCAGAACCCAGGGGCACTACTGCTTTCCCTATTCAGCAGATAAAAACTGATTTCATAGTTTAGATCATCAGGAACCTGCCTAAGGTCACACCATCAGTAAGTGGGAGAACCAGGATTCCGGCTACACAAAGTCAGAAGGAAATGCCTGAAACATTCCCATTCCTGGGTTCCCTCCCCACCCCAACCTTGTCCCAATTCTGCACACTTATCAAAGAGTGAGCCCTGATACATGATTATACTTGCAGTCACTCCCTGCCACTGTTGACCCTTGAAGAAACTTGAAACTCTGGTGCAGTCAGTACAGAGGGCAACACTAGAGCCACCGGGGAGTTGGTGAGAAATGCAACTTCTCGTCTATACCCATGACACCCAATCTCTGGAGGGGTGGCCCAGGAATCCGGGATTTGGCCAGCTCTCCAGGAGGGTCTGATGCTCCCTCAAGTTCAAGAGGCAGTGCTCTTCTGCCCTCTTCTAGGCACTGCTGGTCTGGAGGCTCTCCCCTGGGTCCATCATCCCAGGGTCACCTACTAGCACTCGGGGTTGCCAGCCAAAAAGAAGAGGACTTACCCACATTCCCCAGCCCCAAACCTGTCACATCCTAGAAGACAGACAGAAGCAACAGGAAGGTGCCTTCTTCAATGACACTGGCCAGGAGCACTCCATCTAAAGCACAATTCCTTGTTGCTTTATTCAGAATAGAATGTTCTTACCCATCAAGGTACTTGTCACAGGCCCACTGGACACATGTACTAGTTTGTACCATTGGGGTACAGCTACCAATCTGCAAGTTCCAGGGAGGCAGCAACCATGCCTGTTTTGATCATCCTTGCAGCCAGCAATAAGCTGAGTTCCCAACACATCAGAGAAGCTCGCAAGACTTCACTGACTGAACACATCAGGTGGTGGCCAGAAGATGGCTTTAGCAGGAACACGTGTTAATGTGTAAATAAATATTTCTCACCTACCTGAAAGGCTACTGAGTCGTTTCTGCTGTTCTGTGATAAAACAAAAAAATACACAGTGTAAGTGAGATTTACACAGACACAGTAAGACCAAGAAGTCCTGGCACAACTCGTTAGGATCCCCCAATCTGTGTCTCACTCTCCTTTGAGCTTAGATGCTAAACTGGTGTGTAGTCCGCTGAATACATGGGTATTAATGTGGCTCCATCATCTGGGTGTAGTGTCTGCTGTCACTCTCCCCCCAGGACTCAGAGAACTGTCACTGTTTTCCGGTTGTTTACATCCTATATTAAGCTGATCTGATCACTGAAGGAGACCCTCAGCTCCCCTGGTCTCAAGAGAGCAGGACCTTATACATCCCAGTCTTGGTTCCTCTGAGGAAATGGAATCATAACCATGGCAGCTACCATCTGAGAGCTTCTATACACCAGACACTGTTTTCAGAGCTTTCACTGATGTTAAGGCTTTTAATCTTCACAATAACCCTAGCAGGTAGGTCAGCACTGGCTGAGAGACCTCAGTCAAGAGGCACAAACTACCCAAGATGACACTGAAAATCAGAGCTGTGTCTAGAACCTGGGTCCCCCAGGTTTCTTTTTAACTCTCTAATCACCAGACTCAGCTATTTCTTAACATCAGAGGTCCATTGGTTCCCCATCCTCCCAGCACCCTCACAGAGGGGAAGCCAAGCATCTCCTCTGGAGAGTTTGGTGTGTACGTGCTCCGGGATAAGCACAGAAATGACCTTCTACAGATGCTAAATATAAAGCAGCCACAGTATAAAAATAGAACACTTGCCAGCCCCTGGGTGCTGTCATCTTCCCCCTTGGCTGAGTCCCCACCCTCCTTCCAGAACCAGCGTGGCAAGAAGTAAACAGAGCAGCAGGGGAGCTCGCGGCCAGTGGAAGCAGCCGTGTTCATGTCAGGCACATGGACGAGGTTCGCATCAGCTGGACCACAGAAGCCCAGCAGAGCCCCAGCTCAGCTCTGCCGGCAACCTGTCAGATGGCACTGACCAATCACGTGATGCCTCAGCCTCAGTTTCCTTGTCTGTTAAAGTGCTCATTGAATCTATGGTTCCTGAATGCTGGTCTCCAAGCTGCAGGCAAGGCCTTCCCCAGCAATCAAGAGGATGTTTACTCAACTGACAAGATGACGTGGTTCCTGCCTCTGAGGTGTGGGATAGCCTTTCTTTACGAGGAGGAGATGTGTGCAATGCGGATCACAGCAGTTGCTTTTCAGGAGTGTTATTTAGGGCAAAGTTAGAAATGAGCAATCCTAGGGTGGTCCCCAGACTGTTTCACGTGACCATGAGATCCAGAAATTTGGGACCACCAAGCTCCTGTCCCCCAGTGTGGTCCATGGATATGTCTTGCAAGCTTGCTAAAATATGCAGAACCTCTCCCCAAACCCTCCCCCTCACACACCAAAGACGTTCTGAATCCAACTCCCAGCATTCTATGTGCACTGTGACCAAGAGCCTCCCAGGCACCCAGACCCTCTCTCAGTCCTGAGAGTTTTCCAGTTCAAACTCTCCTTCCCAGACTGATGGTAAGCCATCGCCCTCTGACACATGTGGGATGGGAAACTCCAGAGGGAGGGATGGGGGCTACGTGAGAGCCGAGCCAGAGGTGCAGCCAGGGTCACTGTCACATTGTGCCCCTGGGCAGCCAGGGCAGGAACAAAGGGAACTTTATCTACGATGACTACACCAGAATTCTAGAAATGGGGCAGAGTTAGCATTCCCTCAGGAGACTTTGCAATAGTTAAACTGCTTTCACAGGTTCTGTTGATGAGGCAAAGCACGGCTGCCAGGCCGGGTACATTCCTAAGCAAAGCCCAAAATGCCTGACCTAAAGCAAGTTTATTACTCGTGAGCCAAAGCCAGGCCGACTAGGGGCTTCCATTCTCCTGCACTCTTCCCGCCTCCTTAAGGAGCATATGGTTTACTCTTTACAGGAAGTTACCTTTTAATTCCCAACAATGAAGGTATTTGAACCCTTTTCGGAAGGACGTGTGATTCAGGCTGCATGGTTCTGATGTTTAAGTCCCAAGGCAGGACATGGGACAAAACAGAAAGGCAAAAACCAAAGGCATCTGAGTAAACAAGAAGATTCTATTTGTTCAGGGAAGAAACAAAAAGGAACTGCAGGCACTACTGTGCCCAGAAACGTCTCACTAGGTGTCATCAGAAGCAGCTGGCATTACACTTGGCATTTCCCAAAAACCAAGTTGCCTTGGGAATAAATCCTGTCTTTAGAGAAAATGCCTTTCCTTCTGGGAACTAACTTGCTTGCTTCTTTTTGAGTGAGTTTTTTTTTGTTTTTTGTTTAAAAAGATGAGTCATAAAGAAGTTCATAGAGAACCAAAATTTCACTTTGTCCTGCATAACGGACACTTTCTGGGCAGAAAAAGCTACTGCCAGTAAGGGGTATCCCACTGCTGGGAGGAAAATGGGCTCTTCTGTAGCTTAGTGTGGGGGCTGGGACTCTTTATCCTCTGAAGGACACAGATTCATGGGTGGAAATTAATAGCGGAGCCCCACAAAATGAAAAAACAGGATTACTAAAATAACTAAGATTTGAGTGGGAGATTTTAAGTGAGAGAAAATGTTTCATTCATCTGCTTTTCAAGTTAGAGACAGGAAACAGAAGAACTCCATTTAATATGGAAAACAATTAAAAATAGACTCCAGTCGATTTTCATCCAAGTTAACACAGAGAGGGAGGGGCAGGGAGGAAAACTACGAAGTGGGTGAGCAGGGAGTCAAGGAAGATTCGGTACTGAGCTGAGGTCTGAATAAAATGATTAAACCTCCACTGTGTTTTGAAATTCAGTCTCAAGAGCCCCTTTTACATTAGGAAACTGCTTTAAAACTTTACATTTTACACTGAAAAGGACTTTTGTAAAGGGAAAGTTTATTCCTGCACGGAATTTCAAAAATGAAAACTTTCAGGACTTCCTAGGTAACCAGTGGCTAGAATTCTGTGCTCCCAGTGCAGGGGGTCCAGGTTTGTTCCCTGGTCAGGGAAATAGATCCCAGCATGCTGCAACTAAGACCCAGTACAGCCAAATAACTAAATTAAACTTTTAAAAAAAAATGGGACTTAGAATCATCCTCTGGAATTTTAAAGCAGAAAGGTCGATATATACAATGATTACCTCAAAGCACTCTTGTTTCCCCTAAGACACCCCTTCAGAGAAGGGGAAGAACCAACCAGAAGCAGTCAGAGAAACTCTAGAAAACAAACAGGAAAGCCCTCAGCAGCTCTGTCTGGGGCCACATAGCATAAGGGGCAAAGAACCACCCCAAGCCCAAGTCCCCGGAGGGCACTACTGAGGGAGCGCCCAGTACAGTGACTTCTGGAGAATGGAGACCATGAGTCACTAAGAGAAAGTTCAAAAGCTTCTGTTGCAGAGATACAAAACCAGTTTCTATTTTAGAAAATTTCCCATCCAGTAGGTTTTCTTTTATTTTTAATTTTGGTGTTCGAAATTTTGCTTTCTAGAAATTCCATGTCACAGAACTTCAGGATTTAGAATGGCACTTAAAAGAGAGATGATGGCACCAAGATTTTCCCAGCAAAGCTCTGACTAGAATTCCCATGACAGGAATTAAGGGGCTGACATTGTCCTTTCTGTCTTTTCTCTCTTTTTGGAGCTCCCACCTGAGGAAAACTGAATACCCAGGCTCTGGGACACACGTCACCTACTTATTCAGACACCTGGCCTCATCCCCATAGGGGGCCTCTGTCCCCTGCTGCGATCTACTTTGTGGGTCATTGGAGTAAGTGAGCTGGGGCAGGTGACCGTGGGGAAGAATGGGATTTGTGAACAATTCTGTGGAAATGGCAGAATCCTTGCCCCAGACGTCACAGGACAGCCAGGCTGATTCTGGCCAGCGGGGGGCAGGGTGCCCCTCGCAGACCCCTCACCTCGGTTGTGTTGCAAGAGCACAATAGTGGGATTGACGATCGTCGTGGACGGGTAGGCAGATGATGGCTTGCTAACTGATGCAAAGGTCTGGGAATCAGTTCCAGCGTGGGATGAAGAAACTTCATTTAATAGAGGACTCGAGTCCTGAAAAGGAAGCAACCATTGTCACTCAGTGCCACTACATGAAACCGAGAGATAAGGCTTTCTAAAAAGAAGAGATTTAAAGCTTTACAAGGACCTTAATTATAAAAAGAAATGTAACCAGTGAGACATGTTGATTCCAGTTAGAAGTTTAATGTGGAATGTTTATTCTTTTTGTTGGGATTAGTAAGGGGAGAGAAGGAAGGTGAATGTTACTCGAAGTCTCAGCAACATCATTCATTATTTTCATCTGGTCAAAACTGTGGCTCAATCCGGTTACTGAAAAAGCAAATTCAAATCAAAGTAGCATAACATGCGAAACTCATGCAATCCACAATGCAATTTGAGAACGAGAGCTGGTTTAATTGGGGGAAAATCAGGAAAGTTTAGTACTTATGTAAAGAAACACTGAGACGCCGTGAGGATGAGAAGCCATCGATGTATTAATAAGAACAGGGAAGAGTTAAGTATTGGAGCTCTTGGAAAGCTGTTCTCATCTGTACCACTGAACAACCCTACCAGCACTCACTTCTAGGACATTATTTAGTCCTACTGTGGCATTTTTTCACTCCAGTATTGAGTCACAAAGATCTCTGAAGACTTATGAAAATCCTGATTTTGAGAGTCTGAGGTGTCTGCCAGAAGTACCAATAAAATTATTACTACTAACATTACAATCTGCATAATGGGAACCATAACAGTCTTTTTAGAGATATGAAAATAAGATCTCAAAATGTAGTAAGGATATGTAGTTTCTTCTATCACTCCTATAAATTTTGCAAAGTTTCTATTTTGAAGCTTACAGACCCTAAAGCCAGAATAAAAGGTTTGAAGAACAAGACTGATAGTTACCTTCCAGAAAAAAGTGTAGCTCAAAGCAATCAGTATGCTCCACCAGAGACCAAGGACTCTATAAACACCTGTGGGACAGGGGCCCCGCCTCCCTTCCTTATCTTCCACCTGTGCCCAGCACAGTGGCCTGCAGACCCCGGCGCTCAGTAAACACCCCATGAATGACAGGAGACATCTACCAGCTACACCTTCTGTAGCAAGGGAACACGTGCCCATCAAATACAGGATATGCGTGTCAGCACCCAGGACAGCTCCTGACACACAGTAGGGGCTTCCTTAAAAATATCGGCTTGGTCAGCCCACCTTTTCTGAAAGCACTCTAACAGCTGTTAGTTATGAGTGGCAGCTCAATTTAGTGAATAAAACCTTTCCCCGAGACTCAAGAGACAAAATATGATCTTGGACAAAAGTGCCTCATCTCATTTCTTTCTTTTGCATAGTGGGAAAACAACTACACTTGTCCTCATTTACGTTCAAAGTGATGCAATAAAGACAAATGACATAGTGGTGTCAAAACTCTGCCACAATGCACCCAAGAAACACACAAAATATCAGGCATACAGCTCTTTAAAGTGTAAGTGCCTGGGTGGATCATGTGAACATTAAGCATCTCCTAGATTTTACTCTGGCATAAATCTTATTTCTGGAACATCACAAAAATGACTATTGACTAAAAGAACTTGGATCAATTAACATGAAATTTTCTTCCTTCTTACTCTTCAATCACTGCAAATGGAGCAGATATAAACCCATGGTTTGCCCACCATCCACAGGAGCTCCTGTTTCTCTTGATAATTCTCATTCAATGCAGGAGTCTGACCAGTTTCCTTTTTCACCTCTTACTCTGTACCCAAGGCCAAACCAGAAGTTATCAGGCCAAAGGAAGTCCACCATGGAAGTCTATACCAGGCTGACCAGACAAGTTTGAGATACTGAAGATACTGGCCCAACTAATCTTTCCTGGCACACCTGAAAAAAACTCAATATGAAAATCTAGATCTAAGCAAATGACAAAGAGTAGAATCACCTTTGTCACCTCAGTCATGTCTGTCTCTTTGTGACCCTATGGATTGTAGCCCACTAGGTTCCTCTGTCCATGGGATTCCCCAGGCAAGAATACTGGAGTGGGTTGCCATGCCCTCCTGCAGGGCATCTTCCCAACCCAGGGATCAAGCCCGCATCTCCTGTGTCTCTTACGTTACAGACAAATTCTTTTACCGCTGAGCCACCGGGGAAGCCCAAAGTGTAGAATACACAACAGCACTACTCATGATGATACTCTGCTACTGCTGCTACTGCTAAGTCACTTCAGTCATGTCTGACTTTGTGCGACCCCATAGATGGCAGCCCACCAGTCTCCCCCGTCCCTGGGATTCTCCAGGCAAGAACACTGGAGTGGGTTGCCATTTCCTTCTCCAGTGCATGAAAGTGAAAAGCGAAAGTGAAGTCACTCAGTCGTGTCCGACTCTTCGCGACCCCATGGATTGCAGCCTACCAGGCTCCTCCGTCCATGGGATTTGCCAGGCAAGAGTACTGGAGTGGGGTGCCACTGCCTACTTGCTTTACATGCTGCTCTAAAGAAACATTCCCTGCTTGTACTTTCCAAAACAAGAGTGGCTTCTAAATTCATCTATAAGTTGAGCTGGGGTGAGGAAAGTGCATCAGTGAATAATCTAGCACCTTTCTCCAACAGAGCTGAGGGGCAAGGCTCAAAGCTAGGATATCCAAGCCCCTGGGCCACATTTGGCCAGGTCCTCACCTAACCATTGGGTTTCCCTGGTGGCTCAGACAGTAAAGAATGCCTGCAATTCGGGAGACCCAGGTTTGATCCTTGGGTTGGGAAGATCCCTTGGAGAAGGGAATGGCTACCCACTCCAGAATTTTTGCCTGGCAATTCCATGGATGGAGGAGCCCAGCAGGCTATAGTCCATAGCATCGCAGAGTTGGACACGAGTGAGTGACACATTTCCCATTTAACTGCATCACATTGTATCTAGAGGTCTGAGCAGAGGACCAAGCCCGGGATATAGCCCTTCTCAGCTTTTTACCCGATAGCTCACTGTAATTTCTCTTACAAGCCAAAAAACATGTTTACTCCCTGCTCTCAGCATGACTGGCTAATGTTTAATGAGCCACTGAAGCCAGTTTTGTAGGCACACTTCTTTAAGGAACATTTAGTTACATCAGCCAATTGCATGACCCACTAGGTCACTACATCTTAAAATGTGGTCCATAGATCAGCATCAAAATTCCCCCCAATGCCTATTACCAAGCCTCAGTCCTCAGCCCCTCCCCAGACCTACTCAATCAGAAACTCTAGGAGTATAACCTCAGAGGATCCCATGAGCACTATACTTGAGCACCCACATACCACTCAGATAAATCCTGTTCATGGTTGTGCCCACAGCATTTAGCAGAATACCTAGAACATGACTGGAACTCAATGAATGGTTAACTAGCCAGATACTTATTTTTGAGGGACTCTGGCTCGTTTGCTAGGGCACGCCCTCAGCACCAAGCCAACATTTCCCGAGCACCCTCTCTGTGCTGAGCCCTGAAAGAGAAACTTCTCTGTACTTGGTCCCACTGCACCCACAGCCCCAGCAGATCCATGTGTCCCCATTTTATGACTCACACTGAGGTTCTTTCAGTCTCTCGGTTCCCAGGGCTCCTGAGGAGAGGACAGACTGAGTCCTTTGACTCAGTCTTTCCTCTAAAGCTCTTGGCTTTCCCACTACGATTGGGACGCATCCCTCGCAGATCAGGACCTGAAGTGTCAGGACACTTACTTAACTTCCCATGACCACTGGAGCACTGTTTTGCCTCAAAATTCCCTGGTGGCCACTATGCAGGGGCCTCAACAATGTTCTTCCTTTTGAGGAAACAGTGCTAACACTTGTACCGGGGCTTGTCTATGTTCTCAATTAAACTCCTTTTTTAAAACCCGGTCTCTGCCATTGCTGTATATAAAAGAAAGCCTGCTAGCTTGCAGAATCAACAAGAGTGAATCTCTGCCTCCCCTAGAATCTCCCTGCTCCCTGCTAGAGAAACGGTGAGCACTGTGCCTGCTGCTGGCTTTTCCACGCAATTCTGCAGCTCTCCTCAGCTCTCCATACTACATCTGCCCAGCCCCTCAAAGAGCACAGCTAGTCCAAGGAAAGGCCACGGAAGTGGTTTTCTCTGCAGGAAGATGTGCATTCCAAACAGGACAGAGAGGAACAGCGTCTAGACAGACTGGTGAACAGCCACGGGGGCCCACGGAACACACAGGGGAGGCATGCTCTAGTGAAAAGCAAACACGGCCCGGTCATCACACAACACAGGGCGGCCGGAGTCTCTCTCAGAACTTAGTACTTCAGTGAGAAAGGGGTTGGGGTTGGTTTGCTGGTTTTCTTACTGCCAGGAGCAGACATTCAGGAAAGCTAGGAGAAAGGGGATCCCGCAAGGCTTACGGTACTTGAAACAGCTCCCGTGAGGTCAGGCTCCGAGACTCTGCGGAGGCCCTCGGGAACCGGAGGGACCAGCGGAGGCGGCGGTGAGAAGGACGGTGGAATCTGGCTAGCTGGGGGGAGGGAGCCAGGGGCGCTGGCTGGCTGGCTGTGGTGGGACCGCCTCTGCAGATGAGGGGGAATGAAATCGTCTAGAGTCGGGAAGGTCAGAGGTGAGCCGGCAGGGGCAGCCGCCGGGACCGGGGGGCCGTGGGTCCCCAGAGATGCTGGAGGTCTGTCAGTGCCTTCGTGCCCTCTGTCGGTATTAACCCGGTAGAGAGGGACAACTATTACCTCAGGCGGGGCTGGGCTGGAGGAAGTGGCGTCCTGTGGAAACAAGGGGGTCGTTACGTGAAGGGGAAGCGCGGGGAAGAAGGAATTCCATATTTAAACAGTCGAGAGTGGACATGCAGTGAGGTACTCTGAGAAATATTTAATCAGTGCCCTTTCCTCCAAGTACACGAGACAGTCAGCGCTAGCCAGCTGGCCTCCTGATACTCTATGACACAGAGGGAACCCCATCCAACTTTACTTTCCATCTATCTATTTTTGAATCCTTTTAACACTTGAGACAGAGAGAGAAAGAGAACAACAGGCAGGCAGGCTGTGTTTAACCCCCAAAATGGCTTGCAGAGCCTGAAAGCTTGGGAGTGAAGACCATTTCTCTGGCATCTTGATACAAAATGTATAAAACATATAATATCTCACCATGTTATTAGTCTACAGATTCCACACTCCAGCATACTTACATATTTACAGGAAAAGAGGCAGGGAGATCGAGAGGACTGTGCTGAGATGCTTAGAGAGAAGAATTTGGGATCAAGCTGCAGCATTATTAACAAGGAGAGGGAGGGTAGGGTGGCCCAGAAAACAAAAAAGAGCTGCTCACATGAATTTTGAGAAGAGACGGTGGAGAAGACACACACACATTCCTAATTCTTGCCTTGGCTGGATAACACGGCTGCAAAAGGTAAGGTTCTTTTTTCTTCCGGTTTTCGGGATCAGAGGTAACCTGGGGGCCTAGCCCAGGTGCTCTCACTGCGTCTGGGAACGAAGGCCAAGGCCCCAGGAAAGGACTCTGGCCGCAGCCAACGGCATCTTTACGGATGTCAAAGGATAGCTTGGGAGGGTTGGGAGGAGCAGCAGAGGGTGGCGTCCCTGTGCCGGCTATGCGGGAGACAATGGTGGGAGCCGGTGCCCGAGTGCCTGCAGCTTCAGTGCCTTTGGCTGGGTCACGTGCAACACCAGAGAGGTTTTCCAATGCCACCGGGCAAACGTTACGGGATAAACAAGGTACATATAAGCTGCTGACCTTTTTATTCCCAACTGCCTCATGACGTGGGTTAGAGCTCACATTCTCTCTATCGACTGTCCTGGCGGCTGCACAGTGCTGCTGGGGTTGGGACCAAGCGCCAGGGAATGTGGAACCTGGAAGCGGGGGCCCAGGACATGGCACACCTCGGGGGGCTGATCCGGCTGCCAGGGGTAAAGAGATGGGCCGGGGTAGTGAGGGGCTCTGCTGGCTGAGGGTGCCAGGTGGGAGGTAAGGCTTTGGTGAGCTCAGGTAGAGTGAGTCCCTGGAGGGACTGCGGGTGCTGGGAGGCTGCCATGCAAAGCGGTCCTCTTTGAGGAAAGGAGGGCGTGGGGGAGAGAGGACCTTCGTAGTATTTTTGGGACACAGTAAAAAGAAAGAAAGAGGAGGGGAAACGGGAAGAAGGACGACCATTAGAAACAGCAGCACAACATGATCTGAAGAAAAAACAATTCCTGACATGACTGTAAGCAAACCCTCAGCTTAGACTCCTCCTGGCTTGTTCATTTCTCCTCAGGATAAAGTCAAGAACCAGATCATACTCACCTGAAGAGGCAGGCTGACGCCCCTCTACATCACACGATGCTGAGCTCAGCCCAGGTGCTAAGTCAGTCTGACACTAGTTCTGTACTGACCTGCACCCCCTGAGACCTCCTGACCCAACAAGGGCGCCCAAAGGCTAAGCACCAGTGGAAGAAGCCTAAGAGCTCCCAGCCTTCTCCCATATCCTTTCCTCAAAGACTTTCCACTCCATGCCTTTGGCTTCCAAGATTTGAGTTCCCTCAAATTCTTGAGCGTGTTTCATTCTTTTCCCTTAGGAAATGTAGGACCGGAAGAATCATTCAGAGCTGTGTTCACCAGAGGCAAACGTCTCAATTGAGTCCCTAAGATTCAGCACTCAATCCCACAGGCAAAACAAGTTAAAGCCTACCAAGAAGAGACTGCTAAGGACTTAGAATCCATGAGTGCTCTTGTCTCCTAGGAAACAATCTGATGGAACCACTTATTAGAAGGAAGACAGTCATGAGATTAAAAGCATGTGGTCTCCTTTTTTTGATGCACCCAGAACAAAGGGGCCAGGCCATGAAGCAACTGACTGACTGGTTGGATTGGCATCTGACGGTGCCTGGTTTACCTGATCTCAGCTCATTCCCCATCCTCATCCGGCCACGAGGCACAGACAATCCTAGAAAAGGGTGAACAGGCTCAGGCTCATGGTTTCTGTGCAAAGCTCTAGTTCCAGGCTCAGAGCTAGAAAACTGCAGCCCTCATCTCATTTCCTCTCTCTCAACACAGCCCCTAGCTCCCCCTTGGGGCTCAGTGGGGCAGAGGGTCGGGGAAAGGGATAAATCTCCAGATGATCATCATGTCAAGAAGAGCCATCTATGAATCTGTGGTTCAACTGGGAATTAGACCATAAGGAAAGTTTATTTCCTGGATGTGTGTCCCTGCAAAATTCCAAAGTTGATTCCCAAACCCCAAGGGATGGCATTTGGAGGTGGGACCTGTGGGTGGTAATGAGGGTTAGATGATGTCATGAGGGTGAGACCCCATGATGGGATTGGGCATCCTTATAAGATGAGCCAGAGAGACCAGAGCCCTCTCTTTCTATCAGGGAGAAGGTGGCCGTCTGCACTTCAGGAAGAGAGCTCTAACCAGAAACCTAACGGACAAGCACCTTGATCTTGGACTTCCCAGCCTCCAGATATGTGACAAATAAATGTCTGCTGATCGAATCACCTGTCTGTTATTTTCTTACAGCAACTTAAGACACCCAGACTTTCTCCACTGGCCCCTATCTTTAAAGATCACCCACTATGAGAAGAAAACCAGAACCTTCCACTAAACTGCACAGGTGAGGCAGAGTTTGGATGGTAAATGGATGATAACCCTAAACTGGGAGGGTGCAAGGGTGTGGTCTATTTGGGGGTTATTTTGTATTTCCTTTTTATTTTTTTTGCAGAGTGCAGGCAGCAAGGGGAACGGATGTCAGTGAGGGTGAATAAGTGAAATAAAGTACGGGTCTGGACTATACGATCAACCGAGAGGCAGTAAACAGTCTACCCCTTAGGTTAACGAGGTTAACTTGATGCCTATCCTTTCCACAGGGAGCCCAGGACCATGCCTGTCGAATGTGGCCATATATCCACCAATCAAAAATACAAAATATATCTTCAGCCACAGGCAGGAGCAGAACCTTCCAGGTGTACACTCTCTTGGTGAACTTAGGCTGGAAGTTGGGGTGTGCTGTTGGACTAAAACAATGCTCTCTAGAAACAAAACACTTGAGCGAGCATGTGCTGAGGCGAGCTGATGGTGGTGGTCAGGCAGGTCAGTAAAAGGCAATTTTGAGTGAGGTTCAGAATTATTTTGAGCTGAAGTGTCCCCCATGCGATTCCTTCTGGTCCAAAGATAGCAATTGGTTTCAGTGAGTTTTTAACTTAATGTGGCTGTGGCCATATAAGGGGCCAGGGCTGAATTACATCAGGCCTGAAGCTTCCCAGGGCCCTGACCCTGTGGAGAGGACGCTTCCCCAGAGTGCTGACAAACACGCTTAGAGCCAAGACCCTCCTGTCCTGGGGCTCCTTTTAGCTCCGAGAAGGAGGAGGGTAGGCACAGTCACTTTACATGGAAGGAACTACTTTCTTTTTTATTGTAAACATGGTGGGAACCACCTAGGCAGTTGGCACTTCTCCCCAGGTATCTACTAATGAAATTCCATTTATCTCTTTAGAAGATGGGACGGTGAAAAACACGAGGCTGCTTGAAGAATCTGCCATGATCCCAGTGTATACAGTTTCAGAAACTACAGTCCCTGCTCCACTGGGGCCCACTACAATGACGCTGTCAGAGATGGGAAAGCCCTGGTTGCCAGTTCCCGGGGGTAAGGCTTGCAGGGCAGTGGGAGGAAAGGCAGAGGTGGGAGCAGCAGGACACGGGATTCCCTTCTGGCCCATGAGTCCCTGGACTCCTCCTTAGGAGGAGATGCTAGGCCCGCAGGGGTCTGGGAGCTGTCTTCGTCTGAAACCAAGCCAGGGCAGTCAGCAGCCCAACTACCCAAGCTCCATCTAAGTCAGCGTATTCTATTAGCTCTGGCCATGGCTATGGAAACAAGAAGTCATTTTTGCATTCAGAAAACAAATCTATGACCTAAAGGCTCTTGAAAGCTGGATGGTCAATTTTACACTGAACATACAGAAAACCTCTTATCTCAGCAACCTGCCAGGTATCGTTTCAGACACCCCAGTACAAAGAAACTTCTCAGACAGTAAGGGATGAGAAGATGTATACACAATCCATAGGCGCTGTTACAGAATGGTCATCCTTGCTACGAGGCTCACCCTCACAAACTCCCTGAGGGCAATGTTTCACACAGTGATCTGAATTCAACAAATGCGCAACAAAGTTGCCATCAGTAAGAGTATTTAAAGGGGATTTTTGTTCACTTGACATGCTCTTAAAGTCCTCTCTTGAGAAGAACCGTTTTAGAAGCCAAAAGGACTTAGTGAGCTACCCTTCGGGCTAAGTCACTGATAATGGAAGAGGCTGTGCTTCTACATGAGCCCGGGATTAATCAGCACTATCTCCTACCCCGGGTACAGAGCCAACTGTATCCAACCTGGAGAGTGCTGAGAAGGAACTGTGCCCACCACCAGCAGCAGACTTAGATGCTGGGAAAGGGCTTAGAAATGATGGCACATCATTTACTGGACAAGGGACCTCCCACGTCCCGAGTCTAACGAGGCCTTCAGGAGGCCAGGCCCATTTGCAGCTCCTGGCTCTCATCAGTGGCCCTGCACCAGGGGTGGGGGTATAGGGGGCACTTTGATCAGGGAGCAGGGTTGCACACAATTCAGCAACCTCCTTTAAGCCTGTGGAGACGGGGTTCTGCAGAGGGGAGGGAAGGCATCATCTCCAACTCAATTTCATTCCAGGGACAAGCGCAATTTTATGTCCCCACGAGCAGAACCCAGAGAATCATTGGAAAAGCAGGGTGGGAAGTAGGAAGGCATGTGGATTCCTTGGGTTCCTGGGGAGTTCTGGGAGCACATGCACATAAGGCAGGCGTGGGGAGGCGGACTGCGTAAGGAACACATTTCTGCTGTTTTTGAGCAGCACAGCTCTTTTTAAAAGAATGGATTGCTCCGTTCGATGGCTGTTACTCCGCTATGTAAAAACACTCTTTACGGATTGCCTGAATTACAACAGGGTCTATTCCTTTCGTCAAGCTGGCAAAGTAGCAACAGGGAGGGGAAGTAAGAAAGATCAGGAAAACAACTTGGGAGAAAAACTTCAGCAAAATTATTCCTCCTCCCATGTGTACCATGTGGGGGGATTTTCTTTTGTAAGGTAGTGGTAGGCAGTTTAAAGCCATTTGAACTTCCGTCTGCTGCTTCTAGGTTGCGAGATTAAGCACTGGCCACAGCTCCCTAATCTAAAAGCCGTAAGGACAGAGCTGCTGGAACTCTCACAGTTCCAACTCTAGCAAAGTAATGGACTAAACACAAGAGTGAACTCTCTTTTTGAATATTATACTCAGACCTTTTTTCTGGCTTGGATTTCCCTCTTTCAGATCATTTCCACACACGTTTCAAACCTAGGAAACACTGGGCTGATATTTCTGATGCTCGGTACAGACCAGCCTCACCCCATGCTTCTGTTTTCCTTGACCCCAACTCCTGTCTAACTCTGCTCCCCCTGGGGCTTTCCCAGAGTTGACCAAAAGTGCGACTCAAACTCAGTCCATCATCCAGCTGAGTGAGCAGGCAGGCACAAGTGTAAGCTATCCGGCTCAAGAGTGGTCCCCACCCCACCCTTGAGCACACGCCTACCTGGGGCTTGCTGGAGGGAAGGCTGGGATGCACACTTCGGTAGCCCTTGGCAGCGAGTGAAGAGGGCTGGGCATTTCCATTGGCATCAGCATTGGAAGAAAGCCTCCACTCATCTGAGGGATGAGAAAAAAAAAAAGAACCCTTCACTCTCAGGAACATTCCTTGGGTCCCTCTGATTGAAGGGTTCCTGGTGGAAGGCAGGGATAGAACAGATACAAGAGAAACCATACCTGCTGAGGAATTCTCTGACTCCAGAACTACGTGTGGCGCAGAAAGGAGGCAAACAGGCAGAAAAGAGGGAAAACAGAAATGGTTACGTTTGCAGGAAACAAGCACGCCGTGCTCAGAAAGACGAAAATCCAGCGCCCCGTTGCCTGACACAAAATGCCCTCAGTCACGATGGCCTAATTACCATAGGAACCCACTCTAAACCATGATGTGCTCACAGGCGCTGACCTTTGAAAACACAAGGCTCACATTCACAGTAATGAAGAAACAATTGTTCTTGACATTCTTACTTTACAGACAAAAAGGCCACAGAACTCTCCTGTCCAGTCCTGACTCGCTGACTTACGTTCCCCTGTTTTTAAGCCTGATGTGGGCTCAGAATGACCTCCCCTCATTAGCAGGCTGGGCTCATGAGCACTTTTTCCACAGCTGCTGGCGCTACGGGATGGGGAGAACGTGATTTAAGCCCAGAGGGATCTGCTGTGATAAGGGCTTTTCTCTCCCTGCCTGCCTTTCTTCTTTCCATTAAACGAACCCCATAAACATTTCAAAATCTCATCATCCTGAGTTTTCATCAGACTACAAGGCACCCCTGTCTCCCGTCAGCCAGCTACCAACCTGCCCTCCATCTATCGCCCGGCACAGCTCAGAGACCCTAAGTCTCTTCTAACCTGACCCACTTAACACCACAAGACTGGAGAGCACAGTGGTTCCAAGCTTGGCTGGGAAGGCAACTGGACCTCAATTCAAATCCTGGCTCGTCTGCCTATAGGTTCTATGGCCCTGAGCAAGTTATAAGCCTCAGTTTTCCCACCTGAAAAATGGGGATAATGATATACTTGTGCTGTTTTAAGAATTAAATGATATAAGCATGAGAAGTGCTTAGCACAGTGCCTGGCAGAGCTCAGCAATGTGTGTTATTTATCTCCATCTTCTGCATCATCTCTTGTGTCTATTCTCTATCTTCTATGTAGCCCAGGGGTCAGCAAACCTTTTCTATCAAGGGCCAGTTAGCAAATACTTTAGGCTTTGATGGCCACATGGGCTCAGTCACAACTACTCAACCCTGCTGCTGTAGTACAAAAGCAGCCACAGACAATATCAAGTGAATGGGGTGGCTGTGTTCCAATAAACCTTCATTTATGGAAGCTGGAATTTGAATTTCAAATAATTTTCACATAGCACATTCTTTGATTTTTCTTTAACCCCTAAAAATATAAAAACCCAGATGCAAAGAAAAAACATCCTTGTGCTTTCTGTCCAATTGTGGCAGCCCGGTTTGAATAGGGAATTTTTTTTTTTTTTTTTTTTTGCAACTCAGAAGTAACCCTGTGAACAGTAAACAAAAGCCTGCTTGACTCCAAAGAAGAATTTGAGTTTATAAGTATTGGAAAATTACTTCCCAATACCCTTGCCTTCTGATTGATTCCACTTTTAAAATCGCAAGAGTTCAGTCTAATTAAAGGCAAGCCAAAAAATAAAAATACACACACACCCCTTTCCAGGTTTACCAGCTGAACAAAAACAAGCATAGGCCAGATTAGACCCAACTACCAGTTTGCCAACCCCTCATGGACTCAATCCTTCAGGCTCCTCCTCCTGGCTGCCACCTCTTATCTCATCCCATATAAAGAGGGGAATAATACACAGCAGCTCTCACAGCCCACGACCCCACTTCAACATGGGTCCCTCAGGGATTAGAGATGTGTCTTCTGGATGTCTAGCTGAGATTTTAAAAAGCTATTGATTGAACACCTAACTGTCAGATGCTGTTGGCCACTTTTACACATATTTAGTATTTAATTCAGTGTACACAAGTCTGTGAGGTAGGTAACCACTCTGCTTCATGGATAAAGAAACAGAGAGGCCAAGTGACTTGCCCAAAGTCATAGAGCCAGGAAGTAACAAAGCAGTCGGCTCCGGTCTCTAGAATCAAGTGCGGCACTCTGCCCACCACCCACAGCCACCAGTCCCACCATCTGCCACAAAGCAAAGCCTGCATTCCAGGGAGGTGGTGGAAGCCAAAGGGTGTCAGGACAAAAGGCCGGGCAGGAGAAAGGTTTCTGGTGATCTGCATCCGTGTACAGCAGTCTAGCTGAATCAAGAACAACCAGGAGTGCCTGTTAAAATATGGTTCACAGGGCCCCATCCCAGAGTTTGTGACTCAGATGAGAAGTCAGGCTTGAGAATTTACATTTCCAACAGGTCTCAAGGTTCTCTTAAGGCCACTGGTCCACAGCCCAGAGCTCCCTTTGAGAATCACTGCTATAATAATGTATATTCAAAAACATCCTTATACTGGGGAAGTGGTTATTTTTGCAAATTTCTTCCTCCTCTGAAGCAAAGTTTTTATAACCTGTTCCAACTGAATTATTTTTTGAGCAGATGGCCTGTCACATTTCTGCCACTACCTTAGGGACAATTCCTAGGTATCTGTCTTCTTGTCCCAAACACGTAGCTGAGAAATTTATAAGACTTGATTTTTACTCATGTTACTGCAACGTACAGGCTTGTGTGATCAAGGCCAAGTATAAGCCTCACTGCCTCGCACACCTCACAGGGTTGTTGAGGTCAGGGACATGACACATTTTAAAAGTGACCATTGTTAACACTCACTGGTGTATCCACCCAGATCTCTGGCCCCAAGATTTCCTTGCACACGAAGGCCTTCAAACATCAGAGGACGCGCTGCGACAATGGTTCTCCTTCCACCCCTGTATCTGTCACTTTCACTTTCTTATTCTTCCTTTCTAGGTTATTTCTAGTCAGGTTTTGTTACATCATTCTACCAAATCTATTAGATTGACACACATTAAATGTCAACAGATTCTGAAGAGGGGCTGTCAATAAAGGATGTGAACTTTGTCCATGGATGTGTGGTTGGGTTGGTTCTATTCAGGTGATGCAGGCACCCAGATGTCTCAGGGAAAGCCAAGGTAAGTCTGTTTCTCCAAACCCCTCGGTATCATAAAGGGACCATCACTGTTGACTCAGACAGCCTTGTTTGAGTCCTGCTTTGCTCACTTCATATCCTGAAGCAAGGGACAGAGCCTCCTATGTGAATTGGGAGATTATCTCTTTTAAATATTTACTTATTTTATTTTGGCTGCATTGGGTCTTCCTTGCTACTGGGGGACTTTTCTCTAGTTGCGGCAAGCAGGGTTACCCTCCAGTTTCCGTGCACAGGCTTCTCACTGTGATGAATTCTCTTGTTGCAGGGTACAGGCTTTAGGGCACAAGTGCTTCAGCGGTTGCAACCCCCAGGCTCTAGAGCACAAGCTTAGCAGTTCTGGTGCACGGGCTTAGTTGCCCCAAAGCATGTGGGATCTTTCTGGATGGGGGATCGAACCCCTGTCCCTTGCATTGTCAGGAGGATTCTTATCCACTGAACCACCAGGGAAGCCCTATCTATCTCTTGAGTCACAAGGACTGAATGGAAGTATCTGGCATTAAGGATGTGCTTAGTAAGATTGGAATCCAAAATATAAGGGAAAAGAAATTTCCCAGACATAGAAATTAGAGTGGGTGACTCCCGTCATTTGATAAGTAGTCATAAGAACATAATATCCCCAGGCATCAACCCACTTTTTTTTTTTTTTTTCCCATTCCAAGTCTTTAAGACTGTTCCCCTATACCCATCCCCAAAAAGGCAGTTCCCAGGACCCTACGGAACATTCTTTTCTTCCTTAAAAAGCTACGTTCCTGACATTTCATCAGCCTTCATCTGGTATCTAGTCTTCTGAACCTTCAAAGCTGGTAGCAGCCCAGGGCCATTTGCATCTGAGTGCGACAGGTGAAATTTTATATACATGATCATCAATTATTAACTCTTGGTTAGGCAGACTGTCAAAAATACTTCTCTCAGTAATTGTTGGTGCAGAGTTCCGAGGTGGAGGAGGGGCTTAGAAAGCTGGATCCTCAGTAGGCTTTGCAGCTCTGAGGAGACCAAGCCTTTTCATGAGAAGTTTAATTTATTTTGCTTTATCTTTTCCTCCATCTGTTCTTGATATACAATCTTTTCTGGTCCGTGGGCACAGCTTACTTATTTTCCTTTATCTCATTCTGTGCTAATTTCATTTTGCTCTATTGTAAGGTTGTTTGGCTGATCACTTCTTGGGATCTCAGGACACTTTCCATTGAGTTAGTTCTGCGTTTCCCAGTAGCCTATCCAAGAGTTAGAGGAAAAGGTGTTAAAAGTGGGTCTAAGAGTGTTCCAAATCTTATTTAATATTTATTAATGCTGTGTGGTAAAGAATTTACCCCTCTCCAAAAGGAGGTCTGGCCTTTGCTCTCTGGCTTCCAGGAGTTAATCTCTAAGAGCCTAGGATGTCATCTTCACAGGACTGTGTCTGTGCTATGCCAACAGTGTGACTGAGGTTGGGGGACTTTTGCGTCCACAGCTAAAGGACTGCAGAGTGAAGTGAACCACTTGGGCAGTGGATGTGTTGTGTGTTAGTCGCTCAGTTGTGTCCAACTCTTTATGACCCCATGGCCTGGAGCCCACCAGTCTTCTCTGTCCATGGGCTTCTCCAGGCAAGAATACTGGAGTGAGTTGCCATTACCTTCTCCAAGGGATCTTCCCAACCCAGGGATCGAACCTCACACATTGCAGGCAGATTCTTTACCATCTGAACCACCAGGAAAACCCTAATGTAATAGAGCCCCAATAAAAACCAGGGACACCATAGCTTGGATGACCTTCCTGATCAGCACCGCTCTGAGTATGTTCTCACACGCAACACTAGGAATTGATGCATCCTGACTTCACAGGCGAGAACCCCGCCAACGCCATGCTTCCTTCTTCCCCAGACTCCACTCTATACAGTCCTTCTTTTAGCTGATTTTCATCTTCATCCTCTCACTGTTCACCAGAACTGTGAGTATAACAGGTTTCAAATGAGTTTTTTGAGTCCTACTACCAAATTATCAAACCTGAGGGTGGTTTTGGGAATCCCCTGACCTTGCAGTTGGTACCACAGTGACAGTCTTCTCTTGTCAGGACTTTCGCCTCCACTGACTTCTCATCTGGCCCCTTTTATCACACATGAGCTCATGAAAAAGACTCTTAGTTAATGGGGGTAAGGAATGTCTAACTATTTTAATGTCAATTTTCTTATCTTCTTGCTACTGCTATTTCTGGAGAGCAAATGTGAGGAAATGAGCTGGTTACAGGTCCAAGAATCTCTACATCCAAAGCTAACTTTGCAGTCAAGAATCAGACAGAAAGGATGAGAGCCAACAGGCACAGCATAAAGGATAAGGGTTGAACTGAAGCTTGGCTTTTGAGTCAGAACAAAGGGATTGATGGTCTCCAGGCCATACCAGACAGGAAGACTGGTATCACGCCCACCACCAGTTCAGGCTCCCCATCTCCTCTTGAGTAAAACCACCCTAATCTGGGGACACAGGTAGAGCCAAACCTGAACCAACAGGGCCATTACCCAAACGCAGCCAGGATATCACACCAGCAAGCAGGAAGAAGCTTCTCTCGGAGGCAGGGAATCAGCATCAAGATTACTATAGTTCTTTCCAGATGGTTCCAATCCAAAACCAAGGTCTACATTCAAAGACTAGGAGGGTGGTCAAGGATCCAGAGTCAAGCTACCACTGAAGCCGGGAGTCTGGAGGCTGAGCTTTTTGTTTCTTTGGTTTTTTGAGTTGTTGTGTGTTTTTTTGGCGGAGGTGCCAGGAACGGAACTGAGGGCCTCATACGTGGAGGCTGAGTTTAAACTGGGCAACTCTGAGGGCTCCGTCTGTCATTCTACCTCAGAGAGCATCTCCACCCTCCCAGCATTTACATGGATGCCGATGGCTCCCAAGTCTGCAACTTGGATTCCAAATTTCCAAATGCCTATTAGAAACTTCCTTCTAGAAGTCCTTCTCTTGCCAAGAAATTCAATACATCAAGGAATGGAATTCAACATTCCTTCCGATTCCCCTCATATATCCAGCATCTCCATGAGCGCCACGTGTATTCTCCTAGTCAACCAGGGAAGGCGCCTCCTGGTCAGCATGGAGTCCTACCTCTCCACGCTCCTGAGACACTGCACCAACCCTGCCACTCCACTCTTCCAAATACACGCCTCGCTTGGCCCCTCCTTTTCTCCCCCCTGCACGCCCCCAATCACCACACTGGGTCTAGACCCTCAGAGTCTCTCAGAGGAATTACTGTAGGTCTTTCTGCAGTGGCCTCCTGATTTGCGGTAACTGGACTGGTTCCCATCCAAGAGCATCTTGTTCGTGCCTGGCTCTGGGCTATGTCCCGATATGGATGAGTCTGCAGAATCCGAACAACCCTATGAAGATCATCTCCACTTATAGATGGGAAACTGAAGCTCCCCAAGGTCAATTAGTAAGTAGCAGAGCTGAGCCTTAAGAGAGGACTGTGTGATTTGAGAACTAGACCACCTGTCACAGGGCAAGGGAAGCAGAGCAAGGACAGAGAATAGGGGACATCCCTGAAATGTGGATGTCAAGGGGCCATATAGAGAAGGAAATCAGGCCACAGTGGGCAGTAACTCTAGAACAAAGCTTCTAGTCCAGGCAAATGATCAACAACTTGGAGACTGGCAGGGATGGAAGAAGGTGGTAAAGCCAAGGAGCAAGGCAGAGAGGAACAGACCGAGAGGCTGGGGCACAGATGCTGGCCCTGGTGGTGCAGGCGGAGCAGCTGGTATCTGACATGCGCTATCTGTGAAGACACCAGGAACAGGAAGCACACCTAATCCTTAGCAAGAGCCAGGCAGGTGTCCTGCCTCATGCTTGGGCTCCCAGTCCAGGCTGGCATGGCTGCCTGCAAGTACTGATGAGAACTGTTTTCATGAGGCAAGTCAAGGCCCAATGGCTTGGTGTGGGCCAGCAAGTTGTCATCCAGAGGCTCAGGTGAAGGGAGTAGGCAGGGGTAAGTAGGGCTGGAGAGCCACACACACCCAGCAGAGTCAAGAGATAGTAGGATGCTGACCAAGGACCCGAAGGATAAGAGAACAAGAATGTCCCTCCAGTCCTTAAAGTCCCACTGGAGCTGCATCCTGTTTTGAACTCACTCCAGTGCTAAGTCATTCCAGCCTGTTGGACACCTAATCAGTGTATTTCCCCGGCCTCCCACTCAACCCCAGATTTTCCCTTTCCACCCAAACTGGCCTGGTATACAACCCTGAATTTATCTCCAGTGAAGAAGACTCTGTATCAGTTTAATTTCCAAACTTCTAAATTTACAAAATATTTTGGAACTAGAAAGGCTTAGAAACCATTGGACCCAAGTCCTTCACTCTTCATTCGTGTTTCAAATGTGTGACATTATGCATTGTCAGAAAACAGTGAAGTAGGGGCCCACACCTGATTCTTAAACTGCTTTTTGTGCTCGCATAATGCACCTAAATTTTTTTCCCTTTTATCCCCTTCTCATCACAATTCCTGGTGACTCCCAGTGATGTCTAGCTCCTATATGCCGCAGAATGAATGTCTGCTGATTTGTATTTAATGATCTCTGTTATCTGGCAGAAAATAATCTACAAAGATTAAATTTAGCGTAAGATATGGCTTCCCTGATAGCTCAGTTGGTAAAGAATCGGCCTGCATCGCAGGAGACCCCAGTTCGATTCCTGCATCAGGAAGATCTGCTGGAGAAGGGATAGGCTACCCACTCCAACTCCTGGGCTTCCCTTGTGGCTCAGCTGATAGAGAATCCACCTGCAATGTGGGAGACCTGGTGGCTCAGATAGTAAAGAATCTGCCTGCAATGCAGGAGACCTGAATTTGATCCCTGGGTTGGGACGATCCCCTGGAGAAGGGAATGGCTACCCACTCCAGTATTCCTGCATGGAGAATTTCATGGGGTTGCAAAGAGTCAGACATGACTGAGTGACTAATATCTTCACTTTCACGTGAATGACTGAGAGCCATCCCCTAATCCTTCAAGGTATTTCCATTTTAAAACAAGATACTTTAAAATTCAAATTAGCTGTTACAAATCTGCAAGATACAGAATCATCTGGGGACTAGAGAGAGCTTCCTAAAGTGCCCAAACCACTGCACAGAACTGGAGTGCAAGTCTACAGATGGCAAGGCAGAGCAACATTGGGGCTCTGTGTTGTGCCACACTGTGACCACCAGGGGGAGCTCAAGGCCCCTTCTCTTCCCGTTCACCACCCGAGGAAGGGCCAGGCAGTTGATTGGTTATTTTATCAGAACATGGGGCTGCAGGTATGTTCTTTCTCTTTAAATTATCCCTTAGGGTTCTCTCTTCCTCAGAGGTGCTCCAGCTTGGGAGCTGGATCTTCCCAATGTCACCACCTTTCCTGAGACCAGAATGGCAAGCTGCAGTGGGGCAAGAGTCAGGTTCAGGAATACAGAGTCAAAAAACTACCATCAGCCTACAGTGCTGGAGGCCACTTACACCTTCCCCTGAGCCTAGGGATAAAGCAGCTTTCCACAGGGACCAACACACCAGAATAGGGCTTGTACTCAAACCCCAGCCTGGACTTGTCCTTGGGTATCTGCTTTGGTACCTGTTCCACTGGCTGGGATGGACAGAAAGTCAGGTTTCCAGGATGCTGGGCACCGACCATCTCCATCCTGTATAATTCCATCTATCACAGCACACCATTCCCCACCATACCAAAAGAGTCTGCGTGTCTCTGGTCCCAAGGAAGTGGTCATCACCCCAGTTCCTTTTCTCTCTGCATTTCCTTCCTTCAAGAGGGGAGAAAACACCCATCCCCTATAGTGAGAGTTCTCAGATGTGGTCCTGGGACCAGCAGCATCAGCATGACCTGATGGCAAAACCTCGGACCCCACCTCTGGCCTACAGGTGGGAATTATAAAGCCTAACACTCTGAGCTAGGCTCTGGGAACTTGCCTCTACTTCAGGTGATTCTGATACGATCAGCTGAAGTGTGAGAAACACTGCCCTTCAGGTTGGAAAGGGGCTGCCCCAGCCTAAGGTAACAGTGCCTGCGGAACCTCAAAGTCAGCCTTTCCCCAACTCCCAGAAACACCTGGGCTGCAGAAAGGGCTCCCCAGAGAGGCCCAAACAATCACAACCTGCTAAGAGCAGGTTAAGGTCTGCCAGCTCATCTCACGCCACGAGGTGTGGCATGGAACGCTTTACACACTTCATCCTCACAACAGTGCTGGGAGCCAGGTATAGTTCTCAACCCCATTTTTCAGATGCATTCACCAGGGTTAAGAGAGACCACCTTCTCATACATGGCTGAATAGCCAACAGGTGGTCGAGGTAGGACATGAATCCCATCTATAAGGTTCCAAAAGCCCAGGTCTGGGCAGTGGCTCAGATGGTAAAGAATCTGCCTGCAATGCAGGAGACCTGGGTTTGATCCCTGGGTTGGGAAGAGCTCCTGAGAAGGGCATGGTAACCCACTCCAGTATTCTTGCCTGGAGAATCCCATGGACAGAGGAGCCTGGTGGGCTACAGTCCATGGGGTCGCAAAGAGCCAGACTCGACTGAAGTGACTTAGCATGCATGCACTTGTGTCTACTGTTTCTTAAAAATAACCAATCCAAAGTCCCAGGTCTCCACCACAATGAGGAGATCTAGGCACTCGGGTTTCCTGAGTGACGGGATGGGGCGGGGAGGGGGGCTTCCTTTGTCTCCTCCCTCGGTTCCTAGTCTACACTGGCTTTAGACATGCTCTGCAGACCTGCTGCCTCAGGTCAGCTCCCTGTCTTCTTGGGAGCGAATGAGGCCTGACAGCCACCTGCACTTCTCAGTCTCCCTGGGATTCTGCTCCAGCCCCAGCCCCACATGGATGGCCACAGCTGAGCTCCCAGAAGTGGGGATGGGCTCAGAGAAGCCTAACCTGAAGGCTATCTCAGCACTCCTTCCCGAGACCCCTAAGCCTTCTCTGTCCTCCTGAACACAGTCTGCAGAGATGCAGACTGCCCATGTTCCATCAAAAGCTAGAACACAGTGGTTGCTGCCATGTCTTTGCCTGAAGCCAGTGAGTACCTGTTCATTTAGGCAGTGATCATCACCCACCACAGCGGGGACAGAAGCAGACTGTGCAGGGGCCCCTGAGAATCAGGAGGCAGCCAATGGATTCCGAGACCCCCCCCATCCCCTTTGGAGACCCTACCCCTAGGTCTCCAAAGCAGCGCACCTGTTTTCCTCTCCTGCTTCGGGGTCTCCTGGGGGCTCACAGGGCTACTGCTTGGGATCTCCCTGTAGGAGGACGAGGCCCGGAGAGTCACCGCTCCCTTCCCAGTGCAGATTCTTGTAGGATCCATATCTGAAAAGGAAAGATCCAAAAGGGGAGATTGAATCCAGGGTGCCTGAAGAATTAAAACCATAATCAGCCAGCAATTTGGTCCAGCTGGGGAATGAGATGAACCTGGTTACAGACAGGCAGAGTCTTGCAGTCAATGAAAATTAATCTGTGGATGGTGGAGAGGGACAAATCATATTTTCAGGGGTTTCCCACCCATCATGAGGTTAGGAGGGAATGGAGGCACAGTGAGTTCTGAGTCAATGGATGCGTTACAATGTCGGCTGGGAATATCTCCAAACCAAAGCGGGTTGATTTCTTTTATTAAATGAAGTTTAGTTTGGTGAGCAGACTTCTGACCAATTAGTAAGGCACAGTTCAAGTAAGAATTTATAAAAGATATCTCAAGTTCCCACACCAGCCTTCTTATAAAAGAGCAAGTTGACAGCACAGGGCATTCGGTGAAGGTTCAACAGACAATCATTACTCAGAGCAGTCCCTCAGCGGAAAAAGCAAGACAATCTCCTTGTGCCAGCAAGCCAAGCCCCCTGCAGGGGTGAGACAGGATGTGCTGCCTGGCGAGAAAGATCACGAGGCCCGGAACCTCACATTCCAAACTTAATGAAGAAAATTCGCACCAAAGAAAACGGCTAGAAACAGTAAATCCTTCGAGGAACAGTGTTTGCGGGACTTCCAGCCGAGCCTTCCCTGGGCCCTGACCCCTCCTACAGTTCACAGTGGCCTCACAGCAGACCCAGGTCATCTTTCAGAACTGCACTGAGGATTTCAAAATAGGCTTCAAAACAGGCTGTTCACCCTTCAGGAAAATCTGTAAGGAGGAGGCAAGAAAGCCATGCAGACCACAGTTTTGGGAGGCACACATGCTGAATGTTTCTCTCCATGAGGCTGAGTGGAACTGAATTCCAGTTTTGCAAGTTGCTCACGGCACAGCCTGGATCTCAGGCCTAAAACTGTCATGAGTGGGATTGTGGGGAAAGTTAAAGGTAGGCAGCAGGCAGGATGTGGGCTCTGATGTCCAGCTCCTCCCTGCTCCTGTGCCACGGCTAAGAAATAACAAGTCTCTTGGCTCCTCCTTCCCACTTGGCAGCCCCCTTTCCGACAGCACAAACAGAACCATCATTAGTTACAAAACGGATTGATCAGCTCCATCAGCACCTCTTGCACAAAATACACATTCAGCAGAGCGGGCAGCGGCCCTGAAGAGCATCTGACTTGTCCAATCCTACCAGGATAAGTGACCAGTGGGAAAAGTGGTTCATGGGCTTTTCAAAAGGGTGAGGGGCACAGTGCCAAAGCCAGCCCATCCACAGGGTCCTGTGTGCACAGCCAGGTAGACTCAACTCCTGAAAGCACCACCACTGGGATACAGAGCCACCTGGGCCTCACTTGTCCCATGCTGTACAGGAGGAAGCTACGAGCTATGACCTGACATCTGAACTGTACCAGCTCCAAACTGTACTGGCTCCACAGAGAGGAGAGGCAGGGAGCGAATGCAGGTGGGGCTGGGGGCGGGGGAGGGAGTGCTCAGGGAAAAGGCCCTGCCAGCATCCCAGAGACACAGCCTGATCGGGCAGCTGCTTCAAATCCAGCCCAATTCAGAAATGCCCTGGGCAGCCACGTTAGTTCCTGGGGACAGTGGAATTTTAAATAAACTCTGGGGAGCTGGCACCTCTAGGAAGAACCTAAGTCACCCAAGGGGCTCAGACCTGTACCAGCTGGAGTCAACGTTCAGCTTCTGGACTGACATTCTCCCTAAGCAGGGAAGGGCAAAGCACCTGTCAGCCCCTTTTCATATTTGCCCGCGGCTCCCAGAAACACACACACACACACACACACACACACACACACACACGAAAGGAAACCAGCCAGAGAAGTGAGAGGGAATGGCTCCTAAACATGCAAGAATTAAGACTCCGAGTCTTTGTTAGAAGGAAAGAAGATCATGCATGATCTGCTAACAATGAAAAAAAAAAAAGAAACCAACCCAAGGAGAGATACCTGGAGGGAGTACTAGGCCTGCAGAGTTTTTCACTGTCTTCACAGGGATTATTTTAACAGCAGAAATAGAGCGTGCACGTAAAGGGTCGGCAGTTGCTGAAAACACAAAAGGGTAAATGGTGCATCCAGAAAAAAACATTTGGGAAACCCTCAGGCAGTGGAGGAACCGGCAGGGACAATAGGAGGAAGTCGCCTGCAGAGAACAATGGGAAGAGCAGTGGACGCAAGAACTTAAAATAACCCGCTTTCGCTCTTCAGTCCTGCGCCCGGGTGGGCAGAACCGTCCCGCCACTGTACCCCAAATGCAGCTGGTCAGTGCCTGTGCCGCCTGGCACACCAGGAATCTGCCAAGGCTCTGGGCAAAAGGACTTACAGAGACACAGATGGCCTGGCAAACAGGAAGGGGAGAGCAAGTGGGGCCCACAGGGCCCCTGGGAGGAGGCTGGGCTGTCTGTGTTGGGAGAAGGCTCCTTGGAGGAGAGTTACAGCTCATGGGCCCCAGAGGAGTAGAGGAAGGACAAGTCTGAGAGTCGCCTGGTCCTTTCGGCCCTCATAGCTGCTACTCCAGGATCTTAACTCCTGAGGTCTTGGGCCTGCTCTGACAACCATAGCCCTCTGGCCCCAGGCAAATCAGAATGGCCATCTGCTGGGCAGCAGATGGTCTACTTAAACCCACCCCTTCCTGGGCAAGAGTTTGCCAAAGTGTCCGAATGCACACTTAAGACTCTGGGCAGTGCCCACGCACCTGGCCCAGGACGCTGACAGCAGCTGAGCCCCCTGAGCTGGGGTACTGCCTGGTATGCGGGCAGAGGCTGCTGACCTTAAATCCAGGTGCTCAGACCTCCCTGGGCCCCCTGCCTCCCCAGGTTCTGAAATCACAATGGTGGGCATTTTCCCAAACCAGCCTTCTCACAACAAGCATGTTGTGAGACCTCCTTCCGTCCCAATGGCAGCAAATAAAGAGATGGGCACTCACACACTATGGACCAACATCACACCAATGGGCAACACCTGGAGGTCTCAGGGCCCAGATCCACATCATAACTGAGGTGGAGGGTGGTTGGGCTGTTTGGGAACCAAGACTGTCACAGCTGCATCAATATCATACTGACGGGCTTGCCAAGGGGACGGGAGGAAGGAGGTACCCCAGCAATGGGCAGTTCACCTTCCAGTCCACCAGGCTGCCATTTCAAGAGGCGCATGGCAGTCATCTGGCCACCAAGAACTGAAGTGATAACAATAATCCTGCACGTATTCAGATACAAACGTGCTTTCACAGCAATCCTACCGACTGCTCCTTGGGCCCCCTGGGAGCTGGGTGGGAGGTTTTTGTTACCATTTTCAGAGGAAGAAGCAAGTCTGCTGCTCGGAGTCAACCAGTGCTGAATGAAGAGAGAGAGACCAGAGCCCGACAGTGACTACCCCAGGCCGCCCTGATGGCTCCAGGGTGCATCTGCCTTGACTTTCCGACCAAAGGTGGGTCTTATCGAGGAGAGAGTAGAGTGCAGCGCACCTCCACTTGCCACCCTGCCATACACCCCCAAAGTCTCCTGGCGGATTCACAGGGCTGGGCTTGACGGTGAGCATAAGACACCCACGTCTCCCCGCGTTCCTCAAAAGATGCTTAAACACTCCCTTATGGGCACTGCCCTTCAACATCCCCTTAGCAACCTGGCCGAGGTTGGGAACACTGCCCCACACCAGGTAAGGAGAAGGGCAGCCAGGCAGGGAGGCACAAAGGGCAGGACACCAGGACCCCTCCTGCATGGGGGTCCCCAACCACCCGGCCCAGGCTCCCCACCCCTCCTGTTCTCCACGCCTTCGCTCGTGGCTGTTCTTTCTGACTCTCCACTTTGCCCTCTCTCAAAGGCAATACTTGGCTGACCCAGACAGTAATTACAAAGTCCAAACATGTCAAACTGTAAACGTGCTCTGAGAGAGGGTGCATTGTGACTCAAAAGCCCGATGACAGGACTTCTACCCTCCCTCTCTGATACCATAAGACCTGTGTTTCAAGAAGGAAAAAATACTACAGATCATCAAATTCCTTCATTTTCTAGATAAGGAAACTCATAGCCATAAAGACAATGGGCCTCCCAAGAGGTGTTGTTTCTGAGTGGCAGGCCGGGACTTGAACCCCAGCCTCCTCTCACTGCAGAGTGACATGGGAATCCCGCTGCTTGGCTGTTCAGGATGAGAGACAGGATGAGAGACGGGACCTCAAAGGTCATCCTATCCATCATTCCTTTCACACTTGCATCTTTTGTCCTAAAATTTTAAAAATTCAAAACCTGGGAGGATGCCCATGAAACGAAATGTCACCAAAATGATTTATTTCAGCTATTTAGGCTCTAGCCTCAGGGTCGGGATGCTGAATATGTCACTATTTATCACCGGTGAAGGTAAGATGCCAGGTAACAGACACTGTGGGCTTATAAATGCCACATACATGAGGCCTCTGTGATTTGGCGGGTGGTTCGCAGCATCCTGTGAGCTGGGAACAGTGTAACATGTCACCTCACAGTGGGAAACGGCAGGCTCAGACTCAAGTCTCAGAAAGCCTGGGAACAGGTCTCCAGGTCACAGCCTAATTAGACCAGTGACTGTTCCCACCAGGCAGGTGGACCCGGGCCCTGCTCTTTCTAAAAATGCCAGGCTTCCCTTCAAGAGCCTTACCTTTGTCTTGCCCATTGCTGCCTGGTGCCAACCCGTTCACCACGGCTTTGGAAGCACCCACGTCACATTCTGAAAGAAAGAAAGAATAAGAGCGTGAGGCTTGTGGTCACATCTCCCACCCTTTCTGAGTCCCGCCAGTGCAAAGTTCTGGGTCCTGGGGGCTCTCTCAGGCCTGAAAAGGGGCCTCGGAGCGTCATGGGAGAGTTCTGATAATGCTTTGTGGCTTGAACCAGGGAGGACGCAAAAGCTGTTTGGATGGGAAGTGTGTTGTGAATGATATCCTCTGGTCTCCTGGTTTGGTTTCACTTCTGACATTTAAAAAAAGAAAATCTTAATTCCTTCAAAGTGGCATCTCCTACCTGACAAAGGCTTATCTACCATTCCAAGGCTGCTCAAAAGCATCCCTGTGAATCCTGAGAGCTGTCGGACAGTCAGGATAGAACCTCAGGCTCTGTGACACTTCCCTCCACCCCACCCTACACCTACAGCCACAGAAGCCACGCTGGCCCAGCCCCCAGACCACAGTCCCCGGCCACGGCTCTTGGGTTCTGGTTGTGGAGATGACCTGGCTCCCTGACCGCTCTCCCTGGCTCCGTCCTGCCCCTTTCTCCACCCCAGCCCTCAGTCTGCATCACTAAGACCACCATCTATACCCCATAGGGCTGAAAATCCCCGGAGTGCAGGACAAAACAAGATGGGACAAAGCAATGTGATTTTCTAAGACCCTCCACTTTAAATGTACTGCATTTTACTTCTAATTTGAAAATAAAAATACTACTGGAGTCTAGAGTTGGGAAGTCAATCTTTTTTTTTTTTTTTAATTTATTAGGCTGCACCAGGTCTTATCGCGGCACACAACTAAGTCTGTTCAGTTGCGACATTCAAACTCTCAGTTGTGGCATGTGGGATCGAGTTTCCTGACCAGGGATGGAACCCAGGCCCCCTGCATCAGGAGCTTGGAGCCTTAGCCACTGGACCACCAGGCAAGTCCCCTGGGAAGTCAATCATTTACATTATCATTTCTACGAGGAAAAAAAAAATTGAACTTGGAATCAAGTTCCCCCAAACGTACAAATGATTGTTCAGAATATATATTTTTTAGTAAGTGAGGTGGCCTGTATATTGGCATAAGTGGTTATATTCAAATTAACAAACTGACCTTCGGGATGATTAAAAGCAAACTGACACGCAAGACCCAGGGGCCAGCAGCTACCCAGGGACAAAGCCTGGGCACTCACCCAGGACTCTAAGCCCTTTAGCCACTGGTCCCAGCCCTTTTCCGGCAGCAGTTCCCTCCTGCGCCTGCCCACCATGACGGTCTCCTCACAACCTCTTCAGCAAATCAGATGCTTTCTGATCTTCAGGCCTTGGATCTTTAGAGGCCCTCAGCCAGGAAGGCCTGCGCCCCCTCTTCTACCTTGGGGAAATCCTCTGTACCTCAAGGTTTACCTTGAATGTCACCTCGTTGTTGGTGGAGACCTTTCAAAGTTCTGCTCAGCTGAAGACACTGAGACCCTCATTGCCCACTGGCAGCCTGAGCACCACCCAGTTCCCCATCCCAGAACTGATGGTGGAAGCCCAGAGAAGACAAGGGGGGCAGGACACGTGATCAGCAAGGTTGGGGTGACTCCGCTGCAGCCAAGAGCCAAAAGTGTTAGTTGCTCAGTCATGTCTGACTCTTTGCAGCCCCAGGGGCTGTAGCTCACCAGGTCCCTCTGTCCATGGAATTCTCCAGGCAAGAATACTGGAGTGGGTTGCCATTCCCTTCTCCAGGGAATCTTCCTGACCCAGGGATAGAACCTGGGTCTCCCACATTGCAGGCAGATTCTTAACCGTCTGAGCCACCAGGGAAGTAGCCAAGAGCCCGCCAAGCCACAGATATAATAGCCATGGTTTTATAAAGCCTCTATTTGCCTGATCTAAGGGTCCTTGCTAAGAATTATTCCATAATTAGCACCTGATTTTTATCCTTAATATCCAAGCCCCTAGAGCTAAGAGTTGAGAACTCTAATTTTATAGATAAGAAATCTAAAGCTCAGAAAGGATGCCAGGCTCTAAGATCACTAAGAGGGGATTTGAAGTCTGTTCTGGTCCATCCCATGACTTATCTTCTTTGTCCTCAGCTGGGATGAACATTTATTTTTAAAAGAAAAAATGGCTTTTATATATAGAATACTCTCTACATACAAACCAGATACACTCTAATAATGGTTTATATATATTCTATTTCCCCAAATGCCCCAAACCCCAGTAGCGCATTTGGCTGAGACTCAGTCATCCTACCTGGGCTCTTAATAATCGGCCTCCGTGACATCAGCTACACCGACAGGGCAGCCCGGGTACCCCTGGATCCAGAGGCAAACAAGGCCGCTGCCCTCCCCCACCCCCTCCAACCATAGCGGCCAGGGCCACCTGATACTGGCCCCACAGGCAGGCCTGTCCTGTTCATTGCCCCCAATTCATCTACAGAAGGTTAGTTCTCCAGACAAAGTTCCCTTTGCACCTACATTTCTGGGACGGATGGAAAGAGGGTGTTGGCAGAAAGCCAGAAATACAAGTCACAGAAATATCATCTGTTTTACTTCCCCATCTTTTCTCTCTGACTATATGTTCCTGGGCTCCAAAATCACTGCAGACAGTGACTGAAACCGTGAAATTAAAAGACGGCTTGCTCCTTGGAAGAAAAGCTCTGACAAACCTAGATAGCGTATTAAAAAACAGAGACATCACTTTGCCAACAGAAGTCCATATGGTCAAAGCTATGGTTTTTCCAGTAGTCATGTACAGATGTGAGAGGTGGATCATAAAGAAGGTTGAGTGACAAAGAACTGACGCTTTCAATTGCTGCAGAAGACTCCTGAGAGTCCTCTGGACTGCAAGGAGACCAAACGAGTCAATCCTCAAGGAAATCAACCCTGCATATTCATTGGAAGGACTGATGCTAAAGCTCCAATACTTTAGCCACCTGATGCTAAGAGCCAATGATTGGGAAAGACCCTGATGCTGAGACAGATCGAGGGCATGAGAAGGGGGAGAGAGGATGAGATGGCTGGATGGCATCATCAACTCAATGGACATGAATTTGAGCAAGCTCCAGGAGAAGGTGAAGGACAGGGAAGTCTGGCATGCTGCAGTCCATGGGGTCACAAAGAGTCAGACATGACTAAGTGACTGAACAACGATCCGTCCCTATGCACCTGCCCTCATTTCTCCTGATGGTCTCCTTCTTAGGACTGCAGGCCTGGCTTTGAGCCTCCCTATCTGGTTGAAGTAGCCCCAGGGTGTGGGACAAAGAACAAAATGGGACGAGCATCCCCAAGCCAGCAGCCTCAGCACTTCCACAAGGCTCAGACCCATGTTCTTCCTTTCCTGTGTTTTTTTCCCCCTTAAACTCAAACAACCAAACTTGAAGAAATTTGGAAAAATAATTCCATCACCACAGACTCTCACTTCTGCAGCACAGTATGCTAATGACCAGCCACCTGGGGTTGGGTGCCTCAGCAGTCACTACCCGGATGACCCCAGACAAACCATTGCCACACAGGGCCTCAGTTTCCCCATCTCTACAATGGGAGTGGTAAGCCATGCCCACTTTTGTGGATCTGCAGGAGAACAAAATGAGATAAGCAGGTAAAGCCCTGCCCTGATGACTGGCAGCTCAGCTCAAACTAGGTATAAAAAGAATGCATTGTCTTCATGCTGCCCTTTCCATCAAAGGTTAAGAATAACTGTTTTCTGCATAGCTGCTTTCTTCCTGATGATCATTTTTATGAGTGGTATAATCTCCCATCAAGTAAACACACAGAATGACCCTGCTCATTCCCCACCTTCACGCGGGTGATGTTTTTGTTTCCTTCGAATTAATACAGACATTCCCAAGAGGGGAATTATCATGTCAAAGGGTCCCGATTTCTTGGTCTCTTCCTGGGAAATGCCTCCTTTCAGCACCACATGCCTAAGGGAAAACCTGGGGAGAAGTCCCAAGGGCATCTCCTCATCCTCCACGGCCCCTCCCTGCCCGCCTCTTCCGCCCTTATTTCTGCCAGGAATGGTGATGCCAGTTTAGGTTAATCCTGATATTAGAAGGACAAGAAACTCTGGGTGTTGGGGGGAAGTGCTGGCCTATTTTAAATTAAAGCAAGAACAAAAAGCCCAGAGTTACAGAGCAGGGGCTCTTGGCAATGCCTGAGCCCCCCTGGAGTCCTGGGAAAGGAAGGGATGCAGCCTTCTCATGAAGCAGAAGCATCACGGAGTCAAGGACCAGACCAGTCCTGCTCCTTGCAAGGCTGGAAGCTGGGCTGATGACCCACGGGCGGGACACTGGCCAGGCCTTGGGCACAGAGCTCAGCACTTGAGAAGTGTTGCCTCACTTAATCCTCACAAACCCCCATTAGGCGATGATTTCCTGATGTTCATCTTACAGAGGGGTTCACTACAGGCCAAAGCCTGCAGGGTGGTATTTGTAGCCCTGAGCTGATCCACCTGGGGCCCTTCTCCTCCCAATAAGCCCACGCTGTCCGGCAAGGGTTGGGATTCAGCTGAAAGGGCGTGTGAATGTGAATACACGGAAGGATTGGTTTTCTCCTCCAGAGGTCTCTGATAACACTCTGGAGACATTGCAGGATTCGGAGGCGCCTAAGTGAGCTATGCACTAGGTCAGCCTGTGGCCCACCCCACCTGCAGGCCTCGGGAAGTGCCAGGGAGCACTCAGTAGCCAAGGTGGGCCTCGATCTCCAGATGGAAACTTCTCTGCCGCACATCCTGGCTGGAAAGCTGACAGCTCTTGGCTGTACCACAAGCAGGGACCTACCTATTCCCTTCTGTCTTCCCTAGCCCAGGTGTTCCACTCCAACTTTAAATTAAAAACTGCTCAGTTGTGTAGGTTTTGATTTTTACTACCAAAAACATAGCAAAAGGGTGGTTTTGCCCTGATAAAGGCAGCGATGGATTAGCTCATTCCGTGGGGCAATTATGGTCACTATGTTTACTTTTGCTACAGTCACTCAGATTAAGAAATGCCATCAAGGTGTATATACATGTCAGCATTGATCAAATAGGAGCCTGGTGGGCTCCAGTCCATGGGGTCGCAAAGAGTCGGGCACAACTGAGTAACTGAACACACACACACACACACACTTAAAATACCAAGTTTACTGTCAGTTCAGTTCAGTCGCTCAGTTGTGTCCAACTCTTTGTGACCCCATGGACTGCAGCACGCCAAGCTTCCCTGTCCATCACCAGCTTTGGCATAGCTAATGTAGCAGAAGTAGATGCTTTTCTGGAACTCTCTTGCTTTTTCCATGATCCAGCAGATGTTGGCAATTTGATTTCTGGTTCCTCTGCCTTTTCTAAATCCAGCTTGAATAGCTGAAAGTTCACAGTTCATGTACTGTTGAAGCCTGGCTTGGAGAATTTTGACATTACTTTCCTAGCGTGTGAGATGAGTGCAATTGTGCGGTAGTTTGAGCATTCTTTGGCGTTGCCTTTCTTTGGGATTGGAATGAAAACTGACCTTTTCTGGTCCTGTGGCCACTGCTGAGTTCTCCAAATTTGCTGGCATATTGAGTGCAGCACTTTCACAGCATTATCTTTAAGGATTTGAAATAGCTCAACTGGAATTCCATCACCTCCACTAACTTTGTTGATAGTGATGCTTCTTAAGGCCCACTTGACTTCTCATTCCAGGATGTCTGGCTCTAGGTGAGTGATCACATCATTGTGGTTATCTGGGTGATGAAGATCTTGTTTGTACAGTTCTTCTGTGTATTCTTGACACCTCTTCTTAATCTCTTCTGTTTCTGTTAGGTCCATACCGTTTCTGTCCTTTATTGAGCCCATCTTTGCATGAAATGTTCCCTTGGTATCTCTCATTTTCTTGAAAAGATCTCTAGTCATTCCCATTCTATTGTTTTCCTCTATTTCTTTGCTCTGATCACTGAGGAAGACTTTCTTATCTCTCCTTGCTATTCTTTGAAACTCTGCATTCAAATGGGTATATCTTTCCTTTTCTCCTTTGCCTTTAGCTTCTCTTTTTTTCTCAGCTATTTGTAAGGCCCCCTCAGACAACCATTTTGCCTCTTTGCATTTCTTTCTCTCAGGGATGGTCTTGATCACTGCCTCCTATACAATGTCACAAACCTCCATCCATAGTTCTTCAGGCACTCTATCAGATCCAATCCCTTGAATCTATTTGTCACTTCCACTGTATAACTGTAAGGGATGATTTAGGTCATACCTGAATGGTCCAGTGGTTTTCCCTACTTTTTTCAATTTAAGTCTAAATTTTGCAATAAAGAGTTCATGATTTGAGCCAGAGTCAGCTCCCAGTCTTGCTTTTGCTGACTGTATAGAGCTTCTCCATCTTTGGCTGCAAAGAATATAATCAATCTGATTTTGGTGGTGATGTCCATGTGTAGAGTATTCTCTTGCATTGCCGGAAGAGGATCTTTGCTATGATCAGTGTGTTCTCTTGGCAAAACTCTGCTAGCCTTTGCCCTGCTTCATTTTGGTACCCCAAGGCCAACCTTGCCTGTTACTCCAGGTATCTCTTGACTTCCTACCTTTGCATTCCAGTCCCCTATAATGAAAAGGACATCTTTTTGGGGTGTTACTTTTAGAAGGTCTTGTAGGTCTTCATAGAACCGTTCTATGGAACCGTACTGATGATGGAAGTAAAGTTCGATGCTATAAAGAACAATATTGCATAGGAATCTGGAATGTTAGGTCCATGAATTAAGGTAAATTGGAAGTGGTCAAACAGGGGATGGCAAAAGTGAACATCAACATTTTAAGAATCAGTGAACTCAAATGGACTGGAATGGGTGAATTTAACTCAGATGACCATATTATCTACTACTGTGGGCAAGAATCCCTTAGAAGAAATGGAGTAGCCCTAATAGTCAACAAAAGAGTCCAAAATGCAGTTCTTGGGTGCATTCTCAAAAACAACAGAATGATCTCTGTTCGTTTCCAAGGCAAACCATTCAATATCACAGTAATCCAAGTCTATGCCCCAACCAGTAATGCTGAAGAAGCTGAAGTTGAATGGTTCTATGAAGTTTATTGTATATCAATCATATCTCAATAAAGTTGTCAAATAGAGGGAAAGGGAACCCATTATAAAGTTGAGAACATAGTACATGTAAAGCGTAGAGTGTAGTTCTTAATATACAGTAGGTACTCAATAAATCATTACTAATAAAGGTGATGATGACAATTTATGACAAAGCTTTGGCACCTACCCAGCACTTGAAAAATAAAAAATGAAACACAGTTGGGGCCTTAAGAGTAAGTGGGAATTCTGAGCAAATGGTCAAGCTTTGTAGATTCGTCAAGAAGAGAAAGACAGGATATTAAATGACTTACCAGAGCTCATGGTGGTGACAAGACAAGTCTTCTGCAACTGGGGTCTGTACTGCTCTGCAGAAAAACACAAACACACAATGGAATTGATGAATGGCAGGTTCGAGATAAATCCCTATGGTTCACTTTAAAAAATGCAAACACCATATAAGCCTTGATAAAACCAGGGGGCTGAGCCAGGAGTCACTTAGCCAGGCTTCCGGTTCTTAACTGGCTGTGTACTGACATGACCTTGGACACATCACACAACCTCCTTGACCTCTGTTTCATCACCCATACTTGGTTTTGATACTATCCAAGAATCCATTCCACCTCTAACATTCTATTAAAAACCTCGTTACACAAGTCCCTGTGGATCGGGGAGAGGGTGAAGGAAAGAACAAACTTTCAGGACAGAGAAGTAAGTCACAACACAAACTGGTTACTGGGGACTAATAATAAGATTATATATAGCTTATTATGCTCAAAGAAATGCTGTAGGTGCCTTAATATATTAATTCACTTGATCCTCACAAAGACTCTACAAGGTAAGTGCTAGCGTTGTATTAGTTTACAAAGATGAGGAGAGCAAAGCATACAGAGGTGAACAGCTTGCTGCGCATGTGAGAGTTGCTTCTGGAACCCAGAGAGCCTGACCTGAAGGCCCAGGCACGTAGGAAAGACACTCTACTGCCTTGAGGTGGGAATGCCGTCCACTTCCTGGTATGTAAATGGTAACCCTCTCATTTAATAAGGTCCCATCCAAAGTCCCCCCAAAACCACTGGGCCGCTGTCACTATAGTTGTACCTCTTCTAGAATCTTATCTAAATGGTGTCATAATATATGTAACCTTCTGTACCTGGCTTCTCTCATTTAGCATAAAACAATTTAGCAACTGGCCATACACGTGTGGGTCTATCTCCGGACTCTGTTCCATGGATCTGTCTTTATCTAATCCATTATCTTGATGACTAGAGCTTTATAGTAAGTCTTGAAATCAATGTGAGTCTTCCAGTTTCATTCTTCTTCAAAACCATTTTGGTTCTTCTAGGTCCTTCACATTTTCATAAAAATTTTAGAGCCATCTTATCAATTCTCACCAAAAACAAAAACTACAAAAAGCCTGCTGGAATTCTGAATGAGAACATGCTGAGCCTATATATCAATCTAGGGAAAATTAACATTTTAACAATATTGAATTTTCCAATTCATGAGAATAGACTCTCTCCCTTTATGCAGATCTCCTTTAATTTCCCTCAGCAGTGTTTTGCAGTTTTCAAGGCACAGTTCTCACACTTATTTTGAACACAATGTCTAGCTGAACACATCTGAAGGACAATCTGAAAGGCAAGTCTTCAAGAAATGAAGAACCTTGCTATTTAATATGTGGTCTGCAGACCAGCAGCACTGATATCAGCTGGGAACTTACTGAAAAATGGAGAAAGTTAGAAATCAAACCCTTCCTCAGCTGCATCAGAACCTGCATTTTAACAAGATCTCCAGCTGGTCTCTATGTACTTTCAAATGTAAGACACAATGGTGTAGAGGCCATCAGCTTCCCAGTTCATGAATTCTGTAATAAGGTCATGGTATGGTCCCAGGGTCTGCACCAAGGGACATGCTTTAATTTCCTTTTTTAACACTGAAGTCAGGCACTGGTTTCCTTTCTGGGCAGTTACCTTGTTCACTGCCCTTGGAATTGACTGCACAGAACCTGGGGGCAAAAGGGAAATCATTCTAAGTCCATCTCAGCTCAAAAGAGCAGTAATTCTGCCTCTGTCACTGTCCCGTACACCTGGGACTACCCGTGACCTTCAACTGCCCCTCCGATTGTTCTCTAAGCTGTGGGACCATTCACTCTTTCAGTTAAGAACACAACCTGCTGTGTTCTGTACGCGCGGGCGGTTTCCAATCTTGGTTATGATACCTCCGTTTGCTTCCCAGGGCCAAAAAGGATGTCAGGATATCATCCAAATGCTTTACTTTTTAAATAATTGTAATAATTATGCCAAGGTTTTATTTAACTTTTAAAGCACAACTGAAGAAACGTTTTTGTTTCAACCATGCAGTTATCTTAATAGAGAGTATTTTTCTTTTGCAATCCTTTCTAACCTTCATCTGCATAAATAGTATTTACATAGTTGTAAACAATGTCTGCACAGCTTTGTGTTCCAGTTCTCAAATATTTTATGAACAGTTTTCTGGATTTTTACAGTCATACTCATCATTTTAATGGCTATAACATTCCATAATTCATTTATCAACTCCCTCTGCACAGTTTGTTTTAATTTTAAAAATAAATACAGAAATGGAATACTACTCAGCTATAAAAAGAATGAAATAATGCCATTTGTAGCAACATGGAAGGACTTAGCATCATACTGAGCGAAGTAAATCTGACAAAGATCATATGATATTAATTTTATGTGGCATCTAAAAAATGATACAAATGAACTTATTTACAAAACAGAAATAGACTCACAGACATAGAAAACAAACTTACTGTTACCAAAGGGGCAAGTGGGGAGGGGAGAATAAATTATTTTGTGATTAACAGACACATACTACTATATATGAAATCAACAATAGGAATCTACTGTATGATACAGGGAACTATATATACACACAATATACATATAAAACTGAATCACTCTGCTGTACACCTGAAACTAACAACATTGTAAATCAACTATAGTTCAATTTTTTTTCAAAAGTACATAGCACAATAGCATTCTTAGGCTGGAGAAGAAATTGGAGAATTGGAGAGTCTCCAAGTGGAGAACTGGAGAAATGGAAATGTTTTATAAAGCAAATAAAAAGGATGCCTCAACTCATACGTGTTGAGTCTTGACCATCTGTTATAAGTGGGTCACCCTTTGTACATTTTATATTTCTTAGTACAGATACTAGTAGCTTCTAGATGTCAGCCCAACCCTTATTTAAAAAGTGGTCTAAGTATATATGGGCAGGGACAGAGTCCCAAATACTAACCATCACTTTGCCTCAAACATCCACCAACCAGAGTAGATGCCAGGTGTAGCGCCCTCGGTGGGGGCGGTGGGGACCCTCCCCAGGCCAAGTGTCTACAGTTTAGTGGCAGGATTGCAAGAAGATGGAAAGAGAATGGGCCCAGGGCAGGACACAATTCCTGGACCTTAGGAACTTGTACGACAGTAGCAGGCAGCGATGGCAATGTCTAGGCAGCTACCAGCTCCGCACACAGAGACTGTGGGGGTAGTAGACTCTGCTCTGTGCTCTCACTTCATTGTTTACATAGGCAGCAGGTGACACGAAGCAGGGGGTAGTTTAAAATAAAAACTGCAGCAGTGGCAGTTGTACCAAGGACGGTGCCTGGTGTCCCGGCCCTGGCGGTGGCTGAAACAGCAACGACACCCCACCCAGACTATTCTAGGGCCTTGTGTTGGCTCTGAGTCCACCAGCTCAGCCTCTCTGAATTTCTGCCCCTGTTCTGAGGGTGATTCTCCTGCTTCTGGCTAACTCCAAACTACCTGAGATCTTGCCAGTAAATCCCCCTTTCAGTCTGAGTTAGCCAGAGGCAATGTTTGGATGTTTGCAACCCAAGCAGCACAAGATGAGGGGGAGGAGGGGGCCCCCAAGGTTTTGCTAGAGAAGAGAGGCATCATCCCTCTCTCCTGAGTAAGGCCACCCACAGCTGAACCCCAAGAGGCTCAGCAATCGGTTCTGTCCCCATGGCCTGAAGAGCTCAGAGTCAGGGCTGTGGGGATGCAATCAGGAAGCTGCACAAACTGAGGCTGAGCAGAACACTGAAGGCTTTGGAAGTCTCAATCTAATCCAGGCAGTTTGTTTAGAGACAGTCCGAGTATTACCATCGTATGTAGAATGTGAGAGTTTATCTTACATAAAAACCTCTGACACTTACTGTTTATTTAAAAATGAAGCTGTAAAGGGTTTGAGTCGGTTGAGAACATGATGGCACATCTTTGGAATTTCTCCCCCAAGTCCCCTCCAAAGGAGGCAGAGGGCTTTTGGGTAAAAGCCAAAAAGATGGACAGTGCCGCCTAGTGGCAAAACTGGACCACTGCAAGGGAGCAGCAATCCCTTGGGGGGGTTGCAGGAACCTAGTGTCTCAGCTTGGGTGGGCCAGGTAGGGTCAAGCCATCATTCCACCCCCTTGGACTGTCGGGACATCTGTACTTGGTCAAAACACCACACATCAACACAGACATTCCACCAAAAGAACAAGATGTGAAGTAGCCAGTCTTGTTAAGAATGCATCCAAATAATTAATGGTTCTGCACCATCAGTCTCTGATTCCACGACCCTATAATTCTGAGATAAGTCTTAATGACACAGTGAATAATTACTAAAAAGCAAAAGTTATGCTCATGTTTCCAGCTGAAACAGATTCCAATAACTAAATATGGACTGTTTATTGGGAAAGGAAAAAAGGTCCTTCCTTATATGGATGATTTCAGGAATATATGACAAGGGAGGAGTTGAGTTTGTCTGTAAAAATGAATTCAAGGTCCAGCAAAGATTCTTGGAAGAGAATGAGCCCCTGGGTGACCTCCACACAGCATGCTCCCTATGACTTTTGGTGTTTTGTCTCCATTGCTTCTTTACACACACACACACACACACACACACACACACACACCTGCAAGATACTGGAAGGGTGACACTGTGTTATCCTCGGAACTGAGCATTTAGTGTTCAGTTATGAACCTTGTCCCCATCTCTATTTGGTCTTCAGAACCTAACTTTCAAGTCTTATGTTCAAAATAACCAAAGACTGTCTTTAACTCCACTATAGCTTCCCTACAAGAAACTAGTTTCCCATTCAACCTAACTATGATAATACTTCAGCTTTGCAATACAATCTGGGACTTGATATCTATACTAATAGTTATTTATCTAGAACTATCTATCTATAACTATGTTTGCAGGTACTTCCAATGGCTTGAAAAGAATAATATGGACAGCTCACAAAGCCCACAATACATGCTTGACCTTACTGCTTTTATATTTGCTGATCCACCAGCAAAGGCATGTTTCTCCAATTATTTGACAGTTCATCCTCTTCTCAACCTCTAGTTAAGTCATTTCTCTTCAAATGTATTCTCGACATTATTAGAGAGGGCGCAGAGACTCTTCAGAAAGCCAGAAAGGATAAACAATGAGTTGCTAACACTTCCTTTCAAGGGGAGGAAGTTAGGATAAACTTGACCCTGACATTAACTTCAGCCTGGAATTCCATGACACGGTAGGGGGCTCAGAACACAACAAGCGCATGGTTTCTGTGAAAAGACTGATGCTTCTGGAGAGAGAGCAATAGGAAAACACATCAGAAAGGCCATCCCCCACATCCTCCCATTTCCTCCTGGAAACCCTCCAATATGGTTTCCGTTCTAACCAATTATCTAAAATGGCCTTCAGAAAGGTTTCCAGTGCACACACATGGCCAAGCCCAACAGTTTCTGCAGCGGTAGGGGCCTCACTGACCTTTCCACTGAATTTAAGACAGTTAACTCCTTCCTCCTCCCCCAAGCACTTTCTGGTCCTGATTTCTAAGTGTTGCAGCAGACTCATTACACTGAGTCATGAGGCTCTTCCTTCTACAATAGAATGGGACCTCTGTAGTTCTTCTAGGAGTTTAGAGATCTAGAGGACCCTGAGCTGTGTCCTCATTCCTTTCCAACTACATGCTCACTTCCTGGAGGATTTCACATGGACTGTTAGAACCAGAAGGATCCGTGCAGGTTACTTAGCCCCTTTGCCTAGTTTTCCACCTGTTTTGGAAGAAAGTTCCATGAGCCCCTCAGGCTACTAGGATAGCCGTGCTGTTATGGATTTCATTCATTTACTCTTGCTGAGCTTTCCTTGGATGAATGGGCTCTATGGCTACTAAAGAAACAGAAATCTAACACACGCCCTCATTATTTCGGTGCAAAAACAGATTCAGAAAAAGTCTCCCGTAGTCTTGCTCTTCATTCCATCTACTAAGCCCCGTTTCCCTCCTACTCCTCTTTTTTTCCTTTTGAATTTTTACTGGAGTATAGCTGATTTACACTGTTGTGTTAGTTTCTGCTGTACAGCAAAGTGAATCAGTTACACACATACATATATCCACACTTTTTTAGATTTTTTTCCATATAGGCCACTACAGAGTATTCAGTAGAGCTCCCTGTGCTATACAGCAGGTCTCTATTAGTTATATATTTTATATTTATATTTATTTTATATATAGTAGTGTGTATATGTCAATTCCAATCTCACAGTTTACTCCTCCCCCACTTTCCCCAGGTAACCATAAGTTTGTTTTCTATGTCTGTGAGTCTGTTTCTGTTTCATAAATAAGTTCATTTGTGTTGTTTTAGACTCCACATATAAGTGATATCATGCGATATTTGTCTTTCTCTATCTGACTTACTTCACTCAGTATGACGATCTCGAGGTCCACCTATGTTGCTGCAAATGGCATTATTCCATTGCAGCACTATTTACAATAGTCAGGACATGGAAGCAACCTAAATGTCCATTGACAGAAGAATGGATAAAGATGTGGTACATATACACAACGGAGTATTACTTAGCCTCATATCCTTCTTCCTCCTCAGGGCACCTTTGGTCTCCTGGCAATGGACACTGAATTCCAGATGAGAATCAACCCTCCACAGCTAATGCATGAACTGGTCAGTGCCCTTTTCTCCTTATAACTTCTGATGTCACTCACCAAACATGTCCTGTGTACTGTGTACTAAATGCTCACCAAACGTGCAACATGTCCTGGTAATCAGTTACAAAAGGGTAACTGATTGCCAAGGCTATTACTCATCTTTTCCCACCCTGCCTTCCCAGTCTCCACTCCTCCTATCAAGCCCTCTGGACAGCGAGGCCCCTCCAGCAGGACAGGGTCTTGCTCATCTCTGTCTCCTAACGTCCAGCAGGATGCCTAGCTCAGAGCAGGCACCCATTAGTGTTGGTGGGTGAATGTCCCTTGTGCCTGAGTGCATTGCTTTCTCTCCCTCCCCCTGACCTTCCGTCCCACACCTGCTGCGTTGTCTAGTCAATTCTTCTGCCCTCCTGACTCATGCACCCCAGCCACCTCTGCTTTTCCATCCTCACACTCACCATTCTATTCCACTGCCTCATTCCCAGACCATTACAATGGCCCAATAAGCCTCAGAATCACCTTATAGCCCATGGGACAAAAAAAAAAAAAATCCATGGGGGGGTCTATAAGCTCAGAGGGGCTGGTTGGGCGGGACAGGGCAAAAGGAAAAAAGGCAGTGAACCTCCTAGTGAAGAAAAATGTTTGTCTAAAACACAGGCCAGATGATACCAACCCAACAGCGTTTCTTTACACCTACTGTGCATCCAAAATACTGCCCAGCCCACAGGAGACCAATGTGAATCTGACAGCTGCTGTCCCTGAGGCCATCATGGAGTTGCAAGAAAACAGATATGTCCCATTTAATGTAATATGATGGGCAGGTGTTCTTTGGAAGGAATGATGCTAAAGCTGAAACTCCAGTACTTTGGCCACCTCATGCAAAGAGTCGACTCATTGGAAAAGACTCGCATGCTGGGAGGGATTGGGGGCAGGAGGAGAAGGGGACGACAGAGGATGAGATGGCTGGATGGCATCACCGACTCGACAAACATGAGTCTGAGTGAACTCTGGGAGTCGGTGATGGACAGGGAGGCCTGGCGTGCTGCGATTCATGGGGTTGCAAAGAGTCAGACACGACTGAGCGACTAAACTGAACTGACCTGAACCCTCTGCTAGTGATCTGACCTAAATTGTACAGGAACACAGAAAGAAGAGGAATAAATTCTGTAAGGAGAAAGAATCAAGGAATGATAAATGCTAAAATGTTTAAATGTTCAATGGCACACCTTCTAAAATCACCTCAAATGCCACACTTTGGGAAACATTGGTCTAAATGTCCAATTCCTTAACCTACTGTAAGGCTCTGTAAGATGAAGTCCCAATGACTTTTCTAGTCTCATTTCCCCTAGGTACTCAATAAGCCCTAAACTCCATGTGTATCATATTCGTCATTCCCATGGAATCCTGAATGAGATTTCCCTTTTCCAAGTCGTTAATCTCATTGTTGCTTCCCACTAAAGCCTGCTCCCTCATTTCCCCAAACATTCAGACCAATCCTAGCTGCCAGATACACTGACCCAACAAAAATGGAAGATTTTAATTTTGGTTTTAGTCTTATTTTTAGTCACTATTAAGAGAGTCATGATGATAAGGAATTCATTTAATAAGACTTATTTAATCATCTTGGAATTCAGAAATCCCATGCCCAAGTTCCCACTAAATTCATCACACTTTCATCCCAGGCCCTTGCCAGAGGTAAGATCAAGCAAGATCCGGAGTTGGAAAGTTAGCTGCCGATAAATCTGCAATTACTTTTTTCCCTTTTATACTTATATGAAGTCTTTCAGTAAACCTGCAAAGTGATTCTGCCAACAAAATTGGCAATAAGCAAAAGAGCCCAAAAGAGTTTCAAGTCTTATACATGTAAAATTATTTGATCTTTAGACAACAGAATTTAGGAGGTAATACATGATTACAAGTTATGTAATACAATGCATGGTTTAAAATAAACATAATAGGATTAATATCCTTGTTTTACAGTGTACTCAATCCTTATAAGAAAAATTGTTATAGGCATGAAGAAATTCCAAGGAAAAAATATGACTAACCATTTTTTCCACTTCTTAAATCAGTCCACAAGTTTAAAAACATTAATGCTCAGTGTGAACAAATGCAAAGCCATTGACATTTTCCTACAGTCAGTGACACTGTAAACTGTTACCATTGTTTTCAGTGTAGAACATCAAGACTTAAGGTAGCTCACATCCTTTGTGCTTTAGGGGAACCTAGATCAGAGAATGGAGAAGGCAATGGCAACCCACTCCAGTTCTCTTGCCTGGAAAACCCCATGGACTGAGGAGCCTGGTAGGCTGCAATCCATGGAGTCGCTAAGAGTCAGACACAACTGAGCGACTTCACTTTCACTTTCCACTTTCATGCATTGGAGAAGGAAATGGCAACCCATTCCAGTGTTCTTGCCTGGAGAATCCCAGGGACGGGGGAGGCTGGTGGGCTGCTGTCTATGGGGTCGCACAGAGTCAGACACGTCTGAAGTGACTTAGCAGCAGCAGCAGCAGCAGCTCAGATAAACACCACCAAATAACAATAAAGCTACGTAGACAGAAATGTTTACTACAGCTTTATTAATCATGAAAACCTAGAAACACTGCTGTGTTCAGTAACAGGGAGCCAATTACAATAGCCACTCACCTCCTAGATGGACTGAACCATTATGAAAATAATGGTTATGTAGAACATACAACATGGGAAAACACTTCTTAGAAGATTAGGTGAATACCACAATATTATAAAGTAATTAGCCTCCAATTAAAATAAATTAATTAAAAAAAGATTAGGTGAATAAAAAGCAGTGACAGGTCTGCATGACATTTCTGATTATAAATATGTAAAAATCAAAACATGCACATACTACAAAGAAAATATGACCAAGTTCTAACAATGATGTGGTAGAGTAGAGTTACAGGTAACTTTGAAATTTCATTTCTGTTTTCCAAACAGTAGATAATGTGGTTATAAAACACTTCTTCTTTAATGACGGGAAATTGCTTTTTAATCTCATCCCTGGCATTTGATATGTAATTGTGTCATCTTTAGAACTTTAAAGAGCAAATTCTAGCAGACAAGCTTAAAAAAAAAAAAAAAAGCCACCAACAATCTTGTCCACTAGAACATGGCAGCCCCACATGATTTCATCTTTTCTCACAGCCCATAACAAACACCCCAAATATGGAATTACAACATTAATTGCCAGTGATCGCTTTGTTTAATGAAGCCAAACTACTCTCATGCAGTTCCTTATGAGGACAAGGGGGGCAATAAAATGACTAGAACGTTCAGCCAGATTTCCTAAAGAAGCAATTGTACCAAAATATGTTATCTTAAAATAGTCCACAGAGACTGCCAGGTGGGCAACACACACAGCGCCCCGTGGCTCCTCCTCGCTGCCAATTCCCTACTCCTAACTTGAGTCTGTGGCATTCCAGAGCCCTGAGCTCCTCAAACTCTTTATATGTACAACTCTGGGCACACACCATTTCTGAAGCATGCATTGTTAACCGAGACAAGTCTTAAATACAAAAACTGGCCCATTTGTGTTTCCCAAATATGGCTGCGTGCACAGAACCAAAACAAAGCTGTCTCACTTCAGCATCCGGTACATTCGAAGCCTTCCACTTAGGAGATCTAGATAATTGAAACAAGGGCAGATCCCCAAATTCGTTGGATAATAGCAAAATATCTTAGCTCCGCTTAATTGTAAATACATAACCTCAAGCTAATAGAGGCAAGCCTAGGATATAAATGACACCTTTCTTCAGAAGTCGTCACTACACAGTGTCTACCTGTGGAGACGGCACAAATGAAAGCATTTTGAATTCTCAGGAGAGTGAAGGTTGAACCACAGGCTATAGGTAGAAACTAAGAAGTTACTGTGTGTGGCTGAAAAAAATTTTTAAACAGCTGAAAAGGGGTCTTTTAGAGGTTGAGAATGAGAAAGAAGTGTGAGTTTGATATGGCAGGAGAGGTGTCCACTCTTAATCCCTAATTCCCACTCAACTTCTCTTTTAAACCACAAAATTCCTAAGGCTACCTATTTACCACATCATATATCATACAGACATCTGCAGTGCAGGCCCCTACCATGCTCAGGAATGAGGGAACAGAAGTTCCATTCAGTAAAAAGACTCTGGGTCTTTTGCAAATACATAACTTAAATACCTAAATTCATAATACTGGCTTATTCAGAAATTGCTTGTTTTCTTTAGATGTTCTGAAATTTTACTCACAGTATACTAACCTAGCAAAAAGCCAATAGAAACATTGAAAACATCTTTTCTGAGAAAACCTCTCAGCAGCATTTGTCTAATAACTGAGGTGGAACACATATAGTCTGACCAGAATCAATAACCCCTGAACCCAAGCCTTGGAGGCTGAGGACTGCATCAGACCCTTGGTGCCTAACAATAATATATGTGAGATGCTGATTTCCATTCATCATGCGGTGAATTGCAGTACTTTGGCTGCTTTTCTTTTTTAATTGCATCCTGAACTAATTTTAGGCAAATTTTTAGTATATCTGAGGTATAAAAGCTACACCCAAGCATTTGAGAATACAGTGCAAATTTCTGAAATGAGTTCTCCTTCAACTAAGCTAAAATCACTAAAAATATTCAATATAGTGTCAAGGTCATAGCAAACATTCAATAAAAAGTTTTTTTTGTTTTTTTTTTAAACGTATGTTATTTCTCAGACCAGATTACCTGGAAATCAGTTGGTACCTATTATACATTTATATATTAATAAACATTATATGTATGCATATATACACACACATTTATGACTTCAGTTGTTCTATGTGTATCCAACTATATCAATAATCACTTTGAATATTAATGTTCTAAATTCATCAATTAAAAGAGATTTATTGCATGCTTAGTCAATCCAACTCTGCGACCCCAGGCTCCTCTGTCCCATGGATTCGCCAGGCAAGAATACTGGAGTGGGTAGCTGTTCCATTCTGGGGGATCTTTCCAGCCAGGGAGTCCTGCATTGCAGGTGGACTCTTCACCGTTTGAGCCACATGGGAAGCCCAAAAGAGATTACTACTGCTACTGCTACTGCTAAGTCACTTCAGTTGTGTCCGACTCTGTGCGACCCCATAGATGGCAGCCCACCAGGCTCTGGGATTCTCCAGGCAAGAACACTGGAGTGGGTTGCCGTTTCCTTCTCCAGTGCATGAAAGTGAAAAGTAAAAGTGAAGTCACTCAGTCGTGTCTGATTCTGGAGTGGATCAAACAACAAGACGGAACTATGTGCTGTAAGAAACCCACTTGAATTAAAAAACACAGATTAAAAGTAAATAGATGAAGAAAAATATACTGTGTTAACAGTTTCTATATGTATTTAGTGACTATGCAAAACAACCACACACACAGAAAAAAAAAAAGTTACAAGAACTGGATTTAAACCCAAACTCTATCAGCCTCGGTTTATTCACCTACAAAAAGAAATGAACAATACCTAATTCCATAAGGTGTTTCTACATTTTAAAAGCTATATGAAATATTGTCAAGTGCTGTTATAAAAGGAAAAGTATTCTGGTGAAGAGATGCCAATCTAGTCCTGTTATCCATTTATTGCTTTAAGAGATGGATGAATATCTTATCACGAAGTTGATATTACCAATACTTGATCATATAAAGCACCAGGCTCTATATTCTGAAGTAGCATCCAAAAACCAAGAAATTTATCTCTGGTTCTGCCTTCCTATGCAAAGTCAGGCAATGAAGGACACTCTGCATAAAAGCATCGTATTTTAAGACACTTCAGAGTTGCTCTCTAAGGTCAGGTCTCAGGGAGCCACACCATTATTTCAAGACCCATTTTCTGTGCACGCATACCATGCAGGCCCTCTGCACATGCTTCAGAACAAATAGATGAACCATCTCTTCGTTTCCTAAATGCCAACTGTGAGCCAGACCCTTCTGTACATCAGTTCTACTCTTAAGAACCCCTTAAAAGGTTTCCATACCCATTTTGCAAATGAAGAAACTGAGCCTCAACAGACATGAAAAGACTCACTGAAAAATCTTGCAGAAGTAGGAAAGATCCTGGCGCTGGCCCCCAAGCCTGGGTTCTTTCCAACCCATGACCCTCACCCAAAGAGGCACAACACAGTCCCTGCCAAAAGCAAGATGCCCCTATGTGAAGGCTGTTCAGAGATCTGACACACCTTAAAAAGAGATGCATAATCTTTAAGGGGCATTTTTATCCAGCTGTGGTAATCAAAATTTATCAACCAAGATAAGAGATGTGCCTGCCCTCAGAGACCTTACATTCTAGTTGAGAAGGCTAACAGCCTTGAAACCCTGATGAGGCACTAAAGACAGCATGAAAGAGCATTTCTGGACTGCCCTCCACTGTAGGAATACGCCAGCCAAGAGAATGCCAAGCTTCAAGACTCACCTAGGAAAGACCAGGGGACATGCTGATAAATATACCTTCTTCTGACTATTTAAAATATCCTTGTAGTTCTTACAATATTAACTTCTCTGGAGAGGGTTCACTGGGGAGATTAGATCACACACAGTACTTGCTGGCAGCCTTCAGGAAGCAATGGCACTCATCAACACCCCCTTACCCCCACACACCTGTAAAAGACTCAGAGGGACTCTAGAATAAACAACCTGGCTTTCAGCTGCTGCTCTGCCACTTAGCTAGATTTGAGCTGACTTCTGTCAGTTAACCTTGGTAAGACTCAGTCTCCTCATCTATAAAACAGGAATAACAGCCATCAGCTTCAGAGACTCAAAAGTGTTCAACAAATCCGAGCTTCTTTCAGGAGGAGGAGCATCGTCCGTAGTATCTGAGGCTTAAAACCACTTTCTCCTCAGCTGGTTTCTCTGAGCAGCAGCTGATGTTCTCTTTTCAACTGCAGGTAGGCTAGACTCTTCAAGCTAATTTAAATGAAAATCTCACCCAGTTCTCCTTTCAAGACTCGGCTCATTGCATGCTCTTCCTGTCCCTCCTGAAGTTGCCTGGCCTGTCTTTTCCCAACATCACAAATCTCAACACCTCAGCTTCCCATAAGAAGCAAAGTAGTAGCTTATCTTTTCTCCAAATACTAAATTCTCATGGATAGTTATGTTACTGCCTAGATCACTTAATTTAATGATCATCTTCCATGTCTTCTGCTACTCACAAGGCTGTTTTCCTCACGAAGTCCCTAAGGTGGAGTTTCCAAGGTGGGCTGGGTAGCATTTGGTACCCAACACTGAATGTACACAGAAAAGTATATGGAAAGAACCCTGGGTTGGCAGCGTGCCTCAACCACAAAATGGCCTTGAATGCAGGCAATGGCATCTTTGCTGGTCTCTACCAGGACACAGAATGCAACATAAATTCTTTGGAAGTTTCCTAATTCAAGATTAATCTGCCTGGGTGGGAGGGGAGTCTGGGGGAGAATGAATACATATGTATGTCCACCTGAAACTATGACAACATTGTTAATTGGCTATATGCCAATGCAAAATAAAAAATTAAAATAAAAAAAATTTTTTTTAATGATTAACCTGACTGAGGCATGCAGGATGAACCACAGAAGTGGGGGCACTGGAGCAGGGAGAATATGGGAGCTGACTTCTGTGAGCTGAGGTCAAGCCAAAGGAGGGGACAGTGACATCAGTGATTTTTTTTTAAGCCAGCCCCCTCCAAAAAAAATTTCCCTCCACCGTGTACACCCTCTCTACCCAGGAAAGTCACTCCCAGAGAACTTGTTTTGCTCATCTGGCTGGGCAGAAAAGCTCCACAGAGGCTTCAGTCACACCAATCACAGGAAGCAACTTCTACATTCATCTTGTCTTGCTTATCTGCAGCAATAACTGCAGAAATTTTGATTTTCTGAGCTTACTCCTTACATCTCATTCTGCCACATTTGCCCACAGCAAATTTTCTTTTTTCTGCTCAATTGCTTTGGTGGCTGACAACATAGAATTATCAAAAAGTAAAAGATGTCAAAAATCCTTTAGAACTCAGACCAGCTTGCTAACCAAATAGGGACACAACAGCAACCACGAAAATAAAAGATGACTGGGGTGCTTAAGAGTTCATTTTCAAACAAATGTCAAAGAGAACAGTTCTCAACACAAAATGACCTTGCCTTCAAAACTCACATAACGTAATGTATAAATAAGACACGGGAAGAAAAGAACGAGGTATTCAACTACACTCATTGTAGGACTGGGGGTAGGGGAATGAGATGACACTAAGCTCCTAAAGAATATTAAATCCCTCACAGTCAACTATCAGCAAAAAGTCCTAGGTGTTCAGGCAGTGACTTTAACATTATGAACCTCAGCTTCTGCCACATGCAAAACAGGGATTAAAACAGCACTAACTTCCCTCCTCTAAGGATTAATTTCCCTCCTGTGCATTACCCACATAGCACAGTGAGAACTCAATAAATGGTCACACTGACATAATTGGTCTATTTCCCATCTGTCTCACTCTCCCAATATTCGGAGAATTGGAGATGAGTAGAAATATGGTTTAATAAAAGGCTTTAACTAGTCACTATTTTACTGTAACAGTTTGTTTACTGGGATTCTGCTTGAAGTGGGGAGGGCAATGCCAAGAAATGAGGCTTTGTGCCTTGAACAGAAAACATAGAACTTGTGGCAGCCCCACCCCGCACCCCACTTTTTCATAAAACTTTGCAGGTTACAGAACATCAGTGCCAGCGGTGGCCTTGGCCGCCTACCATCTTTAAAAAAGGAGCGGGGTGGGTGGGAATGCAATATGATCTGTCTCTAACAAGGTTTCATGTGGCCGAGGGACTCAGAGCATCACAGAATTTCAGGGCTGGAAAGGACCACAATTTCCAAATGTTATGAGTCTTGAAGTCCAGACCAATCCATCAAGATGAGAGAATACTACAACCAGTCACACACGCTCCCTGAAACAAAGAATTTCCACCCTGCCGAGCCCTTCCCATAGGACAAGGGGGAAAGCCAAGCCAGCCACAGGTGTCACAGCTTCTATGCCCGTGGTCCCACCGTGCTCTCTAGAAGCTAAGCTCCCTGAAGCTAGGCATCTGTTACCACGTGAGTCTGTAAGAGATGAGGATACGACAATATTATTCTAAATCCCTTCTTAAAATTTCACTTTGCTCTTCCCTCTGAAAAAGCAGCAGCACAAAATTAACATCTAAAGTTTCATAACATTTATAGTAAGTCCAATGTCTCAAACTAAAGTAAAAAAATCTTATATACAAGTACCAGGTTGGGAAATGATAGCTTTCTCTTTGCAAAAAAAATAAATCATTAAGGCAAATCTGCCATCAAATGCCCTTTGGTGTTTCTGAACCCATTATTTCATTCAATAAAAGTTCACTAATGCAAGGCACTGAATAGTGTGGTTCTTCTATTTTAAATTTACAGTAAGTCTTACATGTCTGGAAATCAATCCCTCAAAATTCCAAACAGAGGGCATTTTAAGAAGACTGCAGAGATGGGAGAAAGGATAAAGGCCCCATGCAGAAATCACTCCCACCCTTTAAATATGCAACAAAAGTCTTTCATAAATATGTAACTTTAGAATTCTTGGGTTGGTTTCCACAAATACCAAAGCTCCCTTTTAGAGGACTGAGAATATAATACATTGGTGAATATAATTACACTTCTGAAGGGAATCTAGTTTAAGAAGCATATAATTATAGACTCTTCTTATCTAATAATAAAAGTGCAAAGATAAATAAGTTTTCTCTTATGTAAAAATGTAAAGCCAAGATAAATACACTAGATTATAAGGCGGAAAAAAAACCTAAAAGATGAGCTAAAACTCTTGAAACAAAAATGAAAAATACTTGAACTCTCAGCATGGTATGAAGCATTTCTAATTCCCATCTGCTAACATCACAGCTCAAAAAACTAGCCGGCAAATTTAAACGCAGAGAAATCTGGTGTAGTGAGACCTTGGGAAGCACAAAATCCAGGACAACAAAACAAAGTTCTCTGACAAGGCTTTGCTAGATTGTCAAGTCCAAAAAGCTGAACAGGGACAGAAAATCCCAGTTACATATACATGGAATTGAAAATACTCACACTCCTACTTCATTGCCGGGAACACCGAAATTCAAAGAGAAAGGAGGGAGGAGCAGGAGGGCTCAGGAATGTGCCCGAGACGCTGACCAGAGAAGAACTGGCTGGGAAGGTCCTTTCTTGGGAGTCTCCCAGCAATCAGCATTTACTCACTTAACATAGACAAGTAAGTGCCTGAGCCCTTCCAATGAAATGCCAGGCGGGAAACCCTTCTCTGGCCACTCAGCTCAGCTCCCTCATTAAATTCAGAGTGAAACCAGCTGCCGGGAAAGGCAAAGGGTGACCCCGCCAAGGCTCTGGAAATTCCTAGCCAAGAGTAGATTGAGTGCCTGGATCAGTGCTAGAAGGCAGATTTCAGGCCGGCTTACAAAAGATAAGGAAACCATCCTCAGAGTACTTGCTCTACTCCTGGCTGGAAATAAAGTGTGGTTCTCTGTAGAACGTGTTGGGTCCACATGCCAGTCTGCTCGGCCTCCCTGTCATCAGGGAAGAAGAACAGATGGAGGAAGAGGGGCAGGGAGAACCCAAAGATGAATAAATGAGGCAGATGAACAGACCAGCCCAGGCAATATTTCAACAGGGGAAAAAAAGATCAATTCTTTACAAGAATTATTTACATTTTATAGACAGAAATACACACAGAATTCTTCACGAAATAGAAGAGCTTGTTTACTATTTGTTTTTGTGGGTTTTTTGATCCTTGCAGCCCCCCCCCCCCTTTTTTTTGATACTCTAAGATCAGACGTTGGATGTTTAGTCACTGAGTCATG